>NC_134037.1:89262915-89862915 GCF_965140245.1 Athene noctua | reverse complement strand
ATTTTGAAGAGCCAAATAGATGTCAAGGGCAGAATTTTGTTTGGTTGAATTATTTAGGTGAGCCTTTGTTTTATGTATCCTAAGTAAATTCAGGAAGATATGAAGGTGTCATATCTTTGAGAGGTGTCAGGTGTGAAGAGTTTTGTTTATAGCTTTTTTTACTAGAAGAACCAAAAATAACTTGAAATTTTTCCTTCTAAAAGATTAGACACACAGGTCTAAGCCATTAGGGATAAATAGTCCAATGGATAAGTAGTCCATGGAGATTTACAAAAAGCTTCACTGGCAAAATGGCAAATCCCCAGGTGTATTTTGTCAAGAAAGCTGTAGCAGCACCTGCCATGGTATTGGAAGAATGGAGAGTTGGAATTGAAATGTTGCTGCTGCATCTTAACTCACCTTTTAATGAACAGGTTTCCCCTGCACATGCTTGGAGTATGTGGAAAGCAGGTGCTAGAACAGTCTTGCATCTGGAATAATTGCTCAAAATAAGTCACAGTATCAATTTTGTCTTTCCTTGTGCCCTAGATTGTGAGTTCAGCTAGCACATCCAGTGACGCTTCCGCCTCCAATGAATTGTAGCCCTGTTATTAAGAGTATTGCTACGTTATGTTCTTGCCATGGAAAGGCACATGTTGCAGCTGTCTTTCCTGCTCTCCCCATGAGCCTTCAACACTTCCACTCTCAGTTTTCTCCAGCATGCCTCTATGTGTGAAACCTGAATTGCAAAGTATGCCAGTTTCAGCCATCATAAAGCTGTCATACATTTTTGTGACTAAACTATCCGGTCTAAGTATTTTTTAGACTAAGACACAGATATTTTGTTGTTCTGAAGAATAAACTTTTATGTTTAGTGTCAATGTTAGAAATAAGGAAAAGAAATAAGCACAAGTTGCTAACTCTTCCTTTTTCAAAAGCTGTTTCCTTTTCTTCAGCTAGGTTTCTCCTTGTCTGCAGATGAAAAAAGTCTGTCTTCCTTTATTGTTGGCAGCTCTGCACACCTGGAGGTTTGACTGGGAACATGTTCTTAAAAGAGATGCTTTGAATGGGTGTTATTCTGTGGAAAGCTAAGTCTTCCATAGCTGTTACTGCCATGCTTTTAGGTTAAATTAAACAGTTCAGCATAATATTAATCACTTCAATTATTTCCATAATTCCAACTCCAAGGCAGCTTTGTATTTTTAGCTGGCTTAGTCATATCACATGGTCATGACTTTCAAGGCATTGTCCAAGGGAGAGAAACAACTTGGAAAAATCTTACTAGACTGGAAGGCAGAAGTGTTCTCAGTTGACAAGCCCTCCTGGTGGTTTTGCAGCTTGGCTGCCTGTTTGGAAGCAGCCCCTGTGTCTTGAACTAGAGTGTTTAGGAAAGGACAGGACTTCTTTGGTGTATGAAAATCTGATGAACAGTAGAGGTGTAAAAGGTCTGGCTAGCCAGGTGTTTTCTTGTTCTTACGTCAGCCAGTCCTCCAAAATGCCTCATTTCAATGAGATGCCACATCTCATTGAAACCTGAAACATGTGATTTAAATCCTTCTCAGATGCCCAGCTCCCTCCATCCTAAACTCTCCTACAAAAGGGATAAAGACCATGAATCCAGAGAGGGCTGGGAGGTTATTAGTCCAACAGACACTCCCTGTTCTCTACCTGGATATGAAGCTAGTGTTGGCTTAGCCCTGTGCACTAGTGTAAAGTGTAAAGGTTAGAGGAAACCCCAACCTTGCACAGCCTTGTGTTGTTAATGAGATGCTAGAAGACAATGGACAGCAACTCAAAAGTCTGCAGGAGAAAGATTAATCCTGTGTCAATGGACACTTTAACCTGATTCATCCATCAGTTCCATTGTGCGCAAAGTGAGCCCTAATGATGCATCAGTCATTGGCCTGTAACTTGGTGAATAGTTGGGGTTTTTTCTTTCAACTGTCCCAGTTCCCGTTGTTTCTGAGGTTTTAGTTGTAAGGTTTACAGCATGTTAGAGAAATACTGGGAATTATACTTGGGCCAGTGAGAGAAGATAGCCTAAAAGAATTTTTCTTTTTCAGTAGCTCCTTAAGCCTACAATTTCACATACATCATTATTTGTATCTTATGGGCAAGATTTTATTTTTTTTTTTAATCAGTCGTTTCACACCACTTGATCTACAAAGATGTTTTAGAGACACTTTGTTACAGGTTAACAGGCCAAGTTCAGAAATTGATGTAGTCCCATAAAAACCAGTAGAGGTTACACTGGAGCTAACAGATTCAGTGTGAGTCTATTGCAAAGCTGTAAGAGGGCTGGCTGTGTATATTAACTGTGCTGATAAAATTTTTACAGTACGAGCTTGTTTGTCCTAACATTTACCTTATGCCTTATGGTAACAGATTTAGCTATGAATGAAAGTACTTCTAGGTGATCTTTTTTATCAGAGAACTGATTGTAGGGGAAGTACCTGTGCAAAATGGGATTAGGCTGCCGTCCTTGTGAGTCCCTGCAGAATGGTGGGGCAGCTGAGACCAATCTTGATTTAATCATCCCAGGAATACACAGAGGTCTGCTGTTTCATGGAGCAGATAAGACAAAACTGCAAATTAAATATGAAAATGAGTGCTGATTCTCACTATAATTATTTTTTGTTCTGAATTTATGGTAAATAAGAAGCAGTGGAATAAGAAAATTATGCAGTCCTAGACAGCTCCAGTTTACTGGCTTTTTATTAGAGGTACTCCTGTGACGCCCAGTGAGCATCTGTTGGCTACAAAGTGCTTGGTCAGGTTTTCACGCACCTTCTCTTTGTCCAGGCCTCCACCCCTGCTGAAGGCTGATTTTTTTAGAACTGTATTTAAAATATTCCTGCAAGACTCTTTTGCAAGTAGCAGGGCTTTTTATAAGGAGAGAGATATAATGAACTACAATGTCTTAAAGGCCAGATTTTTAAAGGTATTTAACTGCTTGTAGTGATAGAAATTGACTATCTAGATGCTTTTGGAAATCCCTCAAGATGCTTAACTGTGTCTGTAGATGCTTTAATAAATTTGTTCCAAGTGGTTTGCCTAAGGTGCAGTTAGTCACTGCTAGAGAGTTGAAAAAGGAAACTTTCTCTTACTGCTGTAGCTATTAATCATTTTTGCCTTCTTTATGACAAAGCAATGGGAAAATATAGCTGTTTATAGAACCTGATGGAATAGGGAACAAATAGCAATGAGTTATAAAAGAAAACTGAAGTTCAGCTTTTTCTGAGTAGTAGACTTCTGTAAGATCATGCTTATAACTGTAATGGATGAAGGTAGCTTCCCTCTGTTTGTCTCTATAACCACCATGTGTTTAATCAAAATTACTTACTAAATCCTTTCTACAGTGCAGCTGAGGATCGGCGAAGTATTGGGCAGCAGGTCTTCGAGAGAATTTGATCTGCTCATTACATTTTGATAGGAAAAAATCACATACTATTATTTCTCTCCTGTGGTTGATCATAGTTCTTGTTGCAAACCTAGTATCTGGTTTGAGTATTTAATGTTTCCAAGTTTGCATTCAATTTTCTTGATATCATCTCATTTACTTGCAAATACAGGGTGAGTTGAATGCCAGATGAAATGATTTTTTGTGTATTTTTCAAAAATAGTGATACAGTCCCCACAAGTAGCTTCTGTCAGTGTGATCTTTTTACCCTGTTTTTCATCATTATTGCATATTCTCAGTTTACTGGGTTTTTTTCATCAAATGCTTTTGTTTTCAATAACCAGGATGCTGAGAAATTGGCCGGTGAAGAGCATGCCTGGAAAGAAGTCAAAGATGCTGTAAATGAAATGAGATATCCAAAATCAAAAGAAGGTATCCTTTCGGTGACCAGCTACAGTCTGTCATTAAGTTGTGCAGTTCAGAGTCCCTTAGTACATGGTTCATCTTTTGAGGTTTATTTCCTAAAAGCTTACATGTTTATATTGTTCTAAAATGTATTTTTAACTCATTTGATGTTTAAACAGTGTAATATTCTTCACTGTATGAATACTAATAGAGTCTCCGATTACTTGGGCTGAAACTGCTTCATGGCAGGAACAGTTGATACTTAGGATGTGAAGGGATATTTTGGGTCACGTTTAGACTTCTGCCATCACAGCCCACCTTGTCATATAATTCCACTTTTAAATGAAATAGAGCTTAATCTGAAATACTGTTCAATTCTTTGTCCCATTAGTCCCATTGCGAACATCTCTGGGTTCTCATTCTTTGCACAGCAATGACAATAACAAGGTTATAATCACAGTCAGGTTCACTGCAAACATTGTAGAATCATTATAATAAGTTGTAATAATAACATATAATAATAATTGATAATTAACCAAATTGAATGAGATGATCTTGCACTAATAAACAGAATTAGAGCCTAATGACCATCATGTAGATATTCAATCCAATTTAAAAAATAGTGAACAGAAACAATGAAGAAAAGATGAGCAGAAGAGAGGTGGAGATTTTTACCAGAAGATTATGAGTATATTGATCTCTCTTTCATCTTAGTCTATTCAGTGGAATTTCACTGGCTCTGAATTTGGCTTATTGTAGCAAGATGCGTTACCATTTTCAGAAACATGAGATTTCTCTGGAGCTAGAGAGAATGAAATCTTTCAGTACCCCTTTTCAGCAGCACAGAAACCAAGTTTTCATACTGATAGTCCAGGCACAGAAACCAAGTTCTCATACTGATAGTCCAGGCTGCAACAAGTGATCACAATTTTTATTGTAACAAAAAACCCCATGAGTTTATTTCTTTCTAGTCCAGAGTGATTCATTTGTTAGCAAAAGGGAAACACTTATCTAATCTAACTTTAATTTTCATATGGTTTCTAGTCTATCTTAAATTCCTCTGTAGTCACAGGATTGAGATGGACAATACTAAAATAGACCTTCAGGCATTCAGTTATGCTTCAGGGCCCATGTTTTAGCCTGAAAGTTGAATTATGAATATGCAACATGCAGTTGCAATCATTTTTATACTGAAAGTATGAAGCCATAATACCAGTCCTATTTAATGGTCCTGTATTTAATTGCAGGAGAAATTGCACTGCTGAATTTTGCTAGGGTCTTTAAGATTTAACTGATATTTTAAAATTTATCAAACACATTGTGAAAGGTATAAGGACTGATTGAAAAAATATTTACTTGTCTGTTCAGCTTCTGTTCTCAGACATGGGCTATTTTAAATGTGTCATCTTTCCTTCCATTGCACCACAATACCAGCGCTAATTGACATGCAGTGGCGAGTGCAGTACCTCAAGAGGGGGCTTGACATTTGTCCACTTGCCAAGAATGAATAGAAAACCTTCCTTGCTAAGACACATAGTCATTAGTTTATGCAAATTAATTTTTTTAGCAAATTAAACCAACAGTTCTTACAGCTGAGAAAGTTAGTGACTTCAAAACCTGAACTACGGATTACAACTGATACAGTGTTGTAATGCTAAATCTGCAGTTAGAGAACCTCAAACAATATGTGTGAGTGAACTGTTTCAGACCCAAATTCCAGTTTAAGTGTACAAATTGAGATGCCAAAGCCCGGTGCAAGGGGATTATTGTAGAGAAAAAGATTGCTCTGCACCTCAGGCCACACAACAGTAGCAGAGCTGCTTGGGGGCTGCTCCTCTAGTCTTGAGCAGATACAGGAGAGCCATGTTCACTTTTGTCCTGCTGCAGCTGATAGTGGGCTTTCTAGTTTTCAGTTTATGTGCCTGACAATTTGGTCCCAACAGCTTTTGCAATATAGCACATCTGCTATTAGATGCTAGTGAGTGAACAAAGCAGTATAATGAGAAGTAAAAGCAGACAAATACTATGCATCAGCTAAAATGGTAATCTTTCAAGAATGTCAGTGCTTTGTACTTTCTACAAAAATTGTATCAAGTGGAAATAATATCCCTCATTCTTCTGTTTGTCTGTCCTTAATCAGTTGTAAAGAATACATGGATGTTTGCCAGAGATATAAAGGTTAAGGTGCAATTTTATAATAACACATTCCTTCCCTTATATGGTTCTTTCAATCCAAGGGCAGGAGAGCAATTCACAAATAATTAGTTTAGTCTTGTAACAACCATGCTATAAATCCTGGCCCAGCCACATAGTGGTCACATTCTTAAATTTAACTATGTAAATATTCCCATGTTCAGGAAGAACTAATTACCTCATGACAGGGTTATTGCTGTACACTTAAATCCATTGCTGGATTGGGGTGAAATAGCATTTTCAGCAATGTCGTGACGATAACTGCTGAACTTCCTTGAACTGATTGTGTGGAAAGGACTGTGATACAAACAATGTTATTACTTCTCTTATTGTAAGTCTTAATATTTTTTTTAATTTGATTTGTTCTTACTGGTGTGTATGGTATCTTTCTGGTGTTTAGACTGCTTGTATTCTGGGACTCCCATAAAGTCCCAGATGACAGTACTCATTTAAAATATGGTTATATTGGTATTCAGCTTAGGTGTGGTCAGAGACAGAAGAATCTGATCCATGGAGAAGTCAAACCAGTGTAGAATGTAATGAAAATAAATGGTAAGGAATATCCAACAAAAGTGAATGCAAACTCCAGCTTACTTTTCCTTTCTTTGAAACACACAAAAAATATTCCTGTAGCACTGGAGGTAAAAATCTTTACTGCCAAGGTTCTTAATCCTGAACTACAGTCAGACATCAAAACTGCAATGCTTTTCCTTCTCATGCATGAAACACACAGCTGTACACAAAAAAACTCCAATGTTCTTTATAACTGTTTCAAGGAGAAATAAAATTAATTAACTGCAATAAAAGGTTCTAATTTCATGAGAATTCTAAACCAAATCTTGGGCAGCGTAGAAATATGTGTCACTATTTTAATATATAAAAAGAAAAATGGGGTTTTTTAGCTGCTGAGAGATTTGTTAAGACACATTTCCATGGGTTCTTGCCCTTGGGTGTAAGATTTGGAGAAGTATCTTAAGTAAATAATAATGTTTCAGCAAATAAAAAGTATTTGCATTATAGTTTGTTATGTATGAAAATATCCTTTCATTTTTATTGCTGAAATACTGCCACCTTTAGAAATTGTTTTGCTAAATGTAAACAAAGCATGGTTACCTAAGCTACCACTTCTGTGTTCAAGTATGTTTTCAAGGACTGAAGCAGAGTCTGGAATGATGGCAGCTTTTTTATCTTAATGCCTTGTAGCTCTTACTCCTTGCTAACAACATTTAGAACTCATATTTTTGTTTGAGTAAAGATACTTCTTTAACTAAGGCTAATAACAGAGTGGGAGCAGGTTCTGGCAAGATGCCAGAATCTCCTGAGTGGCAGTATGGGTCATCTTCCAGACACAAATATCTATCAGCTGAAAATGCTTGACTGTGCCATGGATGCCTGTATTAACCTTGAATCCTGGGAAGAAGCTTTGTATTATGGCAGCAGGACTCTGGAACCATACAGGTAAGAGATGTAATTGGTTCAACTGTTTCCGAGATGGGGGGAGAGGGGGCTGTCTCATTAAAAGCAAAGATTGTGTTTCATCTAGATGTTTCTTACTGGTTTTATTTCTTGATGTATATCTTGCCTTGCTTTTCAGGTTAATGAATGAAGCAGAGATCCCATTCTGCTTCGGTGGTCAGGCTGAGAGCAAATAAAATAATAATAATAGGAACTATAATAATAACTGCTTATTAGCTCCTCACTGTTTCATGTGTTGAGATACTGCTCCATCCCTGATCAGAAGCTGACTTTCTGGTTCAGGCACCATTGCCATGAGTGTATCAGTGTTTTGCGCTGAGTTATGTCAAGCTCAAGTGATAGGTAGCTGGCTGAAATAATGTATATTCTCTGTATTCCCTATACATAGAGTTATAGAAAGAATAAAATAAATCTTGAAAAATGTATTTTCAACTGGAAATGAAAAAGCACCTGGTCCCTGTTTTGGGAAGGGGCAGAGGTGGTTAAGCACTTGCTGTTCTTTCCTAGTCAGTATTTGCTCCTATGCTACGTGCTGGGACAGTTTCAGAGTCTGATAGCCTTTTACTGGTAAAGAAGGATGCTCTAGGAGATTATGCTTCATGTGGTAAGTCTTGAAATTGATTGGAGCCTGGAGCTGTAATGCAACTTTGGTCATCTAGTAATGAAAGGGCAGGTGCCATCTGCTTTGATCTGTGTTCTAAAAGCTCTAAAGTCTTAAATCTTTGGGTTCTGGAAATTTGCGTTGTAACTAAATGTAAACCTCTGCTGAATGTCTGGATATAATATCATTCATGCATGAATGTTCATTTTTGGTAAGGTATTTTTTAGAACATCCATTTCTTCTCTATTGTTCTTCTACACCATGTGATGTTCCAGTACATAGTGTGATGTTGAGAAGTGTGAGGCGCGTGCTAGTGCTGAACAATATGTGCTGCTGTGAACATGAACATCTCAGATTTTACATGTCTTCCCTAATCAAACCAGGATGCCATCAGCATTCAGCATTTTGCCTGAGGAAATTTCATCTGGCAGCCCATTTCTGAATAATAAAACTCTGGGCTTTACTTGAGAAACAACACAGCATTTCAGAGCTTTCACTATAAAGTAATTAGCAACAAATCTGCATAGGCTGTGGTACACCAGAGCAGTAGAGAAGCTCAGTGTTCATAAGGACTAGTACTTCTCATAGAGGAGGGCATGATTCTCACATTTCTTCGGGGTGAAATTCATGTCATGCATGTCCCACTTAACTTTTCAAGCAGAGCTTATGTAGTGCTGCAGCAGTACATGCTTTCTGCCAGCCTTCTACCATGTGGCGTGCTCCAGATGAAGAGAGTAGTCTGCCTGTTAAAATGTTCCCTTATTAAATAGTTGAAAAAAACTCCTCACTTTTTTTTTTTTAATTTTATAACTTGTTAACTCAGTTCTTCACAACTGAAAACTGAGGATTTTTCTACAGACATTTCCAAGAGTAGGTGTTACAGTGAGACCAAGTGAAATTTTGCCAGATAATTTAATAAAGCTTTCTCCATTTTGCTTACTGAAGTGTACTGTAGTTTTCAAGCTGTTTAATGCACGAGTTTGGAGATGAAGGAAAGGTTTTGACTGTGGATTCAATTAGTATCTCTTAAAGAATGCTATTTACATGAGGTATTTGACCTTTTTTGCACCTTGAAGAGCTTGTCCTTGTTCTCTCCTCATCCAAAAGCATTATTTAAGAGAGATTTTCAGTTGTTTTTTCTTTATATACCTTCAAGTCATCACTACAAGCTTTGACACACCTGAAACAAGATCCTCAGTTTCTCATTATAAGAAATTGTGTCCTAAGCAGCAGGATAGCAAATCCTAGGAAATCTTTTGGGATGCATTGAATTTCTCCTGTTGAATCAATCTACTGCTTGGCTGCTCCTGCAGTTCCGTTATAGCTATCTATTTTCCTTTCCTCACCTCTTGAAAAAGTATTCATGCAGCTCTCCACAGGGAATCACCTGAGATTTCAAGCAGTCCATATAAATAGGAAATCATTGTTACGACTTTAAAGGCTCTGGAGATTTGGTCAAAAACAATTCTAATTTCAGGTAATGTGTTTATTGTGCATTTTCCATTTCTTTAGCAGCAGGATTAATTTTCAGTGCTGTGTGACACATTGTATCATAATGTATATATGGTTGGTGACTTCTTCAGAATCATCCACTTCATGTAACTGCCAGAGACAGATGGTTGAACTGTTTTGTCATACTGAATACCAACCTCTATGTTTTCGGTAGTGATGATAACCTATAAGAAACATTGTTTAGGACCTCTCAAATATTTTTAGAACTTCCAAAAAGAGGGAGAGAGATGACAGCTGTCAAGAAGACAAGCTGCCTTCTCTTTTTGTGCTGGACCATAATTTGTTAAGACCTGCAACATGTACATTCACTGAGTAGCCTAAGCTAAATGTATCCACACAGCTTTTCTATTAAATGTCACAGTAATAGTCTGCCTGTCCAAGAGTCTTAACAAAAGTTAAGACATTTGCCTAAGTGAAAGCTGCCCCACATCATAGTCAGCACTCAGCAGCTTGCAAAACTAAACTTCCTTTCAAAAATCCTCATGAGCCTTAACCACAGAATAAAAGAATATCAGCAAGAGGTGTTACATGGGTTTGTCATGTCTCAGCACGTTCACACTCTGGGCTGACTGCTGCTTGTGAAGGAGTGGATTCAGAGATACTGAGTAAGGCAGAATTCCCTTAGGTTACCTCCAAGAAAGGACCCTAGCATTTAGCCCTTAGATTACAGAGAAGGCATGTATGTTTTGGGGCTTGGGTTTGTGTGGTTTTTTTTTTTTTTTGCCTTGTCTCAAGTATTCAGTGCTTACTCTGCCAAGAAAGAGTGGAAGTATGCATCTATTACAAAACTGCTAGATGTCCTCTGCTATTGTGACAACAGTAATAGGAGGACAAGTAGTAGCTAAGTGACACCAGGGGCCTACTGGATTTAGGAAGCAGAAGGGACTGGGTAAAGCCATGTTACCTCTGTGCTCTTGTGGCATCAGGTCTGGTGAGATTCTGATACAGAGAGGACAAACATGTTCATCCGTTTCTGTTCTGCACTGCTCATCATCTCCTGCTGTACCTAAAGCTAATGTATAAGTCACACTGATCTTCAGACAGGCTGTTTTAATTAACAACCCTTCATCTCCACTTCTTCAGCATTAGGAATTACTGGAGGGCTCCAACATTGACAAGAGGAAATTCCTTCTTTTCATCCCCTACAGAAGTGTTGTGCAGGAGTGTTGTTCTCGCTCTTCCCAGGGCAGTCTTGCACATCCTTCCCCCACCATCCTCCCTCTGCTGAGTCAGCACCAATACAGGGCTTGTGCTGTTGTAGCTGTTCTGCTTCTGGAGTGAGAGGGAGCTGGGTAGGTACGAGCATCCCATATTTGAGGTAGATGTGCATCATTTGTCTGTTCTTCTTACTCCTATTTGCTATCCCCTCCAGTGATGTTTTGCAGTATCCCATTACTTCATCTTTTCTTGGTGACTGAGATCTTTTAGGAAACAGGGAAAACAATCCCAGTCAACACAATTTCAGATTGTTCTGCAAAGGGCTAGGTTTAAGAACAGTGTCTGGGATATGCTTCTCATCGAGTATTTTCTTGAGAACATTGTTGAATTTTCATTGTGTGAACAAAATGTCAGCCAGGAATATTTGATTTAGAATTCCAATTCAATAGATATGATCAACTGTAGTTTGTAAGTATGTGAACTTAAATCAAAAGGCAGATTAAAAAATTGGTAGTTGCTGTAGTATCTTTTCCATGAGTCATGATCTTGTAAAAAATCCAAAAATAGCTGTAGTACCTAGTATTCTTGGAAGAGACTCTGAACCTATTTTTCTTCTTCAAAAAGTCTCTCCAATAGAGTGTGATTTTATTTTGGTCTGATTCCCCCCCCCCCTTTTCAAATATTTTACAAAAAATCCTGCTCTTACTGGTATGTGTTTTCTAATATACATGATACATGCAATGACTGGAAATAAATTAAAATTTTTCGTCTTTACCTATGATGAAATATATATGGTTCTTTACTGAGTTCGGCAGACTCCTGAATACTCTCTAGTTCTGAGAAAATTGACTTGAATTTACATTTACATTGAAAGTTAGAGTACCTAGAAAGCTAAAAAAAAAAAAAAAAAAGTGAACTGCAGTGATAAATAGGACCACTGGGGGATGCTAGTGCTTAAGGGTTAAAGTCTGGATTCAACGCTAATCGGCACCCTGGTTGTGGGAGGTCCCCTGGGGACTTGTGCTTGGCGGGCAGATTTCTGAACCTACGGATAGTAGTAATTCAGTGACCAGAGTTCAGTGTCTTAATCATAAAACATCAGTGGTAACCATAAATCTTACCTCTGGGATCACCTGAGAGGGAGACTAAAATATGAAGGTGGAGAAAGCAATTCAATGAAAGAATGAAACAACGAACAGAAAGAATAAAATCTACCTTGCTTGCTTTTCTCGGGTTTTAGAAAATGGCCATGGGCATTTAGCTCTGATGTGTGGAAAAGAAAAATGTGTGGAAAGAAAAGAAAAAATATCTTACCAAAGAACTGTAAGAAATTAAACAAATTGCAGCTCATGGGAAAATCTGAATAACAAGTATCCTTTCTTTCTGATGTCTAAACAAAAAGGTGTGAATTAAGATTTAGGAATTGGATTTTGGTTCATGAATGGTTCCACTGATTTTTCATCTACACATGGTAAGACAGTAGTCCCAAGTAAACATCAGAGGTTTGTGAAAGGGAGAGCGAGGTACATTTGCTAAAAGAGTAGGTTGTGTCTGTGCAGATATGCAAGGCTGAAGGCGTCACAGCTTACTGGAACCTCAGGGAGCTGTTGCTATAAACCAAGTGAGGAGCACTAAGCAGCCTTGGTGCACATTCAATGTAAGGAAATCAACAAAGGGATGAGAGCTTGATAGTCACAAAGTGCTAAAGCAGGTAGAAACAGTGGACAGCGTCAAGATCACCTCCCTCTCCACTTTTGTCCCCAGTTGTTGATAGCAGATCACTCTTCATTGCTTGTGTTTAGTGAGTTATATGAAATTAGCTGGCACTATTAGCATAAATCAGTGGAGGCCAGACCATCTTTACAAACCACCACAGCTCATGAAGTAGAAATCCTCATGAGAGATTGTTGATGTTATATTTGTAGTATAACAAAAACATTCTTCACTTGAACATGTGTCTCCTAGTGTAAGGCAGACCTTCTCATGCACTGTACTCTGTATATTGTCATGTTATACAGCTTTTCAAAAAATTAGGATATATATGAACATTTGTATCATTTGTATGATAATTTTATTTGTTCCTACTTTATCCCCGCTTTATCTCACATGTCCTTTATGTGAGATAACACAGGTGTCACAGTAGATTATTTTTTTTGTTGTTGCACATTTGTTATTTTAATCAGAAACCTGAAAATGATTTGTGTTCTGGAGAAGTTTGGATATCTCTTGGGTATATCTGAAAGGACAAAAATATACATCACAAACCCATGAAAACTGTAAACTCTAGATGGTTCTTTTTTGTTGGCCCCCTGGGTACAAAAACCCAGTATAAACTGGAGAGTGTATTGTCTCTGGTTCATTGTAGGTAGTTCTTCCAAAAGACAGATGTATGTAGATGTGTGATATTTGCACAATTTCTGGCTTCAGTGTACCTATTTTCTAGATAAACAGGGAGCATGCTTCTCCCTGGCCTGATATCTTTAGGAATCCACTTTAGCAGTCCACTCCTATATTCCATTCCTCTCTACTTCCTCCCCTCCAGAACCCTCCAATCCCAACAGCCTTTTCCAAAAAAAGAAAAAGAAATGTTTGAAGTCTGGTGCCTAAGTTATCTGTGTCCTGATCAATCCATTTCCCACACAGGAAACGGATTTTCTAATGTGCTGCTTGCTTGCTACGTATGTCTGCATAGCACCAGTGCCTTCAATTCTCTGGTCCTTTTCTAGTTGCTTTTCTTGTATCCTTCCATTACAACCACGTGTTGTCCCCAAAAGTGATACTGAGCTGCGTAATCCTCAATGACTTCTGTAAACTCACACACCCATGAGTGCTCTACCACCTACCTTTCCTTATTTTCACATATTGCACATATGGATAAAATTTCTTACTATTCTCTCCAGTCATGCTCACTGTTTTTCAGGCATAATTTTGCTATGTCTAGGTTGTCCAATGTACTCTATCACATATGAGTAGAAGTTCAGCAACACCAGTGTTAATTTGCAGTACGTCATTCAGTATATACCACATTTCTTAGGAGAGCTAAGACTTCTTAAATAGCTTTATTGCTGCAAGGTTTTTCTGACAGTGTTCATCCAGTAGCTCTATATTTGTATACTAGTGCTTTCTACCTTCACTTTTAGCTTTCTAGTTTTAGTTTCTAGTTTCACCTTTCACACACACCAAGAGCTATTTGAATCTGAATTTTATAGATAGTGATCTCATAGTGATGTTAGTGAACTAAATCACCAGGTTTTCCAGAGTTTCATTTTTCTCTGACAAAACTACAAGGCTTGATTTCTCCATCTCTCACATAGCATTTCCAAGGTGTTTCAAGACACTTCTTGAAACAGCTGTGTTCTCTGTCAATGATAACCTCATCTGTAGAGACTTTTTTGATTTTTTGCACTTAGGATCTCTTTCAGATTAAGCTGTTAGACCATTCAGGGCTTCAGGCTTTGTCTAGGTAAGGATTTCAGTCCTAGTCTACCTGTCTATCAGAACTGAAAGCTTCAGTTTGGTTTTGTTTTTTTTACTTAAGCAGTAATAGCTGGTATCTTTGTCTTGTAATCAGGGGGTCTTTTGGGGTTTTTTGTAATTTACAAAGTACGAATTTATGCAGCCCTTACCTAAGCTCTTTTCATTAGTCTGCTTGCTATTACACACCCATTAAAGGACACACATGAATAAAATAGAAGTATTAAACATGTACTAAGCAAATATGAAGCTCTCATACTAACCTACGAATGTGTAAGTAGATATTGCAAAGACCTGTGTGCTGTGAAAAAAAATGCAACACAGTTACTCAGCTGGAATGATTTTGAGAATGGTTTTTGGGAATCCACAGTGTCTGTGTGAATCTGGCTAAGAAGAAAAGGGGGGAGTTGACAGCATATGGATTCTAAACAAAGGTTTGGTTAGAACCTGAGCTAAAATGGGATTGGGAAGTGATATCAAGGGAACAATTAACAGTTAATAATAGATATGTATGAAGCATATGTGGAGTTTTGGATTCCTTTGACATTGCTTTAAAAAAGCTATTTTAGAGGCAAATCTTGTGGTGAAGAGGGAGACAAAGAGGAGGAGAATCATTAAAAAAGAAAGATAAACTTACAATACTATCTCTGATGAAAGAGACGAAAAAGGAGAGAGGACATGCAGAAAATAGCAGAAAAGTTATAAGGAACAACGCATTCTTGGGGGAGAATTAGTAAGAGTTTGATTTTAGTCAGAAAATATATATTTCTTTCTTTGAATAAATCATCCATTTATGTTGAGGAGACAGAGTGGAGACGGCAGTACTTTTAAGGAGGAAATCAATTAAGAGTTCCTGATGGTGGACATGTGAACAGTGGTGAAAAGGGGAAATTGTGGTATTTAAGCAAGTAAACAGTCTAAGCAACCTTAAAGGCTGAAAAAGATGAAAAAGCAATCATTTTTTCTATTGAAAATGTGGAAAAGTTACTGAAAGAAAAAACACCGTTGTGAGGAAGGGAAGAAGAAAGGAGCAGCATACAAGGAGTAAATAAATTAAAGAATGTAGATTCTGTTTAAAGGGTAAATCAATGAGATTGGCCAAGGAGAGAGTGATGGAGAGATGGTGCTTTGAAGAGAGGTATGCAGAACCAGAAAATTGAAGGAAGTATCATCAAACAAGAACCATGCCAATGAGTGACCAAATTCCTAGTGAGATGACCCATCCAGCAGGGAAACCAGAGCATGAAGGTCAGTGAGGTTCTGCAGCAAAATAGGTGATGCTGAGTAAAGCAGAAATTTCCCAGACTGATGTTGACAGGAAAGGAAAAGAAAAAACTGAACATGCAGGTGAGAGGAAAATGTAAATTACTGCAGGGAGCAAATCCTAGAGACCACACAGTTGGTAGATAGTGTGATGGTAGCCTACAAGTTCACTGGCTCTTGAATCTACCAGCTACTGAGTAAAAAGGCTAAAATGTAATGGAAGATCTTATTAGCAATGCATTACTCAAATGTCCCTGAAAACCAGAAATATCCTTCTTTTCAGGCCCTGTGTTTACTAAGCTCGTGTATAATGCTACCTTGGTTAACAGGTTGATGCATAGTCCTGTCTACCATATCAAATCTCTCTGAGCTATATTTCTATTGACCTGGTCAAGGTCTGTTAGTCAGTTTACCTTAACCCCATAAACCCAGAAAATCCAGTCCTTCTATACAGGGGACATTTGGAGGTATCAGAACTAGTTCTAAATTACCTAATCCTGGTATAAGAACCAGCACAGCCACATTAGGATAGCACTCTGCCTCATATAATTAGCAGTAGAATTGTTCCATAGGGGACTACTCAAGGAAATGTTGAGATTATTAACTGCTACACAAACATTTGTTGCATTACCTCATAAATACAACAGTTCCTGGCCTTCAGAAATTTAGTCAATGGCTAATCTTCTCTTTACTTCTCTGTATAACATCTAAATGTTGGATTATGCAACGGTGTGATGTGACCTTATGTTTACCTGCAAAGCCCTCCTGCATATATTCCCTTGGATGCCAAAAAAGGTGCTTCTTCCTTCCTTTCCACTCTGGTTTTCCACTAGAAAATCTGTCTGCTTTAGGCCAGAACCCCAAACACTGCCTGCTGGTATCTAACCCTGAGATGTCTGCCAAGTCCCAGATAATCCAGTTCCATGGTTAAGCAGGTGATTCAGTGCTTCTCCTCTCTCACCCCCTTACCTCTCCTAGATGCCCTTCTCTTCCCTTGAGTATACTGGAACCTCTTTTCTCAGTTTCAGTTTGTCATTTCATCATCAGGCAAGACACAGAAGCCTGAATCACCTTTAGTAATGTGACTTTGAAGATGAAAGTAAGAAGGAAGAAACACAAAGCAAATGAGTGTGGATAGAGAGCTGAACAAAGACAATAAATGATTACAAATGTTGGAAGGCTAATAAAAGACAGGCTATAGCACTGCTAAAGAAAAAGGCTCTGAGAAACATAGTAGGCTGCCCAAAGGGCCATGAAAGCCGACAAAAATGAGAGCAAGATAAATATATCAGAGAGAAAAAAAAGAAAATCACCTTCAGGAAGTGATACCAGTCTACTAATGAATAATAAAAAAATATGCATTTTACAAACAAGATAAAGTCATCTTGGAGGAAAACTGAGGAATGCAGTGCACAGATGACCAGTAAAAGGAGAGAGGGAAAAGTATCGGCAATCAAAGAACAATTACAAGAAGCCCAGAAATATCAAAGTTAGGGAGGCAAAGCCTTTCTTTTAACTTCTCCCCATCATCAGAAAAGATAAAAAAGAGAGAGGGCAAAGAAAACAGATACTGCTATAGTTGCAAGCACTTTCCTAAGAGAAAAATCAGCTTTCCCTAGCTGTGCAGTGTGCTCTTGGAAAATATGCTTGATGGGCTGCCAGAAGTGAAGATAAAGTTCTGGAATCAAAGTGTGTTCATTACAGCCACATCATGAATACATTTCCATATTAATTCAGGTATGTTGAATGATGCACACCAAGGATTTAATGTACTTTTAAGGCTGGCCAGCATTTCAGAAGTCTTCTGAAAACTGGCAAAAGTGACAGCCAACTAGTAGAAACATCTTAAACCAAGTCTTTTACTCGATTCAGTGTTGATGAAATAGAAAAGAGAAAAAGAAAAGAAAATCTTTTCAAGCCGTTGTGTGCTTGGCAGACTTTGAAAAATGGAATTAGATCCTACATTGCCACAAAACAAAAGGCTCAGTATATACACTCATAAAGAGGAAAAACATTTAGGAGTTTAATTTTCTTGTCATAGAGGGGATTTGCAAGATTTACCACAGCATTTTGTGGAAAACTTTGCTTTAGACAGTGGTGCAAGATACATGTTTTAAAAATGTTTATGTAAATGTGTCTGGAGATCTTACTTGGAAAGAATGGGAAGTTGCTGCATGTTGTACTCTTTGAGGTGTTCTGAAACACAGACCATTTGTCCTGTGAAACACAGAGTAACTTATCAAATCTTACAAAAAGTCACACAAAGTAACATGACCAGGGAAATGTTCTACTAGTTAGTTGCTTGCTCTCATGACAATAACTAGAGATAAGTTATCTTAGATATTTGTCTCACTACTGCACCATCATAAGGCCTTTTATTTTTCAAGGGATTTCAAAATGTGTAACTAAATTGGGTAATATTACTTCTACCAATTCAACATCTCATAATTTTGAGATGAAAAGCAGGTTTACATGCTTGCAGTAAGATAACATCTTGGATGCATACTCAAGCTTTATCTGTTACAACCATCTGGATTCAGTTCATCTGTGTATTGTCTTGCTGGCATGTGTGCAGTGCAGGTGAGCTCTACCAATGCTGGATATTTATCAAGAGAAGCTATCAAATTGTGCAAGGTTGCTTGTGTCAGTAGAGAGAAAGAAAGAGAAGGATGGGGAAAAACACCCATCTTTTTCATGTAACAGAGCATAAACATTAATCTGTGACACAAATGAAAGTACATTGACTTTCAGTAAAATTGTTAATTTTATTCGGTACTCCATGCTTTCAGTCCCTGCCTTGCTCTGAGAGCAGCATTGTCCCAGGGATGTACTCCTGTCTTCTGACACCTTGAGGAGCACAAGAAAGGACAGTAATTATACACCTCTGATGTGTTAAACTGTGTCCACTGACGAACAACCAACTCCAGATATTGTAGTGGGATGTGGCTTTTTCCCAACCACTTGTAGTGGTGAGGACTGTTACTGTTCCTGATCTTTGCATTTGAAAAACACCAGGGATAGAGCATTTACTGTGTCCAGTGACACTCATAAAAACCCATAGTGAATTGTCCTCAGACCCTGCTAGGGAAGAGTGACAACAAATTTGCTGATAAATGAAAAGGACACGGCTCCATAGAAATCAGTGGTGGTTTGTGGATCCTGATTTCCCTGAAACTCTCAGCAACACACAGGTCAGTGGCAAAAGGCCTTCACTGTTGGTGATAATGGTGTGGTGTGTATAACTGGGGGCTCAGTCTGCTTAGGGAGTCAAGCAGTAAGTCTTCTTCTACAAAATCTATTTCAAAGGTCAGAACCAGACAAATATTTACCAGGCTGAATGTGGAAGAAAATTTACTTACCTTTTTTCTGATATTCACACTAAAAAGCTGTCCCTTCCTTTTTGTGCCTTCTATTTAAACATAAGACAAGGTGAAGTTCTTGGCTGCTCTGAACTAATCGAACTTGGTTTACATCAGGTAAGGATGTAAAGGATTCTCTAGGAATCTCTACCTTTCTCTCAGGCACAAATGCAGATATTCATGGTGTATATTCACGTTTTGCTCATAACAGCTTCTCTTGCTGTTACTGATTCCTAGCTAGGTAAATTCACAATTAACAGGATTGCTGATGTCTTTAACAAGTTTGGTTATACTTTACTTCAGTTTTGTTGCTATTGGGTTTTATATCTGTCTATTATTCCCTGTCTTTGCGGTCATTTTATCAAGATCTATTTGTAATGGCTTCAAGCAAATATATACATGCTTAAGCCACATGTTGCATTCCAGTAAACAGCACAATCCTTTGGTCATTTCTGCACACTCCTCAGGTGGCTCATCTCTAGCCCCAGGGCTACCCTTTAGCAAATTTCTGCTTGGTTTTGTTTAACTGAGGTTGGCAAAAGTGATTTGATTTCCAGGGTCTTTGCAGTGCTAGTGACAGCAGTGGCTTATATAGCGATACCTTAGCCTGTTCCTGAAACAAAGTTAGCATGTTGTATTTGATGCAATAACACTACCCCAACTTGTGATTAAGTGCTTAGTGAGTTCCATTTCCTTATAAGAACATGTGTAAGAACCCAAGAATGTATGCCACAAGTGAACTAAGCATTAATCTGTCAGCAGCTTAAGTGTTTGGGATAGTGCAATGGAAATATGTGGTATAGTGACACAGTGTTTGTTCTCTGGGAAGCACTTAAGAGCAGATGGAACCTGTAAAATAGACTGATTCATGAAAGAGTACACAGCTTCTATCAGATTTGTTGGATGCTTCCTTGTTTTAACCTAAATAAACACAGGCCACATATGCTTGATTTTTCAGTAAGGTGTCAGTAGCTGCAGGTGGGGAACCCAACATTAATAGGTACACAGAAATTCATCAGGAAGGGACTTTTACTTAAAAGGTGTGCTTCTCTTCTAAAATAATGAGATGGGTAAAAAGTACACTATCATTGTGGATATATCCCAAGGAACTAAAAAGAGATTAAGGATTCTACAAGAATATAAAGAATAAGATGCTAGAGTCTCTTTACAGTTCAATGGAAAATTAAGTCTGTAGCAGGCATGTCTTAGCATAAATCAATAGCATCTATAAAAATGTGGTAGGGTTGTATGAAAATTAGATGCAGACCTGTAAAATTTAACAGAAAAATGTTAAGCATCCTACAGATCTGTTGAAGCATATTGTAAAACTGCAGACAATGGATATAGTTGCAAGTTGAATTCCACTAGGGTATGTATGTGAAAGAGACATTGCATTAAGTATCCTTAATGGTGACTTCCTGAGCTCCACCACTTACTAAGCTGAAGGAATAATAGACCCCATATCAAGATCTGGAAAACCCTTATATTCGTGCAAAGCTTCACCGCAGTCACTGCTTTATCGATTTTGAGTTGTGTGCCACTGTGGTGGTGGCAATTTAGTTTTTGCATTCCAAAATTTGCACCAAGTTGAACCTTCAGATGGAATTTGCAGAAAGCCTACAGTGACATTTATCTTGTTGTCACTGAACTAAATCAGCTTAATTCAAAACTTGGGTCTTTTTCATTTTTTGAAAGCAATCAAATCAATGTGTCTCCCCAAATAAAAAAGAGGATGTGGATTTCTGACGTCTTGCTCTCTGTTTAGTGCAGAATTTCTGTACCTGTAGCACAGATCTTGTTTCAGCTGATTGTGAGAAATTTGCCTGGGGTGAGCAGAGTAAGAAATAATATTAAAAATGTGTCTCTTGAAATATAATTCTACTCCTGTGAATTATGTGTGCTGCAGTCTCCAGTTAACTTTAAAACTACATTTCATATGTTCTTCGGGGTATAGTATATAATATTCTATTGAGCTAGTTTGTGTGTGCTGTTGGTAGGAGGACATATCCTTAGCATGCTTTTGAAATGCTCAATAAAGGTCATGCCTCTTCAAACATAAGTGAATCTTGACTATGCAAAGTATGGCAAAACCTGTTTAGCTGAAAAAAAAAAAAAACAACCAACAGACCAAACCTTTCCATTTTTCCCAGCAATAGTGTATCATGCACATTCTTTCTGCCCAGAGTACAGGAGAGCGTAACGGCAAGGGTCAGAGACATGCTGAAAGAATGCCATACATTGTCCCAGTAAATGCTTGGGCTTGCAGCAACTGCTAAGATATTAAAGACATTTTGGTGTCAGTGAGGCTTCTATGATTGTATTGTCTGTCCCTTTGCTTGTTAGTGCTACCTAGCAACTTGCATAAAGACAAAGATGTCAAGCATATGAAGTTACTACAAGTTTGTAGAAAATAAGAGGCCACATACAGAGTGCCAATAAAGAGAGAAGTTTAAGCTCATGTTCAAATGTATTAATAGACAACATCAAAATGTCCACATAGCAAAAAGCAGTTTTTAATATCCTGGTAGCCGGGAAAAAGCTTCACATCTACCTTACTATGGTAGTGTAAAACAATAAAACAATAACAAGGCACAAGGAGTTTGGTAAATTTTGGTGCTCCCTCAACTAATTGAACTCTTATCATTCAGCTGCTCACCTCAGTGGCACAGCTATGGGCAGAAGCTAAGTCCTTTCTCATCCCCATCAAGGAAAGGAAGAAGGTACAAAGAAGGTGAAAGAGAGCCATAAATAGCAACCAATATATTTGTTTATACTGAGGCCCATATTTCTCTTAGAAATTATGTCATCAGAGTTCAATATCTGCATTTTACAGGCATAATACACTGTGATATTACATCTTAATAAATGCTTTAGATTAAGAGAATTTACACGGTATCAGTGGAAATGTTTCCACTACTTTTTGTGCTACAGAATGGTTGATTTGGTTTGTTTTAATTATTTTGTTTTATTTTTAACGTATGGAGAAAAAAAAATTGCCATGGTAAAAATAGGGCAAAAACTTTAAAAACAAGAAAAATCTTGAATCCTGTCTGCAACTTCAATGTTACTTGAACATTATGTGGGGGGGAAAAAAAAAAGTCATTGCATACACAGCAGTTATTACTACACTGCCTGGACAAAGTTGAGAGGGTTTGTCAAGTCTGCATTCTTTTATATATCAAAGTGAACACAATCTTTGGTTAATGTGTTTGGAAAAAATTCAAAGCCATCAGGTGGAATACTTGGCACTGTTGTATTTGTTGGCAAAATTCTCTTGGCTTCATTAGGGCTAGAGTTTCATCTGTTGTGCTGGTTGTAGGTCGGTCAGCTGTAGACGGCTTGTGAATGAGTCATATGGAAGTGTCCCCAGTATCTTCAGAGCTGTCAAGTCTCACATACTGGGTAGGAGACTTACTCTTCTGACCTCTCCCTCATACTCCCCACCCCCGGCACAGTGGCTGTTGCTTGTCTCCATCCCCATGTCTGTCACATCTGACAATGAGGATCCCTGGCAAAAGTCAACTGGAATAATTTACTGCTAGATGATTCATTATCCAGGAGCAATGCAGTGACAGGTCCTCCTCTCTCATGTGCCTGGAAGTGCAGATAGTCACATGCTTATACACTCATCATCCAATACGTGGATCTTGTGTGTGGATCCTGTAGAGTGTTTCTCTTCCTCAGTTCTTTGTGGGTAAGGACGCTTTCATAAATTCAAGACCTGATTCTCTTTCATGTACATAATTTTTAAATTAGCAAACTTGTCTGGAAGTAAGAGAGCTGCACTTCTGACTTTTGTTCACTGTAGGAGTTTTTGTTACGATATGTTGACAGATGTTTCTAATTCCAGAGTTCAATGAAGCATTGTCTGCTCTTTAATTTTAGTGTAGCCACGTTTTACAATTCTACTTTATTCTCAATAGTTAAAGATACCTGCTTTTCACAGTCTCATGGAGATTACAAATTATTTTATCATGTAGCCCAGACAAAGCAGTAATTTACAAAGCAAAGAAGATTTTGTGAGACATCAATAGAATGCTTTTCACTGTATAATACACCATCTTCTGCTAAGCAAAAGGGGTTTGGATAATGCAAAGAAAAAACATTATCAAGTCTTTTTTTGCAGTTACCACTCTTTAACTTAACATCAGTGAAGAAAACTATGAAGTGAGAGTTCATGGACATGAAAAGGAAACTTACAATTAATAATTTTGAAACTGTCTATGTTATTCCCTCTTCTTGAAGTGTACCCTGTGCAGTGTAGGAGTTTGTCATAAATTATGGTCTTTTTCTGAATGGCAGTCATGAATAAGCTGATATTTTACTTAACATTTCTCAGAAACTTTTTTTATGTGGAGATTATATGGGGCCAAAAACATCTTAAGATTGCGTATCCAATTTTGTGAAGATTGGTACTTACATGACACCCTCTTTACTCTTACACAGCTTTTGTTTTTTCAGTGACTTCAGTACAGCGACTTTTGATTTCAAAATATTTTTTAAAAGACAAAGAGAGGTTGATGAATCAGAGGTATGAGAGGTAACTATATTATCTGGCTTGAAGTGATAGAAAAATTAAGTTAGTATGTAGTGTAAGTGTAAGTCTAAATAGAATAAATCCAGCCTCTGGCTGATGCTGGCCATATATTTGGTAGTGAAAGTG
This sequence comes from Athene noctua, assembly GCF_965140245.1. Taxonomy (NCBI): domain Eukaryota; kingdom Metazoa; phylum Chordata; class Aves; order Strigiformes; family Strigidae; genus Athene; species Athene noctua. The sequence goes on along the minus strand of NC_134037.1, from coordinate 89,839,432 downwards.
TTGGGAATGGCTCATCGCATTTTGAAGGAGCAAGTACTGATTTAAGAACTGCATTGATTTTAGTAGCTGCCACCATTGTTCCTCCTCTAGTGTGAAAATATCTCCAATTTTGTACATGATCGGCCTTCTATGTCACTGCATTTTGCTGTGTTTCATTCCTGACACCAACTTATGTGTGCCCTTTGACCATGCTATTACTGACCTCTAACTTTCTGCTGATACGAATCATACCACTGACCAGAGTCAAGTGGTGTTTATGTAAGATATATCCAGCCCTCTGTGTCAAAGAAGACTACATTATTTCAGAAAAAAAAATATTATTAAATAGACATCCTTTATAGAATGTAGTCTGGTTTATTCTCCTCCTGAAGACAGCTTGCTCACAACAGTCACTCAGGAGATCTGTTTTCCTTCTTTACATTTAAATGTTTGCCTTTTGTAAGCCACAGATTTCCCTGAAGTTCTATCTGTAACTGTACAAGCATACGGAAAAGTTGGCTGCAGACATGTGCATTGAACATATTGGAAACTTGCAGTCTGTGGATTCCTTGAATGACAGGATTTCAGAGCCTAGCTCTGTGTGTTCCTTGGAGCCTTTCACTGCTTGTTAACATACAAGTCCTTCATGATAGCTGGGAGCAACACCAGGACAACTTCTGGCTGTAAGAAGCTTGAGGCAGTGGCATGTCAGCTCTAAAGGAAAAACACCACCATGCCAACGCTCAACAAGCAAGTTGTTCACTGGTCTCCAGAACTAAGGGAGGTAATTTTCCATTAGATTTATGTCTCTGACTGACTTTTTATGCTGATTGACTGAATGATAGCTATGCTGCAGTGTTCATATACTAATTATTACACATCAGAAAATTCACGAGAGACAGCATAATGGGTTTTATAGTGCACAAACCAGAGTTTCCCATGAGTGGACAATTTATAAAATTTTTTCTGCATGCGTTCCATCATATTTATCTTGAGACAAGCTCACACTGTTCTTTACCTTGGGGACCGTAGTATTACTATCTTTATCTTCTGTTATCTTGTTTTTTTAGAGTACTAAAACATCTTTGAGATTTCTACTTCACTGCCAGATTTAGCTAAAATTAGCCAATGGATTCAGAAGTTACTAGAGAAGAACTGGCAGACAGATGATGGCTCCATAAATCTTGTTATCAGGCTGAAAATGGGATTATTTTCCCGAGCTGTCACAGAACAAGATAAAAGCCAGCAGGTCAGGGAAGGACAGGCTAACAATAAGATAGAGTATGACCAGGACATCAGTCCTTTCCAGTTTTAGACAGTCTGAGTACTGCTGGGCATGAGTGACATGTTACCAGTTCCCACATAATCTAGACATTATCCAGAAACTGTGACAAGGAGGAGTTTTAATGAGGGATTTGCTGAAAGCTAATGAAGTATTTTCATGGAAGCTTACAGAAAGCTGCTTCCAGATGTGAAAGACAGATTGAGAGAAAGTATAGTAGGAAAAAATGGAAAGTTTAAACTTTGGTGGGGCATGTTTCTCCTATTAGTGTAACTAAGCAATGACAATTTAACATCTCAGTTTGTTAGGTACCCTAGCACTGATTATATAGCTTTAGCTGATCAGTTTTACTGATTGCAGTGGAGCATCAACTTCTTTCTGCAAAGACAGTTTTGGCAGCTGCCAGATCTCCAGGAGTTACTCTCTTTCCCACCTGGCATTGGACTCTCATATACTTATCTCACATAACACCAAACGCTATCTTCCTATTTCCCCACATTCCTACCCATCTCAGGGCACCTTCCTACCCCTGCTCACTCATCTACAGGCATCTATTCTCTTTCCTGAATGACAACCTTTTTCTCTTAGAAGACAAGCTACAAATGACAAGGAACAGCACGGGATTTTCCTTCCTGCCTCTGTGTTTGCCCACAAATCCACTTCCACTACCCAGATGGTGCCCCTGCTGCAGACAATATTCACCTTTGGATGCTTTCCCAATATTTAAAATTGAGATATTTGATTCAAGGGGATACCCTTGCATAACCCAAAGCAATCCTCAAGGGACCGCATCCTGGGAATTGCTACATTAGGATACATTACCGTCTTACATTTTGTAGTTCCCAGTAATGGTTTTTCAGCAGTTGAATGTGTGCCAATCCCACACAATATGACTCAACTCAGCCAGAGGTTACAGGCCTCTGTCACTGAAATTAGAATTGGGCCTGAACAGAGCAAATTACAACTAGAGCTGAGAAAGCAATGAATAACAACTAATTTGTTTTCCAAAATTAATTTCTCCTTTGCCTTCAGAACAGCCATGAGCATTTTTCTCAGTTTTGCAGTTTTTCAGTTTTTGCAATTTTCTCAGATTTATCTTTAGTGGAGTTCTTTAAATGAATGTATTTTAGAATATTTTACTTTGTGACTGTACTGTGAATCTTTAAAACCCAAAGCTCAGTTTTTATCCCTCAGGTAGAAATGCTTGCTTCCATGCTAGCTGAGCATTAAGGCACTTACAGCCAAGTGCTGGCATTAAAAATAATGGAGATAATTCTTCTGCAAGTTTCTGCACAAACACAAAGCCATCTTGGAATCCTTACTAATGGTTTTAATTATGAGAACCAAGCTTTGACTTTAAAATTCACACATATGACTGGAACATGCATGCTATGAATATTTATTTCAATAGAATTCAAGTTGTCATTGACTGTGAAATAAAATCAGGGACCTGATGAATTCAGTTAAAATGCAGGCAAGTATGTTCCACTTCATAGCAAAGAACAGAATATTTTGTGCTGCTTCTAGCACACTTGGAAATGAGGAGAAAAAAAGCAATGTGTTTGTTTCCAGATGCAGTTTAGATGGTCAAATACTTTAAATGTTTGCAAAATTATTTTTGTTGCATCAACAAATGAATGCTATCTGTGGAAGATTTTTTTTTACCCATATGGTCTAGCTTTCTGTATGGTCTCGTTTACAGATCTAGTTTACCTCTCTTCTCTGTTCCCAGCCCTGGTACTTCACACTTTCCAAGTGGTTCCTGAGTTCCCTGAGGTACCTAAAATGCTCCATCTAAGCAATTCATTCTGAAACAAAGACAAGATGATAGTAATGTGATGTGTGTGCTGGATCCAGTGGTACAACTAGCAACAGTGATTAAAGTCAAAACTCAGCTGTTCAAAATTTCTCAGTTAACTTGTGGGTCAGGGCAGGGCAGTTAAATGAGCCTCCTCTCGAGACTGCATAGCCTGGTATTAGACATGATAGGGTTGTGTTGATTCACCACTTGCACCCACTACCACGCAAGATTGCATGATGCATTTTCATCCTGGGGTTTAAAGATTTGTGAACACTTAGTGTTAGAGGCAGTATGGATCTTCTAGGATACCTCAGATCAGGTGGTTCTTCTCTTTATCTCAGTAGCTAACCTCAGGAGGTGTTTTGGATCTGGTTCCTTCCTCTCCCAAATTATTCTTACACTCCTTACTGCTTCTTTGACTTAAACTTGTTTATCTTCATTTCTTTGATTCCTCTCTCTGTTCCTTGGTGAATAATGAGTTGGGCTGCGTGGTGCGTGGGGGGGGGTGTATCTCTCTAATTTCTTCTCCTTTATCCCCCATTAACTCAGCAACTTGAGAGTACAAATATGTATTGTCATTGGTGGCCTCTCCTTTTACTACAGGAGACACAAAACCAGTACCTCCTTCCAGTAGCTCCTGTGGAAAAAGGATGAAGACCCTATAACTTGAGTTCTCTTTTCTCCAAGGAAGAGGTTGTTCTTGTCACACAAAGTCCTCCTTTCATAAACAGTCATTTCTTCTGCCAAGGTAGGAGAGGATCTTTTCCATCTTCCAAGAAGAGCAAGGGAAGCCACCTCCCCTGCTCAGGCAGTACAGGAATGAGGAAAATTATCATCTCACTAGAGCTTGACAGCTCCATTCTAAATGGACAGATAAGCACCTTTGCACCTGGTCAGAGGGAAGTGAAACTGTGAGGACATTATCTAAACCTCATTAATTTCTGTGGGCTTTGGATATGGTTGTCAGAAGGTAGACTTTCACTATGGCCCAAGCATTCCCCACCTAACATATCTGCAGACTGTCATAAGCTAGAAGAGCAGTTTCAAGAAAGACATTTTTCTGAGAGCAGCTTTACCTTTTTTACTCTTCTCTGGCATTGCATTCCCCAACTTCATCTGCTGTCTTGACAAAAAGAAAATTAAAAAAGAAAATCTGAGTGTAGAAAGGGATTTAATGTACTACAGCTGCTTAGTCTGTTAAATCAAGTTTTGACCTATACTGAAATCCCTGTAGATTATATATCATTTTCCCCTTTATTTACATTGAAAGGGACCGTCAGCTCCCATGGAACTACACTCCCTGGTTACCGTTTGCATTACTGTTCAAATTTACCATGTGGATGATGCAACAAATACTCCCACAGTGTTGCTGTTGGGTCACAGCAATTGTGTGTGTGCTTCAGTGGGCGATGGAGGGTTAAATGCATTCCCTTGCAGTACATGCTTTCTTATGAGTTTTCAGGTTTTTATAGAGCTATTTTTTTTTCACCCCTTTCATCCATTTGTTGTGTATGCCCACATGACCTCCTGAAAATACAAACACACTCTTTTATTTGCAGAGCCCATTATCAGCCTTGTCTTTAGCCTCATGATAAAGGTCAAGTAGATTAGTTAGAGAGGCTCTTCCTTTCTAAATCCACGCTGGTTATCTCCTTTTAGATAATTACTATCCATGTACTTCTCTAATGTGCCCCAGGTTATAGTTTCCATTCCTTGAATACTGCAAGGTTAAATTCATCTACTTTTGACACATTTCGCTGGGTTTCAGCTCTGCTAACTGATTTAATGCCAGTGCTTTTGTGATTAGTCATCCCAGACTAGGGAAATAGAGCAAGCGCTTAGGAAGAATATTATTCTTCAATGCAAATCCTCTAAGAAACACTTGTGCTAAACCAGCTAATGTTTCTGACTTTTCATGTAACAGTTCTTCAGCTATCCATCCTCTAATCTCTTCCTTCAATGCTGTATTGCATATGCAAATTCATGCTGTTTATGGAAAACCTGTGGGAATAAAGAAGCGCAACACTAAGAAAGTGATGACTAATATTAACCTCCCTGTAACCTCTAGTCAGACTCTAAAATGCCACCGAAACATCAAGGCTTTCTAGGTTCTTATTTTAAAAAATAATGTTAAGAAGTCCACATTTCACACCTATCAGAAAAAAAGATATCATAGCATATTTCTCTTATTTTGTACTCTGTCTCCATAATAATAATTGCAGCAGAAACCTGAGAACATTAAACATATATAAACATGCAAGATGCAGCTCAAAATTACTTGCTTTCAGTGAATGCTCCTTATCTACTGAATTGTCAAGTTGGATAACTGTAATTTAATAGGTGCTTTATCCATAGTTAAGCATATGCTTTTTTCCTGGTTTTCATTATTATTCTTCATCACAACAGGACATTTAAAATGCTACATTAAAATCTCATATGGCATAAGGAATATGAAGAAAATATGGTGTTCCTTTCAAGATTTTTATTCTCCTCTAATTTGCTGATGAAAATACCTAGTTCTGCCTCATTTACACTTTCAGTATAATATTGATTCCTGATGTGATAACAAAGTGGGAGCATTTGGATATTTCATTTTGGACAGTACTATATCTTTAAAGGCCAAATGTTTTCTTGTGTGATGTATCTTTTCAGCAAAGCAGCAGTGAGAATTTATCATGGTGAGCAGCACTAGTTCTCCAAATAATTCATATCACTATTTAACTTCTCCCTTAAAAAATAGAAAAAATTATTATTAATAATAATAATAATAATAATAATAATAATTAATAATAATAAACAACCAGTCCATGTTACTGTGCCTGATACAAATTTACCAAAGATAAAATTTCATCATCCTCAGAGGGATATTTACATTTGTAACATTCATTTGTAGCTAATGCATGTGTCCTGTGGTCAAACAAATCTATTGTGGTAAGGAGCACAAAGCATCACACCTACATTTTCCTTCCATCATTTTTCTATGAGTATAGATAGACAAATAATTTCTTCCTATCACACACTTCCTGTTCTTGCTAATTCCCCAATGGTATGTATTGAATACAATAGTATATACTGAATTAAATAATTCAGCCATACTTTTATACTTAGGAAACTCTCCTGTGCTTGAGGTCAGCATGAACAAAAAGACATGGAGGCCAAAATGAAGACATACTGGTTTACCTGTTATCCTCTAAACACAAACCCTTTTTCAACGTAAGTTTGTTTTCAGTTATGAGAAGATTTAAGCACTGCAGAGACTTGTCAGCATATTGTCAATTTGTATGCTATTCAGATGCCACTGTATGTGGAGTGTGGTATAAAAGCCAAGTTAAACTGCACTGTATCCACCCTAACGTTTTTCATTGGCTATACACCCGTTGCATAAAATCCTTTAAAATGCTGGTATGTTTTTATTCATAAGTGTTTCTCTATACATGCAATATTCTATGCTATTCCTGAATGATTACAACATCTCTGTAGAAGGAAATGAGGTAAATATTGCAATATATAAAATACTTTTCAAATGTTAAAGCTCTGACCTTATAAAACAAAGAAGCAACCTTGAGTCAGCCAGCCAAGGGCTTTTTATCAGTTTAATGTAGCATAACTTGACCAAAGGGGCAAATTTTTGTATTACCTTGCCACTGATGTGAACACTGCAGCTGCATTTGTGTATCCATATTCATTATTGCTAGTGTTCCTCCTGGATTATGACTGATCCAGAAGAATTTGAATCTTCATTTTGAATTTTTTACTTTTTATTTTGGTAGAAGCAGACAGAAATAATACTCAAGGCATCCGTTATTTTTTTCCACAATTTGCTGGAAGCGGCAGAAGCTATTAAAAAATGAAGGCATACATATCTCATGCTATTCAGCTGACTAGTAATTAAGGTGCAATTAAATTTTTCATGGTGTAGATTGTGTCTGTTTTCCAAAGAAATTAGAAACTGTGGCCCTTTGAGAATTGTGCTTTTAGTCTCTAGACATTTACTGCTACACCATTTATTAAATGTGATCGCTGATGAAGTTTGCATATCCAACATACTTATAGGAGTAGGTTTACAGTTAGGTCGTTTCTCTTTTTGGAAGTGTGTTGTTCCTATAGAAATGAACTGTCCTGAAGCTTCCCATATGTGTCAAAGATTAGTAAATTACAAGCAAAATCAATCATTCAGTATTGCCATTTCAATTTGGAGAATCAAAATGTGGCTCAAATTGCCCCACAGTTAGGAGTCTGAGTCAACATGACAGAAAACTGAGCTCATAAAGTGGTCTTGAATTAATAATGGTGACAAATATCAGCAGAGTGAGTTGGGTATTCTGAATTTTTTTCTCAAGGAGCCCTTGACTCTGCATTACCTGTGCTGGGAACCTGGGAAGATTAAAATTCCTGACCAGGCGTCTAAAGTTAGGTGTCTGTGAGCTAACAGTGTGAACATGCTGTTGGGATAAATCCCACTCTTACCGTCATGTAAGAGTTTTCTAAAGTCATGTGCAAGTGTAGTAGCGGAACTGATTATTTGTTAACTATTTAGAACCAACTGCAGGTAGTCTGGAAAGGATTTAGACATGTGCCCACAGAAGTCAACTAAACAGACGCTTTAAACACTTTCCTGAATAGAGATTGAATTAGTGCTCAAATGCTTAGAAGGTGTAGTGCAGTGTACACTACAGACATAAAATGGACTCGGAGCACAAACTGAAAGATAGATGGACAGAAGAAAATGTTTCCCAAAAAAATCCAGTGGCAGGAGTTACTAGAGGATTCTTAGGCTGGGAAAAGTTTCAAATTCTGCTTTCTTCAGTCACTGCAGAATATATAATTTCCTAAGAGGGATTTAAATGAGGCAATGGCAATGTTTTGGCAATTGGATGTGAGAGAAAACAGAAGGAGAGACAGAGAAAAATGCCCAGAAATGAAATTGAAGGAAAAGTTTTCTCAGATCTGGTATCATTAATACATCAGATAATAGGATCTGATAGGAGAAAGTCCAGTAGAATGCAAAGCCTGAATTCTTTAGAGCTACAAGTGCAAAATCCTCACTCAAAGGCTTTTCTCCAGGAATCACAGAATCACAGAATCGTCTAGGTTGGAAAAGACCTTGAAAATCATCCAGTCCAACCATTGACCCGACACTGATAGTTCCCAACTACACCATATCCCCCAGTGCTATGTCAACCCGACTCTTAAACACCTCCAGGGATGGGGACTCCACCACCTCCCTGGGCAGCCCATTCCAACGCCTAACAACCCCTTCTGGAAAGAAATGCTCCCTAATATCCAGTCTAAACCTTCCCTGGTGCAACCTGAGGCCATTCCCTCTTGTCCTGTCGCTTACTACTTGGTTAAAGAGACTCATCCCCAGCTCTCTGCACCCTCCTTTCAGGTAGCTGTAGAGGGCGATGAGGTCTCCCCTCAGCCTCCTCTTCTCCAGACTAAACACCCCCAGTTCCCTCAGCCGCTCCTCGTACGACCTGTGCTCCAGACCCTGCACCAGCTTCGTTGCCCTTCTCTGGACACGCTCGAGTCCTTCAATGTCCTTTTTGTAGTGAGGGGCCCAAAACCGAACACAGGAATCGAGGTGCGGCCTCACCAGTGCCGAGTGCAGGGCTAAGATCCCTTCCCTGTCCCTGCTGGCCACGCTATTGCTGACACAAGCCAGGATGCCATTGGCCTTCTTGGCCACCTGGGCACACTGCTGGCTCCTGTTCAGCCGGCTGTCAATCAACACCCCCAGGTTCCTCTCTGACTGGCAGCTCTCCAGCTACTCCTCCCCAAGCCTGTAGCGCTGCTGGGGGTTGTTGTGGCCCAAGGGCAGCCCCCGGCATTTGGCCTTATGGAAACTCCTCCAGTTGGCCTCAGCCCATGGCTCCAGCCTGTCCAGGTCTCTCTGCAGAGCCTCCCTACCCTCGAGCAGATCAACACTCCCACCCAACTTGGGGTCATCTGCAAACTGACTGAGGGTGCACTCGATCCCCTCGTCTAGATCATCAATAAAGATGTCAAACAGGAGTGGCCCCAAAACTGAGCCCTGGGGGACACCACTTGTGACTGGCTGCCAAGTAGGTTTAACTCCATTCACCACAACTCTTTGGGCCCGGCCATCCAGACAGTTTTTTTACCCAGCAAGGCGTGTTATGAGGAAAACAATTCCATTTGATTATCCTTTATTTCATCATTTAGCATTGATCCAAATAATTGAATATTTATCAAAAAGTTTCATATCTTGAATTAAAAAAAAAAATGTTTTTTGTTAAATTCTGGGGATAAATAGAGGTTCCAGATTTCAGGATTCTGCCATCTTTAGACATGATGACTAGTGCAGAAGTATAAAGGAATTGAGAAACCTGTAATTACTGAGAATCTGTGAATCCTAAATAATTGCTCATCAGGGATCAAATTCCAAGTCCTTATATAATGTAATTTAATCATGCATTTAAAGTTTTATATTTATGTGAACAAAACAGGTAATCGAACACTTGTGTATCTTGGGAGCTTAGTACAGTATTTGTCCTGCCCTGCATTTCCTGACATAGAAATGAATTTTATTGAGTACCACTAAAACCTCTTCCTTTAAAGAGAGCAAGAGAGAGAAACAATCTTTTTCTTCAGAGAATACCATCCATCTTCCTCTTTATGGCAGCTTAAATGAGAAAATTTAGTGCTATGGCCGCAGTTGCTTGCACTTGCTTGGTGCATGTAACCACTTTGTTTTGTTATGTGAAAGGCAAGAGTGACAAATACAACTGAGATGACGATATCTGAGAATTTCAATTTTGATTTGCTAACAACCTCCTTAATGTTCAGATTTCAGCTATCTTGACAGGTATATTCATAGAGGATGAAATTCACATGCAGACAGACAGCCCCAGGCTTATGCACCACATAAATCCTGTCTAAGCCTTTAAAATGTGTTTTAAGTGGGTCTAATTGATGTACAGGACCTGTACTGGCCCTTATACACATGGGAGAATTGCTCCCAGTTTTTAGGCTTGCAATAATTAACTATTGTACTTTGCTTTAAAAATCTTTTGCTCTTTTTGATCTGCTTCCATTTTTCCTAGTGAACTGCTTTCATGCTACCTTCCATTTAAACACAAGCAGAGTGAAATATTTGAGATCGCGATATATATATTAGATAGAAACACAAATGAGATGTATACTGGAAAGGTCAGCATTCAATAAAAATTCAAATCAGATATTTGGATCTGATTAGACTTTGTGTGATCTGTGCAGTATGCACATGGGGATTGTGCAGAAAATCCACTAAGCGTGATTATGAGAAAGCACACATTTTGTAGAGGACAAAATTCATCACATCGCTTACCAATACTTAAGAAATAGATGGAGACTAGAATTACTATAGCAACTGATTATGTTTGTTGGTAGTTTAGTATTTGCTGGTACATTAAGCACAATACGCCATTTCTGATTAATACTTCATAATTTGTATTTATTGTGCCATCAATTTTGGATCGAAATGTAGCACAAGCTTATTAATCTAATAATACAAAATATACTCTTGTATCTAGTTTGCACCTTGCCTCACTTTGCCTAGTATCTGAAAGGATAAATCTGGTTTTTTCAACATTTGCCAGTTTTCTAGTTACCTCCTGTCCACTTAGAGCAAATAATACAGAAAACATCAAATGTTATTCTAAAGAGAGGTTAGTTACACAATCTTCATCATAGGATTTTATCTTTACATACATTTTGGACCAACGTTCTGAAGAAACATGGGCTTTTGTTTTTTTAAGCATACCAGTTTTGTTTGACCAATGCTTCTGCCTCAAGGGTAAATAACCTAAATAGATTTTAAAGTGCTTCAATTAGTCTTTTCAAATACCTTGTTTTTTTCTCAGTTTAATGCAGTATGGCCCAATGTACTTTGGAAATGAATCAAGATAAATATGAAATAACTCTGCATTAGTTTTCAATGACAGTATCTACAACATGGCTGAAGTGATTACTTTAAATTCACACCATTAATGAATTCAAATTAAATTTGAAAGTCTATAGGTAGACAAGCTGTCTAACTCTGGTGTTATGAAGAAGAATGACATCTACCCAAGAACTTAAGTTATTTCCAAACTCTTCCTGAAAATCAGTATGCTTACCCACATAGTATAAATGCTGAAAATTTGAAATTGTAATCCAAAAAGTGTTTCATATTGCAGTCATAATTTTTAATCAATTCAACTCAGCATTCATTGGGATAGTCCCATGTGCGGTGACAAATATAGAACTGAGGTTTGACCAAACACTTTTTCTTTAAAGTATGTGTAAATTGTCTTCAATCTGTTTTGAGTTATTGACCTTATCTGTAAGGTAGAGAGATATGTCGGAGTTCATGGAATTTAAATAAAGTATTAAAATTAAATATGACACAATCATACACATACAGTGAGGAAATTAATAGCAATGTTGTGGGATGGTTACTGGGTCACAAGGACACACTGTGTGAGCTGCTCTACAGGTATTATATGCCCAAATTGACATCAGTTTGTTCACAATTCTGATTTATGTAATCTTATTCTTCATGTAAATTGTCATTTGTTGCTTTTAAAAATAAAGATTTCGTTTGTAGACTATATCCAGTGCTACAAAAGAACTGGAAATGGGAGTATGGGAGTATGTGATGTAAGTAGTTCAGTACAGTGTACCAAGCTTAGGTTTGATACCCTACTCTATACATGAGGCTTGTGATGCAATTAAGAAGTCTGATGACTGTGAAGGTTAGCAATCTTGTCAGGAGCCCTTTGCAGGCAAAGACACAGGAAAGATGTTCAGTGAAGGAGCCTTGGGTATGGGCAAGCCATGTTAAAAGCTAAAGGAGACTTGGTGGTGGAGAATTCAGAAGACGCTTGGCTGTTCCTGAACCAAGAAGACAGGGCTGCCAAAAAAAGAGAGAAAAAGAAGAGTGTATGTGCTCCAAAGTGGAGACAAAACAAGGCATTCTGTACTCTGTAACACAGTAATCTCTCCATTTATTGCTTGACAAACCTGATCTTCTACGACAGGGTGACCTGCTTATTGGATGAGGGAAAGGCTGTGGATGTTGTCTACCTTGACTTTAGTAAGGCCTTTGACATCATTTCCCACAGCATTCTCCTGGCAAAACTCGCTGGATGGCCACACACTTTGCTGGGTAAAAAACTGGCTGGATGGCCGGGCCCAAAGAGTTGTGGTGAATGGAGTTAAATCCACTTGGCAGCCGGTCACAAGCGGTGTCCCCCAGGGCTCGGTTTTGGGGCCACTCCTGTTTAACATCTTTATTGATGATCTAGACGAGGGGATCGAGTGCACCCTCAGTCAGTTTGCAGATGACCCCAAGTTGGGTGGGAGTGTTGATCTGCTCGAGGGTAGGGAGGCTCTGCAGAGAGACCTGGACAGGCTGGAGCCATGGGCTGAGGCCAACTGCAGGAGTTTCCATAAGGCCAAATGCCGGGGGCTGCCCTTGGGCCACAACAACCCCCAGCAGCGCTACAGGCTTGGGGAGGAGTAGCTGGAGAGCTGCCAGTCAGAGAGGGACGTGGGGGTGTTGATTGACAGCCGGCTGAACAGGAGCCAGCAGTGTGCCCAGGTGGCCAAGAAGGCCAATGGCATCCTGGCTTGTGTCAGCAATAGCGTGGCCAGCAGGGACAGGGAAGGGATCTGACCCCTGTACTCGGCACTAGTGAGGCCGCACCTCGATTCCTGTGTTCAGTTTTGGGCCCCTCACTACAAAAAGGACATTGAATGACTCGAGCGTGTCCAGAGAAGGGCAACGAAGCTGGTGCAGGGTCTGGAGCACAGGTCGTACGAGGAGCGGCTGAGGGAACTGGGGGTGTTTAGTCTGGAGAAGAGGAGGCTGAGGGGAGACCTCATCGCCCTCTACAGCTACCTGAAAGGAGGTTGTAGAGAGCTGGGGATGAGTCTCTTTAACCACGTAATAAGTAATAGGACAAGAGGGAATGGCCTCAGGTTGCACCAGGGAAGGTTTAGACTGGATATTAGGAAGCATTTCTTTCCAGAAGGGGTTGTTAGGCGTTGGAATGGGCTGCCCAGGGAGGTGGTGGAGTCCCCATCCCTGGAGGTGTTTAAGAGTCGGGTTGACATAGCACTGGGGGATATGGTGTAGTTGGGAACTGTTAATGTTTTGTTGATGGCTGGACTGGATGATCTTCAAGGTCTTTTCCAACCTAGACGATTCTGTGATTCTCTGTTGAGGGGAAGATAGCCTTTTTCATATAAATATTACTCCACATGAAACAGGCTTAAGAAGTTATGACTTGTGGTTGTATGATATTGTATGACATGCTGTATGAAATCACTTGATCTATATTCTATCATGTAGGAATCAAAAAAATTGTGGTATGGTTTTATTTAATCTTTCTGGGCTCATATTTTTAAATGTGAAGGCAATCTGCATATCTGAATGCATTCATTTTAAATCTACTTATGTCATAGTGGAAATACTTTTACTACACAATAGTGTTCATACTGTCAGTGTACTTCCATGCACAGCAAAATTTCCCTCTTGGCTCATCTCTGTTTGTAAAGAAATGTCACGGAGAAGTTAATACTCTGCAGTTTTAAAGGATCTACAGTATCATGCCTCAAACCAGCAATGAAAAAAGATACATAATTTGTAAAACTTACTTGCTGGTTAGCATTTTTTGTACTTTATGGCAACATATAAAAATCATCATTTACATGGGTAAACTATCTAGGCCTTCTGCTGTGTGGTAGCGAAATAATTGTGTTCAGAAGTGGGCTTCATTCTGGAAGTGCATTGTTAAAAAGTCTAATAGCATCTAGAAATGCATAACTTTGGGGTTCCTTTTCATGTAATTATTATCTTTTAGCTTAAAATAAAATTTATACCAAAAAAATTGCAATAGTAATCCAGGTGCTTTCTGAGGGAGAAGGATGTTAGATCTCAAAACCATGGCCTAAACACTAAAGCAGTGGTCATTCAGCTTTAGGATGGAATCTACAGCATGACTGGGAGAGGTAAAATGCACACGTGGCAAAGGTGCTCAGAAAAGTCAAAGCAGGAGCTCAGCCATCAACATGTCCACCCTCTTGCCTCTCCATAACAGATATGGATGAGAGCAGCTCTGACAAGGCTAAGGATGGCAGTTGATGGTAGCACCAACCAAGTAAGGGCTAGAACTGAGCCCTTATACCTCCTTATATGAAGGTACAACTCTCATCAGCTGGTCATCTGATAAGGGACAATGTAAAGCACTGCCTTAAATAACAAGGACTGTGATAAGGTATGTCATAGCTTTTGCCCCAGAAAGTCTGGAGAAAGCCAGTAGGCAATTAGCAGAGCCCTTTCTAAGAACCGGTGTTTCATGTGATTCAGAGTTGCTAGTCCCTTGACAGAGTCTTGTGAAAAAAGGGAGGAAGGTGGACTGAGAACATAACTTTATGTGCCACCATGAGCAGAGAAAGAAAGAAGATACAGCTCCAAGAAAGAGCATGAAGTCCTTTTTATTACAAAAGCTTGCAGTGCTGTGATGTGCATCTGCAAGGTGACTTCATTAAAAATGTCCATTTTTCTGGGAGAGAAGCTGTCACCTAGCAGAGACCTTTTTCTGCACTCTACTGAGATACATCTGGTCCAGCACTAAATACAAACTGGATGCAGTACAAAAATCCTTATAATGGATGCCATGAAAGCCAAGAGATATCTAAGTCATATTTCAGAGAAATCACAAATTGACAATCAAATGGTGAACTCCCATTGTGCTACTCTGCAAAATCAGATGGAGCCATGACATTTTATTTTTGCTCAAGGCAAGTAAATGCCATTTTAGATTTTGATGACTGCCTCATGCCATGGATTCATATTTAATAGCAATGACTCAGTGTGTGGCTTTCCTGGGCCTCACAAAAGAGTATTGACAGATTTCTTTTCATGGCTGCCTCCTGTATCAATTTAGAAAGATGCCCTTTAGGCTGCAGAGATTAATGGACATATCATAGATCAATGGGTAGTTTCCTGAGGCTTTATAGACAGTATACCATTGCATGTCTTAACATGTAATTTTCAGTGTATATAGGGAGTTTACTTTGAAGCAGTTGTTAGTGGTCTAGCAGTTGCCTCAGAGATATATATCTTGCATGTAGCCCATCCAAGTGAGCAGCCTCCACAAGACATACAGCTTTGGTTATATGTAGGTAGGTAGAACACACGAATGGAAAAAAAATATAAAATTACCAATAAAAAGATAGTGAGAAGAGTTTAGAGGGGAAAAAGGCAACTTGGTGGGGTAGAGAACAGTGAAAGAAAATTAGGGGTAAGGACATAGAAATTAGGGAAGAAAGGTACAAAAACTAGAAGAGGAAAATGGAGAAGAAAACAGGAGACAAGTATCTGGGAAGAGGGAGAAAAGGGTATTTCTTCTCAAAATAATGACTTGTGAGAGAGACTGGAGGTTCTGTCAGACGCAGATAGTGTGTGTAATGGGAAACCGTAGTAAAAATTATGCCAAACAAAGAGGTATAACCTGGGACACAGGAAGCTAGAGTAGTCCAGGACCCATAGACTGATTACCTCTGCTGCACTTGCACAACAGCTCACTGGAGCTCTTCCCAATGTGCTGGCTATTATTTCTGAGCTAGAACTGTGAACCTTGTCTCACTGTGCAGAAATTGTCTACTGGAAACTGTGGGCCAAGTATTACAGAGTCTTTCTTTAGCTCAGTGGGACACAACTAACATTTGCTAGAAAAAATAGTACTTGATAGAGTCCACATGTGTTTCTTTTGCTCATTTCCCCTCCTCCACTCATCCATAAATCAATGTGCTAATTGCCTCCACACAACTGACTGAGAGAGAAATGTGGTTGCTCACTGTTTCGTCATTTTAGATGGCTACAAGCCATTTATTCATGTGCTTTAGGCATAATAGTGCAGTTGTAGCTCTTCCTTTGTGCCCACTGCCCTCAGTGAATGGGGTGCAAGATAAACATCATATCGCTTCAGAGGATTCCTGCCAGAAGTGTGGTGCACCAATGGGATGTCTACCTGCAGCCTCTAAGGAAAGGAGGTTGGACATGAAATGTCGAGGTTGGACATGAAATGTCTGTGCCTCCACTGGTGCCTGAGCAAGTACCATTGTGAGGACTAGACTGATCAGGTCTCTGTCAAGTAACTCCACAGGATTTCCTGTGCAGCTTCCAGGGGGTTTTGTGGATTTTTTTTTTTTCTCTTTTTTTCCTTCCTATGGTGGGCTCATGGCCATATTCTTCAGTGTCATGTTCAGCCACTACACTTGTGGTCTGGTCTGGCGAGGCAGCCACCCTTCCATGGCTCTCCTCACAAGGGCTGGAGTTCCCACGGTTGGAGAAAACATTATCCTTCCAAAAGACCCATCATCTATTTTTATGTAGTAGCCACTAAGTGGGAGAAAAAAACAGATAATTCTTTGGAAACTGGCTTGCTGTGTATCATGCCCTATATTTTCAGTCTGGGAACCCTTTGTTTCTGTTTTTACTCAGAAGTTTTATACAGTAGGTCCCTAAATGCATCGCACTTTAGCTAAATGATTTGTTCATCCCTTATCTTGCCTATAGAAATATATCCTTGTCATGTCAAGACACAAATGTCTAATGACTTAATCTAGAAACGCAATCCAAAACCTCATACTGAGGAAATTCTATTCAAAATGCCTATTGGAGAGTATCTTTTATACTCCTGTCTCAACACAACTCTAAACAAGCTCTGAGTGGCTGGGCCCCGTGACTATAGCAAGGTATCATTTTATAAAACTTCAGAATCTTTTAGGACAACATATGATTACAAAATGGTGATTTGAGATTACAAATAATTTTGAACTAAAATCTGGGAAAAAAAATTTGCTTTCTGTCACAGAGAGTACTGTAGGACGAAAGCAACATTTGAACAAAAACTGAGCCAAAAATCTTCTAATACAAACTACTATGCATTCTGAGTGATGTTCTGGACACTTGGTTTTGATTCCATGATGCTGACATTAACATTGGTTTACAGCTCTTAGAAGCATGGTGTTCCCTGTGCTAGCAAAAGGTGATATAACTGTGACAGTCTATGCATCAAGTATTAAAATGGGTGGCATTGTACTGGTTTACGTCAGTGGAAAGTGTCCTGAAATGTTCTGCTATCTGCAACGTGCATGTGGATTTAACCATTCGAGACAGTAGCTCACAGACTAAACTAGCTACTGATATGAGATACCATGTAAAGCATGAAATCTTGAGAATTGCTTTACTTTATATGAACAGAGATATTCATTTCATGGATCTATTTCTTCTTCAAGCAATCTTCTCTTAAAATTTTTTTACCCCCTGCCTGTTCTGCCAAAGTACAAAAGTACTCATTAATCAAGGTGTACAGCAAACATGGCTTTGCTTGAAAAATGCTTGCTTGGTGAACATACTACTTTCAATTACAAACAGAGAGTTCAAGCATGCCTTGGTCGTTTGAAGTATTGCACACCATTTTCCATGCCGTGAAGAGGCATAGTGGTGTTACCTGAAAAAATCTCTCCTTTATATTCAGCTAGCATTTCAGGCAGCACTTTAGAGACTGGGAGAGATTATTGTTCGTGATTGTTGTTCATAAAGTTCATAGCAGGTCTCCTTTTTTTCTGTAAAGAATGCTATTTCCCCCCTCCCTTTTCTTTCCTAGGAAACTCTGGAGCAATTTACATGCCTTTTGGGTCATGCAAGAAATTTTCTAGCCAGCTGAGCAACTGGATGGAAGTTAAGCATTCTCCAGTTCAGACAGATGGTCTTGTTTAGCTATCACATTTAAACCATGCAGCTTAACAAGGGTTTGTAGTTTTCTTCCAAACTAGTGCTAATATTTTGAACTTCTGCAGAATCTTCCCATTGAAGTCTCAAAACTCTTCACAAACATGACTGAATTTAGCCCGCATAGCAGCTCCACTGAACAGATCAGTATTCTCATCTTAAAGATGGAAAAGCAGACACATGAGAGGTAAGGCTAGATGTCTAAATGAGATATCTGGCATCTGGCAATGGAGTTCCTGTTCAGACATGCTCGTAACAAGTTATGCATAAGAACCTCACTAAATTTTGCAAATGCTAATTAAGCTGTTATTCTTACTATTATTATTGACAGTAAGTATCCAAGAAGCAAGGAAAACTGAAATGAAAGCTGGTAAAGGACAGGCCTGACAAACTTTGAAAGGAGACAACACTATGGGTAAAAGCAAAAAAGTTGTAAATGAGGTGAGTCTGGAAGGCAGCTGTGTGGCCAAAAATGAGGGGATGAGCCATTTAGACATTGACAGAACAGTGAGATCAGTATCGTTAGGTTCAAAAGCTGCCCAACCAAGTCAAAAGTCTGTAGACATTGAGCTGCTTCCGATGTCTGCTGTTGGGATGACAGTGAACCAGCATCTTGCTGATATAAAGACTGTGGGGCAAAGGAGAGATGTCTGGTCTCACTTTTTTTCCGTAATCCCCATATTACTATTAACATAAAACTGTTGGTAACACAATGCCACTGTGGAAGTTAGTGCAGATATGGAGGTGTTTACTTGGGGAACAAAAATGGCACAGGATACCACAAAGCAAAAAGGACCATCTTGCTAACTGGATGCAGAGTAAATTCCTTTCTGCATTAACTTAGCTTCACTGTTAGCTATGGACAGGGTACGCTGCACTTCCAAAATAAAACTGGTGCTCAGAGAGCACCCTCACATCAGAGCTGACACTGAAAATTGAAGTACCCATAGTACATTAGAAGGATGAACTAAAGGGCCATCACTTTGCATATTTAGGGCAAATTGTCAAGGGGAAAAAAAAAAAAAGTTAAAAGAATGAAAATGCTGTAAAAAAACCCCGGTGTAGATTTGCTAAAAATGGATCATGCAAGACTGGTTTTGATAAGACAATATAATCTAAATGAAGGAAAATACCACAGAGCTAAGCTTCAATGAAGAATGTAATAGAATGTTACAGAATTACTGTCTTTCTGGTTGGTCATTTACACAAAAATGATAAGATGGATAAGAAACTGGATAAGAAAGAGGCAGGTTTGGGGAGATACCAAAAAAAAGGGAAGATAACTATGAGTCCTTTCACAGTCTTTCACCTGTTCTAAACTGGAAGCTTATCGTAGGGTAACTGTAACACGCCAATTGATGTAGTCATGGAAGAAGAAAATATGAACCTGGACTTGGCTATCCATTTTCTTTTTGATCAAAAACTAGCTGCCCCTTGAGGTACTGTGTTGATGGTTCAGCTAGTGTCTGAGTGAGATGGAACACCTTTTTATTTGTTCTGAACCTGCCAGTTGTTGGTTTTGTCTGATATATTCAGGGAATTATGAGAAACAGTGATCATTCCTCATTTGACTTTCCATACTTTTTGTGATTCTGTAGATCATCAAGTCCTTCCACAATCCTTTCTTTTGCAGGCTTGTCCTATTCTATTTATTTCCTCCCCCATTGCCTCTAACTGTTCTCTTCACCCCTGTCTATACCTTTCTGCTGAACTTTTCTGAGAAGACAGAATCAGAATTACATGCAATACCCAAGATGTAGGGGAATGATGTACTTTTACAGTACTTCTCTGTTTTCTTTTCCTAAAAATATCCTAAGATTTGTTTTGCTTTTTTGACCATAATGTTCACAGAGCTAATATTTTCACAGAAATATCCATTATAACTCCAAGATCTACTTCCCAAATTATACAGCTTACCTCAGAACCCATCACTGTATATATATAAACGCTTACTAAAACACTGACCTATGTGTACAAAAAAAACCCAAAAAAACCCCAAACAAACAAACAAACAAACAAACAAAACCCCACAAAAAAACCCACAACAACAAAAACCCCACGATAACTCTCTAGTCCCCAGAAGTGGAAAATGACAGAAATCCAGCCAAAGAACATGCTGCTTTGGTTCTTTCCTGACCCACAGCTGTCATGAGAAAAATGACTATGTCTCCAGATTTCAGCCATCCTGTCTGAAATTGATATTAGTAATCATCTCTCTAAAGAGAAAGTGTCATTGCACTGCACCTGACAGTTTCTCTGGAGAATTATCTGGAGATCCAATAGAAAAGGAAACAAGGAAGTTTGATACTATTGCATAAACCAGTGATGTTGTCCATCTTTTCCATTACAACAGACTTCTGAGGTGATCTGAGATAGCGGTGAGTGGAGAGAAGACATTTTGCACTGAAGATGTGATGTCAATACTACCAGCTGCATCCTTCCTTGCGCAGTTTGTGCTTGCACATGTACACACAACTTGCACAACCTCTTTGAAGTTTACTGACACTAGTATCAATTAGATGTGTGTGTCTGACACTGGGGCACTCATATCATAGCAGAGGGAATCAATTAGAGGAAAGTTCTATGCAACTCGCTTAAGAGATCTAGAGGTGTTTTTCATTTTCCTGTCACTCTCTGGTTCTGTGGCTGAAGAATAAAGATCATGCAAACCTGTAAAGCTGTGATCTGCTCTGAGAAATCTGGTGTCTAAACTTGCATTGCTTGTATCTGCAGCCAGTCTTGTAGTTGTATTCTCAGCTGCATGAGATGCAGAAGGTGGGCCATTTTTCTTAGCATCAACAGCCAGTCATAGGTTCACTGCTGAAGGAGAAGGTGACATCAAGGCCTTTGTCACAACTTACAGTGTCTCTAGCATACATTTTCCTTCTGTATTTTACTTCTCTTCCCACGTGTGTTTTCTTTACTTAGCTTTCTCATTCTTCCTTTCGTGTCTTTCCTACTCTTCTTCTGTTTTCTAGCATTCTTCCAACATACTCTATATGCCTTTTAAAATCTTTTTATAAATACTTTGAACTAAACTATTGACCTTAATCTCTTACTCTTCTAGATATGCAAGGACTGAGACAGTCTGATCTTATCTGCAGCAACAGTCCTTCCTAACTACCTTTAGCTGTAAAGATCGTGAACTCATGACCAAAAAAAAAGTGAGCTGAAAGACCTTTTGAAGATCATTCAGGACACAGGGACAATCTATATAACATCTTTTCCTACTTCCATCCCAGACTGAGAACTCCTTCTTTCCTTAGCATCTCTTAACACCAGAAGAAGACAGAACATTTGAAGTGGACAGTTCAAACAGACAATGTCAGCACTTTAAGTGGGTGAGTTAGTCAGATCAAGAGCCAAAATGAAAATTGCAGTTTATACCACTTCGTCATTTGTTGAAGTTATCATTCAAATCTTGGCAGAGCCAACATCTGGAACAATATCCATTTTAATGTGACATAAATTATCACCATAAGAAATAGAGCAGAATGATCAGCAGCCAGAGAGAAATGATTTCTGAGATGGATAGCTAACATTTCTTGAGAATTCAGTCTATTAAGAAGTGTGATTGCTTATTTGATCACATCAGTTAAATCACTGAAACAAATAGTAATGGAACAGTATGAGATGCAGATGTGATGAAAAATATTTTGAGCCATAATTTCACATATCTAAATCCTGAACTGTTTCCAGAGGCAGTTATTTCACTGAAATAACAGGGCATTTCTTGAGTGAAGACAGAATTAAAAAAAAAAGAAAACAAAATTGGCAGTCTGGCACAAAAGTTTCTAAATTAAGGTTACTGTCTCTATGTTTCATTTGCAAAATACAGCAAGCCTGTCAAGCCTATAAAACTACATTTACTTTTATTTGGATTGACAGAGCCAGACAGACAGACAAGACAGCATAGACACAAGAACTGGGCTCTGCCTGAACCAAATACCATCCTAAAGTTACAATGAGATCTAGGTTCAACTCTTAGCTTTCCCAGAGATTTTCTCTTGTAACATTGGACAAACCACTTAATTTGCCTCCATGTCTTACCTGTGCAAAACAAAGGCTGTCATGCCATGCTCTTTAGGGCTTAGTATGATGAGACTCATACATGAGTTGAGGTTGTTGGTGAAAATTTCAATAGTGGGGATACTTAGAGTTTTGCCAATACAACAATAATACAGATAGAGAGCACATGTAAATTAGTCTGCAAAAATGTACAGCCAGGACTTCCAAGTCAACTCTGATCAGAGGTGTTAGGTCTACACATCTCTACTGATACCAGGACCACCGGCTCAGAAAACGATGCTGATTTTCTGCCGTTATTTAGTTAAACCAGAAGAAAATCTTTTAGGTGTAATTAATAGTTTTATATAATAGTAACAGAAAATAACTTTCCCTGATTTAGTTTGTAAGAGATTTTCCAGCATAAAGCTTCTACTAATAATGTCTTCTCAACACTGGCAAAGGTTTTTTGTAACGCTTCAGGGAAGTGCACTAGTGGTTACCTCCAGGAAAACCTCCCTGCTAGTGCTGAGGACCTGATCCCAAAATCCAAGTGAGAGAGGTCAAATCTGGAAGAAAATAGAAAATAGTAATGGCAGCATTAAACTGTTCACTGATGTTTTGATCATCTCCATGAGACACTGTGATGTGGAGATAAAATGGACAATAAATATTTCAGGGCAGTTGGAGTATATCAGGTCTGCCACAGGTAAAGGATTTAGTCTGCTACTCCAATAATGACATGGCTGCTGCAGAAGGTATAAGGGGAGTTGTAAGGTACTGAGCTGGTTTAAACTTATCTGGTCATCCATGATAAACAGGAAGTTGTTAAGAGAACAAAAGAAAGGGAGAAAGAGAGAGAAAGAGAAGCCAGAAAGAATAACAGATTAACACCGTTATTATTCCAAGAAAAAACACATTATTAACATGAAAGCCAGGCCAGTATTCTCTTGGAAGGCTTTCACAGGGACCCCTAAAGATTATACAAAGGTTAAAATAGCTATTTCAACTAGACTTCTAATACTTGGCATGCAAAACAGAGTCACTTAGTCCAGTATCGCTACCACTTTCCCACTTCCTCCAAAATAACCCTGTAACTTTGTTCCATCCCAGGCAAATCTCCTGCACAGGGCTCATGCTTATTAAAAATATATTAATATTGAGCAAATTATGTATAAAGCTTCTTAAGATTATTTTCTGTAAATAAAGCATTGTTTGTTAAGCACTATTTCAGGCTCAAATTTTTGGTTTTGAAGCAGGAATTGCTAAGTGAAATTCTCTGTAGGAGATCAGACTGAATAGCTGCAGCATCTTTGGCATTTAAGATCTGTCATGGTTAGTTTACCTGTCTTATCTTCCCAAGGCATATGATTTCTTTGACTATTCATGAAATAACTGGTTTCTTCCTGGAAATGTTGATAGGTAACGGATGTTTCATACTTTTTAGCACAACTCATAATTTGTCCTTAAATTGGTCCTAAAATTCTTTCTCATATTTCCCATACTTAGAACCCATTGTTCATCCCAGCCAAGGAATAGAAATAATATCATGCGAATTAGATGACCAGTCTCACATCACTGAATAATGAAAAAACAAATAACTAGACCACGTAAAAATAATTCCAAGGCTGCAGTTCAGTGAACAGCTTTAATGAATGTAGTCAACTAATGAGCAGTTCTGAAATCAAGAATGAGTCAGAGAAAGAAGAGAAGATTGAACTTATTGGGTGTATATTTGTGGTGAACATTTCCACCAGCTGTAGTGAGTATGTTTCTGTCATGAGGCTGACGCTGTCCTCTTTACATTCTGCTCACCACCTTTGCTGAAGCCCAGGAGCCTCTTCTTAATTCCTTCTCTGATGCTGTGTCTCCTAAAACTGCTTTATGTCTTTTATGCTGTCATATTTACTTGCACTAAAAGGTACTGGAAACCAATTTACAGTTATGTATAGCATCACTTTTTACATGTCACCGTATTAAAAGGCCTTGTAACATTTCCATTTTAAACCCTTATTTCAGATTTTATGAATCCTGCCTGCTTCTAATTACATCAGGCTGAAGAAAACAGTGTCAATGTTAACCACACAAACTGATTTACAAAGAATGGTTAGGCATCCGTTTTAAAATATGAGGCATCAGAAAAGTCAGTGATTTTGCAGTCTCTTTTTTTAATACTAGACTTTAATTGAAGACAACACAAAAGCTCTGATTATTTACCTTGTAATGAGAGATAAGTTGAGTAGAATTATGGAACTACAGTATTAAGAAATAGAAGGAACTGGCTAAAATGTGTCAAGGATTGTCTTTTATACATTGTTCTTTACATGAGGACACAAGGGATTGCTTGGAAAGATTCAGAGATAATATACAGAATGAAGAAAAATATTTTTTGCTTTATAAAGTATATGTTCAGTGACTGCTCTGGGGGTTAATCAAGGCAAAACTTGTGACTGAATTGCAAACAGGAACTATTGATTTCACGGTGTATTAGAAGCAGCTATTGCTTTACAAAGTATGTGCCATATCTTTGCCTCGTGAAAATTGCTATCCTTGTATTTTGTGAATGGAATGCAGGAACTCTGGTGCCTGGAACAGTGAAACACTGGTGAGCTACCTGGAGACTAGGAAATAGCTTTCATTTGAGGTTTTGAATAGTAAGCTAACCAGTGCCTTCTTTGCCTCACTGTTTGCCTATGAAGTCTCCCAGGCACATCCCAGAATAAGGGATAAGACAGGGATTACCTGAGATCGTGTGACCCCTACAAACCCACCAGACCCAATGGCTACCTCCAGCAAAGGCATTGGGAGAGCTGGCCAGCTTACTCACTATTATCTCTGCAAGGTCAGGAAGATCAGGGAGTTAACATCCAAGTTAGGACCACAGATTCACAGAATCGTCTAGGTTGGAAAAGACCTTGAAGATCATCCAGTCCAACCGCTAACCTAACACTGACAGTTCCCAACTACACCATATCCCTCAGCGCTATGTCGACCCGACTCTTAAACACCTCCAGGGATGGGGACTCCACCACCTCCCTGGGCAGCCCATTCCAACGCCTAAAAACCCCTTCTGGAAAGAAATGCTTCCTAATATCTAGTCTAAACCTTCCCTGGCGCAATTTGAGGCGCAATCTTGTCCTATTGCTTATGACTTGGTTAAAGAGACTCATCCCCAGCTCTCTGCACCCTCCTTTCAGGTAGCTGTAGAGGGCGATGAGGTCTCCCCTCAGCCTCCTCTTCTCCAGACTAAACACCCCCAGTTCCCTCAGTCGCTCCCCGTACAACCTGTGCTCCAGACCCTGCACCAGCTCCGTTGCCCTTCTCTGGACACGCTCGAGTCCTTCAATGTCCTTTTTGTAGTGAGGGGCCCAAAACTGAACACAGGAATCGAGGTGCGGCCTCACCAGTGCCGAGTCCAGGGGTCAGATCCCTTCCCTGTCCCTGCTGGCCACGCTATTTCTGATGTTATAGTCCAGGTGAGTAGAGAGCTAGATAGGTGAAAAATTGACTGGGGGGAATGAGTGGGGAAGTGAGAGGGAGAGGCCATGGCTGTTGGATTGTACCCTGTTTGGATGCCTGTCCTGGGACTCATTCTGCTTAACATCTTTATCAGTGACCTGGAGAAGGCAACAGAAGGCACTTCTGTGGGGTTTGCAGATGACACCAAACTGCGGGGACCCGTTGATAGGCAGGAGGGCATGGGTGGAGGGACAGGCCAGCATGGATGCTGTTGGTCATAGATGGGAGCAAAGCTGTGCTGCCTTATATAAACAGAAGATGTGATACAAAATGTACAGATCTTTCTCAGCCTCTTACAGTTCTCTTTTACAGCACAGCTTTACTTGTTAGTTGTTGTATTCTGTTTAATCTCTTTTTGCAAGTGAACTACTGGGCATTGACCAGTGCCAAGGGCCAGGAAACATCACTCCACAGAAATATCTTTATTTCAGCTTTCAGTATGTTACTGTTCCCCTTCCTGTCCCTCAGGCCCTGGTAAATCTCATAAAATCCTTTACAGATTGAAATCCTGCTCTTCCCAAGCTGTAACATGTTTAAAGCATGTATTTCTCTATAGTTGTCTTAGTCTCTTGTTGACAGTCTTTAGGTACCAGTTCCTTGACTAGTAAATGTCTTCCTTATTCTTAAATTTATGCACTTTGTTTTGTTCAGAGCAATGCGTGGGGATAATAAATTGGCTCGCAAGTACCTGACACTGCTTCTTAGTTCTTTCTGCCATGCCAGTTTTTCATAATACTGAATCCTAGGGATGTGTGGAAGAAGTTAGCAGCATTTTTCCCACTTACATGTCTCCCAGAAGAGCTGCAAGCTGTCTGGATTTCTTTAGTAAACTCACTCAATGGATGTGCTTCCACAAAAGGTGT
The DNA here is from genome assembly GCF_965140245.1 of Athene noctua. Lineage (NCBI taxonomy): Eukaryota > Metazoa > Chordata > Aves > Strigiformes > Strigidae > Athene > Athene noctua. The sequence goes on along the minus strand of NC_134037.1, from coordinate 89,813,195 downwards.
TCCAAAAGTTTAATAGATTTATTCCAGAATATGATAATAAACAGTTGTTTCAAATGTCAATTTTAAGGCTTGCAAAATGTAACTATGTACATGCATAAGATCAGAGCATAAATCAGCTCAGTAAAACAGCTGTGTAAATATTTATGAGCACAGGGCTCTTCGTTTCACACTTTCTCCTTCTGTGTCCTCATCTTAAATTTTCACTTGCTTTAGTTTATGTCTAGTAGTCTGGGCTGGGTATCTGACACTGCTAAATTGCTGCCTGTTTTCTCTGCTCCTGTATGTACCACAATCCTAAATCTTTATTGACTGCAAGTGAAGGTATGATCATAGAAACAAACCTGTTTGCATGGAGGGGCAGATTCTGAATTCTGATGGACCTGCATGAAGTTTAGCAGGCACCACATTGCTGAACTAAAGCGTAGCTTGGATTTGTCTACATGAGCTGCCATCCCCGTGGTGGCTGCAGGTGAGGCAGGACCCAAGTTCCCTGTTTGTGTTGGTATTTTGGATGGGGCTGGTTATTCATGAGGGGAAGGAAGAGGAGAGTCCTTAAAAAGATGGTTGAAAGGATGAAGGGTAAAGGTGTAGAATGAAGATGTGAAGAGACTGTGAGGAGCAGTGGGAAGAGAATCACAGCTGTCAGGATACAGCAGAGAGAATCTAGTGGGGACTGCAAAGCTGAGTTGTCATCTCGTGCAAAAAGTCTTTGCCTCCCTAGCACCTTCTTCTGTGGCTGTGATCCTTGTCCCAGGCTTCCTGGCATTTTGGTGGCCCAGAGGAGACGGGATGAACTTTTTACTCCTTCCTTTACAGCAGTCACAGGTGAGGGCAGAAGTACTCAATCATATAGGCATCTTTTTTTGCAATTTTTACAAAGTTGTTCATGTACTAACTACTCCCATTTGTGCCATGTTAGTGCTGCAATTTCTCTTACTCTTCACTAATTCACACCAAAATATCTGACTTAGCTTTGTTTTCTCCCTATTTAACTCGTAGCAAATATCATCATGTTAATTGATATAATAATCAAAACTAAAATCTAAAAATAAACCTACTGTTAAATTTCCAGTTTTTCTTTAGTCAGATCGTTCAAGTTCCTGAGTGGTCAGTTTGGACTGAGCTAAATTCTATCATTTTTATTGTCTCTCATCTGCTGGCTCTCCAAGCCTTTTTGAACTGCAGCCCACAAGGGGTCTGAACAGGTGGTGCTTGTGGCAATTCAGGGTGGATTATTCTCATTGAGGAGCTGGTTTCTGCTGCTTCATGAGCAGCTTTGGTAGATCAAGAGCTGTTGCTCCTGAGATCCTGACAGGCATGCTTCCCATGTGTTTCTGTATGTCTTCACTGAAACTGTGTGGAATCAGCAGAAAAAATGGGGTTTGGGTGTGAAAACATTTCCATGATGTTTGCACGTCTTCATTTGAGATTTGTAAGGACAGTTAGATACACAGCCCTTTAAACGATTACTTGTTTGCATTAATCGTGTTTGTAATTTCATTAGTGAAAAATAATGGAGAAAGATAACTCATTCATTTGCATGCAGACTTATGAGAAGTTTCCTATACATTGTACAAATTTACATCATTTAATGTCTTGGCATGCATTTAATCATATTCATGTAGATTTAAATTTCTGACTGCAGTGGTATCATTCATTAGCAATTCCACTGAAGTCTGATGATCATAGGTTTGGTGAAGCTTATCTGACAAATTTGTATTTTTTTAGACACCAGTGGTGTGCTTGAGGAAATAAGATGCCTTTTGATCAAATAAAATGTTTGTCTTCAGTGAGTCATGCTTAAGGCTTTTATTCTTTCATTTGTGTTGTTAGTCAAAAAATATCTAAGACTTACTTAACTTCGAGGTGTGCCCCTTCACCTTGTGTTTCCTGCTGGCCAGTTCTAGTCAAGCCATGTCCACCGATTTCTGCAGCCCCCAGGTTGCTCTTCTGAGATGTCGTGCTCTCCACATCCAGGATATAGGACTGGCAGGATTTGGGAATATGGAGTGGCTACCATGAAAACATGGACATCTCAAGAGCATCTCAAGACAAATTGATTACATTGCTCTCCATCTACTTCCTAGGAAAAAAAGAGAGCATAGTTCTGTTTTTACTAACTCCAGTGAGGTTGATGGAAAACCTCTGCTTCTGTGAAATTAATTAAGAACGGGATTGTATCCTCACACTATCAAATACCTTGTCTAGAGGCACAAGCCAAGTCTGAGGTGTTTCCTTGAACGTGCAGCACCAGTTCTTTCTGCAACAGAGAGAAGCAAGCAAACCCTCAGAAATGGTGCCCTCAGTGTTACATACCTGCTTTCCCTCCAGTCCCTCCACTTCATCTTGGAGGATCCAGGACTGACTTCCCCCTGCTGATGCTTCCTTCTAAAATTCTATCTCTCAAGAGACCTAAGACTGTGAACGAACTCTGTTTGCAACACTAAGTACAGTAAATGCTATTGTATTATCCAACAGTAGCAAATTCAATAATCCAACTCCCGTCACTTTCTAACAGGATAATGTTAAAGGCATTCCTCTGAGATGGAGAGTAATCATTTGCTAATTCCCCTCAGTATTTCATGCTTCTCAGTAGTGCAGCTAATTTTCTCTGAGTACCTTATTAACATTCACAATGACTTTGCAGTCCCACCCTAATAGCTCTCTGCAGAGGCAGTGACTGTGAAGGTGAGAGCTGACGGTGACACATTTTCCTCCTTTTTCTCTGCAGATTGTATTATCCTGGTTTCCATCCGCTGAGGGCTGTCCAGCTGATGCGAGTGGGCAAACTGCAGTACAGTCAAGGCATGTTTCCTCAAGCGCTGGAGACCTTGAAACAGGTCAGTGTTGTGAATTGTTTCTTTGCTGTCCCTCACCCTCACTTCCCCCAAACCTGTCATGTGTGTGTGTGTGTCCCGTCCCCCCCCCCCACCCCCTTCTGCTCTGACTGTACCTTGTGCCTTTGGATATTTGTCACCACTTTTTCCATCAGTGGTGTTTCCCTAGGCTGCAGCTGAATGTGGTGATGGGTCACTGTTGCTCAGGGTTTCAGGCACTTACTTCCTCCAGTATCAGTCACTGCTAATTACAGTTCAATAGCTCAGACGTGCCTGGATGAAAAATTACTATTAGATCTGAAAAGATAAAAATATCTCAGTGGCTCATATTCTCCTTCTTATTGTAGCAAAGTGAATCTGGGAGCACTGAAAGAACAGGAGCAGAACTGCAGTTTCTACTTTCCTTATTCCCTATCAGGGATCTGTGATTTCAGATTGGAGAACTTTGTCTTCCATGCCTGTGTTTTATTATGAGTCACACTCAAATCAACAGGCATGCTTCTTGATCCCTCCTATTCCTATATCATTCATCATTTTTCTCTTCTTCGATCAGGTTTTGCAGCTGGTGCTTTGCTAGTTACAGTTCAGCTTTAAGCCATCCCTCTTGTACCTGAGCTGACTTTTAGATTAATTTCCTCCTACCCCAGGCTCTTATTTGTCCTGCTGTTACATTGCTGTTAGTATCATCTTAAATATATTGAAGATTCCCCTTCCATGTGCAACATATCCTCAGGACTTAGGCTCTCGCTTCCAGTCTCAAGCCCTCAACCACTGCTTGGGTGTTTTTCTTCCCCTGGAAGACGTGCTGCCTCCAGTTCCCCTTGACTGTCCTGTAGCCAGCTCAGCCTGAAGACAGTCCATGCTCCGTGTGGTTCCCCCTCTCATTGCTCGGCCCACCTGCAGTGCCTGACACAGCCTCCTCATTGCCTTCGCTGGGTGCTGCAGAAAGCCACCTGGCCCAGCTACCTGCTTGTTGCTGCTGGGCAGGAGCAGGCCCCAGTGCTGGCACCAGTGTTGGAAAGAAGTGCAGAAGTTGGCTGTATGTTCCCTTTGTTTAACACCCCTGCTATGTGAAGAGCTGGTCTTGTGGCAAGGAGTTAGGAGAGCTGACTGGGATAGAAGGGGATAGGTGTGTCTGCACTGGGAATGGGTGGAGAAGTAGTTTCTGCTCCTGCCTGGATCCCCCTTAAAGTTAATAGCAGCCATGACTCTCTAGATAATTTAGTGTTTTGTACTTACATTTTCCAAACCCTGTATCTGTTTGGTTTTAACATCTGATTAAATATACAAGCTGAATAACTGATAATTTCCACATGTTGAAATAATAAATTAGTATTTAATACAATGCCAGTCTTACTAAGTCTTGGTAACTTAAATCTTCACTTGATAAATTTAATTTAAATTATGGCCAATTCTGGTCATTAAAAAGCAGATGGAAGAGTAATCAATTTCCATGCATTATTCAGAAGTCATATATCTGTCATATGCCAGGTAATCTGCTCTGTTATTTCCCCTGTAATACTTAGAATTTCCAAACATTCAGACTTTACTTTTTAGCAGGTGGAGTGAGACCCCAGTCAGAGGACCTTCTGTTTTCATTGATACTGCTGCAATATATCAACAGGCATTCTTCTAATTGCATTTCTAATATGATACTGCATTAAATTAAACTGGAGTGAATTCCCCTAGAGACATCTGAATTCTGCTCATCAGTGAGGATGAAAGATGTGATGGGGCTTTTTATGTTTTTAGTAAAGAAGTTGCCTATTGCGAGACAGATTGCTACTGTATTATCCTTTGAATACTGAGCATGCCTAACACAGAAACTTTTTTTCAAGCTGCAGTCTCCTCTTTCCCTGAAAAGGAAGAATAAGGTGCTGCTTACCTTTATGCCATACCTCAGTGCATCTCTAACTGTGGTCTCCAAGCCATCAGTGGTCCACAAGGACACAGTAAGTGCTTTACAGCTGACATGCAGAACCATTTACAATCCTGTTGTGGTTTTGCCTATTCCCTGTTCAGTCTCCCCTTTTTCCTCCACGTGTGAGATAGGGAGAGACTGAACTCCCACTCTCTGGGAGCACAGCTGAGAAGAGGAAAAGCTTCTTGCCATCCTCTTTCCCCATGCAACTTGTGAGCATAGGCCACAACGCTTCCTTGAATGAGATCTAAAACTGATTCCCTTAATTTCTGTCTATGCTGGAACAAATTAGAACAGGATATAATTCCCAGTCTGTTGTGAGTAAAGGATGTGATTCCTAGTATAACTCAGATAATGTCCTAGAGTTTTATGAGAACACAGTTCGGCCCTTTGTGATTAGATGTGTCAACAGAGCATGCCACATGCTCAGAGCAGAAACTCGATTACCTTCTCTGCTTCATTACTCTTCTTAATACATTCTGACACTGAATAGCACTCTGTTGGAACCCTCGTCAGACTAATTTCAGTGTGGCATTAAGGAGAAGGATGTGGAAGGTGCAGAGGAATTGAGATCTGAGTGAAATTCTCCTCACTCATATAAATCCTGTTTAATCAGGCACAGCCTCAGAGCTGCTGGGGATTGACAGCCTCTCTGCATCAGATGCATTGTTAAGACCAGTAGGTCTTCATACACAGCTCTGCAGTCCAGCCCTTACTGCTGCTCTCCGTGCCACCTGAAAATGAATCACTATCATAATCACCTTACTCTTAGTGCCTATTGGGTTTAGCTCTCTGCCCTGCGCCCCCAAAGAGAGTTTAAATAATGTCGAGAGCTTTACATTACCCATTAAAATGAAATCATCCCCTAAAAGTATATTAGACCCTGCAGAATCTAATTTGCCAGGTTTTGGAAACAGAAGTGTTATAGAGAGGCAATACTCTTCTTCTGAAATAAAACCTGAAGGTAACCCTTGGTTATTGTACAACCAAAGTATTGTTTTAAAATTTATATACATATATATATATATGAAAGATGTAATGGTGGGAGGACAAACAGAATTATAGATCAGGAAAACATTTGTCAGCAAAAGACCGCAGCTGGAGCCCAGTCTGACAAACCTAATTTAAAGAGCCTGGAATGACTGTAAAAAGCAGCAATAACAAAAGTTGGAACAAGATGTCTTGTGAAGATAAAAGCTTCTTAACAGGGAAGCAGCACTCCTGCAGGAGCCCAGGATGGGTCTGCATCTCTGGAGCTCATGGGAGCCCCTAGCAAGTGTATAGATTTGTCCTGAGGTGCAGTCATTAGCATAAATGTTTGTTAGGTGTCATGTGTTACCTTCAAAGCACTATAGGCTCACCTGTTTGGTTGACTATAACCTGAGTGGAGCTGGACTTGGTTTGGGAGGACAGGCAGGGTGCAGAGGGGAAGGCCTGGACGCAAGGAGATGACTTCATTTGTGAGCATCATCTCCTCAAGGCGAAATGGTAAGTGCTGCGTCGTGTTGGCTTGGCTGCTGCTCCATCCTCTGGGCTGCAGTGGTGTCAGTGTCTGCCTGTGCCCACACACTTTCCTGAGCGGGGCAGTTGTCCCAGCCACTGAGTGATGGCTGGTGGGGACAGGGCTGGCAGGCAGGAGGATGCACACGTCTGACACTGACTGGCCAGTTTCCCCGTAGATGCTGCACTTGGCTGGAAGGGTGGCAGGAGCACCTTTGTCCTCCCATGAGCTGATTGGCATGGCTGTCTTGCCTCATGAAGACCTGTAGTAGGTACAATATCGTTTCCCTTACTGTAATCCCTGGTGTGGAGGCAAAAAGCACACAAACTGAGGTAAAATTCCTCCTAGATGTCACAGCAACACTGAAGAAATCTCCTTTCTCTAGGTGTTTGCTTCAAACACTGAATTGTTTACTAGCTGTGGTTGATAGTAACTGTGACAACTTTTGGTTTTCCTATGCCTGGAAAAACACAGATACTCCCTCTGTGTCACGTCCCGCTCCGATGAGGGGGACAAGTGACTCAGATTCGCAAATCCCCAATTGGAGTGGACAACGAGTCTCCAAGTTCAAGCATTTATTAACTACCTACAATGTACTAATTGAACACATGATAATTGGCCAAGTACAGAGCAAGTTGTGGCGAGCAATATAATGTGCTTTGCATTTCTTAATAGAAAAGGAAAAGAGGGACATAGAGGGAATGGGGGAATACAGATCACCGGTCTGGGTTCCTGCGCTGATCCCGCCGGCGAGGGTTCCAGGAGGCCGTCTTCTTCGCTGGCATTCGTCTTCTTCGCTTCACTGCTTTCTCCAGACGGTCGGGGGGCGGGGGGGGGGGGGGGGGGGGGGGGGGGGCAGGGAGAGGGTCAGAGAGAGACCCCGCGAATCCTTTCTTCTCCCCTTTAATTTATACCCATTTTCCTTGGGTCCGTCCCCTAGGTCGACCCACATAGCTACGTATCCCATGTACAGGGAGGGGTAAGGTGTTTCATGGGATGATGTCATTAGCATGATCATGACAGCCCTCGTTAGCATATTGAGGGGTGTCAACTTTAATATGCATTTTGTGGATAATGAAGCAAAGTTCATTCACCGGACACATGGCCCTTGAAATTTGCCCAGGTGCCCCAGGGCAGAGCCGTCCTGTCTCCACAGGGCTCTCTCCCCCAGCTACCTCGGGCAGCGTTATCAGCTTGGGCCTCCACAGAATGCACCCTGTGACTCACAGTTTTGTCTTGCGAGTGTTTGAGGCATTTCTTCAATCAGCCTCAACTTTTGCTTTCCCAGGTTGTTTGTCTTAGTTTCTCACAGGCCTGGTTTCTCGTCTCTCACACTCTGAAATGCTAGCCTTCGCTTCCTGCCATTTTGGCACATGGCTGTTTGCTTTCCTGCTTTCCCCGTGATGGAGCGGTGCCGTCCTGCATCTGCACACAGTTCCCTGCAGCTGTGGTGATGAGCATCCTGTCCCATCCCCATGCAAATCAGGCACAAATGACTGTGCTGCATTTCATTTGCATTCATGGAGCAACAGCCATACCACTAATCTAATGGGTTTTATTTTCTTCAGGGAGACAGTGTGTGGTTGATGACACTGTGGCCTGTGTTGCTGTCTTGTGATTCCTATAGTTTTTCTTAATTAGATTTGTTCTTTTAGCTGAGAGGAAGGCCACACAGACCTCACGACTCCGCTCAGCCTCGACTCTGCTGGTTAGCTGTGCGATTTAGGAGAGTGGGGAACTGTTCAGAGAGCCTGCGTGTTCCTGCTTCTACCCAGTAAAGCAATTTCTTGCTTTGGAGGTGAAATTATGCCATTTCACTCTGACCTTTGCAAAAACAGCTACATAACTTAATGCTAGTTTAATCTGGGGATTACAGAAGTCATTGCTATTCTAACTTCATTGCAGCTGGTTCTGACTCGTACTGCAGTGTGTGAGACAGTACATTGCATGAAAATTATTTTCTCCCTGAGGAAACAAAAAGATAAAGACTGGGTGCATTTATCTGCCATACTGAGGAAAGAAAGGCAATGGAAAGGAAAGGTTGGAGGTGAGAGAGAAGTCAGCAGTGGTAGCAAGATCAGGTTTGATATTAAGGATTTTTGCCTTTTAACAGAGGTATATTTGTATGGACATCTCTGGCTGTGCATCAGGATGTCCAGGTCCATCACTGCTAGCTTGACCTCTGTCCCGTAAGTGGGCTGAAGATCAACGTCAGCTGCCCCAGGACTACGACTCGGATGTATTAAAAAGCACAGCTCTTTGCACAGGTCGTTCACAATAAATCCATCTGCTTTTGTGTCCAGGGCATGCAAACACTGCACACCAAGTGTGTCTGGATCCAGTCTGGATCCATGGCCAATTCACTTGGCCACTTTGCTCTAGGGTGATTCTGTCCCTTTCTAGTTAGCCTGGGTACAGCTACGTGTTGCTGCACAGCAACTACATGGGATCCCACCTGCAGCTATCCTGCTCTGCAGCATCCAGGGATTCCTGTACCATGCAAGAGGTCATCTGTCTTCACCCTACTGTCTCTGCCAGGGAAGGACTGGCTCTTATTCTTGCTTTTTACACTAATCTTTTAATTATTATTATTATTTTTAAAAGAAGGTCTTGTACACCTTGATATTTCACACTCCACTATGTTCAAATACTTCTATGATAAATTCTTTACAATATTTCCCTAATATGTTAAATTAGGAAAACCAGAACACTAAGAACAATTTAGGTCGACTTTACGGGGAGTATAATTATGACTTACTTCCAAATATTTTGCAAAAACATGATGAGCTTTCTATTTCTGCTAAAATAGGAATATGCAAAAATTGAGGATTTCTGATTTTATTTCACATTTCTTAAGCATTTCTAATAGTGATGAAAGCATTTCCATTGTTCTGTGTAACTGCATATTTTACCACTAGTAGTAGGGCATTGTGGTAGCTCAGAACATATCTGACTCTTTTTAGAGTTCCTTGCACACTTTGACTGCTATTTCAGCTTGTTCCTTCAGTCTTTTGCTGCCTCTTTCTTCTTTTAAGAATTAGCTAAATTTGAAGCAAAAGTAAACTGTGCTAGAATTTCCGTATGCTTGCCAGTCTCTAGAATTTGGAAGTAGGCTTTCACTCATTCCACCAAATCGTATGGTTTTTATCTTTCCAATTTAAATGAGGCCCTTTTCTCAAGATTTGTTTCCAAATAGATCCTTTTTCTGCAATCCAAAGCTGATTTAACTGAATTTTGTCAGCTGACTGGATCAGGAGCCCATTGAAACACAAGTTGCATTTAGGCTTTGACAATTCCTCAGTTTGGGATGAAGAAAAATCTCTGATGTCTTTTCTTGTTCCCTTGTTCTTTCTTCAGAAGTCCTGAGTCCATTTCCATCTGGTACTTCTCTCCTTGCAGAAGGAATTTAATAGAAGGAAGAAGAAGAAATGTCATATGAAAAATTATGATCTAAACATGAGTTGGGCAAAGACCATTTCAGACATATTTGTGGCAGGGAATCAGCAACACTACAGGCAATATCAGCAAACACAAATTGGCCTAGCAATAGAAGAGGAAAAGCACACAGAGAAAATAATCTTTGGGAAAAGCAGCAAAGACCCATTCCCCTGCATGCCTTTTTAGAGTGAAACTATTAATTTACTCATTTGTTTGATGTTATGTATAGTTTCTCCTGATGCAGTTAAGGCACTTTATTCCATTGGTTAAACATTAATCCATTTCTATTTACAGGACTTTGAGGCTACTAACATCATGAACGTCACAGTTGTCTTTTAAATAATGTATCAAAACCTTGGATGCTGTAGTTGACCAATCTTAAAATGGCCTTCATGCCTCAATGCAAAAGTATCTTCCTCTACTATTCCAAACATCCGTCTGTGAAACATATTCATGACCTTTAACTCCTAAGAATAATGTGTCAGTGCCTCTTCCTTTGTCAGGGACAAATCATTATACACTTTGGAATGATTCACTCCTATTTCTACTATGCTGTGCATTCAAGCCGCCTGCTGCTAACCACTTGAGGACCAGTACTTATATCCCTGCCCCACTACAGGGACCAATGCCTTTGCATGGTCTGCACAATGACTAATATGTCCCTTTCTGTTCACTCCTTAAGGCCTATAATATTATGAAGGTGACCCATGGGACAGATCACAGCCTGATGCAAGCTTTGATGGAGATAAAGGAACAGTGTGAGGCCATCATGAGAACACAGTGAAGATAACCTCTAGCCTGGAAAACAAAATATTCAAGGAGAAAGGAAATCAAATGCTTTCTATTGCATCGGGAAGCTTGTTGATGATTTTGGTGTCTTTTCATTAGGTCCTACATGCTTTACAAAAAATGTTTAGTGTTTATTAGCTTTGCTGTATGATCTGAATTGAGTTGATGTTTGGAGGAATATCTGCAATTTCAGAGGATTTTTTCTTTCCTACCACACAGTCTAATTGACAAGACCTAATTATCAATTTACAACATGCAATTGATAATATGTATTGGGAAATGCATAGAGCGCCTTCATCAGTTACAAAGTGATATAATACCGTTGATATCAGCAGTCCATTATTCATACCAGTTTATGCCAGCAATTAAGTCACATTATAAGTAGAAAGAATATATTTTTTTCCCTTTGCCGTGCCCTTAGGTGTAGTTTCCAAAAGCCTGATCCAGTGCTCTGTGACATCAAATAAGTTTCCCAGTGTTCTAAATTAGATTTTCCTCTCTCCTAATATATCCACAGGGCTCTGTCCCTCTTCTTCTTGCATTTCATATGTTATAATATTGAATATTAAAATGGATTGAATAAAAAATTTAATCAAAAATGTATCTATGTGGAAATTCTTACTCTGTTTTCACCCCATTTTGACTGCTTCAAGAGTTTCTCACTTCATACTGGTTTTAAAAAGGGAGAGATTTGGACCTGTGAGCTCAGTGGTGTGGTTTCTAGACCCTTCTGAGCCTGTGGGGTTTGGATTTCACTTCCCCAAATAACAAAGTTCTGATGACTCCTGAATTAGGAGGTCATCCCTGGGGGAGAGAAGGATGTCTTGGAAAGAATGAGTGCCCCATTTCCCCACGCTCGTCTTTGAAAGTTGTTCTTGCCAGAGCTGCTGACTTCCATTTTTAACACAGATACAAATGTTCACAAAAGCCAAATATTTGTGAGAAACATTGAAACATAAATAATTTAAGGCCTTTGAAAGTATCGCTTCAGGTGTGTCACTCCTGTCTAACAATTTATTGCTGCTACTCCAGCCATGACTGTTATTTCATTAATCCATCGTTGTTGTAAAGCCAGGCTTTTTTCACACCAGTAACTTGACACCATTAATTATTATGAGATGAGAACACATTTAAAAAGAAAATGAACACTCTGGGCGTAATTTACAGCCACAGCACATGAATGCCAACACTGAGGAAGATATCTCCTTTCAAGGCGTTTGAATTTGTTCCAGCGTATGGAGCGTTCACTTGCCCGGCAGTAATATGCAAGCAATAACCTATGAAATGCAGTGCATTTCTGGAGTACGTAAGCATGGCTTGATGCCAGAGGCCAAGTCATATCAGCCACCCAAGAAGTGCAATAATCCTCACAGAAATTCACTGCTTGGTTGGGTCTTCTTGCTATTATGAAAAGGAAATTATCTCGGGGGAAAAGGTCAGACCTTTACATTTATTGGGATTTCTGACAAAGTCATCACTGATGGACAATTAGAAAATGTGCAGGGTACCCAGTCTTCAAGAGCTATTTCCTGGTTTTAAAGGGGCACATGCGTATTAGAATTTATGTGCTTTTACATAGGTGATGCTTATGTTATCTCATGATTACATATCTAATACTAAGATTTGCAAATGGGAGGGACTTAAGTTAAAATGATGCATTAGTTTATGCAGCATATACCAGGAGACGGCCCGCCAGCTCTCGTGTATGCAGACACATCTGTATGTATGTGTGAACTGCAGCACTGTTTTCTGGGGTTTCTGGTACAAGGAGACCTCAACAGTTCAAGCACAATAGCAAGGAAAGGTGGGCACTAAGAGCGGGGCAGAATTACCTGATGTCAGATGCGAGGCCACATTACACCAAGCTGAAGGCTCTACCTACAGTGGCATTTTCTCCCCAGCCGTGGTCTATAGCAGATACTTAGGGAATATGTACAAGCAAAACAGTTCAATGCCTGCCTGTTGGGAAATGGAGAAAGAGCGTGCTGTGCTGGCTACAGAGCATCATGACATCAAGTGTCCTGCCATACGTGTGGGGCTCTAGGAAATTGATCCGCAGCCCAGTGAGCAATGCAAGAAACCGGACTGGCCCCATGTTGGTCTGTGGCTCAGGTTTCTGGCTCAGGGTCACCACCGTGTTGCCTGCCCTGCCTGGCCACCTTCTCTGGGCTGGTATGCAGAGACTCCTAAGTACAGGGGCATAATTCATGCCTTATATTCATTACTGTTGATGCAAAAACTTGCATTTCTTTCAGCTTGGTCAAGGAAAGAGCCAAGTTTTCTGGCTGGTTTCAATCACTTACTGAGCAGTTTTCCTCGGAGATTCACACGTACTAACACCACCAGGAGGGCTGATGATGATGCAGGGGAGGTTGTTGTGGGCAGATTTTTCTCTCCCGGTGGTCCCACTCCAGCCCATTTTCTGTGAAAAAAGCTAGCCGGTGACCGCTGAGAGATTTAGCTAAATGAGTCATTTGAAAGTGCGGTAGCAAGCAAGCATGCCAGTGAGGAAGGAACATTAGATAAGCACTCATTTCAAATCAAGTAATCTTATTTTTTCAGCTCGGACTCAAAGTAGCTGGAGTTGTCTCTGCACAGACATCATGTTTCGGTCTTCACAGATAAAATTTGTCAAATTCTTCAGGTGGTATCAGCTTGCTAAGATAAAGATGCTAAAGTCAGAAAGGCAGACTGCAGTATTATCTGTAATGCTGGCAGGCTTGCTGCTTGCTTCCAGCAGCTCAGAGACTTTTCCAATGCCTTTTGGAAAGCAATGGTAATTTGGGTTCACCTCAAGTTTCAGGAGTATGTTCTGAGTTACTTTTGATTTGTCACTATCCCTTAAAGTAGTCCAGGAGAAAAAATGTTAGATTGCACTTAGAGGGAGTTGAACTGCATTGTAGTTTGTGTTTGGAAGTAAAGCGGTACCAGCATAGAGGAAAAAAACATGGGTTATTATACAGTTTTGCTAAGAATAATTTATTCCAGTTGAACAAAACAAACAAACAAACAAAAATTAGTTCCCTAAATTGTGCTGTTTCTTTAGGCATGATATAATTCTCTGTATCCATACTCCTCAAGGTGTGCTGACCTGATGTTGGAAGTAAAAACTGTCTGAGCCCTTAGCAAACAGAACTTGCAGTGCATAGCAGAGGTGGTAGAAAGTAAAAGAAATGCAGTGAAAGAAAAATGCAGTGAACCAATTTTTTTAAATTTTGACCTCCTTGAGTCTATTACCCTCTGTGTGGAGTCTATCATGTATGGGTTTATGCCAACAAAGCTCACCCACTACTCAGTCCTTTCTCTGCTTCTCACTGTAGCCCTGTTCTCTGATGGCTAGGTTTTTAAGCTAGCTTTTTTTAGGCTTGTTATTTTTTTACATAGCACATTTATGAAATACAGAGTCTATTTCCCTGCATGGTATATTCCAAACAGTCCCTGGCCACCGCAAGGTTCTTAATGAACAAAGTTCTGTTTCGCATAGAGGTTGTGCCAATTATGAGGGGTTTTTTTTCCTGATTCAGAATTAAACCTCCCATAAGACAAGGAGAAGAAGGAATGCCTTACAGTTATGAATGTGGAGTTCTGGCTTGGCTTCCCTGCTTTACCAGGAACTGACCTTGGGCAAATCAGCCAGGGTTAGATTGATGTCCATAGCTAGATTTTGTCATCGTTGATCCTTGGGAAATTTCTCCTCACTGTAAAAAAAAAAAAAAAGAAAGAAACAAAAAAGGAACTGGATATGACACTCTCCATATATCTGCCTCTCTACTTTCCTACTATAAAGACCTAAAGAATCTGTGTGCATTATTTGTAGGACAGCAAGAGACCTATGCACAGAAAACGGAGTTTTCGAAATACCTCTGAGTACTTTTAAGAGGAAGCTAGTTATTATTTCATAGTTGGAGGAAGAAGAGGCCCATAAAGTGACTCAACAAGCTCAAGTTCACACAACAGCAGAACTGCAAACAGCCCCAGAGCACCGGCTGGTATCAGCAGGGTGTGTGGCAGTGTCTTCTCCCACAGAAAAAGGTGATAATGAGGGCAACAAACTCAGTGACAGTGTTGCAGAGAGATCCCTCACTGAACAAAGTAAGTTACAGAAACTACTAATTATAGGGAGAAATACTTGGCTAGCCTAGCTTTTGGGGAAGAGCAGCAAACAGCTGGTTGCGATGTTAATTTACAGACATTAATCATGTCCTGTATGAACATGTCCTGACTGGTGACAGACCTGTTAGCTACATGCAGTGTCTCCGGTGTCTCCGGTCCAGTCCTGACATCACTGGTTGTGGGGATGCATGGGATGGAATGGTATCATCGTACTTTCATGTTGTAATTGCAGGTGTTGCCTGAGAGTTTCTCCACAGCTTAGTTGCCACACATGGGCAGAGTGCTGTGAGCTGGCCCTGCTTAACTTGCACCTCCTCCACGTAGACAAAGCTTTGGTCGCCATCCACGGCACTTCAGCAAAGTCTAATGAACAGTCAAAAAATCCCAAACAAATGCTTTGGGGCATTTCAGACCAAAGTCACGTTACGGATCTTTTTTTTTTTTTTCCTTGTTTTTAATTGGCTATTTTCTCTTTCCTATCAATATACATTTTCCCATACAAAAGTTCTTTCCTTTTTCATTTCTGATTTTACAAAGTTAATCAGCCTGAAAATACATTTGAGATGTTAACTGTTTTGTAAAATGCTCCCTATGAGAACATCTCAGTGTGTATTTTTCCTGCCCTAAGCATAAAGAGTGCACCTTACCTGAAAGTCTGCAGTCTGCTGTTCTTGCCATTCAGCACAGTCGTTTCTGTTTATCCCCACAACAGTGATGTGTAAGCCATGCCTATATGACCCCCATTAGTATTTCATGGAGAAAGTTCAATGTTTTTATTTGCTCTGCACTTGTGATCAACATGGACAAATCAATTCTAATTCCATCATTCTTTAGACTTTTTGTAGGTTTTAATAAGGACCTTAGAGATTCCTTCCCAAAAAAAAAGAGAGAATAATTCAGACTTAGTAATTGGGCCTCATATAGTCACTGCTCACACAGAGGAACCTAACAAGTTCTTTATAGTTCCCAGGAGACCAATTAACCTTCTTTTAAATATATTTCTATATAACTACAGAGACAGGCATGCACAGAAACGAACATGCACACAAGCTTTTCAGTAGTCTCAAATGCTCCAGCTCGTTGTTAACCATATTCTGATGGGGCTCACAGCAAGAAAGCAGGGCTGAAGCATCCATCCTGCCTGTGTCCCCTTTATCTCCAAAGATGCCCAGATCAGGACAGAGCACAATCTCTTCTGATTTCTTTGCCCTCAGGACAGGAGGAAGGGGATAATCACACAGCCTCTTCTTTGCTTGAAGTTCCCCTCCATCTCCTGGGCTTGGGCAGGCAGCACTTGCTGGTCTCCTTACCTGGAGCTAAGGACCCTACTCCCCCTGTCTCTGTTTCAGCTAAGTGCTGGTCTAGTGGGGCTGAGGAGACTGGAGAAAGAGTAATGATTTCTTCCTCCGCCCCTCCAATTCAGCAACTCCAGTCCCCAGAGGCTCCAGATAGGAAGGTGGCAATTTTTTATACTTCTTGGAGGAAAACCACTTTAAAACACAGGTGATTCCTCTTGACAATTCCACTTGACTTTCAGAGCAGGAGCCAGGAGACAGTAACAGAGAAGGGCGTCTGATGAGAAAATTAGCAGAATTCCACTCTTCCCCTCCCCCAGGCCCTGTGCTGTACTTGCCTGTTTACTTTTAATGAAGCTCCTTTTAATGAAGTCTTTTTAATGTTGCCTTCCTGTTGTGGTAGACACCAGCTGTGGTGCTGAGCACCCTGTGATGAAACAGGTAGAGCTTCTTGTGCTATCCCTTGCCAAGCTGGGGACACCCAAGTGATGTGTTGCAAAGTTATGGAGCTGCCATCCCTCCCACTGGTGGCAGCACGCTGCAGGAGCCCACAGTGAAGGATGGAAAGGTTGTTGTGGTCTTTGGAGAGCATCACAGGCTTCACACCACTGCAGGGAGGAACAAGTCTCCATACCTATAGCAGTAGCCATACAGCTGAGGAGCAGCTGGTAGTCTGGAAACCGGTGTGGCAGAGATGATGGAGACTTCATGAAAGGGAGCAGTTGCTGCTGGGGATTTGCTTCTGCTTCTCCTGGGCAATCCCATTCTCCCATTTGGATGCAAGGGCCTTTGTTGTACTTCAGTCTCCTTTTCAAAATCACGTCATGCTCTGGGGAGAAAGTCTTCGTTGAGGTGCTGTCAATGTCTGGATTTCTATTCTCTTTAACGTCATTATTGTCTTGTATATATACCCTATATATCCCCTATATACAGCTGTGATCAAAATACCATTACTGGGGAGTGATGTTGCCCACCATGCTAACAGGAATGCTGGATGAGGGCAATTCATCTCAAGTTGGGAACATTAATTTCTGAACATCTGTGGCTGAAGGTACCAGTAAATAACAGTGTTTTAAAAGGTCAGTGTAATGAGCATATACAAAGACATTATTTTTCACCTTTATCAAATGTTTTCTGTGGGGACTGTTCAGTATTTTGTGAAAAATAGACAAAACCATGTTTTTATATTTTCTGCAAAGACCAGAGGAATGCTATCCCAAGTCTGGGATGAGGCAATCTGCCACCCACCAGGCAAGGATGATGCCTTGCTTTATGGCTGGCAGATGGGAAGATGGATAAAAATCTTTCATATGGGCATTGTCCAAGTTCATTTCACCAGAGCCCCAAAGCTCCTTCTGCAATCCATGTAATGTGACTGTGATACATCCAGGCCACAAAGCTGTTCATTTTACCATGCAAATCTAAAGTCTTGGCAAAACATGTCCTTCCAAGGTGGTGAAGAAGTTCATAGGGAGATTGACACCTTTTCTGCTGTGTAACAGCCCTTCGAAATCTGCTGCTAAGTCACAAGAAAGGGTGGTTATTGGATGATGGGAATGAGGAGCTGGTGCTACTTGTGAGGTGGAAAAAGGCCTGTTTGCAGACAAGCACCCTGGTTGGTGGTTGCAGAGCTGAAGAAATGACATGGGTTTAGAGCTCTGCAGACCTACAGACTTAATCAAATCTAGCTGATGACCCAGACGGGCTTTAACCTGGGCCTCGTTACTCTTAACTGAGCCCTGTCAGACAGTCACTTAGCCAGTCAGGCATCTCAATTCAGACCAGAAGCAAATGAAGAACCGAGGCGAAGGCAAGGATTTTGTTCCTGCCTGATGTGATGCCTTCGGCAAATGCCTTTACTTTATGTGTGGGGAATGCATCGGTGTGCCAAAGCCAACTCTTGAGCATATTGCATTTTTCACAGTACGTGACAAAGGTGCTTTGGGGCACTTTTTGAGGCCCTCCATGCTGCAGTGAGCATTTTGTGACCTGCAGGGAGCTTCCTGCTTTCCTGCACCACAGGGAAACCAGTGCCTTCCTCACTGTCCCCTTCATGTCCTGCTCTGCCGGTGATGCAGCCTCTCACCAGTGACCATCACTCTTGAAGCTGGTGAGGTTTTACCCTTGTAAAAAGTTGTCAAGTGTCCGGCTTCCATTGAGGGGGGGAGGAGGGAGAGAGTAGAGAGCAAAAACCTCTACAACCCCACCCCCCCAATATAATAATTTCTGAAGTGGCATGGAAATGTTTAGCTTGCTGCTCCACTCAGTGGGTGTCAGAGAACAGCAGTTAAGCAGGACAAGTCCTCAACTACTGCATTGGCTTTGGATCATAGCAGATTTTTTGTGCCTGTGTCCCCCCAGTACAAGCTGAGCCAGACCAGCTCTGGTGCCATCTGCCTTCCCGGAAAGCCCTGCAATGGGGGTTGCAGTCAGCTGGGCTCAGCTGTCACTAACACTTTGTGGAGCAGGGCTTTGCAGCCTGAGGACACCCCCACAGAGTGGGGGGGGCAGGTTGCAAGACACCTGAGGAAAGTGAATTGTGTTGTCATTAGGCTTGAAGTCCCTCTACCATCTGCAACTCCCATGAAAAAGCTGATGCAGTCTGCCAGATGAAAATGGTGGAACCCCTGAATTGCCTCAGGCCAGCAGATGGTCCCATGCAGAGAAGCCCAGGTTTGCCACCAGTGCCTCTTGTGCCAGCCTTCACCCAGCCCAGCCATACACCTCAGGTGCCATATGAACTTTCTCGCAGCAAAATCTCACTGCATGAAGCAGCTGACGAGTGGGCCAGCTCCTGGCCAGCCAGCATGGCCTTGAAGCCAAGAAAAGCTTCTAGGATGTGGTCAGGTGTATGATTTCTCCGAGAAACAGGTTTACAGCTTTCCCATCTGAAACGATTATTTTGGGTTTAATTGCAAGTTACCTTGCTGTGTGCTTTAAAAAAAAAAAAAAAAAAAAAAAAAAAGTTCTATTCTGTCTTGCATGGAAAGAATTTCTAGGGTCGTAGAGGGAATTTAAAGCTCAAAGGTTTACAATCTCAGTAAGATAAGGCAGTACAACAGCCTCCACACTTTATGGTGCTAGCTTATGAAAAGGTCAAAATGGCTTAGCATGAGGGCTGATTTTACTCAAAGCTCCTGTTTGAGGAAGGCAAGAAACATCCCATCTTCATAGCTAGCTTATTAGACTATAGGGGTTTGGGTTGTTGTTTTTCTTTCCCCTAGCCCCAGTGGGTTTTCTGCTTCCAGTGTGACTACAAAACGAATCCCAAAACAAGACGGTGTCTCTGTCGCAGGTCTCTGTCCAGGTGGTGCCACTGTGTGTCCTGTGCCTTTGTAGGGGTGAGTGAGGCACCAGCAGGTTCAGCCTCTCTGCAGCTCACCTGGTATAGATCTGTTCTCAAACTGCTGACAAGTCTATGAATGTCCACCCACCCCCATGAACCTGGACTGGTTCTGCCATCCCCTTTGTCTTCCTTCAGCCCTACATCTCTGTGGCATAGTCCCCACTCCATTAAAACTGACCTCAGTTACAGATTGGAGAACAAGGCTGGAATAACCCCATTGCACCCGGACATGTCACAGGCAACATCACTGTCCTAGTGTCTGTGTGATACACAGTGGCGAAAGTGGCCAGCATGAAAGTGTAAGAAACAAAGGATAGCTTTGCAATGACCTCCTAGGGAGGCTCACATGCCTTGACTTTGATGTCTACACTAACCTGCCACAGAGAGCTGGGGAACTTGCCTTTTGGGACAGTGTGTGTTGCAAACATCTGGAAAAATTTGGAAAGCAAACTATTAACAGGACATAAAAGCAAGCCAGGAATTGTTCAGAGGGGCAATAAATAAATATTTCATAGAATGAGTCACGAGTGCTGAGGTGATGTTACTGGGTGGAGAAATCAGTCCCAGAACAATTTTTTCACTGTGGAATTATTTCAGTGCCCCAATATTCTCACACTAACTGCATTCCCATCAAAGATTTCAGGTGCGAATCTCTCTTGCTAGGCTAGGGGTTTATTTAGCATGCATATAGTGTTTGCTCCTGTGACTGACCCACTCTGCAGACCACTTCAGGTCACTGCAATCCTAATTGTCAAGCAGACTAGATTGGGGCTCCCATTGTTTCAGCCTTGCCAGCAGAAAGAATAGAGTCTGAGGGATGTAAGGTCTGCAATGCCAAGGCTTAGAAACTGTCCAGAACCTTTTCTGTGGATTTCATAGCATCTTCATGGCTTTATATATAACCTTCAAAAATGTTATTTGAGCCTCTGGAAACTCAGGGCAGGCATGAGTCCCAGCTATGCCAGCCCCCAGGGGCAGCACAAGTCACCAGCCGCAGGGCGAGGAGCCAGACTGTTATCTTCCTCATTATTTGTGTAATTGCCATGCCTTCCATTGTCCTTGGAAATTAAGAGAAAATTATGTTTACAGTGCCTTGCTTGGCTCCTGTGGTGTCCCTTGCTGGATTGTGAGGTTTTCATCAAATATGGTTTAGGAGCAGGCAGCTTGCTCTTTAATAAAACCAGGGTTATGTATCTTCCCACAACTGCCATGTCTCTCTTCAAAGAGAGAGGCCAGCTAAAGGCACAGAGATGGTAGCAAGCTGGGTCGCTATGCACGGACGAGCACTGACAGAAAAGGTGGGTAAAAGAACTGCTTCTCCTTCAGCACCACTGGGCCCTCTTGTTTCAAGCAAGATCCACGGGGCAGTTTGCAAGGGCTCATGCTGAGCAGCACAGAGCATCCAACAGCACCAGTGTGGAGGAGTCTGCAGAGCACAGCCCAGTGGGCAGGGTAGCTTGTGTGGTCCCCTCCTCAGCTTTATTGTAAGTACATGAGCAATTCATCTTTTGACAAACTAAATATAGGAAAATTTCAGGTTTTCTTCCATCTCCCTGGTTTATCATCATTCAGAGAATGAAGCTGAGCAAGGATGACACAAGGACAAGGACAGCCCCTGCTCCTTTTGAAGCGAGTGACAAAGGTCCTCCATTGCTGGAAGTGTGAGACTTCCTCTCCACAGCAAGCCCCAAGCCCCACTCACTGCACCCATGCATCTGGCTGCACTTGGGTGAGTGCACTTGGTGCAGGAGATAGAAATGGAAATATGGTTGTGCACCAAGCACACACAGCTGCATACGTTTGGCTGCCAGTTTGTTGGCAACCTGACGCAAAGCATGGGACACAAACCTGTGCAATAAGCACCCATGGAAGAGACACACATAAACTTGTATGAAAATGAATGCAGGTCTTCTCTCTAGACAAGTATCTATTGGGAATGGACCATTTTTTTCCCATCTTCAAAAAGCACTTGCTTTTTGAAAAAGATCAGCACTTGTCAGGGTTGTTCTTGAAGGGAGAGTGGACAGAACCTCAAGCCACCTAGTTGGTTTTGGAGGTTAAGAAAGTGGTCTTAGAGCAATGTAGAGTGTTTATGTGGTCACAGCCAATATGGCGTTGCTCAATGGTTAAATAGCAGATGTCAGCCTCCAAATCTGCCAGATTGGCAGCTTTCAAGAATACTAACAGATATCCTGAAATGTAAAATCCACTCACAGATGGCTTTTTTCTAGAGGAACTAAACATTAATTTTGTGTTAATCTGAGAGACTGGTAGCTGAATTTTCTTGTTCCCGCCTCAGCAGCTTCCAGGCAACTAGTTCCGCCAGCCAAAATGAAGATGAGGTCCAGGGAGCCCCCGTGTTTTGCAGGCAGATGTGGGAGAGGAACCAGCCTTAGCAACTACTTTCCCTTCTCTTGGTTTTCCAGTAGTTGGGGAGCTTGTTCAGGACCCTGTAAGGAGATGGGACCTGTCAGGTTTCCACAATATACCTTCCCTTGATTTTTAGTCTGGCAACTTATTGGTTTTAAAGACAAGTTAAGACTTGGTCATGGCTAGGGCATTAGAGGTGCCAGCAATTTGAAGCAGGCTTCATAAGGACACCAGCTTTTTGCCAGGTGTGAGCCCCTGCTCTTGCTCTGTGCCCAAAATCTTTCCTGGGAGTCTTGCCCCAAACTGGAGGTGTGTAGATTGAGGTCTGTAACGCTTCAGAACTGACAAAGAGTGAATTGATTTTGTTTTCAGCTCATATAGAGCTCCTCACCATCAGTTCTGCCTTAGACAAAGTCTAGGACTTGTACTAACCCATTTTTCTCTGTTTTTGTCACTGTAAGGCACTTCAGGCTCTTTAATACTGATGTGGCTGCATGATAACAGCAATGAAGATAAATTACTTGAAAAATAGGCAATAAGCCTTTTAGCTCTTTAGAGCAAATCAGAGCTATTCTGAACAGCCCACAGACGAAATAAATGGCCGTTTATCTTCATTTACAGCTACTGTGGAGAGGCACCAGCATGCAAATTCACTGGCCCAGGGGCAACAGCTAAGGTAGGGCTTGCTGCTGGATGAGGAGAAATGAGGAGAAACTCCCTCCTCCCCTCCACCACACCATCTCATTATGTGCCAGCCTTTGCCTCTATATCCACCTTGATTGATATTTTTCACTTGGAAGAGCTGGGCATGGTAGATGACTGCATCCCCTGCCACCGTGATTGCGAGCTCTGCGACCGAGCTGGTATAATAACAAGGAAGAAGAAAGGGCTGTTTTTAATGCACACCAAACTCAACCAAATATTTAGACACCTAGCACACTAACGTGTCCCTCCTAATGTGGGGCATATGAGGGAATAATCTGACAGCATATGACATGTCTTAAAGGAGATTTTAAATTGTTTCCTTTTTTCCCTTCCCCAATGGGAAAGGCACAGTATCCTTACTGAGGCTTACTTACCCAAGTGTCAAGGGGCATTTGAAATTTGCCCAGAAAGCTGATTCACATTTTGCCCTGCAAGCGAGGTGCTCTTTTAATTATCAACAGGGAACACCAAAAATGTGAGCAAAAGGCAAGCAGCTATTGCACACACCTCAGCAGAAGCTCAGAGATCAGCTGAACCTGCCACCACTGCTTCTCGGGGAGAGAAGCACTTTTTTGACTAATAGATACAAACCCTTTTTATTACTCTTACATTGTGTCATATACCTGCATGGTGGCCAAGGGAAATCTGACGCTATCGTTACATATGACAAAAAATTATAGCTATAAACACATTTTTATCATTTGTTTGGTCTCAGATTTTTCCCTTGCTCACAGATGCACATGAAGCAATCCCTGTTAATACGGGGAGACATGTACGCATAACCAGCTTATGTAAAAGCCTGACGAGTTCAGGCCCCATTACTGTGCTTTGTTTCTGGACAGCAGTAGGGGAGAAGTTAATGGTTCTTGGTTCTAATATTTCTGTCATTGCTCTCAAACCCTTCAATTCCTTATTGTTTTCTTGCAAATTTCCTTCTCAGCAATACTTGATTGGTAGAACCCCTTCAGCTGTTTTATTTTCAGGTTTGATCTTGCTCACTCTCACTATTATAATAGCGTATCCTCTTGTGCGTCAAAAGCACCTTCTTCTCTGCCATTTCATAAATGCTCTCATCCAGAGTGAAATAGTCAGGAGGAGGAGGCAGATATATTGGTAAGATAAAAGTAAACATTTAATGCCACTATAGTTTGATTTTTTTTTTCCAGACATCATATTTTTGACAATGTTTCACACCTCAGATACCACAAAAGGGATATTTTTTAGCCAGCAAACAATAAACTTTACAATTTTAATGGCAAAAGGCTCGATGCATTTGTTGACCAACTTGGAAATGGCTGTGACTTTCCACATTTTGAACTTGTCCTCATGCTGTTCTTTCTTTTTCTTTTTCTTTTTTATTTTTTTCCATAAAATTTCGTTGATAAAATATATATATCTAGTACTGATACATCCTCTTTTGGAATTACCCACTGGTGGCACCACCATAAGTTCTATATCCATCAGTTTGTGTCTCCTCCTTAGCCCTATTTTATACCACTGTTATAATGAGAAAGAACATAGCCACGGACAGAGTGAAATGGATTTAGCAAACATACACTTCAATGCATAGCACTTAGATAAGCATTTCCAACCATGATGTGTAAATAAATTATAAAATACAAGCAACTCTATAAAACAAGAACATCCTGAGTTTACAAATAAATTATATCCTTCATACATAGAATATGATGTGGATGTTAGTAACCAGCAGTTTCAGCTATGGGAGGGAAAGAAGTAAAACTTAGAAAAGTTAGTATCTATGCATACATAAAACATATATGTATGTGTGTTATATGTAAATACACACATACATATACAACATAGAGGGTGAATACATCCATATCTAGAGTATATAGAGAATATGTAATATAGCTGAAACTGCCTCAAGCACCAATTTATTACCATTATTATAAAGTTTGCTCAATACTTAAGTAGGACCACTCAAAGTAAGATGGGTTGTGTTGTGTTTTATTTCCCGTCCAGGAAGGTTTTGAAGGTGGTTTGAAATGTTATAGATGAATGCTACTATTTCACTTTCAGCACCTCCATTCTTTGCAGAATTATCATGCCCTTTGTGAGCTTCAAAATGTTGCATAAGTGAGCACAAGTCTATTGTCTGTGAAGCTGGTGGCAAAATCTGTATTGACTTCAATGAGGTTAGGATAAGGGTACTACATTTTCAAGGGAAACTGATTTTTCTTTTTTGTTTTTTGAAAGCTTGCTTGAGAAGGAGAAAGAAGAAAAGATAAAGACAATAATAAAATGGTTTATTATTTCCAAGAGTGGGTATGGAAGCTCAGATAACCCTGGGATGAGCGCACAATAAATGCAGGAGATAGAGATTATTAACTTTGCACTGACAAATCATTCACAGTTTTGTTTGCCGTAGTTATTTGGACACCTGTTTCAAACCTTGCAATAGCTGGCAACAGACAGCCTTGTGTCTCCAAAAACTGCTGGGTGTTGCCAATGCAAAAGCCTATATGGAGTAACAAAACAACCATGAGGACATCAGGGTTAAGCAAGGTATGTCACCCATCAGTGGATTTGAGAAATTGCACCACTTTCTGTATGGTCGTCATCCACTCCTATCTGTATTCAGTGATACGAACGCTTTGATCTCTGCAGTGAGATGCTGCATCTCTGAGGCTGAGCAACCACCCCTCCCATATGAACTGGCATCAAAGGGTCACTCAGCCTCTGGTTTATGAGAATTATATTTGCTTCTGCAATGCAGAAGCTTCAGGTTAGATTTTTAAAGCAATTAGGACTAGACAGAAAGCTTTATCTTATAGACAGCTGAGGGCCCAGGCTTTCAATTGATGTAACTATGATGCATGCCTCATGCATATGCAGAAATTGTTGTATTTAACAGCTGTGATTGCAAAATATCTTGCCTTAAGTTCATGACACCCTGAAACACAGAGTAGTTCATTTGGATTACTTTTACAGGCTTTAACATTTCAATGACAGCCTCTACATGAGAGCTGCAGCAACTTGGCTTTGTAGACTGAAGAACATGGGGAAGAAAGGACCTTTAAAAGAAGCATTCAAAAGCATTTCAAGCGTTAGTTTTCCCTATAGTGTGGCATAAGTGAGCTTCATCCTGGTGAGTGCAAGGAGAAAGGTTTTATAGGTACTCCTTGGAGTAGGAAGAGGGAGTGATTGTTGTTGCCATTTGTGAACAGTCATGCCACCTCCCCACAATAATGTGTGAAGGGACTGTCTCTCTCGGGCCGTGTACATATACGTTTATCTGTATGAATGTATGCTTATTTTTTATGATTATTTTTAGCTCAGAAAAAAAAAAGATGCAACAAAATCACAAACATCTGTAAAAGGCAACGTTTGTAAAAGAGTCTGCATCCTTAAATTGTCATAAAATTTGAATTCCATGCCACAGGTAATAGTTGCTATTTTAAGACAAACCATATTATTGAAATAAATGAATAAAAGAAAAAAAAAAAAATCACTTCAAGATGGACTGAGTCTATCCTATGAGCAAGCTTGGGCCTTGATGTGCATAGTCCCAGCATCACTCCCAGGTTTTTGCCTCTATAATTGCTATGTTCAGACATGAAAGAAAAAAATACCAGTGTATATCTTTCATCCTTTTCTGTACATTATCTGCAGCTCTCCCTTAGCTTGCTTCACGTCAGAGGATCATGCCATTGCTCTTTACTGGTTACTCTTTTATGTAGCTGCAAGTTTCAGAAGTTACGTTGTATGGCAGCAGGAGTCTTCCAAGACTGGATTGAAGCCAGCATATGTTCAGTGATAGCTCTGTGCATGGCCCTCATGCAAAATGAGGGGGTATCAGATAGGTAAGAGGAGCATATTCTTCGATTATGTAACTAGGAGCACAGTAAATACCCAAAGAAATGGCAGGTGGATTCATTTCCATTTTCCTCAAAGTGGCTTTATTCTGCCACAACCCTCCTGACAATGTAATTGTGCCTCAACCACAGGTGAGATGAGAACAGGCCCAGCGAAGACCTAAGAAAAGGAAAACTCTGAATATCAGCCTGCTTCCTTGCCTTTTTGTGAAAAAATACTTATTGCTTAGATCTGAATGAACTGACAAGGAATCCTTTTGAGGCAAATACAAGGCATGTATGGCAAGAGAAAATATGTTTTGTTATGACAAATGCACCAGGAATTAGGGCTCTCTCACACCCTCTAGGATACCAAGTGAGCCAGCACCTGGAGTCAGTGGGTGTGCAACCCATGGCTTTCTGCCTGCTGCGAGGGCTCACACAGACTAGCAGGATGTCTGAATCCAGATCACAGCCAAACTCTCCAGTCTATGTCTTGAATCTAGTCTTGATCCAGTCTAATTCACTTGAATCTGTGGCCATAACACAAGTTCTGTCCCTTACGAGCAGTTCTCAGAAGGAGCCCCAAACTGCCCCCAGCTGCCCAGGCCCGAGCGGTGGGGACGTGGAGCTGTGCTGGTGTTCTGCAGCCATTACACAACCCCAGCGAAGAACTGTGATCTCCTGTTACACATGCAAACAAAGAATTAACCTTCAAACCTAATTACGTTAACATTGCTTTTTCCTACTAAAGCTGTCCCAGGGAAATAAGATTGATTTCTGAACATGCAAGACGATTAAGCATTACAATCACGTTGTTCTTGTTTATTTTGAGCAATTTGATGCCTTTTTAAAATTCAGCATAAAACCAGCATTATGCTGGCAATTGCTTAAAGAATGGGACTTCCCAGATGACTTACAGAAATATATGGGTCTTCTGTAAAATGTTGGCTACTGTAGACTAAGATCGATTTCATAATAAGGTCCTGATGCTTTTAATTACCTGTTTTGCAGATATTTGAAGTATAATGATATAAATTCTGAAGTAAAAAGCTATTTTCAGCAAGAGAATATTTCATAGATGTCAAATCTTCACAAATTTCCAATCCATTTTATCCATTAAGCCACCAAAATTCCTATAAATATAGTGGCAAATTCTGAAATGCACTAACAGAAAGTCAAAAAAGAGAAGATAAGTGCGGATTTTAGGATATGAATACTAGTATATGATGGCAGTGTTAATGGCTACTCTAATTAAGTCCTCAGAAATAAAACAGTTGTAAGGACTGTGATTCTGCTCAGTTAGCACACAGTTTTCAGTATGCCAAATTAATCCTTGGCATAGTGTGTTTGATTTCAGGAATCAGTTTTAGTCCATCGTGATAAACAGAGCAAACATATGCTCTTACTGTTTAAAAGAATGGCTAGATGGAAGTGCTTTTTGCTATGCTTCCTAATCTACAGAGGTACAAATCTAGAGACAATGAATAATTGAGTTAATGATGCTGAGGAATATTACACATAATAGATATTTTACAGTAGCTCTGAAATGTGTTCACTTGATTTATAGAAACATCATCACTTCTGTCTAAGTCCCAGACTGAGAGGGCATCTCTTGTTAATAATGCATTCTGTGCATGCACCATTTGCTAGGATTTCACTTTCTTTCTGTCAAGTGTGTGTTTACTTTTACTGTACCACTTGCCATTTACCATCTCACTGCAGGTCCCCAGAGCGCCGAACATGCCCATTTTGGGCTGCTTGTTTTCAGCAGAGGAAAGACAGTGAGTCCCAATTTCCCAAGCACCACCTTCCAGCAAACTCATTTTCAGAAATGCTTAAGCTTAAAGAAGGCAACATTTACTTTCATGTGCACAGCTTGGGGGTGTGTGTGTGGGGGGTTCTTCCTTGAATGCTGGGGCATGGCCTGAGACACAGGCTGAGTGGTGTCACAGGTGGGAGCAGTGCAGGCCTACCTGGGGACGCAGGGGAGTGAGAGATGGGAGCTCTCCAGTGTGTATGAGACCTGGAAGCATGTAGCTGGGGCTCTGCAGGACTAAGCCCATACAGAGAGATGCATTCCATACCCCAAGGGTGCTAGGTCTTCATCCAGTACAAAACTGCAGGGGCAATTCCCATGGCTCTGTGGAGCTGCACTGAGTTCATGGAGCTCTGCGGAGAAGAGATGGCCTCAACAGAAACAACACATAACAAGTGCTACTGAAATCATTACAAAGAGAATCAAAACTAGATAAATCACATTGTTTGGAATTTTTTTTTCAGAGGTTTTTTTGCCAAGAGAGAGAAGGGGAGCGGGATCAGACCTATGTCTTTAATACTTACTTGGAATATGAGTTTCATTATAGGAAAATGCTCCAGATCAGACTAGAAAGTGACTTTCATATAGGACCTTTTTTACCTCCAAATAATCCTATAGAATGTAAGAAGGATCTGCTACAAAATCCGGTGACAAGGCTAATAGAATGAATAAGATTTGCTATTACAAATAGTAGATTATTAAAAAGAAAGCTATATAAATGTCATTTCTATAATTTTGTTTTTTAAAAAAGATTTTATTTCAGCTATCCACTAGAAAAGCTATCGGTATTTTTGTAGGGTTATTTTTCCATTGGCACTTGCTGCTTGGGATATTGTAAGATGGCATTAATATTATGGTGCAGGTAAAAGAAGAGTTGCATTTAAGTACAGCAGTAAATTGATGCATGTTGAGTGTATGTTAAATGATGCTCTTATTTTCTCATAGGCAAT
Organism: Athene noctua; assembly: GCF_965140245.1. Taxonomy (NCBI): domain Eukaryota; kingdom Metazoa; phylum Chordata; class Aves; order Strigiformes; family Strigidae; genus Athene; species Athene noctua. The sequence continues at coordinate 89,784,296 of NC_134037.1, read as the reverse complement.
GGAGAAAATTATGAAAGAGAGGAATTTTTGTGAATGGACTTAGTTCAATATAGAAGATGAAGAAACCTAATTCAACAAAATAATTCTTCATGCTCTTATGTAATTAAAATGCAGATTTTGTACATTTCTTTAAGAAACACAAAGGATGTTCCTTTGAATGTTCATTGAGGCACAGACCCTTGTCCTTTTGATGTCAGTCTGAATTTGGCCATGGCTTTAGAACTGGAGGGTTGATAAGGAAAATGCCATAGCCAACATGCCTAAAATGCTATATCCACTCATTCACAACTCCCATTTATTTCCAGATGCACTGAGCTGAGCAGAGCCTGCACTTCTCAGGTACATCTGTGACTATGGACAGGCTGGGCCAGAGACCAAAAACATGTTTTGGAGTGGTATATGTCAAAAAGAGGAGAAGCTAAATTTTATCAGTTATAGTCTCAAGAAAGAAAGACAGAATAAATCACTCACTTTTTGACTGATAAGCATGGGAGCCCTCAGCCTAAAGAGTAATTCTCCAGCAAGTTATTAGCACCAGAAAAAGGGGTTAGGATAAAAGTGCCTCCTCATCCATAACTCCATAACATCCATAACAGCCATACAAAGGTAGAAATACATTAAAAAGAAAACAAATTATGGGGGTTGGATCAAATGGAAAAGATATTTACTTCATGGTAATGTCACCTCTCCTCTCTCATACACTGCATAACCTACAGGCTTGGAAAATTAGTGTATCCTCCAGTATATAAGATAGTACAGAAGAACATATAAGCAAACCTTACTCACTGCTAGAAATATTTTTTGTGTCATCTGGCAAAATTGAATTTCTCTTTGAGTGGCCTTACTCTGGTAACAAGAAAAGACAGTTAACATTTATTCATATGTTGTACTGATTAGGAAATATCTCTACAAACACAAGTTACTTAGAAACAGCAAGTCTGAAATAGGAGAAAACACCAAGAGAAAAACAAGCTGTAAATACATTTCAAAAGTGTGGTTTTTTCCTTTTTCTTTTCTTGACTAGCACCATCTGTACACAATAAAGTATGAACATAAATGTTTGGATAATAAAGATTTGCAAGGCACTTAAACAGTTTTTCTGGATAGGTTTTCTTTTAATGAACCTCTCAATGGAAGTCCTACAACCACCTTTCCTCCTCCCTCAGCTAATGCAGGGAAAGAAGTGTCTTCTGCCAGCAGTTCTTATTTACACACATGTCCTTAAAGGTTCCTCAAAGTGCTCTTTTAGGCTAAGAGAATCAACAACCTTATATCTCCATTTTTCATGCTTGTCCTGTTTTTTTAATACTACTCTTCTGTATAGTATAGCAAATCTCTCATACACACAGTTGAGACTTGACTCCAACCTTCATCCTCATTCGGTTGTCTTTGGGATGCTATTCAGAAGGGAAAAGGAGGATGGCAGAGATGCACACTGAAATTCTCTTGAGGTTCATACTTTATCGGCGTCTAGAGGTGATGTCAAAACAGGTGATCATCATGAGATGGGCCTTGCAGAAGTTGACACGGTTTTCCAAACGCTCAGTCACACATTCCAGGGCCTCCAGGTATTCCAAAGAATCCAGCTCAAATACCTGCTCCAGATCAACTACAGGAAAGAAAATACACAGATAGGAAAAGCAGACAAAACCAGGTGCTGGTTGGTATGAGAGACAGCTAATTCAAGTCTTCAAATCCATCAGTCCTGTATACATTATCTCCAGCTTGCCACTGTCATAAAAGTTGCCTTTTCTGTTTAATGGCTATTAAAATAGCACAGCGGCTTGCTGGTAGTGAAAAATACTGTTAAGATTGCACTGGATGCTTTCTTAAGCAATATTCTCTGCCATCCTCTTCAGAACTGCAGATGCCTTTTGTTGCACTCTAACACCCTTAAGCAAATGTTGAATGGTAAGCATGTACTGACTCTCTCACGCATTCTGCTGACCAGAAAGAGATTTAAATAGGTGCTCAGCCCTGGGAGGACAAGTCCTTTGCTGAATTCAGAAGTCAGAGTTAGAAAACAACCTCCAACCTCCTTGCTTCTCACATCTCTCCCTATTACATGTGATTCTCACTAGACCACTCAAGAGTGGCAAGGGAAGGCAATCACCAATCACTCCAACGTAGGTGCCTGTATGCTGCCAGAGACTGCTGGCAGTGGCTTCCATGGAAGCCAAGTGTGTGACACGTTGTCTGAGCCAGCACTTCCATTCTTATCTGGTCCCTGAGGTCTGTGCCATCCTTGAGGCCTTCTGCATTTATCACACTGGAATTGGAAGCAAAGGCATCAACCAGTAAGCAGACGGCAATGTATGGCACATTCTCCCCTCCCTTTAAATCTGTCCTTTTTACCTCTCTTCCTTAATAGCGGTCCAGAAACACACACTGTGGTTGTTTGCAGGATTTACCAATCTAGTGTTAACTATGGCAGCTGTGAAAGGAAGAGTTAGGATGGCCGACATCCTTTTGCCATCTGCAATTATCCTAAATAAATGGATTTTTTTTTCTAGAAATCTTTGATATGAACTTCTCTGCTTGCTAATATTAAAAATTGTTGTACAATTACTGCAGTACTCTATTCTTTTTGCTTTGAGGTGTTGACATCCTTCTTCATTTGAATGTGAATGCCCTTTAAGTTTCTGAACTTTACACATCTATAGTTATAAAAAATGGGCCAAATTCATTTTTCATGTAAGCCCACTGGTGCCAAGGGACGGGTTTGCTCCACAGTGTTATTTTGTGGTAGAAGAACAGATTTATAGTATTGCTCATATGTCTGAGTGATCTGAGACCAAAAAAAAAAAAAAAAAAAATCTCATTTCCAGGAGCTGTGCACTGAAATGCGTGAACGTTAATCTACCAATGGCAATATTCACCACTACAATGCTGTACCATTTCAACATTCAGCTCTCAGGCAAAAAAGATTGTTCAGTTCTACTGTCAACATTTAATAAGAATTATAGGGACTAGTTCTAGAAATACAGCCAATCTAAAACTTGCCCTTAGGCCATATGTTGGTTCATTTTAGTTTACAAACACAATAGCTCACATCTCACTCTTAGCAAACACTTCCGCTCCCCTCTGTCCCCACCATTAAATAAACCAAAGGACACGTATGAGTCTAAGCAATAAAATGATGTCCTTACATTCACTGAGCCATTTATTAGGATCCAGCATCAGGTACTGTTTGGTCACCTCCAGTTCTCTCATTAACCACTCGTACTTGGCCTTGACCTCAGCAATTCTCTGCTGGCGATGCTCCAGGATTTTCAGCTTGGCATTGAAACATATCACCTCCTGACAACCAGGAAAAAGGAGTGGGGAAGGAATAGGTGGAGAAGAGAAGAAATACCCAGATCCACTCAGTTAAATGATCTTACAATCAATAATACTGACAATAAGCCATTTACTGTAAAGTGTATGAATCACTGCATGAAATCATCCATCATCTGTTTTATTTTTATTGCTTTTGTTTGGTTTTGATGTTTTCCATCAGTGAGCTTTGGAGACTTTGCAATGATAGTTAATAATAAACCATAATAATTAATAACAGGCAGCATCTTGAAATTGGATTAACTGTAGCAAAACATTTCTGGTTTTTGTCACCACAAGTTTGGCTAAGAAAATCTAAGCTCTTGGGAGAAGGAAATCCACTGCTTGCTATATTAAAATCCTAAATACATCACAGTGCTTGGTGCAAAAGACATGCAGTAGTCATATTATAAAATAAGAGAACTGGTGGCAATACCAAATTTAAAACATCCTTAAACAAAGGGAATATGTTATGAAAAGCTCTAGCAATTCACAATCATTAATAAAGAAGATATATTTTCTGTAAAGATGTGGGGCATGGTAACAGAACAGGGTGCAGTGCTGTCTGGAAACACCCAGCCTGGCCTGGCATGACTTATGCAGGGTAGCAGCCATCAGGACACGCAGTAAGTGCCCCCACGGTGAGGGCTGTGCTACCCTTGCTAGCATGGGAGCATTCCCAATACCAGAACTCTTCTCCTCCAAGCCTGTGTGAAGGTCTCAACACTACTCTGCCATCTACTCTGTAGATAAATCTGCTGTGTGCGTGAAGTGCAGTGGAAATACCACCCCAACAAGTGATGTTTTTCTCCATACAAAATTGTATCAGAGAACAACATCACAAATGGTCTAACCAAGTGACAGGAGCTAGGAAGAAAAAGTGCCTTAAAATAATAATGGTCTATATCCATAGTTACTCTAAAATTGGTGCTATTCCACTAACTGCAGATAGTCTTCCCAGTCATACATCAAGAACTGACCTTTACAATTCTCTGATCTTTTTGTAAATGTGGAGGCCTGAGGTTCGGCAGGAACAACTTTGTTAGAGAGAAGACATTAGCTATCCTGAAAACAATACCACCAAAGCAGTTGAGGTACCACTGTTGTCTTGAAAGACAGGTGTGACAAGATGCTGGGCACAGGAACCACCAAAACTATAAGCAAGGGGCAAAAATGAAAGGTACCAATGTCTGTTAGCTGCTACAGAAGGCATAAGTTGAGTCATAACTACTCTTAAATAAGGTAAGAGGTTTTGCTGCCTGTATTATATATTAACCATATATGATACTACACATTTCTGACTGCATAATCTGAATTCTCCCTCTTACACCCTTCAGGAGGCAGGAGACAAATTACATGGATTGCACTCACCTTGCTTTCCCCACCTCGTCGCCGCTGGAGCCTCTCCACGTCATCTATCTCATAGACTTTGATTTCGAAGGGCTCCCCCAGCCCCCGCTGCCCACTTCGCAGGGGCCCATCCACCCAGCGGACCCCAGGGCTGTTGGCAGGCTTCCTTGCTGGGGAAGCAGTGTCAAGTGACAAAGCTGGAATAAGCCTCCGTCTCTGTGAACCTGCAAGTGCAAAAAGTGTCATTTCATGTTAGCACAGTTATTGTCTCTCCTTTCTGTTCCATCTGCAGAGATGTCTGCAAACTATACATATTCAGCCTTCTTATACACAGAAGAAAATGGAGCAAAAATCCAGGGAGGCCATGGAAGTTGGGGTGAGCTGTAGCTGTGATGTGCTATACCCACTCACCACAAGTTAGATCCTCACATGTTCTTTGGTGCCTGACTCCAGGATTTGATCCTCAGAGGGCTTGTGTACCCTAAAGTTTCCAGAGCTTGTGCCTGCTTTCCCTTGCTCAAGTCTCGGTGTGTACAGGTATGTCAGTGAAGGACCAGAGCAGCAGGTTAGAACTGGTCTAGCTTTGCTTTCCTATCTCTTTACTGGTACTGGTTCTTACAGCCTAAGGACAAGCATCAGCTAGCCTCTCCATAGACCATCTCCAGGGAAGGTGTGCTTTGGGGTTTTTTTTAATGACAGCACAAAAAGCACTTAGATACCCAAGTTCTTTTACAGTGCTGGAGCTGAGTGCCAGTATACCACCACCTAGTCCTCTGCATAACACCACTGCAGGCTGGCTGCTAGAGCAGTAAAAACACTAGAGAGGACAAAAAGCCTGCAACAAGTACACCCAAGCTTGGTGGTTGCCATCAGAGTTGCATTAGCCTTGTGTCTGTTCAGTAGAATATTCTTCTAAAACATTTCCCACTTATGGACTTGCTGCAGCACTGGTGATGGGCAAGAAAGCCTCAAGAATGATAGGCTGGCAGAAGGGTTAGCCACTGTGTCTGCTTCAATACCAGCGCTCATGCACACCCACCCTGCTTTATAACACCAGCACAGTGGATGGGAGTGCTGCAAAAGCTGAAAATGTAACATGGTTGGTAAAGCCTATGCTGTATGGAAACCATCTGCCATGTGAGTCAAGGACTAAGGTAAGGCAAGGGAGAAAAGTACGTCACTGGCCTGATGGCAGCCGTAAGGAAGTCGAGCATCTGGTTTATTGGGAGAAAGAACAGACACACACAAAAAAAGAAAAACAACTGGTTACATTTCCTCACTTTGTTTAGTACAATCAGAGCAATGGCTGGTTTTTTTTAAAAAAAAAAAAAAAAGTTTTGTAGCTGACAACTCCTGCAGGGTTTCCCCTAGAAGACAGCAGGGATAGAAGGAAAGGGAGAACCAAAAAACAAAAGCCAGAGCCAGCAAGTTTGAATTAAACTGACTCTTTTGGCTGCAAGAACAAAACTGATGCCAGCAGGGAAGGGATGCAGAATGATCATGCAGATTTTATTTTAAAAACAAGATAAAATCATTTAGAGGAATCTCCGGCACTACATTTATTGAAACTTGAATGTAAATAGCTTCAACATGTCTGCCAACTTGGTGCTTCAATGAAAGCCAAAAAAAAACCCCAAACCCAAAAATATCTGTTGATTGCCTAGTTTTTGGATTTGCAAGTAACAAAGCATTGTCTAGTTTCATTCATGGGAGCCTGTTTCTTTGCTGACTTTGCAAACTATTACATCTTATCCTAGTGATTTCTGAGTGCAGCAGTCTGTGCTAGAAACCAGCAGTTAGTAACCAATCATTAACCTGTAAATGCTAGCTCTAAAATGGATGAGAATAGTCTATCTTCCTGTCTATCTGGAAAGCCTAATCTACAGAGCTTTCATCTGAATGCATCTGAGATCATTCTATGCCAGAAAACTAGAGCATGGCCAAGGGGGATAGACAGGGAGCAGCTCTACAAGGTCCCTGTATACCAAACAGCCTGAGATCTGGACTGCTCATCCTGTGACACCCATCACAGTTGTGTTTACTCCTCAAACGGCAGCCCAATAAAAAAGCCCATGCCAGAACAAATGAAGCCTTACAAACACCAGCAAGTAGAAGTTATTTTAGAGCTGCGGTACCAGTCACTGGAAGTCAATGTCAGCATTCACGTACCTTGAATTCATTTCAGCTAATCTCTAGATTAAACTGCCCGATCAAGAGAAGAATCAGATGTTGATAGAAAGAAAAGTAAGACCTGACCCATTACCATAGCTAAAAATTGACAACAAGAGACACAGTTTGGGAAGACCCCAAAGAACTGCAGTGTTAAGGGTGACTCTTGTGAGCAATGCTAGAGAAAGGCAACCAAACGGTGAGAGCAGCTGCATACTTGAAGGGAGGTGAGACAGGGTGGTGGACTGTTAAATGTTGTTACATGCAGGGACAGATCCTGCAATGGGCTCAGCTCCTCGTGGGAAATGAGCCCTCCACTTGCTTAGATGTGAAGGGCACTGAGTACATCCCTAGTGTCACTCAAGACCAAAAGGGTTTAGGCATTCAATATTTTTGAAATACTTTTTAGGCTTTTGACCATGGTGTCTCACAGGAGCAGTCTTTCAGATTTTGTCTGAGTGTAAAAGCAATCTCTTTCCTATCTTTGCTGCTCATCAGCTTTCAGAGCCAACATTTGTAAGCATCAGATCTGGCCTCCTCTGTAATGCAGCCAAGTGCTGCTAATTCTTTTTACTTTGTGCCCCACATTGATGATCACATCTCCTTTCATGCCATGCCTTATGGACTAGCTCTAGCATTTCAAGGAAGCAGCTGAGCAGACTGGAAATTCCTCTGTCCAGCTCTCCCATGCATGGCTGAACTATGACTAAGTAGTACTTTTTTCTGGGATGTTTGATCTTCTTCCATTTTTCTTCCCTCTTTCTTTTTTCCCCACTGTGGCAGTGTGGACACTTTTAAACCATCCCTGTTGGAAGAACTGCCTCCCTGACCACAGCCAAAGCCCAGGTCTGAGATACTCTGGGAATGAAGGGGAATGGCTCTGATTCACCTTGCCACAAGAACAGCATTTGGAGCAAAGCAAAACAGATGTCACAGGGGCATGAATAGCAGGGATGATGATAAATGTTTTTACATTTAGTTCACATTCATATCCATTTGGCTCAATGAGAAACAGAAACCTGTGGTCTAGAAGGAGGGCTCCAACCTGATGCTCTGACTAATAGTGCATATCCCTCAGAGAAGAGGCAGCAGACACTACAGTAGTAGCAGGAGACATGCTAACATGAGCTCATTAAGTTTTTCTAGCCAGAGAAGCGCCTGGACTCCTCTGTGGGCTATCACAACAAAGCCAGGCTGCCAGCTCTCAGCGTGCCGTGGCCATGGGGCAGGGCAAAGCGGCCTGAGGCCTGCTGACTCGCTGCTGCCGCCCACCCAAGGGCTCCTTCGGGATGCAGAGGCTGCCCGCACAGGTGTCCCTGCTCCATCACAGGGCATACGTCCACGTGTGAGGCAGAGAAGAAAGAGAAAGAGGGATGTCTTATTATCTGAGCCTTGACTGCTGACTCAGGATGATTTATGTGAGGTTTAGAGGGCTTTGGGGAGAAATGAAATGAAAGATCTACATCTCTGCAGTGAGGCAAAACCGAATCCTTTTTATTCTAAACATGCACTGATTAATAGGCTGCTTATTAGCCCAGATAAATAAAATAACGGCATCTTCTGACAGGAGACTCCTGCCACTGACCTCTCTATTTAGCCTCTGTTTTTTCTGGTTTCACTTTAATTGGGATCAGTAAGGAGATACAGCTAAAGCAGAGCTTCAGGGTGAGTGTCACAAAGGCTGACAGCTTGCTCATCCATATCAATACGCAGACACAACAATTGTTAAAATGAATACAGTTTTCCATTTACATAGAAAATACCCATTTGAAGTCTCAAATTTATTGGGATCACTTGATGGGGTTAGGATCTCATAAATTCTGACTGTATAATAAATAAAATGTGTTGTAGGAATCACAGCACATCTCTACTCCCCTGCATGAAGGCAGTGATCAGCCAGGAGCTCACTCAGCAGGAGCAGCTCTTGGCAAGTCCCTCCCACCTCTGACCCACTGGCTGAGACCTGCCCAGCACCTCAGCAAACCGGCTGACCCTACCACCACAGAAATGGGATTAATTCTTCCATTAAGAAAAGAAATTTATACTAAAAATTGATCTGAAAGAAACTCTGTAAACTGAACCCAGGACAGAATAATTACACTTTCATTTGTGACCACGCAGCACGTAAAGCAATATGCCATTTGCTCAGTTTCTTGGAGGATATGTTTTTCACTTTGTTTGCATTTATCCACACCCAGAATAATGCCTCTCAAGCCCACCTGGAGTATGAACAATCAGACTATGACATAGCCCTGGAAGTGCACAGAATACAAGATTTGCTTTTGCAACAGATCTGTTGCTCTACCTTGAGCTACAGGTTAACGTTTGGCCAGGTTAAAATTAAGATAAAGGGAGTAACACACCAGTGCAGAGTGAAAACAGATCTGACGGAACAGTGGCACTGAAGCTACAACATACTTCAGCAAGGATAAGCCCAGAGGAACACAGATCAAGACAGCTAGGTACCTAAGGGTAACTTTAAGGATAAGAAGACTCACTGATCTCAGCAAAATTGCCCAACTGCATAAGGATGTGTGCTCATAAAAGTATGTGTTGACCAGAGCAGAAACTCTAAGAGGTCTGGTTTTGCTTAAGTACTGTACATTTGGAGTGTTCCCCTTAGATTGCTTTCCAAGCACACATTCCAGACTGAGCATCTTTTCTGTGAAAAAGGTAAAGGCAAAAAGTATAAATGCAAAATCTTCATGAAAAGAAGCCTGATGCATATCTCTTCAAAGCAGGATACATCTGAATGTAAAACAACTGCAGTCCTAGAAACCTGGTCTAGTGGAAGGTGTCTCTGCCCATGGGGGGGTTGGAACTAAATGATCTTTAAGGTACCTTCCAATCCTCACCATTCCATAAGTCTATGAAATTTCAAGGTGTTTCAAACAGAAAATGAAACTGTAACTGGATATATCATAATTTCAGAAGTTTATAGTGTGTGCTCAAAGGCAGGATGTGGAGTGAAAGCTATTTCCCACTGCACTTAATGTGGAGAGGTAAAATTACCTTTCTGCACAGAACCTTTTGTTCAGCATTTTGTTGTTTTTTTTTTTTTCTCACTAGACAGTCCATCCAAACTCAAGGTGATTACAAAACACCATCCTGGCTAAGTAAAGCAGTGCCCCTAATCTCCCACCATTCCTTCTGTGGTTTCATTTCCAAGAAATATCGTGCTTCCAGTAGCAATAGAATCAACCTCAAATGTAGCATCCAACTGTTTGCTTACTAGTAAAGTCCTATTCTCCCTGCTGCTCCTCACTGTCTGACAACAGGGCTCCTGCTTTATTTGAGTTGCAAATGCACTGCTGATTTCTTCTCTCACTCCTATTTCCTAATGAGATCTGCCCTCATGGGCAATTGTCCATGACAGAACCAACTCCTCCCCATTCCTTTGACCTCCTTTCTCCTAGTTTATTTTATAGTCCACTTTCCCCAGTGCAAAGCATGTAACTATTCAGTCCTTGGATTTTCATACATTTTTTCACAGTTTCCCTCCCGATTAATGAAGACATTGGCAATGCTTTCAAGTGGAACTATTTAGGGTGCCCGCCTTCATGTCGGAACTATAAACACGGGAGAATTCAGGCATTTATTGCCAGAAAATCTAAACAGCATTCACTCATCCTAGCATCTCGGATTACATAGGAAGGACCATGTTGCACCTGAACACCTGGAATAGGAAACACTGACAGGATCCATCATTCAGAAGAATGTCCACCTCACTGTGAAATAATTCAGGCCACATTCTGTGCTGATTTATGTGCAATTCTGCTGTTGTGAATATAAGAAGTACAAGGACACTTGAAGCTAGAAATCCCTGCTTTCTGTACATAGGAATAAAGCAACCCTTGTTTATAATCTTCCATCCATACCTATGTTAGATATGTTGCTTCTGTACTGGTATAAAGAACATGCCGAGGTAGAGCCTACTCCTATTTTTTTTCTAGCTGCCCAGCTCATTTCTTAATTTTGCTTCCTGAATTAACATCTTGTTTTAAAAGGAGCTTTTCAGGGCAGTTTAGAGCTGGTGAATGAGCACTGCTGAAACCAGATCAGAAAGCACCCCTCCATGGGTTGCTGTGATAAGTAATCTGGGAGAAGCTCCAGGGAAGATGCCCATCATGGGGAGGGTTCGCGGGGATGGGGTGGGGTGTGGTGTATGTGTGGGGGGGTGGTGTGGTGTGACTTTTCAGCACCCACAATTCCTATCAGAAAACAACCAGTCTCTTCTAAATATTTATCTCATTTCGGACTGGATTTTGGTTTCACGGGTACTTGTCAGCATTGTGCCATTATTTAAGGAGCTGGTTAAATACTACAGTATCACACTAAATAGCTGCCCTGTTGCTTGGGCAGCAAAGACAGAGGCTAGAGGGGAAAGGGGATCTGCAGCCAGAACATTAGCTCGCAACAGGACAGTGGTGGAGGCATTCCAGTGAGCTAATTCTGTGGCAGTGTCAAGAGCAGGTTTTATTTACACTCAGCCTAATGGTGTGCGACTCAGTCATGCATGTTACATGGAGCCTTCACGGTGCACAATAGCCTGCTGCCATTTCCTCTATTAAATCATTCCTATGTTCATGTGGCTGAAAGCTCAGTGCTGGCATGCAGTAGTCAAGCGTGTAAAAAATGATTACTCTGATCCCTTTCAACACAGATTTGCTGCATGAAATGGCCTGGCTTTGACCTGGGAAAATCAATGCTGTTGTTTTAATGAACAAAAAAAATTGGAGCTGAAGCCTGCACTTCTCCTCCCTCTGCTCCCCCCCCAGGGCTGTCCAGTCGGCAGTCACATGCACAAAGTGGTCACCTGCATGCAAACAGCTTTTTCCTGTATAATTCTAAACATCCTTTGTTATAGTAAATGTATAATGCAGGATATCAATTAGCTACAAACACTTGTAACCAAGTTAAAGTAGAAATGCTGGAGATGCCCTACGGCTTTGTGATACAAAGGGCAATTTTCAGCTCCCCACACTGTGCCTTAGGCAATCTAAACATGAACCAAATTCCTTTTCACTTGGATTCAACAAGAAAAGCTTAGACTCTTTTTGTTGGTGTTTTGTTTCACCATTATCATTTTGGCCACGTTTCAAAACGTGATGCTTTGCAATATTGGTTGGAGATGGACTTCTGTAATTTACAGCCTGCAGATTCAGCCTCTGGCTTTTTCTGCTGCTTTTGTAGGCAGGGCTAAGTGCTTCCAGAGACTGAATGTGTTCGAATATAGAGTTTTCAGAGCTTTCCAAGAACCTCTAAATCTCCATCTTTAAAACCATCCCATCAGTGAAAGCCAGAGCACACAAGTAAGAGTAAAACGGACTCTAATTGTAGATAATTATTGTCATGTTTTAGCAGTCTGTCTTTTTATTAAAGTGTTTAAAATCATGTAGTAATTTGTTCTGCTTCTGTGGTGAAACTTGGTACTGAGAAAGAGCCGCAAGGAGTCATGAAACTTTACTGCAAAAGTCATAAAATGCTGCTGCAGGAATCTTTAATTATCTGTAGTCTGACAGGTTCCCTGTGCAAAGAAGATTAAAGCATGTGCACAAACACACACACACACATACATGTGTGCCAATCCTATCCTGGACTGACAAGAGCAGGATCCTACAAATGCTGATACACACAACTCCAACTCAGGGAACAGGTTTAAACTTCAGGAAATCAACATTTGGAAACCTTAGTTTTCCCCCAGTCTTGTTTCTACTTGGCCTTACTTTCAATAGCATCCTGTAGATTTTTGTTTTCTGATTCTCACTGTTACTCAACATTCAGGAAGGCTGAACTGGCTCAGACTGACCCACCTTGAAAGCACTTTACAGGTTAGAACTTTCTCTCCTATGCCTCACCTATTCAACTGCCTCCTTTCCCACATCCTCCTCTTATGCCCGAGTCCTGGGTCTTTGCCCCTCTGAGTGGGTCTGTGCATACCAGCCAACAGGCAGCGGTCCCCACCAGTACCTTACAACTGCTGCACACTTGCTGATCCCCCAAGCCTGGATGTGCCACAGAGCACTGCCCTGAGTGTTTTGCCCTGCTGGCACTGGCCCCAGCACCAGTAAAGCTCCCGGCTCAGACTCAGCTCCAAAAAACCTCAACTAGAGAAATCAAAGGAGACACACTCCTTGGCAGAGGTCTGTCCCACCTCGGCAGAGCCCTGCTGCAACCCTTAGGTCTAACTTAATGTCACATGGGATGGGGACTCTCTTAAGGCACCCAACCCTATTCCCAAAAGGAAGAGGAAAGAAAACAGCCTCAGGAAGACCTCTTTGGTCTCCATGAAAAGTCTCATCTATGATGAATTGTCTCAGAGCCCCTTCTGATCTGCTGTCCACAGGGCAGATGTGAAACACTGTGGGGACATGAACTGGTAAATAACATTGGTAGGAAAGTGTGGTAAAAGGCAGAAACAAGGCATTCGTGCACATTACATGAACATGCAAACAGGACCTGGCTTTACTCTGTAAACCTCATTAGAGCCTGGGCTCGCTCTTGCTTTGCTGTTAGCTCATAGTGGGCAGGACGTGGAGATAACACCAAAGCTGCATCTCTGAAATCATCCAGTCATGTTTTGCATTGAGAATTACTTTAAAGTAATGACCACGTACATCCAAACTAAACTAGGGAAAAGATGCTAAAAACCAAAGGAGAAGAGCAAAAAGCAGGTAGGTAACACTTCTGATCTAAGGACCCTACTGTTATTTTTTTCACACCACCATTATCTAGCTTTATGAGCCGGTGACCAGAGAACACAGAAATTACACAACTTGCCCAAGGCGATACAGCAAACCAGCAGCACACCAGAGAATACAATATAGATCTTGGAAGTCCTAATCTGCCACCCTGCCTGCGTCCCTCTCATACCTGCTGTGTTCCCAGGATACAGATATGGCTTTGGTAAAACAAAATTTAACCGGAATGCATTTCCTGATCACATACAGGAGTATGTACTATAAAACACCCTTATCACTGCCTTTCCATGGAGCAGCACTGGACATAGCACTTGACGTTTTGGAGGTTTTAAAAAACTATATATAATTGGTGCTAGTGATGACTGTACAAACTATGCCCTAACACTTCAGTGCCCTGCTCAAGACAGTACTGCCTACCCATGAGAGAGGAGACTAGAGTCTGAGCCAAAAATACAGCTTAGATGTCAATTGTTTCTTACAGGGGAAAAGCTAATGGAATGTGAGAAGAAATCTGGGAAAACACAGTTGCACAGATGCTTGTGGGCAGAGAAGGAGGAAGTGCCTGCTGCAAAAAGAAAATAACAAATGAAACCCTCCTCTCCTCTGCTCAGCAAGGGCAGGGGAGGATGTGCAGCCAAGTCACTTGAGGCTGAGGTTAGGAGTCAAGGGTGCCTGTAATGTAACCCTGGATCTGGCTCTGACATAGTTGCAGGCATCGGGCAAGTCAGTAAAGTTCTCTGCCTTCATTTCTCCATCTGTAAAATGGGGTCTGGAATAATGCTTACACCACAGGGTGGATTAAAGAGTGGCTGTACAAAGCTTTGAAATGCACAGCTATAGATCAGGGCTAAATAGCTCTGTTTCTGCCATAAGCAGTCACTTTGGGGCAATATATGCTGACATGATGTTATAGGACCAATATTAAATGCTAGAAAGATGGGAATGTTTATGAAATGGATAGGTTAGCTTCAGGGGAAAGGCTTATGTGCTTCATGATGTAAACACATGATTTTTCAATAGGCAGCAGAATGCAAGAGGTGCTTTTTTTTGCTTTTTTTTTTTTTTTTTATAATTTTGTACATACAATACTGGTCTGTCTGTGATCTGTACAGGTACCCAGGGAGAGCCCAAAATGTAACCTGAGGGTAGCATTGAAGGATATGAACTAGCTTTATCTTTCAAAAGCTGTCAGTGTAGGTCTGATACTTCATGTATGACATCCAGGGCAGAAGCACCCACACATACATATAACGCACTTAAGAGCATTGAAAGACAAGATCTTAATCTCAAGAAAAAAATGGTGTCTCTCCAATGTGTCAGAACTTCAAAAGTAATTGTGAGATCTGACAGGGCTGCTGGTGATTCTCTTAAAGACTCTTTATAGCTCCTCTTACAGGGGCCTTGGGCTGATTCATGTTGATTGTGTCTGGCAGCTAGCATTTCTGTTAATAATAATCATAAATAAAGTGGACAAGGTTGCCTGACCTGAAATGAGCATATCTATAGTGCCATATCCATTACAGCACAGTGGATCTGTGACCGCAAATCAGGAAAGGTCCAATGCTCTTGACACTATGTATTAAAATAATATCTGTCTTTTAAGAGCTCAGAACCTTTATCTGCTATTTTTTTCATTAGAAAGTGTTCCTTAAGAGAGAACATTCACACTAGAACAGACCTATAGAAAGGAGATATTACAGAGGATGAAAGATTGCAAATCTTTACTTTTTGTTCGTTTGTTTATTATGTAATAAAAATATATTTCTGAACAGCTCTATTCTCCCTTATATCTCAGCTCCTCCTTCATGTTCTCTTGCACTGAAGTCATAATCCTGGTTTTATGCCATCATAAATCTGCTGACATGTGAAAAATTATACTATTATCAAACACATCAAAACAGAATTATGATTTCACTCCTGCAGGACCAAATGCAAACAGGAGCTGGGTTATAAGAAAGTGAAGCCTTATTAATTTCTGGCCAGTGGCTTGCTGCTAGAGATATGAAAGGTAGTAAAGATTTTTATTTTTTTTTTAATTTGCATAAAACTCCTGGTTGTATTTATACACAAATACAAGTCATTCAAAACAATACAGGAATTACTTGCTGATATAGGGAATCACTCTCAAAAGTATTAGAGATGATACACTCAGAATCTCTCCACATCAGGTGACAGGCTGAATTAAGAGAGAAGCTTTGTAAATTACTCTGAGGCAGGTCAATGTGTGGGCCTATGCCAAGCATCAGGCAACTTCCAGGGACACAGGCCCTCCACTGAAAACCCTCCAACCCAGGGATTCAGGTCCAGCAATAGGTAGATAATCTACAACATTGCTGACCAAGGAGGAACTAACCCACACAAGAGATTAGAACAAAGAGATTAATGTTCATAGCCAGAAAAGGTGTATTTGGTGAAAAAGGTCAGATAGCAGTAAAAAAGCAGCAAAGCTTAGACTCCCCATGTTCCCCGTGAAGGAAAGGTTCCTGCTCACCCTCTCACTTTTGCATACCATTTTAGCCTTTGCATACCTGCACAGCATGACAAACCAGGTAGGCTCAAGGCAGGCTAGACCATAGAAAAGTCTCTTCTCTTCAGGTGTGTCTTCTAGACTGCTTCAAGGGCAACCTGAAACCTGAGTCTCAAACAGTTCTCTCTTCATAACTCCCTTTTCATGGCCACTGACACAATGTTCAGTCCTGCAGAGGGGCTATTGAAAGCCAGAGTTGTGAGTCAAAATATAACCCTAGTATGAAGTACAACACACAGATCTGAAGCTCTTTTGTAATTACAGCACAAAGACATTATTTTTCTCACTCATATCTCCAGCCTCGTCCAGCCTCCAATGTGCTATCAAAGCAGAGAGAAGTGATATAAACCAACTAGTTTTATGAGTATCAGAGTAGACAAATCCTGGTCTTCTACTGATTTAGGTTTGGGATGAACTCTGGAGCCTAAAGAATATGCAGGCTCTGCCTGAAGATTTTCTGAGTATTTTTTTAAAGTATCTCCCCTAGGGAAGTGGGGATGCTCTCTAGTGTCTAATAAGGATAAATCTACATTGCCATTTTCTCTCTGTTCCCTCATCTATACAGCTGCCCGTTTTCACAGAACTTGATAAATTTTTGGATCTAAATGTCCCATGGAAAAAGTCCATATTATACAGGCATCTTCTCCACAAGACACAATCCAGTTTTCAGTATATGCCCACAAATGCCATCTCTGTGGACAGCTTTGTCTTCCTTTTCACAACATACAAATCATCCTTCTTTTTTTTTTTTTTTTTCAAGTTACTAGTAAAATGTTTATATTTGAAAGGAGCTCTTAGAGGAACAGCTCCTCAGAAAGAGCAAAACCAATTCATGACCACGTAAGCTGAAGGGATAGGAAAGAGGCTTTCTTACAGAATGCAAAGTTAACTTCAGAAAGATTATTTCGTCACTTGGTCGGTGCTTGCACTGTGTAGAGTGATCACTTTCAGATGCATCCTCTGAACAAGTACAATCAGCCATGGATATGGTTTTAATAGCAGTATCTATTGTATTCACATCTGTGCTGCACATGTTCTTCCTGCTACCACAGTCAAGAGCATAAAGAAAGGGAGAGTTATGCATTACTCAGTTCGTTCACTGCAAATAAATCCCAGAGGTGAGCATCCCAGCAAGTGGAATGCCTGGTGAATTAGGAACTCTATGGGAATAACACATTTTGAACAGCCAGCACTACTGTAGAATAAGTAGTCACTGGTATTTCACATATCTGTGCACACCAGTTCCAATGCCACTGTGCACTCTTTTCTAAAGTAGGTTAGGCAGGACTCACACTTCAGGTTGGGAAGACAGCACTCAGGAAAAAGGTGAGGTGACCAACTGATGGATACTCCTCATTCCTGTCCTGCAATTTTCTGAAACTCGTTCTGGTGGGAAGATGTACCAGTTGCAAGTGCAGAGACTCTTGGTATGACCCAATTGCTGTCTAATTAAAAAGTCCCGATGTACTGTGGAAGCTACTGGGGATTATATTTGAACAAATATGAAGTCTTTCTGATCCTTTCTATGATTGCTAAAAAGGTTTCAGATTTGCAAATGCTTCAGTGCAGTAGTTTCCATATATTATTATTATTAACATAATTTATTATTTGTTATCAATAAATTACTGGGAAAAAAAGGACTCAAAAGTTAAAAAACAAGTCTCATAGGCAGGATAACACTCTTCAAGTGGCATGGGCACAACTTTTTTCCATCCTCTAGGTGGAAACAAGGAACTCAGTGGTCTTATGCTGGTGAAACACATTCATACCAAGAGGGAAGTCTGTGCCCAAAGTGCTTAAGAATAACACGTTTCACCACCTCACAAAGACATCTTTCTGGAATTAAATCAGAAGAATATTTGTATAAATAAATACTTGAATGTGGCTGTCCTTGGCAATATTAACCAGTTTAAGGGATAAATGTTCTTCTGTTCATGTGAACTAAACCTAAGTGAAAGGGGTGTGGGAGAGACTCCGCTGCAAAGGAAATACAACCACACAAAGGATTTCTGCATGTTGCGAAATGGAGAAACTCGGATCCTGGCCTCACTTTTCCACTAAGAGATACAGCTGGTACTTATTTAGCTAAGCTTTAGGGCTAGCCGCCCCACCATGTACTGGTTATCTGGCTTTGATCTGCGTCCCTCCTTCACAGTACTGCAAGCTTACCTGCATTTGATCGTTTCTTTGGATTTTTGAGACTTCGGCACCTGCCGCTCGCAGAGCTGCTGTTCTCACTCATGGAGTCTTGTGCTGAGGAGGCGCTCCCTGTTGCCTCGCTGTCTCTCATCATGCTCTCGTAGCCACTGCTCCCCCCGCTGTGGTAGAAGAGGGCTGTTTTCCCCATGGCAGGGGGCAGCTCCCCGCTCAGGACACTGCTGTTGTCGCTCCCGTGACCACTGCTGCAGCGGTGAGGTTTCCGAGGAGGGGTGATCTTGCTGTAAGGTGAAGGCAGTATGTGAACGGATGGCTTCTCATCTCCGGGAAGGCCCCCACGCTCGTCTGCCTCTGAGCTTCCCCGCAGCTGTAAGCCTCTGGCACTGGTGCTCCCTTGGAGCAGCTCTGAAATCCGCCCATTGACAGCCCGAAGGGGCAATTTAGAAGCGAGGCTGGAGCCTCTGTTTCTGCTGAGTGACTGTGTTGACCAGGACATGTTCTTCCCACTTGGAGGCAAGCTGGAGCTCTGCCCTACAGACTGAGGCAGAGACTTGGTTGAGAAGCTGAGTGTTTTGGTGGCAGAGGCAGACAGGCTGCGGGCCTTGGGACTTGCCAGCAGGAGCTTGCTGACTGCAGAGATCTTTGACTGGCTGGCTTTCGGGGAGGCACCTGCTGACTGGGAGAGGCCTGAGTTAGTGGGTGAGGACATGACACTGCGACTGAGGCTCCTTCCAGCCCTAGGCATGGTGGTGTCTTTGCCAGGGCTCATTTTGGAGCTCACAGAGGACAGGCTTTCCGCTCTTTCCAGAGACAAACACTCATAGTGGCTTCCTGTGGACCTCCCGAGGGAGTTGGTCCTGCTGGCGAGCTGCTCCAGTTTGGCACTGAAGAGCTTGCTGCTGCTGTTGTTGTTGCTGCTGCTGTCGATACCAGGACCCTTCTGTTTGGCATTCAGCTCCTCGGGAAAGCTGGCCAGGAAGGACCCAGGCTGGCTGGAGGGACTGCTCGTGGTGCTGCTGGCTGCGCTGTGCTGGGGGCTGGCTCTGTTCTTCTGATCCAAGCTTGACTTTCTCACTGGTGGCAGAGGAGGTGTCCCTTTGGGACGAGTGAGGACACAGTGTTTGGGAGAGGCCATTTTCTTGTCAAGGCTAGCCTTAGAAAACTGGGGTAGGGCAGGAGACCCAACTCCACTGCTGTCAGTGGCAGTAGGATGGAGGTGACTGTCAGGCTCTTCCGGTCTGCTTGCCTTCAGGAGCCCTCGAGGGAGGCTGCCATTCTTCAAGCCATCACTGGAATGAACAGGGCTTTGGGTTGCACAGCTGGACGCTGCCACTTCACACCCATCCACAATCCTCTTTAGACTGTCAGATCCTGGGGAGATAGAGGTATCCCCACTGCTGCTGCTGCTGCTAAACCTGTCCACTGAGGACTGCTTTGTGCTGTGCTCAGGCTTGGCTGAAACTGTGGCTGTGTCAGGCCTTGGCCCATCACTGCTCCCAGAGTTGTCCTTTTTTCCATCTTCTTCTCTCTTCAGCCAAGGGTCTTCAAATTTGATATCCTTCTTAGCACTGGATTCCTTCTCATCATGGAGATGAGCAACCTTTGTGTCTGCAGCTACTGCTGGTACAGCGTCATCAGTGCCTTGTGCTTTGAAGGGATTAACAGCAATACATGGATACACTGTAATGTTTGTCTTCATTGGGATGTAGCCTTCACAGCTGCTGAGGCTTGCGGTGTTTTTGATTGTGACAGTAGTTTTCCCTAGAGCTGATATTTTACAGCCTTTGATGGGTGGCACCTTGCCGAAAGCTTCCTCCCCCATTTCTGACAGTATAAGCATGTTGTCAGTCACTGGCTTCTGTTTGTCACTTACACAAATCATGCTGGCACTTTGTATGGTGCTTGCAAACTCTGAGACAGGGGGTTCTGCCATTGCTTCCCCATGCCCATAGCATGCCTGGGCTATGAAGCTGTGGCACGACTGTTCACCATCACTCCCTGTGCTCATTTCACTCAACCAAGAGCTGATGGATGAGCGCCTGCTGTCATCATCCTGGGATTTGTCATCCAGGCCCAACTTTGGAAGTGGAAGGAATTGTGTGATGCTGACTTCAGACACAGGAGCTGCACTAGAGTAACATTCAAGATCTTCAGATATGCTGCTGATAATACTGACTGGCCTAGATCCAGAGGCCAAAGCCTGCACAGAGCAGTCACTGTTAAAACTGATAATACTGGTTGGGCGCCCATTGTCGAGGACCCCGCTAATGGTTAGCTCTTCTACAAGGGTGAACACCAGCTCGTCTTCTCCATTCAGCTCTAACGGCTGCTGCACAGTCACCATGGTGGTGCTCAGAATCTCTTTCTTGGATTCTGGAGAAATGCTTTGTTGCCGATCTTCATCAAGAACAGTCTCTTCAAAATCCCCATTCCTGGAGGACGCAGACTTCTTCATGATCTGAGGGCTCATGCCTACAGGTGGGGTCCGGATTTCTGGCTGCAATAAAGATTCACTAGATGTCATTCCAGTATCCTTACTCAGGGGAGCTGGTGGGGGAGCAGAGCTGGGCAGGACTCCTTTCTGTGTATAGACCTTGCATCTCTGGGAAGGAGAAGTTGGTGGCTTGTATTCAGATGTCTTCGAGAGGCTCGCAATGCCAAGCCGGGGAGAACCCATTGGCCGAGGTTTGCCTTCCACAAATCCGCAGGTGTTGAGACCTTCTCTGCTGCTCTGCAAGCTCGTGCTGTGTGCTAACTGACAAGAACTAAGCTCTTTACTAGAGCTGCCTGTTACACTCCTGGGAGAAGAAGGAGTTGAAACATTAGTAAGAGCTCCAGAAGGAACAGGGGAGTGATTTCTCTTAGTTTTGCTGGGTGTTGCATTTATATTTTCCTTGGCTTCTCTATCAGGATGCTGACATTCTGGCATCATATCTTCCTTATCTGACTCTGGTAAGTGGCTAAGCTCTGCCAGCTGGCTTGAGACAGAGCACTTAGACATCTGGTCTGAGCTAAACTGAGCAGGCATCTCTTCAAAGGGAAATTTGTCGGTCTCTTCACTGCCATCTATGCAATCCAGCCTCTCCTGGAGCTCTGCAAAGGTGTTGCACTTCAGGCAGTCTCTTTCAGATGTGCTGGGCCCTGATTCACTAACTTCCTCCAACCTGCCTTCGGTTTTGGTCTTTTGCAGAGCAGGAACTATGGGAACAAAGTCAGGGGGACCCTCATTATCTGTCAGTTCCTTATCAGAAAGGGCAGTGCCGTTGGGGCCAACATAAATCACTGTGTCACATGACTGCTCACTGCTGGACGAATAATCAGGATCACTTGATAAATGCAAAATAGGGAAGTCTGGGTCAACTGTGTTTCTAGAATGGAAAGGCCTCAGCTGGGTTGGCCTCCGCATCCTGCCCTCCTCACAAGAGCTCTCTCCTCCAGAAGAACTTGATGTGTACTGCAATATAAGAGAGAGAGATCATGACATTTCAACGTCGCAAACAGCTCCTTGCATAAAGTGCATACGCAAAAAGGTCAGTCACACGTAAACTGGGAAATCTCTAAACTGAGGCACAGAGCTCTGAAGCTTCTTATCCACAGTCCTACAGCAAAGACACAACAGTGTCCAATGGAGAACCCAATGCCCCAACTCTGTGTCCCACTCAAAATCATGAGACTTAAAAAAAAAAAAAATTACGGAACAAATGGATTAGGATCCCTCCCTTAATTGAGCCTGGCCAAAGAAATCCAATGTTTGTCAAAGGCTTTGCTGATTTTCTGTGTGTGTGTTTCTGTGTGTGTGCATGTACGTGAAGATAACATGAAAAATCATTACACAAATAACACACAGAAAATAAAGACAATCCCCATTTGGTCATACTACCAGTGTGTGGAATTGTATAACGAGCACTCAGATGTCTCTGGAGACACACTGCTGTGATGGTGTGTGGACTGAATCCCTTCACTTTCCTCTCTTCAACCCACTGACAAAAAAACATTTTGTCAATTCATAGGCTGTCAATTTAAATGAAATGCATAAAATTCACTCGTTGTTCCCTGTTCACACCATAAGCTGTAGAGAAGGAACCAGGACTCTAAAACATGGAAGTTGATACAGCCCATCTTCACTCTACTTCTTGGAAAATCTGTCACCCATGTTTAGAAACAGTGGGAATAAAAGGGGCATCAATGCTGGCAATGGGCACACTGCTTTGCATTTGTTTTGCTCCTGCTCTGTCTGGGAAGCACAGAGGATCTAATTCTTCATTAATCCCAATTTTCTTTAACTCTACAGCAGTTTCATTCCTTATTAATTCATTAGCACTAAGAGCATAACTGAAAATAAATGCTGTCTGACAGCTATATTATTAAATGAGTCCAGCTTACAACCCTGCTATAGGAGATACGTCTGAACTCACTCTTCTGTATCTGAAGCTGAAGCGTTAACACCCCCCCAGCCTCTGCTCACGTGCTCTAAGCCACTTGCCTAGGACAGGGCACATACAACCCACGCACTTTGGAATTGATTACTGATTTTGTTACATGCTCCTCTATCCTATTAAGGATCCTTCAGCATCCTTCTTCCTCTCTCCTCCACCATTACCAGAAGGAAGTTACACATTGTCTTACCTTAGTTTTCTTTTTCTTCATCCTGAGGACCCTAGATGCAATCTGGACGGTGGACAGTGTCTCTGCGTAGTTCCCCGCAGCGGCTGAAATGTGAGCTATCATTGTGGTGCGGCAGTTCATATTCCCCAAAGATTCCCGAAGCAACATGGTGAGCTTGCTGTCTCTGCAAAATAAAATGAATTAAGGCTACATTAGCGAGCAAGGTTTCACTTTGACCATTGTGATGTGACTTGGGTCTCAGGAAGATTTTTTCTCCTCTTTTTAATGGAATCCTAATTAGTTTCCTTCCTCAGGTTTGCACTATGTTGTGTCTGCAGCTGAGCAGGCTGAAAGACCCCGGACTACAATTTAAACTTCTTTCCCCTTCCCAGTTCCCCCTTTCTGTCTTCTTCTGGCCTCAGTCCTTCTGCAGTGTTACCACTGCCAATTCAGAGATGCAGACCAGCTTTGGAGACTCTGTTAAGGAGCTGCTGCAAACTGCTGCCCTTTTCCAGTGCACATTGGGCAAACAAATTCTGGCCAAGGTCTGGAGGACAAGAGGGTAGTGGATTAGATTAGAGAACACAAGTTTTTTCTTGCCTTCTAGGGCACTGTGTAACTCAATAATAATAATAGTTAAATCAGTGAAATTAATTTTGGATTATGCTGGTGAAATACAAAACAATCAAGCCTTAAGACTGCACAATTGTTCTTTCACATTAGATCTTTTCTTCCACTGAGGCAGAAATCAAATTTTCTGTTCTTGCCATTTACTCTATTGTTCAGCATAGGATAGCTTTTGAAACACTGATGCCTTATTGTGGGGCTGTCTGTGACTGGACTAAGAAAATGGATTTTAACAGCACAATGATGCATATGTAACGCTTCTGTGGTGGTCATCTAATCCTGTAGTCAGAAATGCAATATATAATTTTTTTAAGAGAGCTTTAGCTACTAGGTATACAGGTCAACTGGATGCTAGTTGGGAAATGGCATCCTCTTGAAAAGAGCCTCTCCTACACTAGAAGTTGTGGATGATAGCTACATATGGCTGAAAGCAAAGACAGCAACAGCCTGATATTTACCTATTGCTAAAGGAATTGTTTTCACTGTTGTAATGATGGCAATACCTTCACTGGCTGGGGATCAGATTTTTGGTGGCTCATGCTCCAATTTCTGCTAATGACCTATGGTGCATGTGTGTCCCTGGTTATCTGCTTAACCAGCTCACAGGAATTCTGCATAAGGCTGCAACTGCTGGGAACTGAAGCTATGCCTACTGGATGGGACTGACAAACACTGAAATTCTTGAACGTCTCTTTTTGACTGAGTAAACAACAGCATTTGGGATGCATATTTTGATGCACCTAGCAATAAGTCTGGAGAGCTCATAAATTGTGTTTCTCCTGAGATTTCCAGTACTTGCGATTTCAGCTAGGCTAGCAATACTGGAAATAAAACATGTTTTGTTTCAGGATTTCTGCTTCCATCTGCTCCAGACACACTGAAGGTAGTCTGGTGTTTTTGAGAAGCAAACAAACATCCATAAAGACTATCCTAAGACAGCCTCACTCATTTCACTTGTGACCTAAGGCTGCTTTGAACCCACAGATCCAGAGTTAATAGGCTGCTGTACCTCAGGTTAGTGGCCCTCGTTTCCATCAAGGAATAATTAAGATGTCAAATTTTGTACATCAGTTACTGCCAGTCCGATGCAGAGTTACACAGAAATTATTAACATCTGCACAGAAATCAATAACAAGCCTTTCATTTGTTAGTGCTTCTATCATAGCAAAACATGAGACGACAGGGGAAAGGGCAAAAGACTACATTCTGAACATGTTGGTCTCCTGAGAATACATAACCCATGCAGCCAGCATCAGCACACTGCGGTGTAGCTCTCCTAGAGGTATATGCATTATGAATATAAAATAATCATGCCATCTGCCTTGTACTGAAATACACACTTGCAAGAAGAATGAAGATACAGAGAAAATACCTATTCTATAATTCAAATGATCTTCTGACATATATCAGACAGGAACTAAAGGGCAGATTTGTTTAGGATTAAAGCCTGAAACCTAGCAGCAAAAAGCCCAGCCAATACTCATTTCTCATTTCAGAGTTTCCTCATGCAGCACAGTCTGCATCTTGACTATCAACTTCACTTTACACCTAGACAAAATAACCGGCCTCATGTCACTATTGTATTCTGAAAAATAAAATAAAGAGGAAGAAATTTGCTAAATGCAGATTTTTGTCGATTCTGGATATTGTCATAAGACAAGTTCACCTGTTCAAGGTTGACTGATCTCTCATAATAGCACCTACTAACTCCTAAAGGAAAGAAAGAAAATCAAAGAGAACATAACACAAAAACACGTGGCTTAATTTTTAACTCACCCTATCCTCATCAAGTAAAATATTGGTAAAATATTTTGGATGTCTCACTGAAATTTGCTTGACAGACAGTGAGACACAAAGTAGATGCTTTGTTCTTCTGAATGCTGACATGGCATTTCTGCCTGTAAAAAAAGAAAGGCTCTGAATTGTTTCATTAGTTGGTTCATGAGCTGGTGTTTGCAAAAGCAAAATTTCCTGTGAAAGCAGAATTTTTACAAAGAGAAGGTCTGCACTTCTGCACTGGAAGGGCTTTGAGAAGGAAGACCTTTGTTAATGTTCTGGCTGTGCAGACTAAACTAAGACACAGTAAATTCTGAAGAAGCTCACAGAAAGGCTGCTGCTCCTGGGTGCATGTTGCTCACTGTATTAAGCAGAGGCTGGCTTGCAGAAGGTCCCAGATTTCTCATAGCATCATGGTGAAAGGCAACAATGTCCTTATAGCAAATGGGACATCTTCAGTAATGCTAACGGTACATTCCAATTCTGCTCCAAAAGCAATAAAATAAAATGCCAGAGCAGCCCAATGACCCCATTTTATATATCTGTCCTCATCTTAAATGTATTTCTATCCCATCAACTAATGTTTTTATAGTTTTGGAAATCATGAATATGGGAATATAATACACAGAGAACAATGAAGGTGGGGTCAGGATACCACAATTCAGACTCCAAACCTGTATATCAGTAAACAATTCTGCAGTCTTTTCAGTACTTAAAAGTGATCTCATTTTTCTAAGGGCATCACTTGGTCTAATAAACCATATTACCCTTACTTGTAAACCTTTTCTTGCCTAACTCATTAGATCATCATGGCTACAGCAAAATACTACTAAATACAATTCATACATCCCACAGAGGTAAAATCCAAAAATAAAGTGTGCAAAGCTCTGTCTCTGGAAAAGTCCAGAGGCAGAAGCCCTGGGTGCGGGAAACCAAACTCAGATGTCTCTAGGAAATATGTCAGCAGGTACAGTACAGAGGATCCAGAAAGGAAGAGCTGTGCAGATTGCCAGGCAGAAGGCTCCAGTTCATTCCATGAAATAGCAGTCCTCCAATGTGGAGAGGAGCCCTCCCTTCTCCCTGCTGCTCCCTTACCTCCTCCATATTTCCACCCTCTCACATTACAGCAGCTACTGGAGGTCTTACAGTACTATTTTCTGAATCCTTCCATAGCTACCATAAGGAACCCTAGCAGGTATTAATCCTCCCCAAAAGAGAGATGTGGCAGTGCTGCACTGAGCACAGTGTTCTCTATTTCTTCTCTTCTGGGACTTCACCATGCAAACTGGGATCAGTGTAAATGAGTCCTTTCCCTAGTTCAGTAAGATGGAAAAATGTACATCTTCATGCTCCTCATACATATCCGTATTTTCCTTCCTCATAGAATGATTAATTATACTGAGATGCAAACAATACAGAATCTTACACTGAAAATGAAGTAGTCAAGATCATGATGCATTTCCTTGGATATTGCGTAAATCCCACTTGCCTGCGTGCATTAGGTCAAAGTCTTTAATTTCATGATTGGATACTATTTTTCCACTAGACCCCTGCCTCAATTACCACACAGGATAAACAGTGCTCACTGAACAAGATATTATTCAGTCTTTCATTTAATCCTTGCCTTTTAATGTGCGGACTTGTGCCTTATCAACTGTTAGGACTATACAAACTCAGCTCTGAATCCAGAATGACTGATTTCTTCAAAGGTTTGTGGGGTTTTTTTTCTTCTGTGGAGCTTATCAATGCAGTATCTGATGACTGCCTCTGAGGTGAGGCATATAATCCTCTGGTAATACCTGCAGCATTGAAGACTTCACTAAGTACAGGTGTTTGGTGTGAAGCACCGATCTGTCAGAGTGCTGAGCATTATATAGTCTTTTATATTCAAAGTACAGCTAACTTTGACTTCTTTTGCAAAGAATATGGGGCAGTTGCACCTCAATTTGAGTACTGATCTCAATTTTAGGAATGCATTAGCCGAGCCAGTTCTGAAGGTGGTACCAGATCCTCGCAGAATCTTTCCCTTCTCCACAGCCCTCGGTACCATTTTCCATATGCCTTCCAACTTCTGCTATATATAAGGAAAGCAATTTATTGACAATGACCACATCACCGTACATCCCTGATTAATATCTAAAGCAGGTCCTTTATCTGCCTTGAAAAAGATGATAGTTGCAGTGGGGGGAGAATCCCAGAAAGACAATACAATATTATAGCCTATGAGGCCAAAATAAGTTTGCCAGGACAACCTCAATTTTGACATTTCCCACACCTGTAGTGATTGATTTCACAGTCTGAAAGCTCTTATTATATATATTTTATGTAACTTAATCTGTTATTGTGTTTACACTTCATTGAGACATCAGTAAGCCTGGAACCTTCTTATGTATTAAAAAGCCTCAGATACTGAACTAGCTGACTAGCTGGCAGCAGCAGCTGGCTGCCACCTTTAGTACAGACAAGCAGTAGAAAAGGAGGACATGACACAATTTACCATGAGGTTTTGCTAGTACTTGCTTCCTGTAGAAAAACAGTAAGACTCAGGAACATCACAATCCTTTGCTGTGCTGTAGGGGTTCTGTGCTCTCCTGTGTTCACATGCTTTCTGCCCTCCTCTTCTCTCATCAGATAATCCTGTTCTCTTGAAGAGGTATCCCAGTGTCCATACTGGGCTTTCCTCATCCAACCTTCTTACTTGTTCTCATTCCCATACCATGATCTGCATCTCCAGCTCCTCATCTAAACAGCCCAGCAGAGCTTGTCATGTCCTCTCCCTGCTTGAGTCCCCCAACTGCTCACTGATACCTAGAAGAGGAACCCCATAACCCTGCCATAATTTGGCATGGCTGAGTGCATCATGCTGGCCAGGTGAGGCACAAGCCAGGGTGAGGGGGCACAGCATGGGCAGCACCTTCCTGGATCTTCCCGTGTCAGGTCCTTCAGCTTTATCCATACAAGAAATGTGTTTGAAGTGAGCTACACAGAAAAGAGGCAAATGGTAATTGCTTTTGTTTAGGGCTGCAAAATAGAATTCATGAGTAGAAAATTGAGCAAAAAGAGTCAATATTATGCTCAGGAAATTTGCAGAGTTTTTGTTACCCAGCATCTCATTCTTTATATGGAAAAGGCAAACACAGGACTGTTCCACAAAAGGAGGGAATATTGGAGAGGAAGATCCAGTTAAAGTCCTGGAATAATGAATTTTCTGTGAAATTATTTAACCAATTCTATTATGTGCTTTGTTTTAAGGTTTTTTCCACCATCTTTATAATAAATATTTTCTTTGTCTTCCCTTTCCTCTCACCCCACTGCTATGAGGATTTTGGCTATTCAGTGACAACAGCAACACCATCAGGAATAGAACAGTCCACGTGGGATACAATACAGTACTATAACCAAGCTTTAGGAAGTGTGTTTGTGCTCTCTATTAATCATATACCTTTGTGTCTTCCTAGGCACTTGGCCAAAAGGAGAAAGTTGTCAACTCCCTCAAGGTGTTATTGTTACAGGATCAGATGATGTATGCCCTCAGGCGTCTTGTAATCTAATTATTTATAGAGGTATGTCAAAGGAAAAATCTCAGTAACTATGGCAGTTATTTTTGATCATGAAGTCTTAACTCTGCTCCCTTGTGCTGATGCACTGTTTTATTCATAGAAATAAATGCTCGCATAACAAAGGAACCACATAAGTACTCTATTTGTTTTTGGCTCTTATTGCACTGAAATAATCTCTACAGAGGGCAGTTTATAGCTTAAAAGGCACAAACCCGATAGCGGATGTTACAGGTGTGTAACAGCTGAGTTCATGATGAATCAGTATAGTTTGTTTAGCTATGTCTTTCCTTTCTGTTAATAATTTTGATAGAGGGAGAGAGGAAATGGGAGCAATGTGTGTAGGCATGGCAAAATGAGGCCAGGTGGAGTGATAAAGCCCTTGGTGGTTCAGCCATGTAAGCCTGGCTTTGTTAGCAGAATGAAGCAAGGCATTTAAAGAAAGATGGGTAACGTGTTGGACCTTTAACCTGGGGAATCCTTCACCTGGTGAAATGAGGCATTGGGGAAATAATGAACTTGTTCCAGGTGGAAGCTGACTAGCCTTAAAGGAAAAATTAAGCAAAGTGGAAATCTCCACTGCCACTGCAGTTAGTTATCTTGTATGAGGTACACTAGCACAACGCAGAAAGCTGTGCTCGCTGCACAGGGAAAGGGGGAGCCAGCTGAAAGGACTACACTGAGGGGATATGGTGCTCGGGTTCATATACTAGGAAAATCACAAACACATCTGGATGGGATGTGACACTGAAGCAGTCAAGCAGAAGAAAGTTGTAGCCAAGTATGGGATAGCAGGGACTTGTACTTGAATTCTAGTATTACAAAATGTATATAAAATGTAGGCAATTCCCCCCTATAATTCTTGTCTTTTAAGAGCCTAACTATGCAAATTTCATATTGCAGAACAATCCTTGTGCTTGTGACAACACATGAGCATGTGGCAGAGGCACAAAATAGAATCTTCTGTTTCTTTTCACTAAAGACAGAAATTTAATGACAGAAGGACAGAGTCCCAATAGCTCCAGCTACTCTGACTCCTTGAAACAGACTGCCCCTCTTACCATAGAAGGGGCTTAGTCAAGAGCTGTAGCTTTTGTATAAAAGTGGCTCCCAAAGCTGATAAAACTTAAACAGTCTACAAAACAGCCAATGAGCATGTTATTTAAAACTGTCATAAAATACTCCACTCTTTGGAGGTCCCACTGACCAATCTTACTAATTCAAACTTATCCATAGTAGAACTATCTCACAATAAAGCAGCCTCTATCACACCCCAGCTCCACTTTTACCTATGTATTAAAGAGCGCATGGTTTCTGACATTGCCAGCCCATGTCTGAGCTGCACAATGCTAATCCTGGGGAAGCACAAATATGACTCCTCCATTTTCTCATTTCTGCCTTGTGCCACCAGTGGAGCTAAAGCAGCATGGGCTTCCTTTAAATAATTCAACTAATGAGAGAAAAAAGCTCTTTGCAGTCTTTGTCCCAGCTACGTGAATTTACGTGGTTTGGTTCAGGTGCACTTTGCAATATGAGATATCAAAATTAAGACATAAACCATTATTTGTAGGTCAACGTGTTATGCAAGTGAGAGCTCAGAGATCCAGACGTACTTTGAAGTCACAGACAGTTTTGGGGTGGGAGGAAGGAGGTGGTTGGTAGGGGTGGGAAAGCAGCTCTGCTGGAGACCAGTGATGGTTTCAGAGAGAACTGCGCTGAAAAGGAACAAAATGATCCCTCTCCCCTCTGTACTCCAATTCCCAGCACACAGCCAAACATCATTCACAAGCAACCATTAAAAATACACAAACAAAGCTCAAAGATAATCAAAAAGGAAAAGGATCTCAGTGGTCTGTCTCATTACAGTGCCAGCTTCTAATAAATTCTAGCTGAAAAACAGAAGCTCAATTAATCCAGGG
The DNA here is from genome assembly GCF_965140245.1 of Athene noctua. NCBI lineage: Eukaryota > Metazoa > Chordata > Aves > Strigiformes > Strigidae > Athene > Athene noctua. The sequence continues at coordinate 89,753,593 of NC_134037.1, read as the reverse complement.
AGCTAATTAGGCTCAGCAACTATATGTTGGAGTTAAAGCCAGGTTCCCCAAAATCAGCAATGCCACTGCTTAAGAAAACCTGAGCAGTAAATAGACTATGATTTACAGGAGAAAAAAAATCTCCCACTTAAAATCAATAATGATCTAGATTTTAAATAATTTAAGGACTCTGCATGTGGCCAGGCTCTGAGCTAACTTCTACCAAGATACACGGAGAAAGGGAAGGAAAAAGCCTTCCTGCCCCCCATTCCCCTCCTTGTTTGGCTCCCTTACTTGGAAGTGTTACGGCAACCACACATTTGGCTCAGTTTATCTCTATGAAGCCATTTGGTTGCTTTATATGAGAAGGCAACAGTCATATCTGCTGCTGAACGGCCACTGGAGCTGCTTAGGAGCCTGCCTGCCTCTTCGCCGGGCTGCCTGTGCCCTGGCAGCACAGCGGGACGGCTGGGAAGGGAAGGGGTGGAGAGTGGCTGGCCAGCACCTGTGCCTATAGGGCAGCGGCAGGGGAAAACACATAGCAAAAAAGAAGCATGAGGAAACATCCCCTGACAATCTGCTGAGGGCCTAGAAACAGCCTTCACACCAGGCCCTCTGACAGCTAATATTGGCAGGAGCACAGCAAAGAGAGCCCCAGCGAGGGCGTTTCCAACACCCCTCGGTCAGCATGAAGAGCAGGACCCCCACCCGTTGCTCAGTGCCTTTGCTTGCAGTGCTGCTGTCCCCTGCTCCCACCGCCTTCACGGGGTCAAGCAGTAGGGCGATTAAAGCAAGGCTCTCCACTCTGCATTCAAGAGACTGAGCAGAGGGGTTGTTCTTCAGAAGGCCTCAACTCCCTGCAGCTCAGCTGCTGCCAGTGTCATCGGCTGGGGTCACACGTGCTGAAGAGCCACCATCAGTGACAGCCCCTGCGGAGAGGGCAGGGCAGCAGCCACCTCAACTCCACTTTCAGCACAGACAAGCACCTGCCTACCAGACTGGTGTGACTTGCAGTACCCACACCCCAGGCAGCGAGGTGACCATTTTGTCTGCCACCTCAATGAATACACCGTGGCAACTTGGAGGGGGCACTGAAAGGCTTCTCGCTGCCACACCGAGCACTCCCACACTGCCTGGCTGGAGGCAGCCGCTGCTGTGCACACAGCAGTCAGTACCCGTGAGCCCGAGCAGCAAGCAACAGCTCTTTGCCCTTTGCTTGCAAGGAGTGCTGTGATTCATATGTACCAAGAGTGGAATACCAGGATTATTTCCTCAAACGAAAATTAACTTCAAATGCTTGTAATTGACCCATGAATATTCATGATCTTTTGGGAGGATTTCATAATTACTCCATTCTGGTTAGGCTCATTTGATCTGCAGTAGTGACAGCAGTAGTTTACACTCCTTCATCAAGATGCCAACAATTTGGCAGCATGACCTTCCCAGTTTCCTGTGCTGGAGAGCAGCTCTAGTTATCCTAATTGCAATCCCAAATGGAGTGGTACCTGAAAATAAATTCACTGCTGTTCAGCTTTAGAAACCGCTCCACTTGGCACTGCTACTAGAGTAAACAGATGACTGACATCTCCAGGAAACTGGGAAGGTCACTCAGCAAAATACTTGCCATTTGGATAAGTAAGATTTTATATGCCGACCTCCTAGAGCCTTCAGCCCACAGCATTATAGCAGAGGGCAGTGAAAGTGCACACACTCCTGGGCAGAAAAGAAAGAAAAGAAAAAAAAAGGCAGACTTTGGCTGTTATTACTACTATGAAATTTATACAATTCATCTATGCCACTCACTAGAAGTACCCCCAAAGAAAGTTAGGCTTAAGAGTTCATACTGCCTATGCACCTGCATGCAAGCTTGCTTCATCACCTCCCACAATAAACTTGTAGCCTGTTGGTCAATTTGAAAACTGTGAGAAAATAGTATAAAAGCTTAGTAAGTCTCTGTAAATGCTGCGAGAACTGATGGCTGGGTGGATGGAGAGAAAACTCATTTGTGCTCCCACAGAAACAAGACTGAAACTCCTTAAACTCCACTCCTGAACACACCAGAGAAAGCACACAGACGAGGGAAATTCCCGACCACAAGGGAAATTTCAGCCAGTATTTACACCATTTTGGATGCTAAAATTAGGAGACAATTTGTTTGAAATATTATTTTCTCAATGCTGGTGCTCTCAGAAGTGTTCATTTAGGTCAAGAGATGAAAAAATATGCACTCATATGAAAGTGGGTCCTGACTATAAGCTGTCAAAACACAGAGTAAAGCAATGAAAATATTAAACTAACAGCATTAAAGCAAAATAAACAGTCAGAAGCCTCAAGTCATGTTTCCATCTCTGGTAATCAATTTCTAACCTTTTAAAGTTCCTCTTCACATACATCTCCAAACTCTGCTTCACAAGGAATTATGAAACTGCTAAAGGCTGCTAAAAGAAGATATGCCTATCCGTTGGCAAGGAAGATGGACTATGCAGCAGCCAAGTGATCTGCTAACCCAGTACGGGAATCAAGCAAGTGAAGCAAGTTACAAAACTGAGCAATTTTTTATGTGTCATCTCCCGTTTACCAGCTGGGGACACAGTAGCCTCAGTTTCTCACCTCCAAACCATCCAGGAATTAAGAAAACATGACTATTATTTAGGAATGCTGTACTGGCACGTACAGGTAATATGTACAGATCCTAGACAATGTGCATGCCCATCTGCTTCCAAAAATCTGGGTAAATAATAAGGTGGCTAAGTATGAACTTTACACATGCTTTCTCTTTTGAGAAGACTAAGAATGTTGAGCTTCTCCTTTACACCTATCTTCTTTAAGAAGCAAAATGGACTAAAAAACTGGTTTCACTTCGCAGACTCCAATTTCTTTACTATGCAATATATAGTTTTAGGGTCAAAATAAGTTTCTTAGACACCTACAATGATGTTTTCAGAATCTGATGAACACAACATTCTCTGGCTTGCAAGTCCTTGGCCTCTATATTTGTACTGCCAACAGTCAATAAGGGCAGGGTGAGCTTGTTGGGAACTGAGAGAGACCAAAAACTCCTTTCACATAAAAATGAATGGCCATCAGACAGCAACAGCCTTCATCCACAGTTGAGCTGAGCTACTCACACAATGGGCTGATTTAAGAGATGTGATGAGACAGACTGAGAAACAACAGTGATGATGTTGATCTTGCTTGGCAGTTTAAGATCACAGATGAAAGATTATTATCTACCTGTGCCTGATTTCAGTGATGTCCGAAAACAAGCCCCAAAATTGGGATTTTATTAACTGAAACCTGTGGCACTGTGGTCCAAACCCAGCTGTCACTGACTTCTACAGAAAGGCTCCCATAAGCTTCAACAGGGTCTGAATTGGGTTTTTACAGATTTAGTGATGGGATACATGAGATAATGAATAAAATAGCCCCTTCTGAAGTCAAATACATGACATTGAAGTTAAACTGTGCAACCACAGGCAGTTTTATGATGACATTTTTGGCAGCATAGGGCCAAATCTAGCAGCTGCTGCAGGGCACTAGGAATTTTGTCATCTATAAACACAGGCACAAGAAAACTAAATGTTTTGGTCTTTTACCCATCTCACACTCCATCATACTTTATTCACAAAGGACTCCAAATAAAACCCGAGGGACCCCAGTCTCCATGCAAGAACTGTGTATTGTAAGTAAAAGCGGCCAAATCAATATATAAAGATTTTTAATGAATATATATATTTGCTATTTAAACCAATCGGAGATAGGCTGTATCAAATACATTTATCTTCACCTATGCAGCAATTTAAAATATTAATGATGCACATGCATTTTTCATGTTATCTGAAGTTTCATTCCCCCTTTAAATGGATTCTTCTATTTATTCTGCCCACTAATACCATTAATTACACAAGCTCCTCAATAGGCTCTTTTATCTCCAACACTTCAGAGATCTCCTAATAGCCTGTGACAGCAAAGGAAAGGAACTCTTTTAAACTTGCCATTTAGTAATTGTTACATAGCTTGCAGTTTTACCTAAGGTAACCAGAACATGCTTTAAAGTGCAATAGGTATCTATTACGCGCAGAAAATCAACTGTAAATTTGCGTATTTCCATGTTAATAGCTGCCTCTCCACAATATGGGTAGTCAGAACAGTTTTGAGTACCAGAAAGCAATGTACAACTACTAATGTTTGTATGTATTTACTTTTAAGTGACACAAAGATATCTATTAAAGACTTAGCTGTTCAAAATCTCAGAAGGACTAAAATGAAATTTCAGAGACAATCTGAGCCAGTCTTTCATGAAAAGCACCTTTAAACCTTCAACTGTCTTCAGAAAGTGTCAAACTGGACTCATTCACAATGTGCCTGGAAGGTCCCATTTCTATTTATAAAGCCACTGCTGAAACTCAGGAATTCCTGCAGCTGAAAATAGTTGAGACTACAGGAATATTTTCTCAAAGTGCTCATTCTAGTCTTTCTCTCCTTGGTATCTGCTGTTGAATTTAGAGAGAGACAGGATACTAGAAGGACATTTGGCCTGAATCAGTATGGCCATAAGTTCCTCACTGTGAGGGTGGTGAGGCACTGGAACAGGTTGCCCAGAGAAGCTGTGGCTGCCCCGTCCCTGGCAGTGTTCAAGGCCAGGCTGGACGGGGCTTTGAGCAACCTGGTCTAGTGGAAGTGTCCCTGCCCATGGCAGGGGGGTTGGAGCTAGATGATCTTTAAGGTACCCTCCAAACCAAACCATTCCATGATTCTTACATTCTTAGTGTTAGGTTATAGTGGTTTACAGCGAGGCTCTGCAGTCTCCTTCCTGCATCTCCTCTGCAAGCCTGCTTTGATCTCCTAAGAATAGGAGAAAGTGTTCCTCAGCATCCAATCAACGAGCCCTGGTCAATGTGTCTGGAGACACAGGAGAGGCCAAGAGGAAAGAAAGCAATTCTGTTAAGGAGAGTGCATGGACAACCACAGGAGGAGAAAGAGGAAAGAGAAATGCATTATTTGGTCCTGTGAGCCTGATCCCTGTAGGACTTCACCAAAGCAAAGGGAATGCTTGGGGTGAGAAGAAACTGTGAATTATTAGCTCCTGCCCCTACCCAGTTCAAAGAATCATATAATCCTTCTTAAGCATGTAGAAAACCCATCATTAAAAACATTAGGGCTTCCTAACATTGCCTGTACACACTCCCATTGCAGACTGGCATGCTGGAAGCCATCTACTCCCCTATTTGCCCATGCTCTTTGGTTTCCATTGCTTTCACTCTCTGGTGACAAGAATGCTCTTGCTGCATGTGCAGACACCACTTACACTCCTTCTCACACTCTCTCTATTCCCTAACTCTATTTGGGTACGCAAGCCAAATTGATTTCATATTCTCTCACATGAAAAGCTATCCTGCTTTCTTTGACAGTCGTACTTGCCTCAGTCTGAATTCATCCTCCATCTATATGGGTGACCAGAATTGCATCCAGGAGAGGAATTGCTAGCCCCTTGCATAGGGGCATTACTATTTTTCTGCTGTCATTCCTAATGCCTCTTCAGACTTCACTAGCTTCTCACTGTTACATCAGGTGTGGACACCTGTGATCATTAACCAGTATGTCTAAATCAGCACATACACCTCAACCCCTTTCTAGCTCATGAGCTCCCAGATTTCAGTAGAAATTGTTAGCAGTCTATCAGGGCAAGCCCTTGCATTAGTGCCATTTCTAGTACTGTAGCCCTCAAGGTCCCACAGCTGCTCCCATCTGATGTTCTGATCTTCCTTTGTACAGATGATGGCTGTCAGCTTTGTGTAACCAGCCACTATGATTAGTGTGCTCCTGCTTTGCATGCCAAGGCTGCTGATAATAACACTAAATAAAATCTCTCCCAAAACTGGACCTTGAAGAATTTCCCTGGTGGCTTTCCCTCTACTCAGCTCCCACTTCAATGCTAGCTACTGTTGTCTCATCAGTCTTCACTACCTGATGCATCTTAGAGTTCTTTGTCTTCTTCAGTTTAACTAATAATTTCTCAGGGGACACCAATTCAGTTATTTACTTGGGTCTAGACAGATTATATTTACCACTGGTCTTTCACCTAGAAATTCAGACCTTAGGTATCATGTCTGCATGAGGGTTGTATGCAGAGCATTGTATCCAAATGTATCCCCAGTTTGGGAGGAGTGTTCTTAAACAGACAGCTGTTCCAGACTCCCTCTCTTGGGAACAGCTAAAATACTTAAAGGCTCACCCTCTGAGAAAACAAAACCTGTTGCCTGGATTTACTTTGAAGTAAGTACTCAGGCCTTCAAGTTTTGTTCCTCTCACATATGAATGCTAATACTGAATTTTTGTTGTAGTGGGACTTCCTTAACATCTCTGTGTTAACTTTTGCAGCTATTGCAGTAACAAAAATTGATCACTTAATTCAGACAATCTAGCAGTGAACTCATTCAAGCTCCTCTATCTCTCCCTCCTCCTTCATACACACTGATGAACAAATAATTTAAGAGAGGGGTTTGTCTGCTGACTGTATGACTTCTACTCAGCAGGAAAATACATTCACCTAATTGCATTTCAAATGGTGAGGATCTGAATAAATGAATGAGTTGTTCTATGAATAGAGAAATTAATGAAGACTAGTTTCCTGTGGGTTTGTGTCCTGTGTGCCTCCATTTCCTACACTTCTGCTGTCCCCTCTACTGCATAGTCCCTATGACCTCACTTTGCCACATCCCACCTAACTCATCTCCTCCAGATGCAGCTCCTCCCTCTCTCCTTGTTGGCTTGTATGTGCTGGTGGGCTGGCATTGGGCTCAACTAGCTGGTGAGCCAGCAGACAGTGGAGCAGGTAGCTGCTGGCTTCACACCTCCGAGGCCCAGACTGCTTCTGCCCCGTTATCTCTTGCAGTCTCAGGAGTCTTGCACAGACTTCAGATATCTGAAAGCTTGTCTCTGCATTAAATCTGATTGGAAACGGTCAATTAAATGGCCAATTAAAAAATGTATTCAGATGACAAGCAATGAGATTGTGTGATCATGTATGCTTCAGCCTCTCAGGAGGTGGCTAAAAACCTCTTGGAGCATGCATGTCAGTGCCAGTCCTGCTCGCAGAGCTTGTCAGGCTTCACAGTTTTGAAGCACAACATTGTGCATAGCAGTCATTCCCACCATCAGCTACTGAGGATACACAGGACATTTCCCATATTAGCATTATGTAAATGATCAGAGCCACCTAATTATAGCTGTACAATGACAAAAATCTCAGCTCACAGATGTCAAGTTAGCCAGGCTTTTAAGTCTTTCATGTCCTGTGGTTTAGATTATTCCTGTTTTATAATTTTCAGATCCATGTTATGATTTTATGTCCAATTAATTCTGTGGGAGGACAGCACTTCTCCAATGAACACAGAGTGAATACAATCAATAACAAATGGGCTGTTATGAGAGTTCAAGTCATTATTGTATTGTTAATATCTTCCAGTAGTTCAGGTTTACTTATTTTTTCTGTGATGTATGACATATTAAATACATAGCAAATGGTTTAAAGGTCCTGTTTTGCTTTCAAAGCTACTACTATATCAGTTTTTTAAAAAGTCATAATGACCCAAGAGGGACCAAAGAAGTTTTGACAACCCATGAATCTTCCCTCAGTGCAGCAGATTTGCATATAGTGTAGCTAGGAGGTGGTTTTGACCCAAATATTTATCATTAACTCTTAACTTGTCATATATAAAGAAAAGCTTTATTTTCAGTTCAGTATTTCTGTTACAGTGTAATTCCAAGAAACAGCAATTAGCTATCAAATGCTGACAACTTGCACTTATCACTGATTAGGACTAGATATGAACTATAAACCTAGCACATTATATAGTGCAACAGCTCATTACCAGTCTAGCTTTCCTAGCTAATCTTTTCTACTAATTTTTATTTAGGGACCTTCTGGCTAGCTCATCTGAAAATTATACGCTAATGATCTGAGCAGAATTGAGAGCTTTAAATGGTAACATGGGAGAAAAAATTATTCTGTTTGATCTCTTTATGTCATGATAGATGCCATTTAATCAATTAGCACAGCAGAACATATCATTCCATTTCAGACCTGGCAAATAGAAAAGGATCTAGACCTTCTCCACCACATAAAAGAGCATCATATACAGTATCAAAGAATGTTTAGGAGCACAGTTACTGAGGCAGAAAAGACACTATTTCCAGTGGGACACCTACAAGTCTACCATAAGGAATTGCCAGGGATGGGACTGTTGCTAATAGAGGGGATGTGTCAGAGACAGGGTCACAGCATTGCGCACTGTGTCCTGTGGAGACATCAGGCAGTAAGGTGGCCCTGCTGCCAGTTAAGCCTCCAGAAGGCTTAACATGGGACGCTGGGTCCCTGGAATGCCCCAGAATCAGAAATGTGGCTTCCAATTATGTCTGCCTCCTTATCCCCTAGCTCTCCAAGATTATGAAAGCATTTGAGAAAATGCAGTCGGAATTCAGATTCTGAATAACCATGGACTAAAGATACTGCAGCAGTGACAATGAGTGCTTCACAGTTATTTGTCAGAACTATATGATAAATAAAAATTACTTCTGAAATATATTAGATATAAAAAAGGAAAAGAACAAGATGTTTCATAATGTCACCACTTTTTAATGAGTGCAAAGGATTAAGATGGTAAGATGTAGGTAGGAACAGGTAGAAAAATATATCTGATCCACATTCTGTAAAGTTTGTGTAAATTAAGGGCATCATGGGATATAGAAGTTCTACATTTAATAATTAATATAAACAGACTGAGAGCAATGACAACAATGTTTGAGAAGCAGCACAAGATCCCATTTAGGGGCTATCTCATTTCCTACAGTCTAACTGTGCTGGAGTTTCTTTTCTGAAGGCTACAAGATTCACCCAACAATACCAATATTGCACCCTGTGTTTACTGGTTCCTACTCTGAATGAGTCAGAAACAGAGACTGTCAAAATGCACATTAATGCCTCAAAAACCAAATTGTGTTTCTAAATCAAGCACTCAAACACATCCGTTGCTGGCTGTGCAATTCAAAGCTTGGATAATGGCAGAACACTGTACGCTGAGCTAGTTCTCAACACTCATCCAGCCCTGACCTTAAGACTAAGTGCATGGCCTTTGATCTGAAAGAAGCCAACCTTTTTCCTAAATATGGTGGTAGAGAATTTTCCTTCCTGTGATGGATGAAAGGAGCAAGAATCCCTCAGGACTCCCATTCTTGAAACCTGCACACCAACAGGAGTGAAGATTTGCTGCCCTCTGATCCTTTCTACATCTCCCAAAAGAATGTTCTCTACTTAAATATGCAAAGTTTGCAGATTTAACTGCCAGAAATGTTTCAATATGAACAAAATCAGACCATAGGGCTAGGAGATGTTAATTCACTATGAGAAAGGAGCCAGGAGGAAAAAGCACCATACATATTCCTATTGCCTATTATGAGATTAACCAAGGAGAACTTACTCCTGCATTCAGGTACTGCAAAATGCAGTGAAAGGTCATATAGGCAGCATATAATTTATAATGTCAGTACAGAACATTTAATTCTGTCCCTTTGTATTTAAGACAATAATCACTGTAAATTTTATTAGTTGTCTTCTAGCACAATAGAATTGTACTTCCAAATTGTGCAGTCTTAAAAATGAACTTACAAAGCTCCAGTTACTGACACAATTAATGGATAATACACAGAGAAGAATACAGAATTAATTAGGTTTAATATGGATTACAGATTAGATATTAGTAGGAAACATTTGGATTTTTATATTTCTGGGAGATTAATTAAGGTGAAGCAACACACTGGTAATATTTATCACGAAGCATTGATTTTACATCTTTATGGATATGAGCATAAAATTATTAAGAAAGTTATTTGTGTTCTGAACTTAAGGTTAATTTCAATAGATAACATAGCTGTCTAATGCATAAAATAGATATGTAATGGCTAGTCAAAATGACCCTCATATACCTACACTATTATTGCTAGAGTTGAATACTACCTTTCTATAATTTCATACACAGCCTGCAACATTCTTTATTCATAGCCCACAACTAGATGTTCCCTGTTGAAAAGATATGCTCTTTTATTGTTACTCTCCTCAGTTATCTACTGTTCTCTGGTCTTCAACAAGAAGGATACCTTCAGCAACAGCAGGGTTTGCTCTCTGATTAGGCATCTGAACAGTAGTGTGAACCTAAGATTCCTTAAAAGAATTGGGTATTGCTCCACATAGAAGCACCATGGATAGAAGCTGGCCAACAGAATTAAAAAGGTATTTTTAAGGGTTATACTATCTTTTGGATGAGTATGATATAATAGCATTATCAGAGAAAATTTTAAATCTTACATATTAATGTAAATTCTTCTCTAATCAAATGAGCCCATTTTTAAAGAAAACCTTATTGTGGTATCTGTTTCCAATAGCCAGTTTATTGTCAAATATATGTACTGACTTGCTTGTATTCACTTTCATTGTCTTATTGCTTCTTGAAAAAAGATATTTGGTAGAAAAGTTTAAGCAAAACCATGAATTTTCTTCGGAGGATGAAAAAACCCATTTCAGTTTTCAGAGTACACCTAACAGATGGGATTGTGATACCAGTAGAGACCAGGGGAGTTCTGCTACAATGCCACAGAAGCATCATGTCCCTTCTGGGACAAGCCCTAACACTGCTGGGAAGACAGGTACCAGCCCCTGGGAGCATGTACATTCAGATTCACAGCAGCCAGAGCCTTCCCCCACACAACACCCTCATGGCCATGGGGCTCGCTGGGCTGATATGAGCGTGAGGGGAATGGACATGGCAGCTGCATGTACACAACTTCACCAGTTGTGTAACCTACTTGATGTTTATGTCTGACACACACATAAATGATTCCAGGCAAAAGAGCACACAGAGGACTGCAATCAAGCGCAGCTCAAAACCAAGAAAAGCCACTGATTATAATGCCATTACACAGCCCATCACCATTCAAAATGGCAGTAGTCACCTAACATGAGAAAAGAAAATCTGTTACCAGCTTAACAGGCTTATTTTTTTTCTGTACGATGCAAAGGTCCTAAAGGTTACCAAAGGACACCCTCGCTTTTTCTGTAAAACACACTCCACAGTAAGCAGCCTCAACCCTTAGCTGAAAAAAACATAGAACATTTCACAAATCTCACTGGAGCACAATGTTACCACACTGGGTGCCAACTGGTTCTCTTTCACAGACATGTATTTTTAGAGTCAAATCTTACTCAGCTTTGGTCCTCCATCAGCCCTTTCACATCGGTGTAAACTATTGCAACTACAGCAGGTGCCCTCAGTTTCCTCTGACATGAGAAGAACTATCCTCCATTACTCCAGCAACATCCGCACATGAGAGAGATGAGCAGTATTCAGGAGGCTCATGTTGGCGTGGTCTGATTGAGTACACAGAGCTCCTATAATGCTCTCTCCCTCTATGAAAAAGAGCAGTTATTTCTCTCATATCATACCTTTGGAAACTTTGTTTTGTTTTGTTTTGTTATGCAGTACGTGCCAACTAGGTAGCAGATCTGGATACTGCATCTAATTCCTGTTCTCTTGCATGGAGTGTAACTTCAAAGAACATCACATGGAGCCTGTGAAAACAGTTGTTTGCAAGAGAGAGGAAATGCAGTCCAGGAGCACAAAAGATTCTACTCTGTTTATAGCTTGAGGGAGACATGAAAATTGTGTTCAATCCTCAAAAGTGCTCCAAGAAGATTTAGGTCCCACTTGCACAAAGATGATGAGGTGCTTTTAACAGCTCACCTTGTCAGTGGCTCCCCTCATTTGCTCTCTGGCTGTCTCCGAGTCGAGTGCACAGGTGCCTAGTGCAGTCTGAGCTGCCCGAAGGGACTGGCACACAGGACATGGGAGCTATGTGAGACCCCTGTCCTCTGGAGCTCCTGCTGCTGGCAGACAGGACACCGGGGAAAGCTGCAGGCTGTGCAAGCTCCCTACAGCGAGGGCAGCAGGAGAGAGACTTCAATCAGTGAGAGCACCCACTCCGGCAAAGAGTGGAATGCGTTGTGCATCCTTTTCCGAGCCCCCCAAATCCCTTCACATCTATGACGGCTCTCAACTTTCTCCTTTTGTTCTATTTATAGAGACTGAAGACTTTATCTCCATTGCTCTCAGGTTTGTACCAGCACTCAAAAAAGCTACCACCATCATTCTGCTACCCAGCTCTCTGCTCTTCAGCACCAGCCGTACCAAAGGGAGCCAGAAGGGCTGATATTTCTGACAGTATGGACATATGTTTTGTCACTGATTTTCAAAATGAACGAAGCTTTATTTCTGCCCAAGAACACAAACTAAGGAACAGGGAGAGAAACAATTCAGTGATTCCCCTATCCCTCAAAAATAACCCATTGGAAAATAATTTTAAATATGGCAAGTAGGACAGTTTGCTGGTGATGAGACAAAATACAGCCAAAACAGTTAAACCTGTTATCTGAAATTAATTTTACTGAGTCTTGTCACATATTGCTAGAAAACATGTCACCTGATGATATTTATAAACAAACAAAACTTTAAAAATTAAAATAATCTAACAAGTTCGTTTTGCAGCAGGAGAGAGCTCTAATTTTAATATTCCAGAAGACAGTTCTAATCAGCCTGCTAAACTCTATAGAGTCAGTGCATATTTTAAAAAATTTACTTCACATCTGTTCTTTGTGTACAGGCCTGGAGGCAACCACTAGCCAGAAAACTTTGATCATTCAGCAGAAGCTAGCTGGTATCTGAAAAGCACAAGAGGATTGTCTTCATTGCTTTCCTCTCAAACATAGCATGAAAATAAGAACTTCAGTAAAAGTTTGTATGGAAAAAACCATCTTGCAGTTACAATGCTATTCAAATGAAGCAGTAAGACAAACTGGCTGAAATATTCTCTGTTTACAACTATGCAATTCTCTTACAAACTTCTAGGGCCTGTCGCTCCATTGAAGGGGTGGTGTTAAATAGAGGCCAAGAAAATAGAGTATGAAGAAAAATTGTTCAACTATCTGCTCAGAAAATGTAAACCAAGTTTTTGTTTATTTTTAAATTAAGGTTGCAAATATTATTTGTATAGATTGAAGAGGAAAATCAAATAGTCCTGCTTGTGCCACTTCAGTAGTCACAAACCCCTATTTATGTGGCAAGTTCCCGTATAACCTTCTTGAGCTCCAAATTCATGGTTACAGACCCATTTGCAACCAGTCAATGGATGACTGTACATCTCCAGTTTTCACATTCACCAGTTCCATCAGTCATGTCCCTTGCAATACCAAACTCAACACTAGGTAACACTTAACATAACTGCCTCTTTCAACAAATAAGCTGTTAATCATCAAATACTGAACATGAACTATGCTATACAATATCCCTTAGCAAGGATTTGAGGATTATCTCATCTAATTAGATATAAGTATGTTTTCTAATCTGTGGTTTTAAGTCAAAACCCAATAAAAAGATTTCATTGACTTACACTGAGTTTTGGATCAAGCACTGGGAGAACTTGATTTTGTAACTCAAAGAGACCCTAAAAAAAACGTGTAACTAAATGAAGAAGGAAGAAAGGCAGTTAACTGAGTTAAATCATCTGGCACAGAAATGGACTGGACATCCCATATCCCTGCAAGGGCAGAGTCTCGATAAAGACAGCACTGAGACTTTCTGGATTTCTTTGATGCCATGGAAGTGTGACAAGTCAGCTGGCTGCAGTTTTCAGACTCCTAAAAGCAGAGGAGAGTCTAGCAGACACACTAGAACATGTTTACTGTTTATTTGTATAACTGCCTGCTATGTGCAAACACCTTCCAAACAAGGATGAAGATAAATTATCAAAATGGAAGTACAGCTCTTCAAAATGGTTAAAAATTTGACTCCAGGACTCTGCACTGAAATGACATAAGCCTAACCCCTAAGCAATCTGGAACTGTTTATTATATAACTCTTAATTAATGTTGTTAGTTACATGTTTATTTTGCTTTTAAATCACCCTACCAATGAAGTGTTCGCTTCAGCTCTTGGGAGGTTATTCCACTGACTAACAGGAATCACTGTTAGCATGCTTTCAAGTTCGTATTCCTCTGTCTCATTACTTAAGGATAAGAAAACATTGTGCCACAATTCTCTCCTCCTATATGTATTCACATCCTTGAAATACTACAGAACAGCTGTCATCTCCCCTCTCAGAGGTCTCCTTTTCCCTGCCAGCTATGAAGCTTTATTTCTGTTCAGTGTTTTTCCAGGTGAGTAACCCTTTCATCTTAGAGCATTCAGAATTCTTATTGCTTCTCTTTTAAATTTTCTCCAGACTGTAACCTCTTCTTAGCAATGAGATGCCCAACTACCCACAAGGGGCCACATACTGGCACTATACAAAGAAAAGCTATTTTCTTTGGTCATCTGCAGTGGGATGTCTCTGCTCTCTTGCCCTGAGTCACACCAGTTTTGTGCAGGGAAAGAAGGATTAGTAGGGAAATGGAAGTTAATTTCACAGATCATATCCATATGCAACTATTCGAGAAATTGGAGATAACCAAAAATGTGAAGGAAGGTTAATAAATACTACTACATGCTTTTTGAACATTTGCTGCATTGCACAAGAGCTAGTTATTCCAAGAATATGACTATTTAAAAATGGTTCAGTTACACATGAAATGAATTATCACCACATTTTCACAAGAGAAAATGTATTAATGTTCAAATGAGCCTGAACCAGTGGTGAAACAGGTGAGAATAAACTGCTGGATACTCTGACTGAAGGTTCAAAATGGCATTTTAATTAATTAAGTACAGATTCCTCTGTATATGATAATCACCACAACAGCCTATTTGGGTCCCACTCAAGTTATATTTCAGGCATAACTGCATGCTTCTGGATTGATTGTTCATTACCAGTCATGTCTGTGCTGGCCCATGACCAAAGTAGTGTCCTTCCATGATGCAGCTATCTGCTGCTGATAGGAATGGCTATTTAAATGCAATTAGTAATTGCTATTAAATCTGACTATAAACCACAAGCACTTCCCTTCTCATTTAATTTTGCAGTCCATCATTATTTGCTTGTTACAGTGTTTGTAAAGTGGTTCAAAGTGGTTCAAAGACTATTGAAAGAGATAGCTCATCAGGCCTGATTCTTCCCACTTGAACACCTGTGCAGAATGGAGCCATGTGTACTTGAGGTGCTTTCTAAAACTGATGTAACAGGATCGGGATCAGTGAATGCAACACAGCAGCTTACATCCACTACACACACATGCAGACACCTCTGCTCCAATAATTATCACATTGCCAGTCTAGCAGGACTGAGTTGAAAACGCAAAGCTGGGGGGAATGGCAGCTCTGCTGAAGCTTTCCTTGAGGATTTTGTCTACTATCTCTCATTAACTTGATGATGAAACACAGTACTGTAAGACATATGCAGATAAAGCTCAAATCTGCACTATCAGCTGTACAAACTGTCCTACAATAAAGTGCATTGTTGATGAACACTACAACAGCGATTGCTGGAGCATGCAAAATCTGTTATCCTCATGCTCCTGAGTTGCAGATTAAATTACTCTAATAAAATGCAAGTTTTCCTACATTCACAGACTGTGCATCCCTGATTCCATCTATTTTATGTAGTTCTCTGGAATAAAGAAGAAAATTGTCAGAATTCAACCTAGTAAAATGGTCAGCTACAGAAAAACCCCAAAGGTGAAAATAATTGCCAGATGCTTCAAGTCCTCATTACATCCACACTGTCAGTGTTTCAGTGCTTACCTCTTGCTGGCAACTGCACTGCTCTTCCATGTTGCCAAAGTACTCTGGCTAGTGTCAAAGAGCATGCACCTAAGGCCAGGTCCTCAGCTGGTGTAGTATGGCATTGCTCCAGTGGCTTCAGTGTCTGTTAGCCAAGGCTCTGATCCGTACGACCTGGCTGCCAACATCATGGAAAAATTCCTTTGTTCCTGAGCAGCTCGTGTTTTTCATAGCTAATTAGAAACTATTTCACATTCAACAAAATCTCTATTGACCGCTCGCCTACAATTGGATCATTCAGGGATATTTCTTAGGCTTATTTCTCTTTTTGAATGGACTCATCTGTTTTTATCTTTTGCTTTCCAGTTCTTCTCTGTGGATTGTTGTCTCCTCTCCATGTTATCTCAGTGTCTCTCAGAGCTCTCCCATTCATTCTGGGCCATTTCCCAGATTCTGTTTCAGCTGTCACTCATGTCCTTATTTTCATTCTTTATTTCTCCTTCTTCTGCTTTCACATTTCCACAGGTAAAACAGCAAAACAGTTCTTCATCCACTTCTAATATATTCAATACTAAATTAACACAGAAAGACTGGAGATTCCAGAGGCAGAACCAGATTTTTTTATGAGGGTTTCTGTGGTCTTTGTTCCATGTTCTCATTGAGAAGAAGAAAAAGCAAGGAACATAAGACTAGTAGATGTAGCAGTGGAAAGCAAAATGGCTGAAATCTCTCAATTAAAAAAAAAAAGTTTCCATTTAGGTGCTGATGAAGTAACAATTAAACAGGTTGCTCATTAGGCATTTCAGCATTAAATTCTTGGGCCTGGTAAGCAGACATGAATGTGTGAATCCCAAAAATCTAAGACTTAGTAAAGATCATAAATAAGGATAAAATCTCCAATAGTAATACTAATTATTGTACAAGAACTGTATTGTGAACTGGTTTTTAGCTTTTCTTATCTTTTCCTGAAAAGTTTTCACTGACATTTCTTCTGAGAAAAAGAATCTAACTCATGCTATAAATGCAAAGGCAAGAAGTATAAACAAAAGATACCTGGGATCCCAGTTCTCTTCACACACTTTTTTTTTTACACAGAAAAACAACTGTAGATAAATACACCCATTTAACCTAGAAAAGAATCTGAATTAGTGGATCCATCCAAACCTCATTTTCATTCTTACTCCAATAATTAAATTACATTTTAAAGAAAATATCTGATGTAGAGCATATTCTTTAGTCTCATCTTTTACACCACATACTATAAGCCAACACTCGCTTTTCTCCATTTCACTTAAAAGCAATAATAGTCTACCCTTGGCCATCTATGTGAGTCCTTAACTCTAAAAAAAAGTGAAAAAATAAGGTAACAGAGACCTAGAAATGGTTAAAACATAAGTAGTGCTTTTTACCAAGACTGAATGCCCTTTGCAAAGTCCTACTTGAATTTCTTCTAGCTCAGATTTATAAATGGGAATAAATAAACAAATGCATAAATAAAGTATTTTCCAAAGGTCATGCAGAAAGAAAGAATGGATTAGCCCATGGTTAAGCATCAGATTAGATCTTAAAACATGGTGGCTCTGCCACTAAGCATCTTATACAACCTTGCACCAGTCACTTAATATAATTTTATTTTCTGCAGATTGGATTAAAAAAAAAAATACTAGCATGTAAGATCTGGGAGGAATTGCAACCATATGACGGAGAAGCAGAAGTGCCAAGAATAAAATACATGCTTTTGACTCACGCCCATCTATTTTACAGACAAGATTCCCTCCTTGGATAAGCATAAGCATGTAGTTCAAAATATAGGATGCCTCCAGAAACACTAACACATTGGGATAGCACATTAAGAGAAAAGCCTATTAAATAAAACAAGCAACAAAATTCTGAAAGATAAATTAATACAGCCTTGTACTTTTCTAAACAGTTTTCTTACATTCTCATAGTCATTAAAATGTATAAAAATGATTATTTCCAAAACAGCGTTACCATGAATTATCACCACCCCTGTTGCCTAGCAACTGGAGTAATTTTTGAATAGTGAGCTATATAAACCAGTATCTGGAGTTTGTGCAAATGGGTATTCATTTGAGGATTTAAAACATATTCATCTTGAAAATCAGAGGAAGATAATATAGCACTAATGTAAAGCTGAAATGCTCTTAAAAAAATAAAATGGCACTAACAATTACTGCAGCTTAGCAAAACCCTCCTCCTGTAGCAGATCTGAGCCCTGTCAAACTTGGTCAGGGCAGGAGCTGACTGACTCCCTTGCTCTTTCTTGGGCTTGCAAGTATTCCCTTTCTAATTTTTATGAAGATGTTTGACATTCCTGCAGAGAAAATAATTCTCGCCCAGCCTGTTGAGGGATTTGCTCGTAACTCAAGAGCAAAAGAAACTGGTGACATTAAATGTATATATTTATATTACATTTATAATATATATATTATATTACATTTTTATATATTTATATTACATTTATATATATTATATGCATTTATATTATATATAAAAATATATAATATAAAATATTATCTATTATCTATTTTAATCTGATTTAAATTTATTTATAATATATTTAAATCAGATTAAAAATTCTATTTTTATAACATACTGAGCTGGAAGAACCCACTGGTTCATGCCATGACAGAATGATGTGCTTAGTAAGGTTCAAAATAGGTCTGGACATTAGCAGTGACAAAGAGATAGCCCACTGAGATACCAGAGAGAGATTATAAGTACATATATGAAAGATACAAACTCCCAGAAATCACAGCCTATTCACTCATTAGCTGCATGCAGTTGTCCATGATAGGGATTCTTTGCCATTCTTCAGACCCATGTAGAATTTAACTGGACAAGATCCCAAATCATATCAAGCAGTATTGTTTGATGTCGAGGATTTCTACATTGCTTTCTTGCAACTTTAGGAGACAAGTTCCTCCTAAAACTAGTGTCAGTCTGTTACCATTCCCAAAATGGGGGGGGGTGGGGGGGGTGCGTGTGTGTGTTCCCAATGGATAAAGATTCCAATTTAAAGGCTTCCAAGGCTTAGCCTTATAGATAAGAAAAAAAAAATGCACAATGTGCTGAACTGCAGCATGTGTTTTTCATAGAGACTGCAGGCAGAGAGGCAAATTCATCCCTGGCATAAATACACAGTCCACTGAAGGCAATGCAGTAGCATCTGCTTATACTAGCTATGAATCTGAACAAGCCTTTCCCTACAACTACTACCTGCGGAGATAAAGCTGGATACAACACTGAAGGGAATTTAAGAGCCTGCAGCCTCTCAGAGTTTAGAGAACTAAATTTCTGCAGCAAGAGAAAACCTGATGTTTATGAAATTGTGAGTTTCCAGGCTCCCAGGAAGCCATGCAGTGCCTACTGACAGGCTGCCATAAAATACTTAATGGCTGTTTAATAGCTCAGATAAAGAAAAGATACTCTATTTTGTCTGCTGCTCTATGGAAATTTGCTGAGACCACACACACAACGTGCAGTGATGTCACATAAGAAAACACTTCCATAGTTTTCCTTTGGTCCCATTCAAAAAAGGCAGTTAACAAAATTTCAGTTTCATCCTTAACAATGAAAGAGAACACCCCTACAGAAAAGGAAATTATGTCAGTTATATAGGCTAGCCACTGCTCTAAACAAGAGATGCTACTGAACACATATCACAACAGTCTCTGGGATGCTCAGCCTCCTCTACAATGCAGCACACACACCCTCCCCTCCTTCCTCTCTTCTCCACAAGGAGCAGTACACACCTGTACTGCCAGATGACTGAGCAAATACTGTTTGTGCTCACCCAGCCACTAGGACTCATTTCCATTGCTCTTTAATAGATCTCATTTGGGAAAAAATGCTTTCTGCACTCCTGTCAGCAAAAAGCAGACAAAATTTGCTCCAAAATATCCCAATATGTTTTTCAAATTACATTTTAAAAGTCCTCCTTAGAAACAGAGACATTGCCTGTGATCTACAGATGACAAACCACTTCTCTATATTTATACTCTATACTATTTGCTCTTATAGAAGTGAATTCAAGAGGAGATGCTGGCCTGAAGAGAGCTTTTATCTTCTTTCAGCAATACAGAATCATTGATGTGGAAGTGTGCTGGCACCTCTGGCTGTGTAAACTCAGAAGTGCAACAGCTAGGAATCACAGAAGGACTGGTAGCTCAGCAAGTAGAAGACATGTTTGGTCACATTTTTTCTCCCAGTCAGGCATTGCTAGGAAAGACAGCTGTTGTATTTGGTAACTATTCCTTGTATGTTTAGTTCTAGCCTAGGGAGCATCATCAACATCATTTTTCTATTCCTACAGTTTGCCTTCCCTTCAGTCCATAAAAACTGACAGGAAGTAAGACAGGTTTCGGATAAGCATAGTTTGAACTAGTTTATGAAGTGCAGAGTTCAAGCTATTTTCACACTACAACTAGGTGTTTGATCCATAAAACATTTCATGAACGTTTATATGTACATATTTAATTGGCCCTTAACTGAATTTCAGTCTGACTGAATTCCAGGAACATGAGACTTTCAAGAGATCACGTTTTAAGCCTGGACTGCCAAATAATTTTGGAAAATAAATGTTAGAAGAAAACTAAAATTATAACTAAATTAATCTTTATTTTTCAAAATTAAGACAAAACCAAAGAAGCAAAACTTGTCAATACCTTGCAATATTTCATTAGCATGAAAAAATAATCATGTTTGTAACCTTTAACATGATTAAAAGGGTAAAAAGTATGGACTGAAATATGCTCTGTGAATGACTTCGTTCAATTTTCATGTCATCCTGTTGTTCCTAACTCCAGATCTCATATAAATGTCCTTCATGAATAGTGACATTCATTAGTACTTCAATTACAAGATGCTACAGTAAGCCATTCCTGTGATGCTAGTTGCTACTCCCTAGGCTTTAAGCTAGAGAAAAGCAATACTGTCCACAAAATCAGAAACTTCTCAGTAGGAAGGCTGTAAAACTGTCCGGGTTGGTTAATGAATCCAAATTTGCTTTCAGACCCATGCACATGGCAAATGGGGTGAGAAACACTCAAGAGAAATGAGTACAAAACATACACACTAGGTGAGCAATTCCTCTAATTTCCCAGAAGCTACCTGCAGTAGCAAAGGCTACTTGTCGAGTGTGACAAATAGGGACTGCTTTGTTTTTGTAAGTGGAAGGCTGACACTGAGATTCAACCCATAAAAAAATAAAATGCAAAGTAACCTTGGATCGCAGAAGGAATCTCATGACAAAAATGCATGCTCATTGTGACATAAATTTTCAGGAAAATAAATTCCACACAATGGACAGCAAAATAATTTTCTCTATAGTGCTGCATTACAGCAGCAACCTTTGTCTCCGTGAAGTAAATATGAAACTGGCTCTCAGATGCTTTGAAATATCAAAAAAAATCTTTGAACAATACTAGAAAACAAAATCCTAATGTGCTGAAATTCAAACCTTAAGATCTTTAAGACACCTGGGTCCTATTTCAGCAGGCTTCTTCCTTTCAAACCTAAATGTTAAATACAGCGTAGCTACCAGATGTAAGGTTAGACCAGGTGTCACCGAACCTTAGGCAGATTTTGCTGTACCTCAGGAGGGCTGCACTGACCCCATCAGACTCTCCCTGCACACCCCTTGTCTGCCCCAGGCCCGGACAAGCAAACTGCTTGCAAGCAGCCTCTCATTAGGTGTAACATAGGATACCACTTACTTGTACGGGATGTGTTTGCTTCCATTGACAAGGGCGAGGATGACATTGCCCAGTGCTGACAATGAGAGACAGAGGCCAGAACTTCCCTCCCGGTTTTTGCTGAGCACTTTCACACAGCTACCCAGGTCAATAAGGTGCAAGCGGCTGCGACCTCCAGACACTGCCGAAAACAAAGAAAGCAAACAGTTAGCATGTGCCTCCAAAAGCAACCTCCCAGGAAAGCAAAAGACTTGCCACAACTTGCAAAGAGGAAACAATCCAGAAACCTTTTCTGATTCATGTTAGCAGCAACAGACTGTATGGGTCCTGTTAACTCACTGTCGGCCTTTATTGCTGTATATTGCTGTCCACTCTGGACTTGCTTAAAAATTGCCAAGGCTTTCCTCCCACTCCTGCAGGTTTAACTCTGTGGGAGTCACCGTTGTGGTCTGGGCTTTTTTTAAATACATCTCTATTAGCCTGTACCTGAGTTGGCTCTGGTTTTGTCTCTGTCATTACAGATCCTCTGTCCAGAAAACTACAGGCTGGGAATTGCTGCTTGGTGAGCAGTTATCCTGTGGTAGCTTCTCTTATCTTTCTTATCTTGAATCCTGGATCTTCAGAAGAACCTGTGGCATCTGTGGGACATTCAACTTTCCTTTAAGTCTATACTTTCACATTATCAGTTGGGTAAGAGAAGTTTTGCGATGCCACGGGTAATGGATTGTGGACAAGCTGCTCTGTTCTGAAAATGGCTTCTGTAAAACTGGTGGTGGATCTCTGAGTTTTTTTTCTTGTTTACTCTATCAACACACTGCATTTAAAGTGAAAATATGCTACTATTGAAACACCAAGATTAAAAGACATTTTCTCTCTTTAAAAACTTTTGGTTCCTTAGGAACCCAGGATGGAGACTATGTAGACTATAGAGAAGGGTTTCTAAGTCTCTATTATCTCAAGACAATTTCCTAGCTGTGTTTTTTTGCATCTGATCTTTGACCATTTCTCCTTATTCTCAAGAGATATTTCAGAAGGAATCTGTAGGAAAAGGCAGTTTTATTTCTAGGATCCTAACTGAAAAGTTAAGAACACTATTTAAGGACACAAACATAACTTAAACAGGAGTGGAAATACTTTCATATCTGAATTTATCTCTATGAAAATAAATTCACAGCCATTTTGACACAGTACCTCAACTTATGCATCTGGTAAAAAAAAGTATGAGCGGTGGGGGAGACCAATTCACAAAGATGGAAATGGGAGAAACTACCTGATAGGGACCCTAGAAAAGAAGCTTACAGATATATTTCATAGATTTTGAAATGTCTTATCAACCACAAGCATGATTTTTTAATGACCCTACATTCAGTAGCTCTGGGACCTGTGGGACATACAGGTATGTAAGTACCATGGGAGGTAAAAGGAAATAAGTTTACGTAGATATGTGAAGACGACACTTGTAAAACTTCTACCTATTGACAAAAAGGTGATACACAACCATATAATTTTTCAGATGTCTACTATGAAAAATGTGTATAAATATAGAAAACATACAGCTACTAAAAGTATATAAAACTAATAGCTCTAATTTAAAACATGTTAACCTACACTGAAAAAATGAGAGATATATCATTTTGCAAGCACTGCAAAACACAGGGCTCACTGCTTATTGATACTGCCTGGTATCTTGCATGACACAAAACTTCCTATTAAAATAGAAAACATGTCTGTAGAATGTATCATATATAATTCTATAATTCTGTTTCAGCTGTAGGTGCTAGCTAAATAAAATGAATAACACTAAAACTACAAGTAGATTTTTATGATAAAAGAAAAAGAAACATGAATAAAGAGAAAGAAGAGAACATACTAAAAGAAAAGAAAAACAGAAAAAAAGAAGAGAGAAAGAAGAAAGAGAGAAGAAGAAAGATGAGGGAAGACTTTTTATGTGAAAGGGGTTTATGCTATGGAACTTGAGAATAATATTTCAAAAATGTAGCCAGCATCTCTGTCAAAAATTGTTAAAATACAGTAACTTCTGCTTCTTTTAAATCCTGTAGTGCTTCAGCTGCATCAGGTATTAGGCAACCAGGACTTCCATGTATTAAATTATACTGCAATATTGGTTAAGTCACGCTGAGTATCACCAAACAGAAGAAAAGGATAAATGTCTGATTAAAACCAATGTTTGTGGCTAGACATTCAAAACGTTGTAAATCCCCAGATTATACCACAACCCATTAAATCTGTCCATGGAAGTTTCGCCACTGTGCTCTCGGTGGTGGGATATTTCTCACGGGTAAGTGTCCACATGCACTATGGGCTCCTGCACTCACTGTGGAAAGTCAGGCTTCCCTGAGGAACCCTCCAGGTAGCTGCACCTTTACCTCCTCTGAACTGCTCATAGACCTTTGCCTCTCCTCTAAGAGTCCTTAAAACTCTTAGACTTCTAGTCTAAGTCCCTGAGACCCCTAAGACTGCTACCCTCAGAAGGCTGAAATCACCTTTTTGGAGTATCTCCCAATGATTTCCTCAGAAAAAACAAAGAAATATGTTTAGTTGCTACTGCAAATGACTGCAGGTGACTTTACTGAATTATATTATATATAATAAATATTTCTGTTGATAAGATTACTGGACATTGGGAAAACAAAAGGAAATGAAAGAAATCACTACCCCTTCAAAATTTCAGTCATGTTGTTTCCACACATACTACTACTACACAGGCTGAAGAAATCCAGAATAAGAGAAATTACCAGACCTTTCCTTCTTATTTAATTTACAAGTCAAAATATTTTTAGGATGGCAGATCCACTTGCTTGATCTGAAAATGAAGTTATTTCTTAGGCAAGTTCTCTGCTAATGTGCCTGGCAACTATAAAGAAAAGAAGTGGAACATCCTAACACTTGTTTTTGTCTATGGCCACAGAAACTTTTCAGAGCTAACAACTGAAAAATGACTGTGCCAGTTCTGCCACAATGCCATTTATTTCAATGGTGCTAAGCCTGCTTCATGACATTCCTGGTAATGAATCTAACAAGGAGGTAAGTACAGTACCAAAGCATTATTCTAACAGTCATTTTTTACCATAATCATATGTTAGCCAGCCCTTTAACCTCTTATCCTTTGGAAGCTGGGTTTCTTTTTTTTTTCCTTTTTCCTATCCTTTTTTAATCCAGTTACTGGAATCTATATATCTCTACTATCTTCATGTTTTTTTTCTGAAAAGTCCTTCATTACAGCAGAAGACAGTGATAATCACTAGGCGCCCTTTCTGAGCAGCTGGAATTCCCCCCTTGTTCAATTATCAGTGAGATCTGACCCTGCCTGGCTTGTGAGGCCACTCAAATATGGGAACTTGAAGACAGGAGGTGGTATGGCCACAAGACAAAGATATAACTAAAGGCAGTGGGCAAAGCATGCCACATTATAATCTAACAGGATCATGTCTTCTTTTTTGAAAATGACTCATTATAGCCACAGGAAAATATTTTTTTTCCCTTTTATTGTTGCAGTTGAAAATAGTAGAAAAGGACTGTCTGCACATGTACTTGCGTGCAGTCAAAAGCATGGAGAATTAAATAATTGTTATAATAATTCCCTCAAAATCAGATATCTTTATTCCTATGAACCAGTCCGTTTGAACATTCAGAGGGTGGTTAATTAATAAACCTTTAGTTAATTGAGGTTTCTGCCTGCCAGTTCCACAGGGTTTATTACTTAAACACATGCAAACTGCATCTCCATTTAGAGCAATTTTCTGTTTTTCTCTCTTATAAGTACTGTCAATGTAAATTTTCTGCATTCAAACATTAGACATTAACACTACAGTGGTGTTCACTCACTACACATCATAGTTTGCAATCTCTTCCTTATTACAACTAACCTATGCAGAGCCAGGAAATACGCTATTTCTGCAGAATTGCTTAAGTCCACAAATTTAAAAAAGCAGAGGTCTCTGGTGTCTTTTAAACAAATATTTTTCCCTGTAAAAACTGTTTATTTAAAAAAAAATAATTTTAACGTGAAGGTTTTCTTTTTCAGTGGGGGTGCTTCTTATATCATACAAATTTTTTATCACTGAACTTACTAAAAAAAAACCCCTCTGTGTATCTCCAGTTATAAACAGTTTGAGAGAGTTGAAACAGGGGATAAATATAATAAATAAATACAAATGGTGCAAGTCAAATGAAACCTTTGAACATTATAGAAACTTAAAAATAAGACATGGAAGCATCTTTTCCTCATTTAGAAGTGGGAGATGGAAGGTAAGACACAGCCAGTGAAAGCACCTATGGCAAAGAGAGGGAGGAAGCCGATCTGAAAAGCCCAAAGCCTTTACAAAGAACCACAAGAGTCCTTTGTGCACATGTATTTGGGCCAGCAAGTAAAATATCATGTATCTTCAAGAAAAGGTACAGTTTATGGATTGCCCACATCAGCTTCCACACACACTGCCTTATTTAGGTGCTGAAGAGGAACAGCTAACTTCAGGGTGGCAAGGAATTCCCATCACCACAGTATTAAAGTCAATTTGAAAAGCACTTTTTTTTTTTTTTAGATACAGAGGCCTGCACAGTGCTGAGGACTGTCAGTGTCTCCACAAGAGCAACTAAACTGACAAGTGATGATAATAATCCCCAGTGGCCTTTAACGGCCTTGGGTGGGTCTTTACCAGGCAAGTGGACAGACTGCTGGTATGAACGGCCCCACCTCATGCTGAATGGAGAACTTTGCTGATTTTCACCACTAAAGAATATTGTTTAAAGGCCTGTTTAAAGGCAGTTTCCAGGCAGACTTGAAGGAGACAGAAGGGAGCAAGGGGACAGCTTACTTCCTCCTTTGCCGCTCTTCTCCATGCGGTACTGGTAGATGTGCAGAGTGAAGAGCATGTGGGAGTTCCGGTGATCCTCCTCGTCGCAGTCCCGCTGGCTGCTGCGACGTGAGGCAATGGCGGCGTCAAGGAAGAAGGCAGCCTTCTCTGCCGTAGGGGCGCGGAGCTCACTCTGATTCTGAAGCTGCAGTTAACACAAGGGAGAAATGACCTAGAAACCTCCACAGAAGTCAACACTGCCAGACAACTTCCCACAGTTAACACACACTGTGGACATGCTGGCTTGGGACAGCAGAGAAAAGGAGGAGGTGCCTGATGGAATGAGACTCTCCTGATACTGGCAGTGGCAATACCATATGCCCTTCAGGAGCCCCACAACTGAATCCAGGCTTTTGAGGGTTCTAACTTGGGGTACCTCTGGTGGCAGTTGTTATACATAAACCCCAGCAACTGGAAACTGTTGGGGCTGGACAGATGCATAAATTTGATCCTTCACTTTCCCAGAATTTTAAGCTATTTATGCTTATTAATTATGCACTGTTTTTCCTGCCTTTTTTCCCCTGCATTGTTAGCTCTGACAATCACTGCGTCCTTCTGATGGTTGGAAGTAGAAACAAAACCAGTGGAAAACAAATTGTTGATCCCACACTCAATAGCTGGTGGAGACTAGTAGGGGCAGGACTACATGTTAGCCTTCAGAAAGTGTTAGAAGGGAGCAGTCCACTGATAAATCTGGGAAATAACAGGATGGAGCTTGTGTTCAGCCCCATAGCATGTGGGGAACAGCACAGCAGAGCAATGTTTTTCTTGACCCTTTATACCAGAAGCTTATGCACCTGCTCATGAGCCAGGGCAATCCATTAAATAGAACAAGGCAGGTAATGTACATACATTCACATTTGCTGGAACTCAATCTCAGTCAGCAGCCTGCTCTTATCTCTCCAAAGTTATAGACAGCATAGGAGGGCAGATTATTATTAACCCCCCACAACATTAGGAATGCATGCATGCTTCATGTCACCTAAGATTAGTTTGTCTGAGGAAGGGACACGTGACTGTGCAATCTGATGGCATTAGTTTTGGCAGTACGCATTGCTGGCCCACAGCCCATAGAATAGACTTGTTTTGTTTGGCATAAAACCAGCAAGGAACTCCCATTCTCAGGGTTTGTTCCCCTGCCATGTAATACAGCTAGAAGTTATGTTCTCCTAAAGAAGACAGTGTTCCTGTCTTGTCTTCGTGACCATTAATCAGCCTGAGAAGGGATAAAGCCGAGGCAGTGTAAGGGACGGGGTGACACAGTTGAAGGCTAAGCTCTCTCCAGAAATAGGGAGGGGAACAGGGAGTAGTTAACAAGGCAAGCAGAAGGCAGGCCAGTCTGTGGGCTGATTTCACTAATGTAAGCAACAAGAAAATGTGCATACTTGGAAAGGCCCAATGACAGACAGTGTGACATATGCTGATTATTCATTTGCTATACACACTGCTGATTTTGCATATCTGTATGGCTATAATATAATATCCTCCCTTCATCTGAGGATTTTGAGAATTCAGGTATAGGACACATGACTCCACAGCGTCGCTATGGCTTGTAAACACACATAAAAAGGCTTTTTTTCTTGCAATTTAATTCAATATTTCACACTGCAGAGATACATAGATGTCACATGGAGCTACCTTTTCTTCACTGATCTAAAATAATTTTGTATACAGCTGTTCTGCCTGTATCTGTATGAAAATAAGCAACAATAATGGGGTATTTATTAATACCGCTGATGTGCTTAAATACCTTAGTAAAGAATTAAGATCTAAGGAGAGACTAGTTGTTACACAGTTGTGTAACATATGTAACATATGTATGCTAATTCAGATCTTAACTGGCCCATCTACCACCCCCACTGGGAAATGTGAAGACTCAAGACTCCCATCTTATATTTACCAGACTGCACCCATAACTGGATACCAGAGAGTGAGACCTCCTGTAATACTCTAAATATTTCATAAAGCACTAAAGCCAGGAGTCAACTGAGAATGAGATTGTTATTTTGTTATTTAAAATGAAGATGCAATTTTGTAGTCCTTGGTTAGAATGGAAAACAATGGAATATATAAGTATTTCTAGAAGGCTTAAACCACAAAGAGATAAAACACAAAATTTATTACTGGTTCTTTAAAATCTCATGATTCATGACTTTTGTGGATGTGAATCATGATTTCTAGATGCTTAAAGCTGGAAATAGGGTACATGACCCTGTACATCTGTTCCCTCCTCCCTCCATTCCCCATCCTTGGATAGGCAGTGCACTGCAGGTTCTCAATGGAAGCAGCCTTTGCCTTTAAAGTTGAAAGAATGTATTCAAACTCCAGCATGCTGGTTTGTTCCCTCTTCATCTACTCACACAAAAATCAGATTTACTCTCTTACAGACAGAAAAATGGAAGAACAGGCCTTTTTCTCCCCTTAAACCAAGAGGGGACAAAAAAATGGGACTGCTGAGACTTTACAGTGGTTACCCAGGAAATACATGAGGGAGTTACTTATTTTTGCTAAACCTCCAAACCTGAGAAGACTTTGAGTTATTCTTGGCTTGCCCAGCTCAGGAATTTATTTCTTGGCAGCAATTAATAAGTAGCGATTAATGCTTCCTGCAACACTGCTAATGCAAGTGCTATAAATAAAGTAGTTTACAAAGAGATAAACAGCCATATTAATGGACTCCAGCTATTTGTGCAGTACTGTAAATATTTTAGCTTGCTGTTTTACAGAAGAAAGATCACACTTTTTTTCTTTTTTTTTTTTTAAGAATTGGTGCATTTTTGTTTGCACTGAATGTTTTCACAAGCCCTGCTCAACATCAGTTATACCAGAGGTACAAATATTTAGGCCAGGAGAGCAGATGGCCCTGCAGCTGCAGGTCATAAAGTTCTTGCATGTTTTAAAGTAAACACTTTCAAGTCTCTAAACTTTATGCTCTGGGTAGTTCTTGAATTTGAACCATCCCAATAGCTAAAAAAAAAAAAAAAAAAAAAAAAGGCATATTGCTTGCTTCAGTGTAAAATGAATCTTGGATTCACCTGCATGCCACAAATGGGGTCTTCACAAAGGTAGACACCTGGGGACTGGCCATCTTGCAGGCTACCTGTAGCCACTTCGGACAACAGGTCTCTCAGATTTTCTTCTTTTCCCCACACTTCCACTGCAGAAATTCGGACTGAGAAGCGGGCTCCTGTCTTCTCTTTGCGTTCATTAATCAACTTGAAGAGCCAGGAGATGGCACAAGGGATTATGCCGAGGTTTTGCATGGAATCATCCTTCCCAATCATGGTGTATGACTTCCCTGTCAGGAATGGGGGGATGGAGAAAAGATAACAACATCACTCCCAGGACCTTCACAGCCTTCTGCCAAGAGAGATTATCCTACACAGCCTCACGAAAACAATTTCTTCGCTACAATAAGGACAGTCAGCAAGGGAGAAAGGATAGGTAGGCAGACAAATAGTACATGGATAATAGAAAGCATTTAAAACTGACAGATTAAATCTTGAGCTGGTTTCAAAAATCATTACCTCATGCATTCCCCTAATATCGCCCATTCCCCAGGCAGGGTGCTGCAGGTCTCTACTACTCAACACTGCAGCCTCTGATGTGGGTGAACAGTGGCAGGAAATGAGCAGAGCAGGAGTGCCATGGTCTCTAAAAATCCTGCTTTAGATACTGTAACTGGTATTCCTTGAATATCATTTTACTTCAAAGCTTACTATATTATGCTTTATACATTGGGGTTGGGATTGACATAAACCTGGTCCCAGGACCAAGATGTAACCACACAGAAAAAAAATCAACACAGGTACATGTGGTAATTTGGTGCATAAGTGAGTCCACAAGAAGAAATATTTTATCTGGGTCAAAGCCTTCTCCTGGTTAGCTATTATTCGATTCTGCAGCTATATATAGCTTATAGCTCTGGATTAAGAACAGACACAGAGTACTATCTTGTTGGGATTCTAGAGGACTTTCTGCGAAAGAATAGCCATGTGAGCAATCCTGCGTGAGAACAAGACTGATAAGAGCCTCAGCTGAGCAAGAATGCAATAAGGATGTGACCCTCAGTGAGGGGGGAGAAACTCGACGAGACAAACAACCCCCGGAAGGGGTTGGGACAGAAGAGGAAGTTACACAAGGCAGGAAGCCTGGCAAGGCTGATGGGGCACTTTTTATCCAGTCACAAGAAGGTTTAAAGCGCGGGCTAAGTTAACTGTCCAGTCTTGAGGACTTGTACTGCATGTTACTCACGTGTGCGGAAGAACATTATAAAAGGGCTTTCTTAGTTGTAATAAACAGGCATTGCTTGATCACATTGGTCGTGTGCGTGCTCAGCTCTCCCGCACTATCTTAGGTGTCACTACATATAATGCTTTTAGACAAGTCTTCTAAAGCTCCTAAATTTTAATGATAAAGGTATACATTTTTTCAAGCAAGGTCTTGTGCCTTCTTTACCTTGTTTCATTTGTCATATTGAATCTACATGGAAAAAGATCAGTGAAGAAAATACTTGTATGCATGTGTTTCCTGCCTGGCCTAGAGGGGCCTTGTGGATAGTTGGACCAGTGGCTCTGCTCCATTCATTGTACCAGAGCTGGTGGCACTACAGCATTTAGTATTCTCCAGTTTTTGTTGCCTATAATTTGAGATAATCATGGCCCGATACAGCTTGATCTTCTTTATCGCTTGAAAAACTGATCTTTTTAAGTTTTACATACACATCTGTGTTTCTTCGAGACAGTAAAGAATAAAGACCATTGCACAGATACAATACAACCCTCTTCATTAAAGAGATGGTATTTTCAAAATAGTATTAGATAAGCATGATCAAAATATATGATTACTCTTGAAATCCAGTTATTCCAAAGGAATAGTTTTTTAATGATGATGATTCTCCTTTTTACTGTCTTTTCATGAATACTTGAAAATGCTGTTGATGCATTTGCAAGGAGCAAGTTTTGATCCATTGGTAACATTCAGGTAACTATTAGAATGGGATTTGCTGGAGACAGAATAGGAAGAGGTTAGTAACAAGGGAGTTGTTTAATCAGGGAACACAGTATAGCTCAAACTATTTGAGTGCCCAGTCACAGAACTTGAATAGTGCCATCACAAACACCAAGTACTTGAGTGGATACTCACAGCCTTTACACAGCTTGAGAAAAGTGGTATTTTGGCAAACAGTCTCCAGTACCAAACACATTTGTAAAACTGCAGATCCCTGGTGGATCATCATTAACAATTCACTGTTGGGTCATTCATTAACAATTGAAGACAGTGCTAAAAATTGCTATAGTACTCAGGGGACAAAATGAAGCAACAACTCAGAGATAACTTCTGTTTCAAAGACCATGTTGTTCAACGTTTAGACAATATGCAAAGTGAATAGATGTGTAAGCGAGAGGTGAAGGTGTAGTACAAGGTCATTGTAAATGAAAGGGTACCACTTTCAAATACAATTACTATGCACAGACAAATGAAAGTTTGTTTTCCCTAATCTAATGTACTAGCAATCATGGGTTAAAAATATTCACTTTGCTGCTTGAGCAGGGAAATTTAAGAATACCAACCAAGCTTGGCATGGCCAAAGCAGAACACGCAGCCATCTGCCCCATTGACCACAGACTGGATCACCTCAGCCACAGTCCCAGCACATACTTCAGCCTGTCACAGGTATGGGGGGGAAAAAAAAAAAAAAAAAAAAGGAAAAAAAAAAAAAAAGAAAAGAAAACCATTAACAATAATAAGGAAAATCAATAGAGTATTTTCACTGAAAAATGGCCATGATGTCATCAGTGCTCTACATAGCACGTTGAAACATCAAAAAGTCTGATCCTGCTTGTCTCATTCACATGATCTATGCTGTTGATGGGAATGACATTACTTGTGTAAGCACATGAAGCAAGAATTTTTCTCTGTGTCAAGTAAGTTTCATTTGCTGAAGCATCAATATCCTTTGTGGGGTTAAACAAAGTTAAACAAAATACACATACTGTAAAGGGGATGTGGTTGGTTTGTTAGAACTGCCTATTGAGGGGAGTTTAAAAATGTATTTTTAAATAAAAACCAATCAAATACTGAGGAATTTTTACAGACTCCATTATTTGCCTAATTATGCACTGAGTTCAGTTCCACTAGCAGGTGGGTAGGAATATAAGGGGAACAAACAGCCTCTTTGATATTAGCTAGGTGATATTTCTTAATTTTTCTCTGCAATAGCTTCTTAGCTTTTAGCAGAAGTAGGTTCCATCCTGAAGACTGAAGTAGTATTTTTAAGAAGTACAACACACAGATTTACCCTGGGCATGCCTAGATTTAAGATTCAAGCAGGCTGAATGGTCTACAGCACTTCTGCAGGAACTGTCTATCAATAGCGGGTGAAACTAAATCAGAATTCACCATTCAGGCTTTTATGTGAAGCACTTCGCATTTGATAGTAAATAATGGAAATTCACCCTGTTCATGGGTATTTCTAGTCAATTACTATAATAGTAAGAGGCCAAGAAAGGGCCTTTTCACAGTCCAACCCTTGAACTGCATCCAGGCATTAGTCTGGGAGGTGCTAGCTGCCTGGACCAGAACTAGTTCAGGGATTGACCTAATGATACCATCATATGACAGTGCTTTAGCTGGCCGTGTGTCCTAGCTCTGTTTAGTTTATGAGTAAACAGCCTTAGATAATTATACTTTGTAGTGTTACTTTACTCTTCTACTGGTCTCCTCATGACATTTGGGTAACATATTCATCAAACAAAAGAAGTCTAATAAAAATAAGAAATCTGAATATATACATATGAATAAAGGGGATTTTTGTGGACTAAAATCTCCATACTCCTATAGTAAACTACACAATAGAACACAGTATAAATAATCCTTGACTTCTTAATGAAGAGGACTGCATTAGAGAACTGCAGTTCTGACCAGGTAGCTGTATACACCAAATCATAAGATTTTATAATACACAATAATTTGTTGATATTGAGGATTTGCCTACTAGGCACCATTTAGCTTATTTATTTCATTTATTGGAGCAATTATTTACAATAAAAAATAAAGCACTCAATTATCAAGATACAATCTAATAAACTGATTTCATTATTGACAACATTGGTGGACCAAATTCAGCCCCAGCCTAACACTGCTGAAAGTACCACTGTTGCAGCAGAAACAAATTTGGCTCTGGTGCATGCTATTGTTTAGATTATTCTGATCATACATTGCCTACCTGTGATGCATCTTGGGGGAAAACTGCATCAAAAGCAAACATCTTGGGTGGAACCTGGTTGCCCCTTTTCTGGAAAGCATTCTGACCTCCACAGGCCAATGGATCATACAACGTGATTTGCTTCTTACGAGGGTCAACTTTTAAGAAAGAGCTGGACTCAGACGTGTCTCTGGCAAGTGTGGAAGAAATGCGCACCATGACTTTGACCTGTCAGCAAACACACAAAAAGATGACTTCATTTGATTAGTCTGTTGGATGCTCTAGACTGGTATGCTGAATCAACATTCCAATTACACTCAACCAAATCATACTTGCTTGATGTAGCTAGTGTCTCAGTGGAAGTCAGTAAAGACACAGGAATTATTATAGGCAGAATTTGGCCTAAAATACACAGTGAATAAAGCCAGAACTCATCTCCATCTACTTCAACAAGCAACTTATGTATTTAGAATTAGGAAGTACATCTTGGTATTTTAGTGTCGATGTTACTCAAGTACAGTGATGAGGTATTACATCACCTTGTCTTACTCTCCATATAAATTGAAAATTAACTGTACCCCAGTGCCCCAATTAAGAAAGTTGAAAGGTAATCTAGACTGTTAAACTATGAGAACTGCTGTGGTTTCTACGAAGCAGTCTGATCAATAAAAGCGTATAAAATCAGATCTGTAATTTACACCTTTCCGATTCTGAGCCAAATGCGAAAAGATGAAGTGCTCAGTTCTAAGTGTCATCATCAAAGAGTTGTGAAAAGAACCTTGTTTTAATGGTCAGATTTTCAAATTATCGTCAGGGGAGTGGAATGTAATAAGCGATAAAAGATTTGTTAAAACATGTTAGCTCACAAGTCATTAAATGGCTACATAATAAGACATTATTTCTAAGACAAAAATACATCTTCAGGGATTTAATGAGGTTATACTGCATCCTTAACACAGTTGGTAAGGAATTTAGATGTAAGTAAAACTGATGAAAATCCATCTGGCTTTGGTTCTCCCTATAAATTCACCACCTGCAGACACATAAGTTCCTGAACTTTATAGGGCAAACATCACCTCTCTGCCAGCTCTAGCCACACCTACATGCACTTTGTCCTAGAGCAGACTGACTTTCACACCAAACAGACAGAACTTCTATCTTAATGCTCTTTAATTGTATGTCACCTGCATCAAACCCACCTAACAGTTGGCATGCAGTGACCACAAAGGGTCACCTCAGTGCACGGTGGGAGCACATCTGTTGTTGAAATGGCAGAAGTACCCTGGGAGGAGGTTGTAGTCCTAAAAGTTAGACAAGGCTGCAGCTCTTGTTGGCCTCAACTGAGACTAGTGCTCTTTGTACATAGATCTCATATCATGCTGGCCTAAACTGATATCACATGGAAATAAATCAGCTGCTTTGAGAAGTAAAATCTCGGCAAATTCATTTTTGACACAACTCCTTTGAATAAAATGGAATGAGACCAGCAATTAATTGGGATTATTCAGTATTTTTCTGATGTGTTCTTTGTATGACTGTGAGTAAAAGTAATTTGACTCCCTGTATTTTAACCTGGGAAAAAAAGTTGTCAGTAGATGGTGAAATGGTCACAAATCTGTGCACATGATTTTGGTTTTACATAATCAGTTGAGGGAAAGAAGAAAAACACTACTTGGGTGTGAATGGGTTCTCTTCTCAACTGCTCAGCTGAGCTGCTTATGAAACCTAACCTCTAACTGAAAAAAGCCGTTTCCAATATTTTTCCAAATGCATTCTTCTCAACCCAACCCTAAGCAGAGCTGATTTCTGCTGAGACAAAGACAGCCAACACCCCTGGTCAGCCCACATGAACTGGACAAGGCCTGAATGTTTATTCCAGCCCTGGGTCTCTGGCAGATCAGAAGGGAGGCACTAGTCAAGTTAGCAGGGAAGGAGTACAACACTGTGAATCTAGAGGAGCAAGAAAACAAAGAGCAGTATCAGTCTTGATCTGTTTTCCTATTTGCAACTTTGGATGCCTTTGGCTTTTTATACTGTGTCCCACATTTTTAAATAGATGCCAGTATCAAGAGCATTAGACTGATCTGCTGGAAACCAAAATAAATGCTATTCTTCAACTACTCTAAATAAAATACTTGCTCTGCTTTAGAAAACTATTTCCCTATAAGTTTATGTGTATTTCTGGCTGCTATGAATCCATGTCCTCCAGATCCTTGATCCTTGTGTGTCAAGGAGAGTTAACCGAATACCCTGAGGCTAAGTTTCTTTGGCTTTTGGAGAATGATTACTGCATGAAATTTAACAACCCTTCACATACAGGCAGCCTAAGAGTTCTTTCTGGCCTCAAACTCTATGGGCATTCAGTTTTAACTTCAGCTACACCAGTTTAGTTACAGTGTAGTATCAATGGCTTGGGTCCTGATCTAAACCTGTTCACAAAAAATCAGATTAATTCCTGCCACTTCTTACTGAAGTAATACTGCAAATCCTCCTAATTTCCAACAGGAAACTGAGGGATCAGGTGTCTCTTTCCCTGGAGTAAAAGACTAATTTAACATATCCAAAAATTTACTAGCATCAGATAAACTGAATGAACCATTATAAAAGGAGGAAAGTTTTTCACAATGAGAACAATCAGCCACTGGAATAATCTCCCCAGGGAAGTGGTGGATTCCCCAACATAGGACACTTTTTTCAGCTGGACAGGGTGCTGGGCCATTTGGTCTAGACTGTACTTTTGCCAAGGAAGGTTGGACCAGATGATCCTTGAGATCCCTTCCAACCTGGTATTCTATGATTCTATATAAAAGAGAGCCCAACTCAGAAGTCCTAGGAGTTGTCAAACAGCATACAGTTTCTTACCATTTGGCTCTTTAACTCTGGCAAATACAGATATTTCTCAAGAATAATACTGCTATTGCCATGAACCTTTGTATCTCCTGTGCATTGGGGATTTTTGTTTTGAGTCTTAATGGTTCACAGAATCATAGAATCACTTAGGTTATAAAAGACCCATAAGATCATTGAGTCCAACCATTAACCCGATACTGCCCAGTCCACCACTAAACCATGTCCCTAAGTGTCACACCTACACAGAATCATAGAATCATTTAGGTTGGAAAAGACCATGTTCATGTGTGTTAGGGCAGAGGAATATCATATTGATTGCATGTGGGTATCTGGATAGCTGGGCCACTTCTTGCTCTGAAGCTAGTTTGTTTGCAGCTGGCATGAGGATGTCTGTGCACCTTATCATGGGTAATTTCTCTCACCTCCATTTAGACCAGCCTGCAGGAGCTGTCTCCATCCAAGCCAGTTGTCTGACCTCTTTGTAGACAATAGAGAGAAACAGGCACTTCTAGCACTTAATTCATGTGGTCTGTTTTATAGACCTGCCTTCCAGATAAGATGAGCTGCCCTCCACAAATGCTTCTTTCTTTCTCTGTACCACCACAGGCATCTTAAATAGTTACCTGAGATGTAGGTGCCTACACTGGAGGCTGTCTAAAATTATTCTTTTTTGCTGTAAGCATCAAAATGCTTATCCTGGGCAGCATAGTCCCTGGCCCAAATACAGTAGCACACACAACTCTGTGTGACAGTCTTCAGCAAAAATCACATGCTAGCAAAAATAAAGATGGGCACATGAGTGTGACGGGCACTGAACACAAGTAGTAGCAATAGATTATCTGAACTCATCTGGTAATTTGTAGATCCTAGAATATTCTTCCAAGCCAGTTTCATACCAGTGCAACTCTTTCAAATTACTCCTGACTTACATTACATTGACAAGACAATTAAATCCTGGCTGTGCAAAATACATGTCCACTGTATGCCATGGGAGCTGTGACTACAGCAAAAAAACAACAAGCAGGCAAGATACAGGCAAACTTCAGTCCTGAGAAACACTTATTGCGATTCAGAACTGCATACATAACTGCAACACAGTAAGCCAGGCAGATCAAAATAGATTTTGAAACATATGATGCATCTTCTTAGGAGACAGGCAGGCTCTGCGATCTGCGAATCAGGCTGAGATTGGGGAGCTAGGACCCTTCCTTACAGCTGTGCCTCAGATGCAGTATGATTGTGAACTAGTGATGCAATCTCTGTTTCACGCTCTCCACCTGTACAATGGACTGAGGCACAGCTTATTTCACTGCAAGGCATACTGATACACTCATTCATTACCGGGCCTCAAAGGACTGGCAGTTGCCAACAGGTAGGCACTCCATTATTAAACATTATTATGCATGTAACCTAAACCCAAGGATTCGTGCAAAGCATTTCCCAATAGTGGTTATGACAAGAGTAAATCAACTAAGCTACAGCAGTAGAAACAATGGGAGACCACAACCTCATGCTCTACCATTTCAGTCCTTCATGCAACTTATAGCTGGGGGTAATGTGGAGAGGCTCAGAGTCTGTGCTGGCCTCAGCAATCCATGCCATGGAGCAGGCAGCACAAGGACAGGTGAACGTAACTCACCCAGCTATGGGGATAGCACAGGAACTTAATGGACTTAAAAGACTTCAGTTCAATTTAAGGAACAGACAGGCTGAAGATCACAGTGCTGCTCTGGGGAAGGCAGA
Source organism: Athene noctua (assembly GCF_965140245.1). Classification (NCBI taxonomy): domain Eukaryota; kingdom Metazoa; phylum Chordata; class Aves; order Strigiformes; family Strigidae; genus Athene; species Athene noctua. The sequence goes on along the minus strand of NC_134037.1, from coordinate 89,715,462 downwards.
AATACAGTACAGTTAATTTGAAACTAACTGAACAGTGAAGTTTAAGAACTCTAACACTTTATGCTTGCAATCTATATTTAAATAAACTGTAAATTGAACTTCTCCTTAAAAAGAAGAAAGCAGGTTTTCTGCTTCACTTCCTATGTGTCATTACTCCTTTAGTCCAGCGCTACAGTTTCCCACTAATCTCTTGTAATTGAAGGGTTTAAGAGATACCACTTGCGATTAATGGGACTACTCAGTCTGCCAGAAATTCTTATTTGAATCCCAGTGATCAGGTCTTGGCAGCGCTCAGCCTTAGACGCACCTCTGACTGCTTCTACAGGGAAACATGAAAGCAGTCTCTTGAGACATGCACTATTGGTAAAACAAACAACCTGGGCCTAATTCTGATCTAATTTCACACTCATGCAAATCTGGCTGAACTCAGCAAGAACCACCCTAGTTTAAGAGTAGAGAGAGAGAATAAAAGAAAAGGTCACTTGCTCTGCATAATTATTGTACCTAACATATAACTTCACCTCGTAATTCTGCTCAAGCTAGAAACATTTTTTAATGAGTTTTCTCCTGAGTGCACAGGATTTCATTTGACAACTATTAAATCCAACAGGACCGCTGTTTACTTCTCTGGATTTCACTTCCCGCTTACAAAGGTTTGTTCTGTTCTGGAACGCATTCTACAGTCATTGCATTCCACAACATAACTCCCAATGTGCAATGCCACAAATGAAAGCAGAATCAGAATTCTACTGTTTAGGTTCCCTCAACAGGGTTTCTTTGGGTTTTTTGTGTATATATATATATATATATAGTTATTTTACACATATGTGTATATTTAAATTGCATACACTACTTTTTAAAAAAATCATACATATTTTCTGAATATTTATAAAATATATATATACACATTTTTTCATAGATTTCTCTATAAATGGTAATTATTGGCACTAAAGAGTTCTTTCATGGGTACCACTCAGTAGTATCATGGGAAGAAGATACAGGGGAATTGCTGTAATATCACTATGCTTCTGTACTGCAAAAATAAGCACAGACCGTTTAATGAGCTCTATTACGATTTCAGCTGCCAGAACCATGTACCTTTCCTTTCTCCTTTTTATCTAGTCCATCCCTATATACACATCAACTATTTCTTGAAGAGGGAAATTGCTAATTGCAGGATTTTCCGCAGCTAAACTCAATTTGTGACCTGCCATGGACTTTTTGTTATGTTCTTACTCTGTGGAGAGGGACAAAGGTTGAGCACGCTCTGAAAATAGAACTGGTGCCATAGGAAAAAAAAAAAAAAAAAGAAAAGAGAGTCCAGCCCCAGCCATTGACACTCCTATGTCTCCTGTGCCCACAGGGGTCTGTCTGGAGGACCGGCAGTGAAATGAGCATGGAAGTTGGGAGAGGTGAACTGTTTCGGATCTGTATCAAACACAAATAACTACAGAGGCTGGAATGAGGCAACACAGGCAATCAGAGCTTGACATTGGGCATATTATCACTTCCTTCTACTCTTGCCTGTAAGATTTTGTTTGGGGTTCATTTATCTAATTACTGCAGGGACAGGGCTAGACAGCTGTTGCTTTGGGCACTGTGCTTGCCTTTATGAGCTGCTTTTCTCATCAATCATTTGAGCAGCTTCTGATGGACGTGTGGTGGGTAGTGGTGGGAGGCAGGAGCTGCGGTGCAGTCACAGGCGAGACAGGCCAGCCGGGGCTACTGAGCTGTATTAGCACTCCATCAATGTAATGGCAATCACTGGCTGCAGGAACAGCCTTATTGGAGGTTAATGAAGAGTGGGTTTTGTAATTTCTCACTGTTACAGTTGTAAATAATGATGGCAGGCATGCATTTTTGCTGTAGCCAGCCACAAAATACTACAGCACAAGAAAATCTATGGCATCCCAAATGCTCATGAAAATACATGCTTTTGCAGAATGGATATATAAAGATAGAAGCCTTTCTATAGTGCACAGAGAACATGGAAACTGTTAAACATTTTGAAGGATCTTTCTTACAGATCATGAGACAATTAACTGGTCATGCTAACATGAAATCTAGGAGGTCAAGATAAACAGACTGAGCCAGAATGAGACAAATACAGAACTGCATGAGTGGACACTGCTTTAATGGAAGTCTCCTGTTCACATCTGGGGAAAATAAAAAATAAAAATAAAAAAAAAGACAAACTCGGTAAATTATGCCAGTGTAAACTGGTCAGGAAGCATGAATAAACAGGCCTCATTGTCTTCTCTATTTTCACAAAGGTTTCTCTTACAGTCTTCTGTGCTTCACTTTAGCACAAATCAGAAAACACTCAGGCCTGATCACTCTTGTTCTTTGTGGAAATGGTTGTTAGTGCTCCTGCTGTTTTGGAAAACAATTGGAAAAGCAATATCATTCAGGCTTGCAGGTGTCCTCTTTTTTATGACTGTCCCTCTGTTTCTTTCTTGTGCAATTGCTAAAACTTTACTGGTTTATCAACCTCATCCTGTACAGGAGTTAAACTAATTTGCACTTGTAGCAGTAATGGGAAGTAGCATGAGTGTGCTGTACCCACAAACACCAATCATATGCTTTGAGAAACTTGCCCTTATCAGGACTGTACCCTTTTTCAGCTGGATGATGTAACTATTAATAAATTCAGTAAAATCTGGTGTGAAATATGCTCAGGTCACAGGGCATGGCTCAGTGACCTCTTGTCTTGTTTGTGTCAGCATTGGCTTTGAGTTCTATCACGGTAGTTTTGTACAGTTGAAAGACACTGCTGAGCACCAACACTGAAACCAGCATATACATCAGCCCAGCCACTCAGCTGTCACATTGCTACTTCAGCATTTACTAGATTAACATAGAGCACTGCAACTTTCTTCTGCTCTTTAAAAATAAACCAAAAAACCAAAAGTATGATGATCATCCTGTCATGAAAACGATCTTTCCCTAAGCTTCCCCACATGCAGCAAACAGACTCTGTGTTCCCGGGTCTCCTTTTGCTTCCTTCTGATCGCTTTGGGTAAAGTCTGCGTTTCAGACCTGCATAGCTGGAGCAATTTGCGTGTTGTCTCAGGCAGGAGGAGGATTTTTTTCCAAGCTTCTGACACTCTCCACATACCTGCACATGGATCCACAGAGGTGTACCTGCATCTATGATGGGGCCAACAACAGCCTAACTCAGCTCATGTGTGCAGATGAAATTCCAGCTCTTTTTTTGGAGGGGAATATCTTTAAACATCACTGTTAGTGGCATTTTTGTAAGAACTGAACAAACCAGAACAGCCTTCAATAATCCCAGCATGAACAATGTGGGATCAAGCAGGCAAATCTTGTCTTCCCTGCAGTGGATCTGCAGACATGTAAGCACGCACCTACTGGTACAGTCAAGAGATGCCTTACTTAAGCCTCTAGCACACTGCTGCAAAAATTTGCTCTGCTTCTCTCACCCTGATAAGTAAGATTTATTTCCCTGTGCTAAGTAGCAACTACAGCTGGCTGCCATGAATTTCAAGATCTCCTCATTTCCTTGGTGTCAGATCTCTTTACCTTTCAAAATAAAGCAGATATCTTGCTTCATTTCAACGACCTTTTAGAGCACAGGTTTCCTCCCTTCCTTTTTTCTTGTGAATACGATTTTTTTCAAAAGGGTCTTTAGATAGAAAGTAAATTAAACAAGGCAAAAACTGTTCCCTGGCACAAAATGGCCAGCATTCTTTCCTGCAATTCTCATCTTCTACTATGGTGTGGCCATATCCAATGGTCTGCCAAGATGGTTCCTTGCCCATGCTAATTTAAAAACCATGCCTGGATTTGTTTGGAAGAGCAGTCTAGTGGCCCAACACCATGCCAGGGACCTTGTTAACAATGCAGGAGTATGGATGATTGAGGGCTAGTGCCCAGAAACATTTCCTGCACCTGTTTAATTTACTTTATAGTCTATACTGGGTTTTGCTGGGACAGTTAATTTTCTTCATAGTTTCTATGGTTCTATGTTTTGGATTTGTGATGAAAACAGTCTTGATGACACAGGAATGTTTTAGTTATTGCTAAGCAGTGCTTACAGAGCATCAAGGCCTTTTCTGCTTCTCACCCCACGTACCAGTGAGTAGGCTGGGGGTGCACAAGAAGCTGGGAGGGGAAACAGCTGGGACAGTTGGCCCCAGATGACTAAAGGATATTCCATTCCATATGACATTATGCTCAGCAATAAAAGCTGAGAAAAGAAGGAGAAAGAGGGGGTGATGTAAAGTGATGGCATTTGCCTTCCCAAGTAACTGTTACACATGATGGAGCCCTACTTTCCTGGAGATGGCTGAACACCTGCCTACTGGTGGAAAGTAGTGAATGAATTCCTGTTTTGCTTGCTTGTGCATGCAGCATTTGCTCTTTCTAGTAAACTGACTTTATCTCAACCCCCAGGTTTTCACTTTTACCCTTCCAATTCTCTCACACATTGCACAGAGAGGGAGTGAGCAAGTGGCTCTGTGGGGCTGAGCTGCCTACCAGGGTTAAACCACAACATAGTCCCAGCCACAGAACATTGCACAGCTTATCCATGTTTTCCATCCTTTAAGTTAAATACAAGAAACTCCAGTGGTGCAGTAGTGGCCTCCCAAGCGTATGATGTGCCATATGTTTCTCTGTTCTATTCTGACCTGGCTTGATATCTACAGATCCTACAGACAGATCAGCCAAACCCATCAAACACATTCAATGCACCAGTGAGGCAAGGAACTTCTCTGCTCTTGTGATTGATGACAAAGCTGCTGTCATTCTTGCTGCCTACATGGGGTTGCCATCAGCCCCCAGGGGAGGAGGGAGCCAGCAGTGGTGAGTCACTTGGCTCTTTCTCATGGGCCATGCTCGTATTCTGCTGCAGTGAAGAAACACTGAAGAGAACTTTGCTTCACTCATTAAAGTTTCCTCCTAGAAATCTGCCTTTCCAGCAAAAACATGACTGTACTGCTTCAGCTGCCACAAGGACTGGTGTTGATAGAAAGCAGTAGCAATATCAACAGTAGCAATATCTCAAGCATGCACATTGATAATTATGTCTTCTATATTATTTCAAAGAGTCCCAGTTTCCCTTGTTGTGAAAAAGGTGCATAGGATTCAGCTTGCTAAGTTTAAGCAGGCAGGTCATCTCATCCCTAATTAGGGAAAGGATGGCACTGAGGGCTTTGCACTGTATGTTCTCAGGAGAACAGGAATTCTCAGATGAACAAGGTGCTCTGGTTTTTTGTCTAAGGGAACAGAATTTCTATGGAAAGAATACAGATAAAATACCAAGTTTCCCTTATGCATGTCTTTAAGATGTCTTTTCAATGCTAGAGAAACAAAGGATATACAGGTATTGCACGTAAGATGTATAATCACAATTGTAAGCTTTTCCATTATTTATAAAGATGATCCCCATGACTGTATACGAAAGAGGATTCCCCAGTCTGCATATAACAGCCTATGGCATACCACCATAAATAATGAGTAGCAATGCAATCAGATAGGAAGGATTTACATTATTTAAGCTCAGCCAAAATAAGTGACAAATTGCAGTTTAATGCAGATAAATGTGGAAAAAGATGCAAAAAAAAAATGGTGTAAAGCTTTGGAGTGGCAGTTGGTAATAACAGCCAGTAAATAAAAAGGAAGGTTCATGCTGCTGACTAGGAAAAAGATTTGGGAATTCATGGGGAGGAAAAGAATCCCAAAGAAAGCAAGGGGTGGCATTGCTAAAGAGTCTATATAAATGGAAGGAGGTACAATTCTCATACTAGGCAATATATTAGGCAATTGGTGAGATATCTAATAAATACTTTGGTATTCAGAGGAGAAATCCAGTCTCCGGAAGGGCAGTATAACCAGCCTCCGGTGCCATATGTTGCAAGAAACAATCAACAGAAACTTCAATGATTAGAGCTAGATGCCTTAGTGATAAATTTAATACATTATAATGCCATTGAATTCAGCAATAATTCTTTATTTACCTGCAAGTGTATGAGATGAGAATTTTACTTTAGTTAGGAACAACCACCAATAAAATGAAACTGGAAAAAGGAGGAAATGATAAAACATGAATCTAAGTAATTATATGATTGATATTGTTAGTGAACCTTTCACCTGAAGATCCTACAGGGCTTTGCAAATGTTTCTGACAGGATTAAGACATATATTTACAATTATGCTTGCTTTTCAACTGCAGAAATAAAGCATAAGAATGAATCACATCTAAGATCCCAGGAAAGACTTGCTTTACCTAAACACACTATCTGAACACTAGTTCTTTCCTTTCTTATCTCATAACTGCAGTCTATAATGTTCACAAGGGCATAAACATTATATTAAATTTACTTCTTCTTTCATGTTGTATAGTATTTAATACTACCTGCATGCTTCGATCTTTGGCAGTGGTTCAGGGAGGCACAATAACTACAGATCCCAAGCAGCCAGTCACTTAGAATTAATGAGATCCATTTTTAATGCTACATAATATATCTAACTAAAAATGCATTTGTTGAGCCTTAACAGAAATCTGTGGAACAGATTTTTATGGTGGGCCTGATTCTGTATGCCTCTGAAACAAACAGGATTATTTATTGTACCTGGGACAAGAGAAGACAAGACCATACAAGATGCATCTAAAGGTTCACATCAGTCCATAATATCCCATTTCCAGCAGTGACCCAACAGTCTGCCCTGTGAGTCTCCCACTGCAGTGGTTTTCACTGGCATCCCACTGCCCCCCCCCGAGCTGTGCTTTGCCAGTACCTGCATGGTTCCCATGCCACTTGCATCCTACCAAGACACAAAGTGCAGGGAACTTACACTATCAGGAGAGAGCCACAGGCTCCAATGAGCCAGGTTGTAGTCCCAATCAAATCTACAGCCGACTGGGGACATTACTGGGCTTGGGCATGTTCATAGTGTCATTTGTGGGATGTTGTCCTCCTTTTGGGGGTGGGGAAAGGAGTGCCCCAGAAAAGTCTCCCCTGGATATACACAGTACATGAAACTGCCTCTTTCAGCTCTTCCAGAACCTGTTGCTGAGGCTCTGGTTGCTTGTCCTTACTCATATTTTTTTTGTTGGGTTTTTTTGTGGTTTTTTTTTTTGTTTTTTGAGGTTTTTTAAATGCTATTCCAGTCCTAACATTCAATTGTTTTCTGACCAGTAGTGAATGTTGTGTTGGGATTTTCAGCAGCCTCTAGGAGGCACTACAACCTGAATTTTACCCCTGAAGGAAAGTAAATCCAACGAAGTCTTATGTCTGAGCAAATTTGTTCCTAAAAGCTGGGGATTAGCAAACACAGCCTCTGGTGCTAAAAGGATGCTCTAACTTGGAAAAATCCAAAGATATATTAGCCAAGTCTGTGCTGCTGGTGCAAAAGATTGTGTTGTTCTCTTTGATGTTTGTTCCTGGGCAGCATCTGACTCCAGGTACAGTGCAGCTCATCTCCACTGCATCCTGTGTTCCCATGGGAAGAAATCCAGGTATGCAAGCAAGGGGGATGGTACGGTATACTTAGCACTGATCCTGGTCTGTCTGATTACAGAACCAAGATACTAGGTCTGTAATTCTTTCCTGTGTTTTTTGTACTGAACAAAACTAGCTAAATAACAGAAGAAAAATTATACCAAATCAGAGAGACAGTCAGACAAAAACGACAGAAAGAAAAGTAAACAGGAGCCCCCAGGTGTGAACTAAATGGAAACAGTACTTTGACAAATGAAACTTGCCTTTTGTGTCACAGGGGGCCACTAACTTCTTTTACCCCCAGCCGCAGTATACAGCATAACATTGCTACTTCCTTGACGAATGCAACTCTATAGCAATGAGAAACAGCCAACAAAGTGCCCATCTGCCTAGTGACCCCCCCACCACTAATGATTTCATCCACTACTTGCTACCTTGTTAAACGCTGCAATAAATAATGGCAATGTTTGTGAATAGACCACTTGCCCTAGAACAAATATCCAGTGCTTGTCAGTAGTCTTTGTACATGCCCTCAGCTGTAATTCTGCAATCTTAATTCAGGCAAAATTCCCATAATCTTCAACCTTAACTGCCATTTTCCTGACTTTTGAGTGCTTAACCATCCAACCTTAACATTCCTTTAACGTTGCTATTTGTCAATGGAATAACTCATTACGTTGTGTGTTGCTTAGGGACTGTGTAATTCCTCTAGCAAGTAGCAGCCTTTAATGAATGGCACCTGATCAATAATGCAGAATTCAACATTTGAGAATAAATAAAAAGCTTTTTTCGTGAGGGTGTCTGTAGGAAATGTCAAAACCATTTATCAAGGGTCCAGGCTGATAGCCTGCAGCTGCTGTCCACAAGAACTATAAAAATGAACTTTGCTGAGTCCTGCAAATATGTTTTTTTGTCTTGAGTATAATTAGCTTTTTCCATGACCAAAACACAAAATAAGGACTTATTGAGTATGAATGCAATGGTCATCATCAAATCTTTTTTAAAGTAAAACTTTACCATAATAGTACTTTGTCCCTAAGCTGCTAGTTATACAGGATTATTTTATCTTGGTTTCCAGATGCACCTTTAAAACAATCCTCATTGTAACTCTAGACAGGCTGAGCTGCTTAATACAGATGCAAAAATGCCTTTGTGTTTGGGTTTCAAAACCTCATCTCAACAAGGCAAATGGACAAACATTACACACCAAGACAATGGTAAGCACTTTACCTCTTCCTGATATCTAGGTGAAACATATATCAAAGGAGCAAGTCGTTTTAACTGTTTTGGAAAGCTTTTACATTTTTTAATAAATGAGCTAACAGAGAAGCACAGGGCAACTCGAGCTCATTTGCTGATCATCTGCATCCGGTGGTAAACAGAGTAGCAATAATTAAGGGCTATAATCACCATTGACAAATACGAGCAAGATGATGAAAATAGAGGTTTAATGAATTTCGCTTTAGTCCCTCATGGCTTAAAAAACTTCATTGTGAGTGCCAAAGTGACCCCTCCTTGTCAAATCCTAAGTCTAGTGTGATCAGTTTTCTAGGCATGTTATTTAAATAGCTAAGAATAATCTCATTTGGGACTCTACATATCCAAGCAAGGCTCCTTCCATCACACCTGCCACCGGGATGGGGACGGCATCAGCCATGTAAGTTTACTTTCTAAAGATCAAGGTCTTGATCACCTAGGAGCTGCTCAAGAAGGCTTCACCTTTAGCTAGCCTGAACTATGCTGACAATTTGATTTCTCTCTTTTCTGATGCAGGCAGAAAGAGTGATCTCATGGTGGATAAGAACAAATGGAGGACCTTGATGAGGCTGGGCAGGCAACAGTTCTACAGCTTCATCCTCTCTCTCTCAGAGGTAGGTGACAGAGCTAGTTGCTTCATCTCCTCTAAAGTCCTATGATTTCCATTTTGGTCGCAATGATGTCACCATGAGTCAACAATGAGATCCACCTTTCTTAAAATGCCTTGGTGGGTAACAATTTCTGCAGAGACACTGCATCTCTATTGACACTACTGGAGATATCCTAGGTATTACACCAATGAATCTGTTTTTAAATCCATCTCTTTAAACAGTGCTTTTCCACCTACTATGAAAATTTCTATGGTAACACTGCTATTTATCATTGGTGGCACTGCATGCCAGACAATGGCTATGAAAGTAGCCGTCACTGTACAGGTTTCACAAATGATTTAAGCAACTAGCCTTCTCTTAAGCAATAAAGGGATATTTCATTTTAAGATAATTCATCCTCCATGCTTGTCACTGCTGTAGCTTAGTATCAGGGAAGAAATGATCTTTGATGCCTTGTAACGTTTTGTCACTCATCACAAAACAGAGAGATTAATGAAGAAAAAGAAAAGGGAGTGTGAGTTGTTTTTTTTAAGAAGCATCTTCCCACAGCAGATTAGAGCACAGGCAGAACAAATAAGCAAGGTAAAATATATCAGCATGATAAAATGGAGAAGATACCACAACAAATAACACTTACAGAGTCATTTTTAATGTGCAGCACAAAATGAAGTTGATGAAATATTCAAACTTCAAATCTAAATGTGAGCCTAAATCAGCACTGTGTGGTAGGGAAGCAGACAGCTCTACTGCTTCTCTGTCTGGTGAAGAATGGTTTTATACCACAAAACCTGAAAAAGGTATGTCTTGAAGTAAGTGGGACTGCTTGAGTACAGATTGATCATATGCATCAGTATGAAATGTGAGAAGCACAGAAAGTGAGTGTAGCCAGGGCTGGGCCAGAATCCAAATGAGAGTCATGCCAACCACAACAATATTCAGATTTTCGCTGGTGGAGCCAAAGTCCTAACTTGGATCAACTTGGTTTTTCCTCAGTTCTTTCAATACATAAAATCCTTCCAAATAGTTCCTGGAATTGACAGTACCATGTTTAAACATAATGGACCACAAATCTGTCTGGCTGAGAAGCCTCAGGTGCAGTCACAGGCATTATGACAACTATCACCGTGAAAAATAAAAATGCAGGGTTTTAATTGCACTTCTAAAGCTGCCTTTATCGCTTGCTGTCCAGTACTACAGCTGTACATTAGCCCTTCATTTTTTAAAGGACTGTCTTCACAGCAACACTCACCTGTGAGTGCTGCAAACTATGCAGCTCTGTGCCTACCTCTTTAATACCAAGTAGCTTTCATTCTTACACAGTATTTTTGCTATACAAAATAAATATTGGGATACAGATCTTTGGAGAGTGTGCATCACAACTTTGGGTATATTTACATCTGGATTTTGATTCAGATTATTCAAAAATGTAAAGCATAATAAGTGGTAATATGTCATGGTTCACACACAACTTTGTCTATACCACTGCTCTTACTGTATTTCTGTTCAATGCTGCACATCTTGCCTGACTGCATGTAAATGCACATTAGCTAATATTCAATACAAGTTTTGGCAAGGTGAATATTGCATGTGAACTTGCCAAAGTAAAGGAAATTAATTCTGTCATTAATTTCTACCAATTTGCGTAGATGTTGCAAGAAATGTGACGTCTGTCAAGATGCTTCAGAACATATCCCATTCTCTGTGTAATAACAAGATAGAACAGGGTACATTGTCAATGGAGTGACAAACTCTGGATGTCCTCAGATAGTGCAGGATTCAGTAAACCTCTTAATATTATTTTAATTAAGATGTTACAGTCCATCATGTCAAAACATAAAAATACAGATTATATAAAACTGCATTACTGGACCTCACAAAGCCCTGATTAATGGCTTGATAGGTTGTAAAATGAATCCAAACTGTAAATTTAGAACTGAGGGCTTTTCTAAAATGTGAATTATTGACTTGACAGATCATAATAATTCTTTCCAAACTATTCTGGTCTATGGTTCAGATCTTTCCTGTATAGCTCACTGACATGCACAGTAAGTCTAATTTACTATGTCTCTTACTGCATGAACATCCACAGACTGCAGCATCCCCTGAAATGTATTCTCAAATAATTGCAAGTGACCAGATGGACAAAGGGATGAGGAAGAAAATGTCATTAATCTATAATGACTTACAGATAAGAGTAACTCAGAATCCCTCCTACTAGGTCACCTGGCAGAAAATATTCTACCATTAACAAGGTACACCGATGCCTGAATGTTACATGGAATCTGCTTTATGCATCAGCTACCTTGGCTCTCCAGCGATTTCCATTAAAAAAGGTGGTTTATTTGCTGTTTCAGGATGCCATTATTCTCTATAGCCCTAACACAGGAGAGATTTCTAATACCTATCAGATTACAACTAGACAGGTATATTAACACGAGCCTCAAAAAGCCACTTGAACCCAAAACTTCTTATCTGGATATGTTTTAATCACCTTGTATAATATTACCTCTGAAGACTGGAGCAAACCTCAGCTTATCAGATAAGAAATCTTAGACACTACATGTGAAGAAGTCATTCTGGATCCTGCGGAGCTCAAGCCCTATAGACAATACAGATGCAGCTGGATCAAGCCACTCAGTTCTGGCCATTGACACTCACTGTTGCAACTTTTTTTGTATCTACAAAAGTCATTAAAATGTAGTCCCCTCTCCTCCAAAGGCAGGGGTGAACTCAAAGCCTGTTTTGCCGAACGTCTGCAACACAGCATTTATTTCCCTGAAGTTAAAATTCCAAACTCAGGTCAGTCTATTTTGCAAAATACCTTCTTTTTCCCTTGGTAAGAGAAGGACACTCACATGTATCTAAATTGAAAATTTGTATCTTGTTGCAACATATACAGTTGAAGCTCTTTTTGTTTCAAGAAATCACAAATACATAATAACTTAACAACTTCAAACACATCTTTAAAGATCCAACACTCACCATTTCTATTTTGTCAGGACAGAAACTTTGATATTTCAAAATATGATTTTTCTTTTGAATAGAAATAAAAATCTGCAAGACTGAAAACTTCTGAGAAATGCTGAATTTATTTTGGACTAATTTTAAAAGTCTGTGTTGGTAGAAGAAAGCATTTTCCTCTCACCGACTGAAAATACTTTAAAAATGTAGTTTATATAATGTATTATATAAACAAAAAGTAATTATTAAAATTATGAAAAAGTAATTATGAAATACCTATAGAGTAATGTCAACCCAAATTTGGTTTTTGAGGAACAAACCCTACGTACATACAAAAACCAAAACAAACAAAAAACTGACCACACAAAAAATGATTGACAATTTTTCACTTATTTTTAGCTCAACTGCTAGTTTAACTTTCAATCAATTCCATCAATTTTTAAATAATCTGATTAGATGAATATTGGGATCTAGTATGACTTGATAGGGAGCAGTTATCCTAAAATATAGCTACTAATGCAGTATTATGTACTACTACATACTAATACTAATGTTACTTTAGTAGAACTAGATCTACTATCTGGGCATGTATTAAACACTTAAGTACTGAAAGAGTTAAGAAAATTCCAGTAGAAAAAAAAAAAAATTTAAAACCTTTACGTTAGACTCCATAAAGTTGAGGAAAATAAGACTGAACAAATTGATATCTATAAAGTTCTAATCACATAATTATCTTTTTGAAGTAGTGTAACATGTATTTCGTAGAGCTAATCTACACTTCATTACCCTCTTTAGAGATGCACACTCAGAGCAAAGTCTACATACATTCACCACATTTTCCCATTAATAAAACCAATTAATTATCATAATATGAAATTTGGGGGGTTTTTTTGGAAAAAAAAAGATACCCCCAAAATCTAGCCTGAAAGTCAACACTTTTTTGTTCAGAAAACTTTGAAGTTTCTGTAGGCATACATGGCATACTATCCTGAATCAACATTTTCCACAGAGTCTGCAAAGGAAAAGCAGGAATGATTTTCATGATAAACCTAGAAAAACATGTAGAAATCTGTATCATAAACCCTTTGCAAATAGTTCCTGCATAAGAATAAAAATGTAGAGGAGTATACAGAAATGACCTAAAGAAAAATAATGTGTAGGTATTTAACATGTTTTTTAAATATTTGTCGATATTGTGCACAGACAAACCAAAATATACAAGATGAAATCCTGGCCCACTGACTTTATCCCCAAACTATCTTTCAGATGGATTAGCTAATCATAGGACCTCAACTTCTTTAAGTCAGTTCAACTCTTGAAGATAAATGGGATCTTTTCAGGCTGGAAGGAAAAGGTTTCACTAGAAGGAACGAACAAAAGAAAGAAAGGGAGATCGTGGTCAGAGTAACCCCAAAAAGCGGGACCCTCACAACAGAGGAAACTATTAAGAACAATAGTCAAACTCTTCAGAAACAGGAGCGTGTCTGAGGTTGGGGATCGGGCCTAAACTTAGCCTTCAAGTCTCCTCCACTTCATCCACCACCTTTTTCCTCAGAAGAGAAAGAGAAGGGCTGTCTGGAAACCACCATTGCCCCAAGGTCTGAGTATCTCCCCCCAAGGCTTGAACACAGCCAATTTAACCTGCTGATGTCCTTGGTGAAGAGAAGAAAGCAAGCCTGTGCACAGCCAAACACTTGAAACATTTTCTGCATCTGTATGGCCAGTAATATAATTTCCCCAAATCATCTTCATGTTGAGGTTCAGATACCCTCTGTATGTTGGGAACTTTGCAGCAGAAATACTGGGGACTATAGTAAGGGAAAGGTTTATAAGTGACAGGAAGATGAAGCTGGCTTTTCTAGTTCTAACATCCCCTTCTAAATGCTTAAATAAAAAAAATCACTTTGAATTCTCAAGCAGGGAAAGTACTCTAGGAATGATTACTAAGCATTTCACTTAAGTATGCAGTCCTCAATACTACATAAGGCTATTAAAGTAAACACTATAACTGGATTTTTTTTTTTTTTTTTGGTGTGTGGATGATGGTGTGACCTTAAGAGGATTTTTTTCTGCAGTTATGGTTCCAAAGGGATGCTTTGAATAGTCATACCTCCCACCACACCGTGTCACCTAACTGTCCACAGGTGTTAGGAAAGAATCTTCCTCTCAATTTCCCCAGTCAATGCTGCTGCACAGTTTGCAAGTTAGTTTAAGATGTCCTTTAAGCCACCAGGGAATGCCCTTTGATAGAAGCATCAGGAGACTGGACTGCATGGACCAATGACCTAATCTTTGCCAAATACATGCAGGCATGTTCATGAGTTTGTATGGATTTGTCATCTTTGCATCCCCACCTATGCTCAATGCCTTCAAGAGCAGGATCCCTCCTCCTTCCCTCGATTCCATTATACATTCATATACAACTCAATTCTCTGGGCCGTACTATTGTGACTCCCTAAGTATACACTATTAATTACTTTGCAAGATATTGTAGTAACTTGAGGAGAAAAGATCATCTCTTTGCCCTCAGTATCTGACAGTCAATAAATCCAAAAATTAATCAGGCTAAATACTACTCTCTCCTGATAAATTCTATGGAATGAATTTTTTAAAAGTAAGGCATTGCTCAACATAGCCTCAAATTTCAGAATTACTCCTTGAAGTACTGAGAGACTAAGTGTTAAGTAGTCACAAAACTTGCAGGATCTAACCTTCCTTACAGTATCATTCAGGCACACAGGGAAGGCATAAAGGCACAGAACTGTAAGTGCTCGGAACAAATAGCACTGTGTAAGTGTCCAAGGAAGCACCAAAAATGCTGCATGTGATTGGTGGTGTTTCTATTCATCCACCACAGACACAGCCTGAACAATTTCCTTGCAGTTCTCTATCAGCACTCTTCATTTCTCACCTGGAAAAGTTCTACTGCTATCCCAGTCCTAAGCCTCTTCTGGTCAGAGATGGAAACCCGCCAAAACATGTAGGAGTACTGTGAATGAGGTGTGCTAAAGAGTCCTCTGGGACTGCAAACTCATTTTTACACAAGGTCTGAGCAAGGGTGTGAACCCAGATGTCTAGAGATAGAGTATTGCATTAACCTACCATGCCATTTGTCTGCATTTATAACAAACGCACACTGTATTTCATAGACAAGGCTGCACTTGTCTTCAGCCACATGGTGACAAAAGAAGTGCTATAATATTAATTTGTAGTTAAAAAAAAAAAAATGTTGCATGTGGAGCCATCTTTTGCACTGACAGAAGATGCATACTTTTCCACTGACACTGCAGGGAACAGCCATCAGATGTCAAGGGGGATTTTTCAAAAGCCTTCAGAGACCTAATTAGGCTGCCACTAAAGCCAGTGATAAAATTCCTGTTGCCTTTAGAGGAACAGGAACAGAGGTGGGCCCTTGCTGTGCTCTGCCAAAGCTTCTGCTTTCTCACCCATGTGTTATGCCATAGCTCAGACTGTTTCCCTCCAGTCATTTGGACCTGGTCCATAACCTGGTCCTATATGTCATCTGTTTTTCCAGTCTGATTTAGAAGAGAATATCATTGAAACAACACTGACCAAACTGATGGCAAAGATAAAAACAACAATAACTGCCACTAAAGATCATTTTTTCAGTGCATGATGGAAGGGAAATCTGTCTTATTTGAGATCTGTAAAGATTTTTAAAATACTGCTCTAAAAAATATGGAGATAGTTGGTTGAGCATTCCTAGTTTAACACCCTTATTGTGACCAACCAATAAATATATTTATCCAGTGGATTCATTGCCATGAAATTAAAAAAGAATAGGGTTGGGTTTTTTTTCAATTTCAGCCCATGATAAATTCCTCTTTATTTTACTAGCTCTCTCACATTGTATTAACGGAACTTTATGAAGTGTTTGCCAGGTCAAAGGCTAATCTAATTACATAAGACTTTTCTGGATCAGATCCATTTGTTACAGACTATTTCAGTGACTTGGCTTCTGTCTGTGCATATCTGTGTCTACACAAACTGATAAAATCAATGTTCTTTCCCTCAAAGTGTGAGTTTCAGTACTTTTGTACACAGCTGTCTTAAAAGGTTCCAAATATATTTAAAGAAGAAAAAGAAAAAAGAAAGAAATGGAGAGGTTATTTTTTAGGATGAGTTCATCTGGGATGATCATTTACACTGCAAAATTACCATGTATTGAATAAATATTTTTCTCCCCAGTAAAGTCTTTAAAAATGTCCGTGTTCATTAGGACAGGGATGTAGCTTCCTTTTCTCTCCTCACTCTTCCTCGTTCCTCTGATTTCCAGCTGCTCAAATCATTTCTGTTCTGCAACAGAGCCAAGTTCACAACTGATGTGGAAGACTGGTTTATGCGGTGAAGGACTGTAAGCGCATGCTGAGGGAGTCAAGAGCAAACCCACAAGGGTATAATATACCTTTTGAGGGTGTAAAATGTCTGTTGAGGGAGTCAAAACCAGATGTCCAGTTAGATTCAACATTCTCCTCTTCCAGTGCATGAAACTCCATGTGCCGAGTCACATACCAGCACATTGTATGCGTGGGCCAGCTGCACATCCACTCGCATGGTGCAAGAGCCCTAGAGTTAGTCTGCGAAACATGTACTGCTCCAGCCACACTTCTCCTCCTCCTTGGCTCAACACACCAGGCACAGCTAGTTAGCAATCAGTCAGCAGGTCAGAAAGCAGGAAGGAGGCTTCACCAGACTTCAAAACTAGGAGATGCAGTCTTGGCCATAGGGGATTTTGAGATGAGGTTCAGCTGCAGTCAGTCTTATATGCATCACATGAGACTTAAATCTTAAACCCTGTTAAAACTCTTTGGTATATCTCTGGCACTGCAACCATGTTAAGATACTCCCTGACCAGCTGTTGATTAACCCAAAGTGTGGAAAGTCTACAGAATTGCTAAATAGGAGCAAGCCCGGTTTTCTGGGAAGAACACCAACCTTTGAAGGGTTTGGCTAATCACACACACTGAAAATCCTAACAAACCCAAACACAAGCTACATAAGATTCATCTTCTGAGGTTCTTCAGAATATATTAGCTGTTAGATGCTAAATATTTTCCCATCCTCAGCAAGAACTCAGAGGTATTTCAGGCATCCATATTGATGGGCAGTTTTCTGCTTTGTTACAATAAAATTTCAGTGAAGCTATTCAGCCACCAGCCTGCCCATATTCTAGTAAAGTAACTTAATACGGCTTCTCTTGTTCAGCCTCCCCTCTCTCCTCCCATCTCTTTCCCTCCAACCCTAACCATTTTGCTATAAATTTGATGACCAAGTGGGGCAGAAGAGAGCAAAGGTGACTTTACCAGAAAGTAAAGTGGTTACTGGTTGAAGAACATAATGACATCCAGGGAAGGGTGAAAGTGCAGAGACTGATAAAGAACCTGTCTTCTACTACTGTCACCTTTAATAACTTTCATCTTGTTTTTTGTTAAAACATGAAAATGAAACCATTCAATTCAGATGGCTGCTGCCGCTCTGTCTGCCTGTCAGCCTCGGAGAGCAATTTGGTTTCTGTATTTCTCTGCAGCAGCACAACAAAGGCACCGAACTGCTGAATCCAATATTCATGCAAAATCTACAATGTAAGGGGCTCCCAAGGTAAAGCAGCATATCTGGGAAATCTGCATTCCCACCGGATCACTTTGACAAAGGAATGCCATGAGCAAAGGAAATGCTGCAGGAGCATGCAGCACTCAAATAACTCAGGCAAAAGCAATGGCTGCCAGCAGAGCCACTGAAAGCACACGAGCAGCTCTTCTAACCGAGAACAAAAAATAGTGCAAACACACAAGGAAGGTCAGGAGCCGCCTAGACCTGTTATCCCTCACATCTTTCGTGTATGAAGTGAAGCACATGGAGACTGAGAATGTGGCACAGTACCACCCATCTGCAGACTTTCCAGTCTAAGGAAGGGTAAGGAGCAATCTGTCCATCTTGTTTCTGGTAATGTCCAAATTACTTCTCATCCAAGCCACAAGGCACATGCATCCAGCCTCAGTGTCCCATCAAAAGCCTTGCACAGATGTCCCCAGGCCTCATTCAGGTGATAGATTTTTAAAGTTTACTTAACTTTGAGCTTCATAAAGCTAAAGAGTGTTTTCTGAGAAGACACAGCATACACAGAAGAGAAACCAAAATGTTCTAATTAAAGGCCTTCTCCTGTTAGCAGAGGATATTGGATTAGGGCAAACCACATCAGAGGAAACTATTTAATCCATGTTTGGTTGATTTGTACACTGGGGAGGCCAAAAGATTTTAGCAGCAGCTATTGTTTACAGCAGCTATAACATCCTGTCAGTTTAACGACAGAAAATCTAGTGTTACTTTTTTGGCTGAATGAGGAGGTTTTTCTTCTTTTAATATGTACACATTTCTAACTACCTGACTTCTAAACCAATATTATAAATATCTTTGAGTTGTGATGTTAACTTCAAGAATATCCATGACGCATGAATAACCTGTGCTGATAACCTCCAGAGAGTTACAAATAGGGACATGATGTAACAGCCATAGTAAGTCATTTCAGGAGTACTTTAATTCCACATGACAACAGTTCTCTTGACGAAGGGGTGGGCTGGGAGAGGCCAGGATTTGCCTGGATTATTCTCTAGGATTACTAGCATGCATTCTGACACAACATTTACAGTTATGTTCAACAGAAAAGCATGAGAACTCTGTCATGTCCCACTGGGTGCATAAGCCAGAACCAGCCTATTCAGCTTTTGTGTTGCTTTTTGGGTGAACATACTAATAAATAATGAGCATACCTCTAAACACACTCTTTGTTAAAGTGAAAATGGGGTTCTTCATTTATGGTCTCAGAGTTTCCATATTCCAGGTGGGTCATTTCTGGCCTTTTTCTCCTTGGCACACTGTTTAGACAAAGAAGTGTCTGTATGCTTCACTAACCTTCACGTTATACTAACTCTATGCTTGAACTTTCAGGTTAGGTGATATTTTTCCCCTTTTCTAAATGAATGCCTTGTTCAACACATTGTTGATACAGGCTGAAGAGAGGTATATTATACCATAAGGGACCAGTTTACATACAGCAATACACATTTTTTTTATTAATGCAATCCATCATCTACCTTACCCTCTCTGTGAACAAAACAAAAGGATCAAATTTATATGTAACTGCCAAACTCAGAGATTTTTGTAAGGCTTGTTTATGAAAAGAGAAACCAGTGTGGGAGTAAAATATAATTCATAACATATAAATACTTCCTAAAGGTACAATAAAGCTCATGGCATCAGCAGAAATAAAAAGCATTATGGGAAAAATAGTAGCAGATCCTCACATCAGAAGGCAACAGAGAGAGGTCAGGAAGGGAGGGTAAGGGGGAGCTGGTAGCCCCACTCTGGCCCACACAGAGTGAGCAGCAGCATTAGCTGGGCAGGAGGGAAGAGAATGTGAAGCTTCTGTCTCTGGTAAGTCTGTTAAAATGCTGTTTCTAGCACGTAATATCTCAAATATCAGCTAATACAGACATTTGATATTGCAGTAATGGCATCTGGACCAATGACAATTCTTTTGTATGCCTCTTTTCATATAACCAGAGTGAAACCAAGTACTTGTCTACTACTTCTATCTATAAAGAAAATAAGATATGATGAGTTAGGTGAAAGTTCCTAAGATTTTAGGCACCAGAAGTTTAGCAAATGTAAATAAGCACCAATCAGCAGAACTGCTCTCACAAACTGCTCTGCCCTGATCCTCTCATTTGTCTTCTGCTGTGGCTCAGGCATCCTCCTCCCCTTTTATAAAAGAGTAAGGTCAGCAGGACAGCTGGGGGAAGCTGGATGAGAGTGAAGACAGACTAGTGTAAGAGGAAAAGACAGATTCCAAAAAAGGGAGACAACACAGAAGGCAGGCCTGAGATGAACATGGGAGGATGAAAAAGTGGCAATAAGAAAGACAATGTGGATGGACCATTCTCCTGGAAGCAAAGACACAAGGCAATGAGGGGCAAGCTGTAGTCAGGGGCTGTATTTTGCAGGGTAAGAGTGGCATTGCAATTCAGAAAACTAGCCACAGCTAGTAAAAGGGCAGGCTGGAAGAGTTAAATATCACAGTCATTAATGAACTGAAATTAGATTATAAATCCTTTTGGATTTGTCACCCATGGTGGTAATGATGCCCTGGCTCTTCATTTCACTGCAGAGACTATTTCTGCTTATGGGACTGTAAGCAATTAAACAAGAGCCCTCACCACCACAAAATCTACCAGAAGATACACAGAGCAGAAGACCAGCACATCACAAACTATATACTTGTGGTGCTGATACTAAAAAGTATCAAAGAAATGCAATGTTTTTGGCAGCTGCTGTCAGTTAACAACAGAAATAGGAAAGATAAAAAGTAAGAAAACTAGAGGGCAAGAGGCTGCAGTTGCCACAGACAAAATTTCTTTATCAGAAGTAGAATGGAAGGAAGATATTTTCCTACTTCACTTCATCAGAAGGTGATCGCTTCTCCTCTTATTGGTATAACAAGAAGTAGTCCACACTGTGAACATTTAGTTCTGTTCTGTTTTCAAATATTCTGAGCCTCCCAAACCTGTTGGTCCTGTGAAAACAAGCCTTCTGAGAAAAAAAGCAGCGTTTGGGAAAAAAGTGATACTTTTTACAGCAACAGAAACAGCTACTGAATTCTGGCTTTGCAGTGCTGCTGTACTGTGGGCTGGCAGCTTTCAGAAAGAAAAGACTTTAGGTCTGGGGTTTGTAAGCAATTTGCCACACTTGTCATCCTTGCTGTATAAAAGCCTTTCCCGGAGGACATTGTTCTAACAAAATTATCCACTGCAAAGGCCAGCAGCATGTTCATAGTGTCTCAATCAAGGCTGCATAAAGAGGAAAGTCAACCATGCATGTCTATCATTTGGACGATTAGCCTTTCTGACTGCAGACACTATTCTAAAAGGCTAGTCCTCAGAAGCACCTAATTTCTCAGTTGGAAATTATTTCTCTTTGTCTGTCAGAAGCACATAGCAATGAATGTCCTCTGAGAACAATATTCAGTGGCTTAAAGCAGAATCAATGCAAATACATCAGAAGTATCCTTGTAACCTCTTTACGCCGAAAAAAAAGAGGGGTATTTGTGATACAGAGTAGCCAAAAACAACAACAAAAGAAAGAGGATGAGCACAGCACACCGGTCCTTGCGCACCTCCATTTATATTTTTGATACCACTCCTGTCAGTCTCCCTCATTTACCCTGGATTCCCTCTGCACCTCATCAGTTGTATTAACTGCAATTGTTTTTAAAGAGGAAAAAAATCCACATGGTCAAAAGAAAAGGAAGAATTATTTCCCAGGTACTCTTCATAATCACCATACACTGCTTTAATCTCTGAACTGTATTCTGTATCTGATTTATACTAAACTACACTACCTTCTATTATCACTGAAGTTTTTTAGTATTGTCTGATCTGCTTGTACTCCCTGCTAATTCAAAGGAAAGAAAACCCATGAATTGCAAGTGACATTCTTACAGATCTACAAGTATAAGGGTCGGATGAGCATAACTGATAAAATAAAGCAATTTATACAACATAAAAATTATTGCTTAATCTGAGATAATGATTCATCTGCCACCTTGTGTGCTTTCTGTGAAGGCAAAGTTCTGAGCCAGGCAAGGTCTAAGAATTTCCAGTTCATTCTTATTTTCCTTCCTTCATTCTTTTGTGACATTTTTAGCACCTACTCAAAAGAAATTCTTCAAAGGAACCAGATCTGAACTATGATGACAAAGGCATGTCTAGATGGAGCTAGGGGTTTTTTTCAGTCTGAATTGAAAGGAAGATTCACTTCTTTCCTTATCTGTCTTATCTCCAAGATCAGTAAAACACAGACAAATTGCCTTCTTAATGGAGGAAAAAAGCACATGCAAAAGTATTTTTATACTATGGGGTTGCAACAGTGTTTACTTTCAAGCTCAGCTAAGTATCAGCAAATGCAAATTAACATCTCACTTAATACGATCCTCTTCTTGCTATCTATAATCCTCCTCATCCTTCTTCCTCCTCCCCTTTCCTCTTGGAATTGATGTGGTCTCTGGCAGCTATTTGGTTTGTGTAAATTAAAAGGAACCACTGCACAACAGAGGTGGTTTTGTTGGACTTCCACGTGCACAGGCTAGGATGTGAACTGAAGGCATCATTGCTGGGACAGCCTGCCCAACATGCATAAATCAAGATTTTTGTAATTATTTTTTTTTAATGAAGTGAATTAAAAACTACAGAAGAAGATGTCATGTTGACAATTTTGTTCACTAAACAGACCAGGAACTGCACAAATGGTATCCAGATCAGTTTACTTATTAACATACCGCAGCTCTATTTGACTAGCGCCACTTTAAGGGGCAGGAGCACTGTTTAGTGTCTATGCCTGTTTAATCTTGGGGTCTCAGTCAGGACTGCCAATTCACATACTGGTTTTCCTGATCTACTTGTCTATTCACCACCAACAGCTTTCCCTCCATGGGTCTGAATCTCTAGCTGTCTGGATTTTGAAAATATCAGGTCCCAAAACTCTCCTTTTAAGAAAGTATCTCTCCATTCCACTTCCATTTTGGGATATAATACAAACTATTAAAATGAAACAGGATCCTAGGGTGTCCTTGAAAAATTTATTTCTCCAGCATAACACCTCCATGAGAATCCAGAGAACAGAATTCCTGCACATCTCCACACAGGAAAAGTCAGTTGCTGAAGGGCACCCTGCCCACTGTGGGGTGACTGCTGTCCTAAATAATCCTTGAATTCCAGCTACCACACTTGTTGCTGTTATGTGTGGTGTTACTGGGTGGGTACAAGGGCAGCAGATCTGCGAACATCCCCCTAGGCTTGCACAGCCAGGCAAAAGCAAGGTACAATTTATCTTTCCATTCTTCAAATCCCAGCAGCAGGAAACTGTGTTTATGAAATAATCATTTAAATTCAGTATTTGCCTTCTGCTTGTAAGAGTCGTAGCTGAATTTGGTTCATATTGTTTCAGAAAGCAGTCATTCTTACAGAGCTTACAACCTTTTGCCTTCCATTCAGAAGCCTCTTTTGATACCTAGTTCTAAAGAAATTCACTTCAGATGCTAACATTCACATGACAAACACTCAATCCAGCTTCTGATTCAGATCTTTGTTATTTTTGTATTTCCACAATTTGCTAAAACATAACTCGTTATGATGTATGAAAGGTCAGTCTCCAGAAAGTATCAAAATCAATTATCAGCCTTTAACTATTCACAGTTTGTTTCTTATCAGCTGGACTTTGAACAATCATCACAAATTTAGACTTGAATCATTTACTTCAAAATGAGTATGCATGTTACAGTGTAAGGCTGTGTGCATTTTGTCCCTGCCAGTTAGGAGGAAGATGCTAACACTCCTCCAAGGAGACGATCAAGGAGTATGGGTGAGCAGCACTGCTGTAGGATTAAGGTGTTGGCAACAAGGCAGGGAGAGAGCATGCTACCACAGCTTTGCTTTATCTGTCTTGTCAGGTCATTTGATCCTGGACTAAGTAATAGACATATTTACTTAGCACTGTATTTCTAAGATTTCCAAGGGGGCCAGAGAATTTGGTGAATACTCTTCTATCTCACAGTAGTAAAAGAACACAAAAATAATGGAAAAAAAGGATTGGTTTATGAGGGAGCAAGTTGAACGGAAGTGGAAGGGTGGTTGATAGAGGTAAAGTGTAACTCGCAGAGAAAGGAAAGCTGGGCTTTGTCCAGAGTCTGCTATTTTAGACTCACTTGCTAGCTAGAAAATATTCTCTCTACCTGTGTTTCCATATGCTCTAGGACTACTCTGTAGGAGAGACCGGTCGATACAAACCATTGTGTAACACATACACAAAAAAAACCAAACCCAGAAAAATCACAGAAACCTGCTGAAATGCAAAAGGCATCCTATGAAAACTCTTAAAGCCTAGTTGGTGTCTTCAGCTCTTACACAACTTCCTTGAAAAAATGAGCAGAAAAAAAATAAATGCAGGGCAGGCCTTGTGTATTTTCTGTCTAGACAGTAACTGAGAAATCTGTAAGAAAATATTAATAGCCTGCTTCTGTGGTATTCGTTCCAGATCTGTTTAGTCCCCTGACCAAATCTCCACAGTCTAGCCCTGAGAGACAGTGGATTCCAACAATGCCTTGAAACAAGCATTGGCTCATTAATCCTTGTTTTGTGATTACTGCCTGAGAATTTAGTGAAGGGAGACCCAAACATATGAGAAGAGCAGTTTCAATTCTTATACTTTAACTCTACTTCTTGGGAACCAATTGCACACCTTTCCTTTTTCCCCTTTATCTTCCTTTAGATGCAACATAAAGCAAACCATTTACTGATGCATATGTAAATTACATCAGGGAAAAAATTTTAAAAAGCCTTATTGAACAGGAAGAAATTTTGACATTTAAGATGCAGCGCTCAGAGTGGAACAGGCACAGGTAGAAGGATCGCAGGTTAAGGACAGAGGTGACTTGAGGGTGCAGTGATGGTGACAAAAGGAGGTACAACAGCAAAACTGAGATAACCAAGAGACATCAGTGGCAGTTAGGGACAATAAGATGCACATTAGAGACATGGATAGATGGTAAATGGAAAACATTTGTGAATCATTTTTGGGGAGGAAACAAAAGGAAGAGAATCTGGATTTGGATTGACAGGCTTAATAGCATGACAGCAGATATTATCATGAGTAATCAGTATCATGGATACTCAAGTTGTTGGCAAGTTCTGTAAAAATGCCTATGAACTCTGAAAGTTTCACCATCCACATGAATTCATGTGCTCAGAGTGTTTCAATCATCTAGTTCATAAGATGAAAAAGTTCCACAGGCTGCTTTTGTCAAGAGTACACTCAGGTAAATGGAGTCTGCCTACTTCTCATCTGGCCAGAGTACTTTACCTACTTTCAGTGCTTCACCTTGAGAACAAAGCTGGTGAATTCACCTACTATTGTGTTTATCCCTGATGCTCTAATTTACACCATTTACACTAGTGAAGGTATAACCTGAATGAAGAGTGACCAGTCAACAGTGTACTACTGTTTCAGAAGTTAACCATCAAACTGTATTGAACGCTTACAATACTACTGGCATGCACAGAAAGTTCAGGATCAGTGTGCAGTTCTTTTGCCCTTGACCCTCCCCTCCCTCCAAGTTCTTTCTCATCCTCTCCCCTCCAAAGGGCTTTCTTCTCCTGTTACTGAAGAAACCAATATTTAAGTAAAAGTTTTCTCCACCCATTTAATCTGACAAATCATGGAGGCTATTCCTGTGGCAATCAACTATAATGATCTATTCTGTACAGTAGATTGAATTCTTTGGTAATAACAATATTACATGGAGAAGCTTTTGGACCACTAAAACCATGTTAAAAGCAGGATGACATATGATTTAGTCTTTGACACTGAGCTCCCATATTGCTAGTTTCACAAATGATGTTTCTTTCCAGAAAAACAGTGGAGTAATAGTCATGCTGCAGTTCTTTGTTAAGCTTCTTCTCCATCAGTGTATCAAGCATTCAATCAAATGGGCCTTCCTTGATAGCCTTATCTCTCAGTGGGCCAGTGTTGCTTGGATGGAGCTGTGTGAAATGGCTGCACATTGCACTAGCTCCAATACCGATTTCATTGAGAGCAGAGTGTCCTGAAAATTGCTTAGCAAATATGACTTGAAATCAAAGTGACAGCAGTCTTATGCCCTAAGTAAGGCACATTTTGGTACTCAGCAGGGGACCAAAGAGTAGTTCTGAGTCATTATTTTAATTCTGTTGAAAGGAACCATGCAGAGGCCCCAAATCGGGTAAAGCCCTGCCAGTTCAGTGACTGACAGACATGGGCTGTGCAAGAAGGCACTGGGGGGAGCACAATCACCTTGTGCCACAGAACCAGATACTCACATTTCGCTTTGCCCAGCTCAGCTATTACACCTCAAGAGACTCCGAGACAATGGGGATTTCATGCCACTGCAATCCATAAGGAGCTTACAAACCTCCAGAGAACAGTCTGCATCAATTCATCCGGAAGTCTAAATATTTGACACTTGTAATGTCTTGTCTGCCTTTATGTTGTGGGCTAGGAGTGGGAGGAGAAAATGATTAAGAGGTTTATGTAGAGGAAGGCTAATAATCAGAATACTCTTCTTATTCAGCATTATTAGTCCCTACTGAATTAGATGGATCAGGAAAAGATACTTCATTTCTCTGGAGATAAAAAAGAACAGTCCGAGATCTTGAGGAAATATTGTGCCTATTAGTGTCTATGTAAAAGCCCTAGAAATAATGCTTACAGAGATAAGATGAAGAATAAGAAAATAATAAAGGCAAAACAGCAAAGGCAAATTTCCTCCTATGTGCTGCTCTGCAATTAACTGTTTGAAGCAATTCCCGATCCCCTTAATCTCAAGAACTCTGCTTATCTGCCCATCCAGTTATTTTTTAAATTTGTACTTCTGTTATTAGTGCTGCATTATTAATACACCCTGATAAGATAGGAAATAGCTTGGTGGTGTTCTGTTTCAGCATAATAGCCTTTATGATGAATAACTCCCTCCCATCTGAGGAGATTCATGATTCTCACTGCTCACAGAGTACAAGGCCCTGGGGGAATCCCATTTCCTCTTCTGCATTGCTATTCCATTTCCCAAAAGCAGCCTGGGCCTCCTTGTGTTTATCACATCTGCACACGCTGTTATCAATCAGGGTGCATGCCTTCTCCTTCTGTGTGGCCAGGCGATAGACATCCCTGGTGCCTCTGACAGATGTCATGCCAGCACGTACCTTAGCACGGCTCCTCATAGCTGACAAAAAAAAAGCAACGTTTAAGGTATTTTCTTGGGGGCAGGTGGGGAAGGGACAGCAGCTTTTCTAGCCACACTGCTTCCAGAATCTGGGCTCAAGTGATGCAACAGAGCAAGTGATGCACAGATTTCTACTGCAAATCAAGATTTGTATTTGGATAAACCTCCAGCAATACCCAATGGTGGAATGAAGGGGGCAAGCCATTAAAGCAAAGATAATTATGCTCACACTCTACAGTTTCAAATACATGTCATATTTTCTGTGAGAAAAGGAGGCAGGGAAGAAAGGATCAACAGTTTTTAAGTTTTCCCGGATCTGTTTCTGTAATGGGAGTATGTGATGCTGTAAAGGTTATTGTACAGCCTTACTCCTAGCATTTTGATACACACCATATTTTGACACCACATCTTTTTCTATCTAAGCATCTCCACTTCAGCCCAAACATTGTAAATTGAGCAGATCTGTGGAAAAAATTAGCAGCAATTAATATGGATGAGAGCAACTGGGATCTACAGAAATGCAATAGAGTCTTAGAGATATCTAGAGGATTTAATATAAAATGTTGCTATTTGTAAGAGCATTTTCAATCACCTCATAAGAGAAAAAAGATCATGTAATGGCTAGGGAGACTGAGCTAAGCAAGAAGAAGGATATTATTCTTGATTAAACCATGAGAGGTTACTGGAAATGTCTTAAGGGAATGTTGAGTTCTCTCTTCTAAAAAAAAAAAATTCTCCTAGTTTATCAATAAAAGCAAGTTTATAGCTAGTTAGCCTCCCAATTTTTTTCTGATAACTTGCTCAGAAACTCCATATAACACCTTTTCCTATATATTCCCACTGTACAGATGGGGAGGTGGAAATGAATAAATTTATACACATATATATGCACCTGTATAACTTTCTAGACACAAATGTACACACCATGATACACCTACCCATCCACCCATCCACCCACTGCAGGTTCACCCACTCCATTTCTCACTTCTGAGTGCTACAGAAGAGGTTTTGAGGGTCACAGGCCTTAAAAATATATTAACCTACCTCCTGATTTTTTTTAAGATCAAACAGGTCAATGACTTCAAACTTTGCTTTTACCTTCACCATATAGAAAGATTCTTTCATAAAGAAAAATGGGAGCATATAAAGTATTGCTTTTCATACACAGCACTTCATATCTCACTATCCAATGAAAGATCTTTTAACTGCTAATCACTTTAGCAACAATACTGAAGAAAAAGTCTATTTACATTTGGAAAATGAAACAGCATTTGGGTATCAGGAATCCAGATCCTGATTGCTAAACCCCAAGACATACTGCCTACCCTTCTGGGAAGGACTCCTCACTGGAAGCAATTCACAGGTCACGTTGCAGAGCAATGAGAATCTGGGCATCTGAGGGCCAGAGGCTCGAATCTAATGGGTGTGCACATTGTGACCAGATCTACAGATCCATTCAGAAGTACAGCTGAGCATCTCCAGTCCTTAAATCAATAAAAATCTGTTCAACTTTCCTTTGGTTTGTATAAGGTCAGATGTGCAAAAGCCTGCTTGGTCCTCTTCCCTGAAGGTCTGGATGGTTTATGCAACCTGTTCAGTTGCATTTGGATCTGCTCACCAGACCTGGGTGCTGTATAGTGAGTCTCCGACGTTTCTTAGACTGGAAAGCAGAGGATGCAGACATCCATATGGAGAATGGACAAGTATCTAGAACTTTCTGCTAACATCTTGTTACTGTATCTCCCAGTAGCTGGTTTTCTATTGAATTTAAAAGTACAGAGCAGAACACAAGAAGAGACTGGGTTCCTACCCAGGAAGAGATTCATTTCACCTTACTTGAGCTAGGCAAAACACAGACATCTCATTTTAAGGCAGCTGTCTAGGTTGCCTCTGTAATCAGTTGAAAAAGAAAGGAACATCTGGTAGGCAAGTCAGCCCATCCTAATATAGGTAGCACTTCATTCCTTCATGGGAGGAATCTGTATGACCAGCCTAGATGAGAAGGATAGTGATCATTCACTTAAGCTAGCAACATGAATTGCAGACTAAGGGAGTGCAATAATGCACTCACTAAAGAGTGAGGAAAAAGATAGGGAGATAATGACTTGGAGCACAGGGATACAGGCTTCTCATAAAAGCACAAATAACAGATAAATGTCTCCGGAGAGATATTCCCCAAAATGGGTTTAATTCCTAAAGGAAAAGGGAAAAAAGCAGGAGATGGTGAATGAGAAGAGCTATATCTAATGGTATTCTCAGTATTAAAATACAGTTCACGCTAGGCTCTCCCTCAGCTGAGCTGGTTATCTATTTAAGTCAATATTGCAGCAGAGAAATGAGGTAAAGCCCAGACCTTTAGGATAATGAAAAGCAGAATAGCCTTGCAGCTGAATCAGGAGGCTCAGACAAATCATTAGCCCATGATGTTACAGCAGTGCTCTAGTGGAGCCTCCTGCAGTGTCACCATCTCCTGCACCACTGAGCACTGCTCTTGGACACATGCTGAGAGGAGTCAAGCACAAAAGGAAAAGGCTGGGAGGAGAAGATCTTTAGGAAGTTTTGAAGAAAAAAAAAAAAAAAAGTAATAAGGCCTACAGCTGAGTGCTTAAAGTACAGTGACTGTAATTTGCATAAGATGTCAGAAACTCACATGATCCCAGGTTTAGCAATCTGTTCAGCATTTAAATTCCTCGCTCACCATTGTCTTGTAATTTTCAGTTTCATCTTGACTTTCCCGATTTATATTAACCTCTTCTTCATGGATTTAAAAATTAATTTAATGGGGTGAGAGGTGTGGGGAGGGCAGGGAAGAAAGGGACATTTCACTGAAATTCATTACTGCTGAAAGTCTTAGAAATGAAGTGGAACTGATTAACTAGAACTATCATAATGCCCAAAAATATCAACCAACAGTACAACTTAAATTGAAAAGAAAGGAAACATAAATAAAATAGGTCAGAAAAAACTTTGACAAAATCTAAGTGTTAAAAACAATGAGTTTTTTTGTTGTAGAAGAATCCAGTAATTTTCACTGAAATAGCATAACCTTCAATGTTTAAGAGATTTTAAAATGTGGCCACTGTACTGTCATAATATTTCAACACAAGAATATAGTTAAAGCATACTTACTAGGTGACCAATACTAAAGATTTCTGTAGCTTCATTAGGTTGACAACATTGAAACGGTCAAATTAATTGACCCATGGGGTCCTTGTGTATAAGGTTCATAGCCAACTAAATAACTACAAATTATGGTTATTCATGCCAATAAATGTCTTCAATCAAGAAAACAGTCAACTAACCTAAAAGTTATAGATTGCTGGGCATAAAATCACATGTCTTTGACAATGCAGAGGGCACTGGATAAAGTCACCTAGGAATGTAAAAAACCTAGTAGCACCAGACCAAAACAATTTGAGCAAGATAATTTTCTTTTGATCTCAAATTTTTACGGGAAAATTCATCAAAACAGACCAAGGTAAAAAATACAAAACTAGGCTTTACAGCTCTTTCCCTGCGTGAAATGTACTATAAATGTCACAGAAAGGATTGATTTTTCTAACACAGAAATAAGTAATTTTATCAAAGTGAGGGACAGCCTTTTTCATATTTTTTCTGCCCAGTTCAATTCCATATGGAAATCTCCTTCATCCACCTTTCATGCTTACAAGCTTGCTCATTAGTACAGTTTCTGAATACGCATAGGAAGACATCACTAAGGGAAGGAACACCATTTTTGGTATACTTTGAGGCAAAAAAGAGATCTACAGAACAACAGTATCTTATCTATATTTGCTCTCACCAATAGTTTGTGCTCAGACTAGGTACAAATCTTCCTCTATTACATATGGAAAGAGATTTTTTTTTTCCCTAAGCCAGGAGTTTCATTTAAGGACTCTAAATTACTCCAGGAAAACCTCACTTTCTGTATTGCTGTTCTCACACATGCACACACACCCCGCTGCCCCCAGTGAAAAGGAAGATGTCTACTAGTTTGAGAGATGGCTTTATTTTATGGAAAATCAGCAGAGGCAAAGGAATTAACAGAAGAGAAAGGTACCTTAATCACACATGACTACATGGTGCCCAGATCAGTGGATCACTCCTAATGCCATAACACAGAACTGCTCCATTTTTTGGAGTCAGATGTAAGGACAGCAACGGTATTCTGCCTTCAATTTTCCCCTTTCAGATTTAAGCCTATTCCTTGCTGTCCACGTCCATTTACCTGCCTGCATCTGCAGTGCTCCAGGAAACCATTACACTAGCATTCACTAGCCACGAGCTCCTCTCTCTGGGGAAGGAACAGCAATAATGTCTGTTCTCTAAATTGTCGAAACATGACTGCATAGAATTTTCTTTAAAATACATCTTTCTTTAAATCTCACAGCTACCAAAATGCAACCTGACAAACTCCTGGCATCCAGGACAAGCTTTAATTTAGAGAAAGACAAACTGTGAATGCATAGAAAATATGAGTGAGGGAAGTAAAATATTATTGTTTATAGCGATTCTTCCAACTACTATTAATTTTACTTTTTTCTTAAAGTAGCTTGAGGTATTAAAACTCCTCTCAGAAAATCCCACCTAGTAG
Source organism: Athene noctua (assembly GCF_965140245.1). NCBI lineage: Eukaryota > Metazoa > Chordata > Aves > Strigiformes > Strigidae > Athene > Athene noctua. The sequence goes on along the minus strand of NC_134037.1, from coordinate 89,683,746 downwards.
GAATCTAGCCAAAGAGCATGAAAGCCTCTGCCCGATCCAAACAGTACATTTGGTGAGGAAAATCTTAGTTCTGAGCAACTCTGTCTGGAGGGCAAAAGGCCACCTGGATTTCATTCCAAGTGGAACTAAGTATTTAATTTGTACAACAATCATGTTGACAACAAAGATGAACACATATGTCTCCTTTAAACGCCTCAAGGGACTGTTCCTTTTTTTTTCCCCCCATTTCAGTAACCATGGTAACTTTGGGCAAAACCAGCTTTCACCTCAGAAATTGTTTTCTGTGATAAAGGGTTTAAAATTGCATTTGTCATCTAACCATTAACTTTTTCTCCCTATACACCTGAGTGATGAAGGAGAGAGAACCTCTGCTTTAGAAAGGAAAGAGAACCTCTGATGATTGTCTCTGAAAAACCTTCAAGATGGATGTCAGTGAAGTGAAACACAGAACATATTTTGCAGGATGTGCTTTTGCTGCTTTAACACAGGTTTTCATAAACATCTGCTTAATGTATACCATCATGTTGCCCAAAAAATCCGCACATCCATGAATCAGCTAGTCAAAACACAAACACTGATAGTAGAAAAGGAGGTTTCTTATAGGCTTTGGATTTAATCAAGATATGCATCAAATCTGTTCCCTTCAAATCAACTTTGAAAATCATGCAAGTCTAAGAATGTGTCTTTACTTTTCACTGCACTGATATAGAGTTGACACAGCTACTAAAAACATCTTTTGACAAAGACTATTCAAATCATTACTATAGCCAACAGAATACTTATTCATTATTAACACATGTATTGGACTGGTATAGCTTGTATTAAAGCATGTCAAGGCCAGTGCAATAATTGTTGCCCTGCTTAGTGAGAAGTCCAAGAAACTATTTTAAAGCAGTGGATATCTAAAATACGAGCATTTTGGTAACTCAAAGCATTGGCATATACTTCTCTCCCCACACAAAGACAGTTCTGAATCTATTCAGAAACCTGAACTGGTTGGGCAGTAGGGCTTTCTTCATTGTTACTTTTGGCAGGGGTACATAAAAACAAGAAACAGCACAAGTGGAGAAGAAGGGACAGAAAGAACAGGGAGAAGAAAAACATGAACAAACATTGGTACTGTAGAACAAAGAAATGTCCTTAAACTGAGGAAGGAATGAGACACTGAAGTTCTAGCTGAAAGGACCTGGTGTAGTAAGAAGGAAAATTGCCTTTAGCTGCTTCTCTCTGTTGTCATTCAAAACTTTGCATTTCCTTGTAGAGGAACTGAATTGCACTAACAGTACCTGATTCATACCATTTGTAATGTCTTTCCCTATCTGTAAAAAAAACTGCAAAGCACTGCATCTTAACTAGCTACTTGGATGTAAAGTTATGTATATATCATGTTATATGATCAATATACAAAGTGGGATGGTACAACATAAGACCATCTTTTGATTTTTAACAGTGATAATACTACTGCCTTTTATAGGCCAAAGACGTAAGACTCTGCCCCATTAATCATCAGTGGTATTCTGTCTTTGTGGACCTCCTGACTCCAAAGTGACAAGGGGTATCACACTTCTCCCTACAAACCAAATTCTCACCAGACAGTCTTTATGATGAGAACCTTAGGTGGGGCTCAGGAAAGTAGATACCAGCTCCCAGTGACATTCAGAAAAAGTCAGAGGAATGACACAGCTGAGAGCCTCTGAAAAATCCTCTGCTATTTTGGTGGAGACACTTTCAGGTCAGACAAAACCTTTCTGAAGTTTCCCAATAGAGTTTTATTGCAAATCAGTGTGAGGAAGAGGTAAGCTGCTATTAATGTAAAATGAACGGTAGGTTTTAGACTTATTTCAGTGAAATATTGTGCTTTAATGGAAAATTAAATTCTTATAGCCAGGCACTGAAAAATTATTTTTAACTGGACCTTCTTTAGTAGACGACACAGATCTTTAGGAGAAAGAGGTATGACTCAGGGATGCCTATCACAGCGCAAATCTCCTACCAGCACTTTGTGGGCATTCCTGGCATTTGCCCATGGCTTGACCCCATTCATGGCCCTTCCCAGCCAGGCTCTGCACTCAGCCCCTGCCAGAACACCAGCTCCTACATCTCTTACTCACTTACTAGACTCTCAGAAACCCCCCTCTGTGCTTCTTTCTACCCTGCCCCACACACTCGGAAAGGGCTCCTCAGGAGCATCTGCAGTGTAACCTATTACTCCCCCTTCAAAGATTTTAATAATCTCCTCTTCTATAACACCTACCAAAGCTTGACAAGGGGTATCTAATATTAGACTGCTGATGGCTTGAGGACACTGCTATCAAGATGAACGATAATATACTTCACTGTTTCTTTTTGCTTCCCGTCTGTCTGTCTGGTCTTTCTCCCTACACTGAGATCATAAGTGCTCTGGGACAGAAACAGATTTTTTTAATCTTAATTTATAAAGAATTTAGCAAAATGGGGATAGGCTCTGGAAACAGAAAAATTAAAAGAAAACACAGTATCACAAATTACAGTTCATTTTCCTAACAGGTTGAAATGCCTACTCAAAGAAGGTTCAACAATGACTTTTTGTTTCTTCCTGGTAGAAACCTTTTATATAGGGATGATTTTAATGTACAACGTAATATCTTTTCTATTTTATTTTGAGACTAACAAGTACCAACAAACAACAATTCACACCAAAAATAATATATAAGGAAAAGTAAACTAATCTCTGCCCAAACATAACAAATGCCTCTCAGTGACAGAGTTTTATAAGACTACACACAGAAAAGTAATAAATGAAGGAAAGCACAGAGACCACATCCATTCATCCTAACCCCTGAGCCACCTGAAAACAACCTATTTATTAAGGCTGGCAGAAAATTTTTCATTCAAGATGGTTTTCATGCATAATGTGGGATTCAGCAAAACAACATTTTTCACAAAGAACATTTCAGATTTTCAGCAAAAGTACTGGTTTAGTTTTGATTTTGTTTGACAGAAAATGGAAGGGGAGGGGTAGAGGGAAGAAGGAAGGAATCAGATAGGGGAGCAAATCTTAGAAAACCTTGTTAAACTGCCCTTACAGTAGATAATCTGAGTGCAGGCATGGAATAATCCATTATTTCAGCTTGGAAAGCCTTTTTGCTGTTTCTTGGCTCATTGTCAGAAAGGACAGAACAGACTTTATCCTCCAGAAAATGTTGAGACTTGGAGAAACTGCACATACAGTCAGCCAGGAGAGTGGCACACTCACTGTGTGTAAACTCAGTGAAAGCAATCCGTCACTCTCAGAATATGATGATTCAAGGACAGCAGAGAGAGAAGGAAAAGTGATGCCGAAGCTGTAGCAGTTTATGGAGCAGGACTGTCACGCAGCCCAAACCAAAACTCTCTCCTCTCAGGAAACAACTGGGGATACCACACTACCACTCTTGATCAGGTCCCTCTGCCAGGAAATGCAAACCCAAACACATGTGTATGTTAGAACCCCTACAAGCACCACTGTTAATATATTTACAACATGGTCATAAACGTTTTATTTGACTTCAGGGAGAGCTTTTTGGAAATTAGTGCAACAAAGAATCTGTTCCTCTATCCCTTTATTTCATTTTGACACTGCTGTATTTCTGCTAGGCTCAACGGCGCTATCTAACATCAAAGTAAAATGTTGATTATGGAGTCCAAACATTTCACTATTAATATCATCTTCTTCCTTCTGTGAAGCTGAAATTTAGCTTTCAAATAATACTTCTTCCAAATTCCAGACTGGTATGGTTGATTTGCATGGTCTTTTGTAAGAAGAGGTGTGAAGCATGCAACCACAATAGATACTCTCTAATTCTCTTCCTTGGTTTAGATTCTTCAGTTGTACCCGTATCTATACTAACTGAGCTGCTAATTAACTTTTAAATATGTTGCTGGTAAGAAAATCTTCCTAGGTTAACTCACAAAAAATATATGCCTCCACATGACAGCTGAGAAACAATACAATTTAAAATAAATCATTATCATTAATTTTGCAAAGTAGAATCATTGAAATTTCTAGTGGAAGTGAAAATAAAAAATGGCAACTGTTTGATGGCAAGTTCACTTTAGAAAACCATGAAATTAAATTTAACCTCAAAGTCTAAGCTTTGAAGTACCTGACTTCCTATCCTGCAGCGTCTCAGATACCCACCCACCCTGGCAAACCGACAGCTCTCAAGCTGACACCAAGCCAGCAAAACCCAGTGTCTGTGCCAGGGGTCCCAGCCCTACAGCAAAGAGTCTGCCTTCCAGGAAGCCTGTCCTGAGCCAGTTTCAGAAACCAGAATCGCTGGCAACAGTCAGCCTTCCAGTTCTGGCGAATCAGACTTTCCAGTAACAAACTGTCATGTTAGAAATTGCCCATCCCACTCAAACCCAAAGTGAAACAGAGTTTTATCACACTGGGATTGCTGATAAAAGGCTATTTACACCCAAAACAGGAAAAAATTTACACGACTGTAAATAACGTTTAGCTTCCTTGAACCCGCTTTCTCCACACGGGTCCACATTTTATAAATTTATACCCTTACAGAAAACACTACTGGAGAAAAAATGCTGAGAAAAGTAACACAGTTTTTAGCATGCTCCTATCAAAACATATGCCAACCAAACTGAACAGAACATGTGTAAATAACAACAGTAAAACTAAAAGCAAACAAGCTGGAAATTCCATTACCTCATCTGAAGTTCTCCCAGTCTGACAGATAAATTACACTGTTATCCTGCAGTTATTTACGTATATGCCTTGCACCTATTTCTGACATATTAAAATGAAAATCGTGCTACACAGTTAAACTGATTGGAAACTTTGATGAAATTATACAAGCTTCAGGTCATAATTATAGGATGACTCCTAGAAGAAACCAAAGAGGGGAAAAATGAAACTGAATTCCAGAAACTGCAGGTTAGACATGTTTTTGCTAACAGAAATGTGGAAAAAAAATAATTTTCTCTATTATGACTATAGGAATTAATCTGATTTGGTTTACTACTTTGGACAAGCATGTATTAAAACATTTTTTAAAACCTCTTAACTATTTCTCACATACTCTGATAGCTACAGGATGGTTAGTCTAAACTGAAAAGAAATATTCTCCATCAGCTGGACTGCAAAATTTCAGTTTTACTTACACATTTGAGAAGCCTGGAGCCTGTTCTTGTACATGGTGTTGAAAAAGCAAATCATAGGTCTGTTTGGGCATACTGCAGAACTGTTTCCCAAGCCCTATTCACTGGAAAACAGTGATCACAGGAGCAAGAAAGGTTCGGATCAAGCTTGTAGTGTTTTGACAGAGCTATGTTTGTGTCTCTGTGGGTGCAGACCCTTTTCTTGGGAAGGGTGAAAACCAATAGTCAGGAAAAGTGCTCTCACAGTTCAAGAAGGGAGATTAGTCCCTTGTTTTCATGAACACACCCTTAAACACCATGAACACACCATTCCTCAATGGAATTTTTATTTTTATTAGATATAACCTGTCCTAAGCACAGAAGAGTAAGAATCCTGAGAGGATGGTTTCTATTGTAAATATTTGCCATACCAGCTTCTTACAACAATGAACAGCTTCAAGTTTACTCCTCCCACTAAAGTCAGAGTATGCATCACTACTAACTTTTACAAGATCATGACAGATTTGTACATCTCTTCCCACCTACCAGCTCAGAGGAAAGGAAGGGAACCCTATGTGTAATGAATCCCTTTTCAAATAGGCCTTAAACCCTCCATGAAAGTAATACCACTGTTCTTTGGGAACTGCACAATATAAAAAGTGAGTCTCCAAAACCAGTAATGAAAAATCTGAAGCCCATCCTATGCTCATCATTTCTAGATCATACATTACAATTTCTCTTCTAAACACAAAGGTTTTCACCAAATTCATTGTCACTGCTTAATATTCAATGATTATGGAAAAGCCACACACACAGATGCTTGCATAATGAACTACCTTGATCAAAACAAACTGCTGTCCTCGGCAACTGCACACATGTATTCCCAGATGAAATGTGCCAGGCTCTTCATTTGTGACAGGAAAAAAGAAGGGCCACTCAGACAAACAAAGCAACAGCAAACTCTATAGCCACCTCCTCCATCGCCTCAACCATTTTCCATTTTAAGTATGTACCTAAACAGCATTTTAAGAGAGCATGATTATGGAGAATGGGAGGAAATAACATGACAGAAGGAAAATGGAGCAATTCATCATTATCAGCATAGGCTTTGTTCAGGTACATGGTCCAGCCTTGTCCTGACTGTACTGGAAGAAAGCCAGGAAACATGAGCCAGAAGCAAATTACAGTGTGTCCAGGCAAGACACCAGTCTGGACAGTAAGAGGATCAGGAACCCAGAACATGCCACAGCAAGCAGGTGCTATGCAGTTTAAACACAGCCACAGAAGCCAGCTGCTCCAGAAACCCTAGCAGAATGGACATCATCACCACCAAGTAGCACTGTGGTCCCAACGCAGGTGCTTTTAGTGTAGCTGCGCCTTAAAATGTATTAATGCTGCACAATTAGGTCTGGCTGTGTTCAAGTTAACTTCATTAGAAGTTCCCTTGCATCAAGTAACTTACATTGTTAGGCCTTTGTACACATGTTCAGGGACCAATTGCAGTAAAGCCAACCAAGAAAGGACATGATCTTCCAATTCCATTAATGTTTTGCATGAGGATATAACCTTCTCCTAAAGAAAACACGTGTTTTAGTGATACTCGCAAGGCCTACCTTGCCCAAACCAGGGGTGTCTTTCACTTTGCTGACTGCTCTCAACAAACATGGTGGTGCAGGGGGTGGGGAAGTCTGAAGGATACTGCTGAAACTGGTAGAGAAGAGAGGAGATTCAGGAACAGATGATGCAGAAGGCCTGTGCTTCTTCTTTTTGGAAGACAGGTTCAATTTCTGAGCGGCTCTGTGGGAAAAATGACAAGATTAAGCTAAACCAACCCCAAACTCATCAGCACAGCAGCCAAGAATAAATATCAGGTTACTATTTATTAGGATCTCAGTTTTTACCTCACTGATCCCAACGGTTTTAGAATTCTTGTTCTTCACTCATTATTACTAGTTGAACGCTACCAACTTCACAAGGTTGCTCCAAATTTACACAGTCTGCATTAAGTAGGGTCACTATGTCATGTGTTGAAACAATTCAGCCTGCAAGAAAGCTCAAAAACCTCTAATTAAATCAATGAGCTATATGGCAATTTCTGTTCTAAAATTAAGTTCAGTCACCAAATGGTTCACACAGAATTGTGTCTCATTCATAAGCTTCTGATTAGAAAACGAATACTTGTGCAATATTTGGATGTAAGCAGCCACTGTTAATTAGTATTAAATGCTCAGGTGAATTTGCTGAGGTGTAAGAAGCTTTGCACTAGCTGTTTTAAATTTTTATCACCTCTTAAAACATAAGCCAGTTTAAAAAATTAAAGATGTCCAATGAAAATATTGTTTGCAATGAGATGGAGATGTTCATACCAACTACAGCTGTATTAACCAGTAAACGGGGAAAACAGTGAAGACCGTTTTTAATACAGTGGTATTATTCGATAAGAATGCTGGAGTTTGTATAGACTTTGATTAAAAAGCTAAGTTTTGCTGGAAAAGAAATATTCAGTACTTTTGTTTTGCAAAATGTTTATTTTTGAGAGACAATTCTACATTCAGCTTCTGTTGCAGCTGTTTTGTTCCAACACAAGTGTGTTCTGCACTGCCCAGGGACAATGTTAATACTAACCATGCTGTTCAACAGTTTCCTTTTTGTAAAACAAGGACTTTAAACAGAGCAGGTCAAATGGGTCACTATCTCAAAGGAAAGATACATATAACAATTCATGAGGCTACTTCCATGTTGTTCACTTTGGCAGACAAATTGTGACTTAAGATACGTATACAAGTAGTCTGTGCTGACAGTACCTCTTCTTATTTTGCTGAAGTGTGACAGTCAAGACCAAGAATTCTAAATCCTCCTAAATTTTAAGAAGCTTTAGCTCCATTACACTGGTATCAGTACATACTCTCTAACACTGAACTTACAAAAGCAGTTATATTATTTTATTCCAAGGAGTCAGAGCAAAGAGATCAAACACATATATACACACACACTCATTTCAATATGCAAGTACCTTGTGTTTGGACTGGATGTCTCAGACACATGAACAATTTACTGCTGGGCATGCAGTTGCCATATGTCAGCTGATCATGTGCACACTGCCAGCATGTATTCTTTTAGCCTATGGCAAGTGCAAAGCAGTTCCAGATAGATTAGTTTTGAATAAAAACATCCTTAGATTTTCATTGACCTGACACAGAATTACGACTCAGAAGTTTCTGCACCACCTCCTTGTCCTCGTCCTTCCTTCTGACCTAAAGACTGCAGTTCATAACCTGGCCCTCTCTTTTAAGAGTCTGTTTTCTTTTACATCAAAATGTGTTGGTCAAAACAAAAGCAAAAAGCACAATTTTTTTTCTTTTCCTATCAACCTTTCAATGGTTAGAGAGGATTCAAAAATTTCAGCTTCCATGCTGTCCATCACTCACTAATGTTTTTAGAAAGTTGTCTGTGCTGAATCAAGATTTTTTTGTACATCTTAGCATCACTGTAAAATTATTCTAAGCAAAATCCTGTACTACGTGCAACAACTGAAAATACAAATATTGGCCAAACACACTGAAAAATTTACTCCTGTGTTTAAGCTCAGCAGTCCAACCTTAAATACAGGCAGTGGCTCCACCCACTCTGGTCATACATCTGGTCTCATGGTCTCACCTCAGGTGAAAATACATTTCTTAAAAACCATTTTCTAAGTTGAATGACAGAGCCATTATCCCTCTTGCTGCTAAATGCTTCTCCAGCATTTTCTATTCCTTTTACAAGGCTGACAGTGTAATACAACCTACTTCTTGACCCAACCAAGACCATAGCTGGCATTTTCCTAAAGAAAAAACATAGTTGGAGGTACCTGGCCTTTTCAAAACCTTAGAACTATATTCTAGCTTGACAGTTACAACCTTTGAGATTTCATTCAAATGGAAGAACCTGCATTTTCCTTTATATTTTTGACCTGCACTGGTAAAATGTACAAAAAAAAAAGCAATGAACTATTTCTTACAACTTCATGGGGTTCTCTGTTTTTCCCCAACAAGAGAAAAAAATCAATGCATGGCAGGATAGAAAATCATTTACAAGCCCTATCAGATTTGACTGAATTTTGAAGGGGATCAAAAAGCAATAAGCCTCTGGTAGTTCACAGAGCATTTAACTGGTAAGAGAAGATAACCAGATGTAGGCTGCAGTATGGCACAAACATGTACAGTGTGGTTTTCTTGTGAGCACATTTACATGAGTAAAATCATTCAGCTTGGGTGGCTAGCATTGCTCTGAACACAGTTGGTCATGCCAGCTGATGGTGATTTGGCCCTGTGATCTAGCACAGGTTAGAAATTTTCACATTTTACTTTTCAAGGCAAGTCTCCCACACAGACTCTCTCAACCGCCAGACTTCTCACACAAAGTACCAGGCTGGACCTTGAGAGACCTGATGCTGCTGCAGCTCACGGCTTGCCCAGCACAGCCAGCAACTGTTTAGACTCTGCTCTTTGTACAGGAGCCAGCTAATTTATTTTCATTTACTATCTAGTATAATAGGACTCTGATTTCCCCTTAAGACTATGCATACTACTGCAGTAATGGTAATGGCAATGATGGCAGCATGGCTTTACGTGTTGACAATAAGCTGCTCATACTCCAAGTTACATTACATCCCACTTGAGCCAAGTGATATCAGATATGAACTATACAGGGGTGCCCAGTGGGCTCCAGTGCAACGCAAACCACTTCTCCACTGCGCGCGGTATGGCCGTGCTAAGGATTGTGTCCACAGAATTGCAGAAGGAACTTGATCCAAATTACATTTTCGAAGTGCGTAATTTAAACTGTATTAGACCACTGTGTGGACCCACTCATTCACACCAGAACTGTCTTTAATATCATTTTAATGAATTAGTTTCCAAAATGTAATGAAGATTTAATCCAGTTTAGATAATGTACTTTGTATTCACACCTTCAGTCAATTTGGATTATTTTTCCCTGAGAGTTCCTATGTAAACAAGCAGCTGAAGACTTATTGAAAGCTTACAGGATTTGTGGCAGAGAAAACATTCACAAGATCAAGATCTGACATTGCAGGAGAGGCATTCGAAAGCTAATTAAAGTTCAATCCAAATAAAACCAATGGACTGCTGTCAGGAAAGGGGAACTGCTTTAAATGCCCACCGAATCCATAGCAAAGACTGGAGTAATTTCTTGAAAGGACATTCTCTGCTTCCTTTTTTTTTAAATACAAGTTTCATAAAGTATATCTTTGGGCAGTAAGAACACTTTTCACCTCCCACCTATGCAGAAATGGTGGTATATTTTTTCCCTCAAAACTCCATGGGCAGGCTGGGATTTTCAAACACATTCATTGTAGAGTTCACTCCCCTACACTGGAAGCCAATTCACGACTGATACGAACTTTTCTGAAAGCTGAAGATCCTCTGTAGGATTAATTGAAGAAATTAGAGTAAATCAGCTTAGAGGTAATTCTGAGATATGAGGGGGGCAAAGTATGCTCTTTGGAAATATTTCTAGAGAGGTGAATGAACAGAAATGTCTTAAATCATCCATTTTTAACACAGAACAAAGGCACTGCTAGGGGTGATGCAAAGATTTCTGCTAAGAAATTTATTCACACTACTTACAAGCGATACAAGAATGAAGTTAATGAAACTCCTTAGCCAAAATAAAAGGTATTATGGAAAGCTCTGTAAATACCTTGCTTAGAGAAGTCACTTGGTATGGTTACAGTATAACATACATAAGGAACAGTTTGAAAATTCATGGTTTCTAAATTAACTTTGGCTGCTCACAAAAAGCAACCTCAAAAACTGAGCACAAATCCATACATCCACTTGTTACTAAGCAATAGTCAAGGAGAAAAACCCACAAAAACAACAAAATAAAACAATGCGATACAGCACTTAAAGAAAAGAACAATAAATAAAGTCTCCCTGCAATACATAATGCTCGCATGCTTCCAGCTCAGAGCGGACTGGGATCCTGTTTGGCATAAATTCATATATGATCATGAACTTCAGTCAGCCTGGCTATGCCAACTCATGGCATATTTGCTTCCTCTCACTTAAGTAAGAAAACCGACACTGCTAATAAAATCCAAGGGACACCTATTTAGCTTGATAAAAGAAATTATTTTTTCACCAACACATCATCCAAGGCAAAATTGGACTCACTGTCAAAGTAGAGGTCAGTAAGGTCAGCAGGTTCATTAGATTCTGAAGGAGATTAGACATTTAAGTGATATTTAAAATACTATTCACACTTGTGTCAGCAAAGATCATAATTGATAAGTAACACCGACTCTCACGATTCGATATCTGACAAGACCCTTCACCACTGACACCTGAAGAAATTTCCTTAGGTGCATCTCTCTGTATAATTATTCATTACTGGAGTTTCATATTGCACTATGATGCATCCAGTACTTATCACCCTTGGAAACAGAATTCCTAATTCCTAATCACAGGGGCCAGTGAGCTAGCATATCAGTTTGTGTCAAATTAAAAATTGAAAATATACTCACTTTCAGATCCTATTTTCAACAAATGGCTCTCAAGCTATGGATGTGAAACAGTCATGTACAAGCAAACTTTAATGTAAATATTTGCAATTATCATTAAAACTAAAAACCTATTTTTCTTCTTTATTTGGAGGCATACATTTCATTTTATAAAACAAATACTCTCCCCTGGGTGCACCATCCAAGGAGTAAGGTATGAACTTTATATGTGCAAAGGATGGCTTACCAGAAGATGTGATATTTTGACAAGCCCAAGGGAGATTAATGATCTTCCCTAGTAATTAAAACACTTACCCAAAACTGCCTTACCAGCTCTACCTTAGTGCTGGGTTAGAAAACAGATGGAAGTTTAGTTTGTAGATCGGTGTCCTGAACAAACTCTCTAAGCATATATGTGCAGATACATGACTAGTTATAAAATACATCTACACTTGTGACCAACAGTGTTCGTTCCCCATCATGAAACACTCATATCCTTTGGTCTCAGGTTGGGCACCTAAAAGTGAAAGACACCATTACTCACTCACCTTCAAAACAAAAGCCCTACCAATTTAATTTATTTATTTTAAACCCCAGCCATAATTCTTCCTGTAGATAAATTAGAAATTCTTGACTGCCACCTACTAAGTAAAATGTAGTCTGCATAGTTTTTTTTAGTTAACTGATGGAATGTCAGACAAAAATATACTGGAAGCATGCCATTAGTTTTGATTATTTCCAACACAAATGTTTGCAAATATGGGTTCGTGGTGTATTTTCTGTTTTGGGTAAATATGTTTATATAAAGTGAGTCATTATATCTTATAAGTCTTCATGTACAGCAAAATTACAACCATGCAGGCTTTTCTTCTATGAGAAAAGCCACTCTTGTTTTTCAGTTACACAGGGTCACTAAACAGTTGCTTATTCTCCAGGATCTTTAGTTACTGAATTATGTCAGTATGTTGCCTATAAAAACTGGACACAAGGCACTGAATGGGATGTTCACAGTTTCTAATTACAGGGATCTAACCTAGCATCTATGAATCATCACCAGAAGTGATTCACTTTCTCTGAATAACCTGTATAGGTGATGCAAGCTCACTAAGGTGACATTACAGCCAAGCTGACCTGAGTACTATCACCAAAAGGGGAGGCTGCATACCCTCCCTTGCTTTTTGTCTCAAATTTACTTTGGCTTGGCTGCTACTGCTTTAACCTTCTGTGCCAAAGGGTGCGCTAAGTCATACTTATATTTTACATGGCTAATATGCCTGAATTACTATGGCAAGCACTTCCCCAGCCTTAAAATCTGAGGCACATGGTACTAAATGCAGTCTCGTGCAAAATCTCATCTGTTTGTCTGGAGGGAAATGATCTGGCCAGGAGCCATGGCCTCCTTTGTGCTATGCCTTTCTTTGCACCTTCTAACGCAAAGAGAACAGAGATGCTTTACAGGATGTTTAACCAACAAGTGAACAGCTGTGCTCTGCTGCAAGGGGCCAGGTTGCCTCTCCACCAGCTGCTGCAAACCGGCGGTACGACCTGAGAAGCATGTTCCATGGCAGAGTGAGAACAACCTCCAAGGGCTTTCTTCTTGTATCTCTACATGGAACAGTTTTTCCTCATCCAGACTGAAAGCAAAAGGACAGAACAACAAATCTTGCAGTTGGCTTGCCATATCCCTTCCCTGCCTTCCAACTGGACTTATGAGCTACAAACAAGAATCAAGGCAACTTTACTCCACCTTAATTCTCTGTGTGGCCTTACCCAGGGCTGTGGTGTTACAGCCTAGTAAGACATGTAAAGAATGAAATAAGAATCCTCAGAGGAACATTTCCTGGATTTGTAGTTCCAGTAAGATTCTTAGTATTTCTGTTTAATTATTTTACAATGCCTTAAAATCTGGAGATAATTTGAGCTTTCTGCTTATGCTGTAGAAGGTATAATAAACATCCCTCTAATGCCCAGTAAACACTTGCCCCTTATTGTTCTCTTTATTTTATGCATGCATTCAATTTCATAGCAACAATAAAGCTGTCCCAGGCTGCAATCTTTCACTTCTTGGGTGGTTAATTCAGATGTTTTGGCCACAGTGCCTTAGTGACTGTGCTCTCCCCTGGAACTATATAGTAACTGTCAAAAAACTCATTCTTTTTAACTTATTTAATTCTAACAGAGTCAAAATAGGGCTTCAAACTTTATCCAGGACAAGTCTTATAAAATCTGAGGCTTGTTGCCCACAGGCAATCTTAGTGAAATTAACAGCTCAGACCTGAAGTTAAAATTTGTGTAAATTCACTAGCAACAGGGCTGCTCCTAGGTTACACCAAAATAAAGATGATGAATATTCCTGAAGACCAATGGCTTAAGGAGAAGCTCTAAGTCCTACACAAGTATATACTGCAGAACACAGGACTCATATTCTACACAGCTGTTATTTGGGTGAAGCTCCCAGTTTTAGAGAAGGATATGACAAAATATGAAACAAACCACTTCTCATGTCATTACTGTTCAATCAATAAGATTCTCTTCACCAGATATCACTGTATTCCAGTAAAGATCTTTTTACCTAACCTAAAAGTTCTCAAAACCCCCTGATTTAGTGACAGATGTCCTTCTGTCTTTGACAACATCATCATTAATTAGCTCCCATCCATAGAGCCAATGTTAACCAAAAAAGTAAAAAATCAAATGAACTATGACATTTGGAATTTCTACAAGAAATCATACCTTTGTCCAATAGTACCCATCAAGAAAACTACACTTGACTTAATAGCATTACACATTTAGCTAAAGCAAGATCATTTCTGCTCTTTCCTTTCTTTCCATGTTCAACACTCAAATGCAGAAGACAAATCACTAGTCTTTTTTTTTTTTTTTTTTTTTTTTTAGAGTGGGTAGAGGTTGTTTTTATTATTAATTTAGCTTATTTTTCTCTCTGAAAAATGCTTTTATAGAAAATGGTAGTCAGACAGATGACAGTGCTCACAGCATTATTCTGTTCCTGGAAAGCTCTGAGGACGAGTTGGATATGTGTCACTGCATGCTTAATGCATGAAGCAAGCTGAACCATTATACTTGGATAAAATAAAATCAGATGTTTAGCACTAGTTTAATATGGGAAGAAAACCAGCTACTTTTACTATAACTCAGATTAATTCAAATGTAAGCATTTACCAATTACTGCCATGGTTACTTGGCAATGCATCTTCAAATCCCATGGGAAAACTGAATAGGCAGGAGACTGACAACCACCAGGAGACCAGAGTAGCTTTAATTTCAGTTGCACAGAGCTGAGGGCGAGAGCACTAGTATCTTTCAAGGAAAGGTCAGAAACAAACTCTGCCCAGCTCAACTTTGGGCGTTAAGAAGCATTCCCTGTACATACTAAGGTTTTAGATTCTAAGGTGCTGGCATTGCTACTAAGAAAGGAGATGTGCACTGGTTTGTATTTGTACTGTTATTGTGTAAAACAAGAAACACATGCAGATCTGTCAGTCTTCAAGTATTAGCTGGAAAATATTAGGGATTATAGATGTACAGTTACACTATCTTCTCCTGAAAGTACCACCAGGGAAGGTTGGCAAACAGATTTTCCCTGTGTCTGAGCAACCTAGCAAAGTTCAAACCATGGGACAGGACTCCTGCTTAGCCAGCCCCTAGTTGACTCTGCTCATGAGCAAGAAGTAATGACAGTTATGACAACTCAAAGGCGTGACTAACAGAAGTTTTGCAATGAGAGGCCCACAAACCACTGGCCATTTAATAACAGTCCTTAAAATCACATAAAACAACTTCTCTAACTGTAAGTTTTATGGAGCTTATACAATTACAGTTATTCTATTACCTTGGATGCTAAAACCTGACCACACACTGTGTGGAAAGCTATTTTGCTTCATCTCTGTCCCATTCAGCAAAAACCTCTCATAACACCAGGAGGAAAAGCAGCCAGCACACAGATTCACAGTCCATTTTGTCATCGTTTAACTTTCCGGCTGGCGGAACAATTAAACACACACATAAAAAGGCCAAAAGGCAGGTAAGCTTTGCGGGGTTTTTTGCCTCATCAATATTTTGGAGGCCAGCACATTTAAAATAACACCAGCATACAAATGGTAAACTATTCTGACAACACAGATGCACTGAAATTCAATGGACTTAAAACCAGCTCTGACAAGCAATCTCCTGTCCTAGTAAAAAATATTTCCTCTAAGAGTTCCTGTTAGGTTTGTCTTGTACCTATTTAAGTCACCACCATGAGATAGTGATAATTCTTTGAGACAAGTTTTCAACTGCTGGAGACTATCACCATTGCTATGTATCATATGCTAAGGTCCAAGGCTGAGGTCCTCCTCTTAACAGACTGCACACATGCTAAAATTAGTCCAGCCCCAACAGCTTTTAAGCAAAACAGACAAAAAAAAGGAAAGAAATGTTGTGATCCCACCCTTCATGGAGATATGCTGAAGCACAAAGAAATTCACAAACAGTAGCAAATAGTAATTTAATCTAGATCTCCTCAGCAGATTCACACAAATAATTACAGTAGTTTTGGAGGTGCCTAAAAGCTTCCCCCCAGCACCTATGAGGAAGGTACTGAGATTATACAGTCAGGCTCTTCAAACCAGGGCATGGGATGAGAACAGCTAATGGGCATGTGTTGATACTAGAGAAGTTTGGACAGGGTATAAGGAAAAGTTTTTCACCCTGCGAACAGGCAAGCCAGACTGTTTAGACTTTGTCCTTGGGGAGGTTTAAGACCCAAATGGATAAAGTGCTGGGCAACGTGTCTGACCTCAGAGCTGAGTCTGCTTTGAGCAGGGGGTTGGATTAGAAACATTCTGAGGTCCCTTCCAGCCTCTCTGATCCAGTGATGCTATGAAAGAAATGTTACGACAGTTCTGAAAGCAACAGACTTTATTTTTTATTTCAAAATCTTTCTCTGAAACGTTTCAACAAAAGCATTTAGCATCAGTGTCAGCAATTTACTCAATCAAAAGTTAAAGTTTTCACTTTTAGAATATTAATTTAAATATAATTGAAGCAAATGTCAAATTTCTATTTCAAAATGAAAAAGTTAATAACAACTACTTTTTGCAAGGGTGTAAACAAAACACGTTAAAAAATTTCTTGATTCTTCTTCACTTTCTGGGAGGATTTAAGCTAAATCAGCAGAAGCTGATGAAGTAATTTAATTCAAATGAAATACACATTTCTTGCTGGGGAAAAAAGTTGACAAAAATTTCACCCAGGTCACCTTCAATGTTATGTTATAAGACCTTCTATCTCTAGTGAAGATTCGGGAAATAATTATACACAACACTAAGTGTCCTCATGTCCTACCATCTGCAGGGGAAGTCCTGTGTGCCCAACCTCTTGCAGGAATGCTCAGCATTCTGCTAGCTCAGACCCCACCTCCTCTGGGAGCTGACCTTAATATTTAACCTACTTTAATCATGCTGCAGAATGAATTATTACAAAAAATTATGAAACTGGAAAACACTATTACTGTTGGCAATTACTGTTAATTTTTAAACAAACTTTTTGTTCTTGTTTTTCTATTTCCAGTAAAGTGAAATAAAAAAACAGCATGAAATTAAATACACCACACAAAGTAGTAAGACATTGCCAGAAAGAAGTGATGTGTACAGATATGTGACACGTGCATCAACAAGCAGAATTTATAAGAGATGTAAAGCCGTTAATCTGCAGCTTTTTGCTTATTACCTGTACAAATTTCAGTGAAAGCCAATTAATTTTCAGTTCTGAGGGCACTTCTCAGTTGGTCTTACTGCTAAACTGAACAAGTATTTTTGTTTCTTAGAAAAACTAAAATTTTGAATATACCTCTAAAAACAAAAATAACCCCAAAATTTACAATGGGTTCAAAATTTTATGCCAAAAGCATTTCTCTAAATGCATCCTGTCACATATAAAGAAGACAGAGAAATGTATTCGCTGTTTCACTTCACTTGGATCTCAACTTCTTTTGTGATTTGTTGATAATACCCATATTTGCACCTCTGTTCCACCTGAAGAAAGTGCCAGTAACTCATGTTCAATATTGATAAAATAGAGCTGAGACTGATGGTGTGTGCAGGGAAGGAAATTTGAAGAATTAGCAAGGGTCTTGTCTGCTCTTTCAGGTCACCAAAGGGACTGCAGTCTCTCAGTCTCATGGGCCCACGTTAGGTATGACAAATACAATCGGCAATATTAGCCAGGAAAAAAAAATTCCCTCTTAAAATGTATAGAAAACTAACCCTCCTCTTTCTTTTTAGATACAGACCTTGCTGTTATGATATATTTTTATCATCTTCAGGCCATAATATTGCTGTTTACTCTAATGAGAGCTAGACACAAGTATTTCCCTTGGTGCTGTCAGAACGAAAGCTCATTTCCCAAACAGGGAGGTTCAGCCATAACTCTGAGCTCTCCTCTTGCCATTCTATTGTCTTTCTTCACCATTCTCTAGTCAAGGGTTAGGAGCATGATAAACTTTCTGTTCCTTGTCTTTCATAAGACAAATCACGCTCAATAAATACCTGAAGCTTTCCCAGAGATGTCAACTCCCTGACACAAGAGATCAGACCACTGCATTGCCTTCATGAGAGCAGAATCACTTCTCTGTGAAGGTCTTTCTTTGACAACAAGGTCTGGAAAATTGGTTCATCTACCTCCTTTACAATAAATATCCCATAGTCAGGAAATCAGAACATCAAGCTAGGAATCTTATGGACAGTTTTCTGTTGGACTTGGAAAACATTTTCAGTACTTCTCTCTCTACACACCTACCTCAGAAATTCCTACAGTTGCCAAAGTACACCTCTATGGTTCTACAATACATTGTATCCTGCTCTCCCATTTGCTATACAGAAAAATCTTATGAACACAGGAAGTAAGATTCAGGACTGCCTGCAGCCAGATCCTACAATCTCTCTTCTCTGTAACAAACAGCTGCAATTTAACCCCTGTCATATAGCACCCTGAAAAAAAAGACAAGAGTTGTATTTCTTACTACATTCTTTTATACCAGACAGAGGATAGGAGTAGAAGAACTGGAGAAAGACAGCACCCAGGAAAAAATCAGCACTGTGATACTCTAGTTTTGGATGGTAAATCTCTACTGCTTTGACAGGAATACATCAACAGAAGCCTGGAATACAGTGTTGGTAAATCAAGCCCTCTGCAATGAAGAGAGCACAATGATGCATTTTGTAGAAGTCAGCCCCTGAAATAGAAGATGAAAATGCACAGTCAGGAAAAGTGGAGAGAGGGGTGGAGAGAGAGAGAGAGAGATTGAGAGAGAGAGAGAGAGAGAGATGATTTATAAAGGTGCAGAAAACAGTATCTCTGTAATATCAAAGACTAAAACACTTGAGCTGAGTTTCTGGAAATCAGTCATGTGCTGTGGCTTCTGTTAAAGAGCATGCAGCTAGACATTGGCTAAGCACCCCATTAAAGGCTCTTGATCAAATACTGTAACTTAACTTGACACTTGTCAAGTGCTGTGTAATAGAATGACACACAACTCCAAATTTCATAAATGTCTTTGTGCACTACTGCAACACACTCAAAGCAAAGCCTTGGTGATACCAGGAACAATATGGACTACCTCAGATTAGAGAAATATGGGAGGAGGTCAGCAAATAGCTTATGCATCACAGCAGTTCCCATGGACCGTAGATGGTATCCAAGGGAAAGACACCCTATCACTTGCTGCGCTTCTATATCACACAGAGGATTATACATTTGTTGCATCCAACTTTTTATGGAGTTGGATGAAGAAGCTGTTTACTGATCAAAGACTTTTTATGCATCCCATTACAGGGTGGATGATGTTGCAACGTATTCTTGAGAAACCCACCAAAGAGCTTATGGTTCAAATATCTTAAATGGTTTTATACAGCTATCTCAAAAAATCAATCCAGTTGTGCATAATTTATGTTAATGTTAACTTTTAAAACAGAAGCATTCTCTTTCTTTCTACTTTCAAGGAGCAGATGGATGCAATCTTCTTCCAGAACTGTCCATCTTCTAAGCTCAGGTTACCTCATATTTCCAGGGATAGAGCTTCATAGACAAATTTCTTTCACTGTGGTTCCTCTCAAGAATGCTGGCTCACATTTTGGGGACATTTTTTCAGAATAAAGGCTTTACAGAAGAAAACTTAAGAGTATATACTGCCTAGAGTACTACAAGGAATCAGTTTAGCCTTGGGGAAGGACCCCAAAACCTATCAGCTGATATTAGAATTAAAGCAGTGTAGCTTTTCACATTTTTTGAGAAAAACACTTGTGTACGTTGAAGCCCTGTAGTCTGGGTTATTGGTTATCTGGAAAAGCACATCCTGCATACAGAAAAAAATGTGTATATGCTGCTTTCCAGACCAGGAGATAACAGATTAATTTGTTCCTTTTGGCCTACTACAGCTACCTGTAGCAAGGCACAAGAAGTACAGGTGATCCCTCACCTTGTGTTTGCAGCAAGAGAAGCCTTACTTTCCATTCTGAAAATCTGATTGTCCTGCTACATTCAATATATTGGGCATCTAAAATAACAATAAACCCCTTAACACAATGGCTAGCCAGAAAATAAAACCTGGAATTTAGTTTCCAATGTCACAGGACTTCTCTCACTTGAAATGCTTTTACCCAATTTGAACAAGACAGGATGGAAACCTTACTGAGTGGATAGAGTAGTTAAAATTAAGTTGCCCAACTGATCTGGCATGTCTGGGGACACCTCCTTGTATTAAAGAACTCTCTAGCTCCTATGGAGTAAAACGTTCTCCTGTTGAAGCTTTAGATCAAAATGAAAACTTCATTCTATCTATAAGGTATTGATCCACTTGAGACTTATTTAAGCTGTCTAGCTTTATCAGTTCAGGCCTCCTGGGCTCAAAACAAAACTGTGCAGTACTCTGAGGAGCCTCAGACAGACTCTCCCTTCATCCTCCCACCCTGATCCTTCTGTGTCCTAATACCCAGCAAAAGTAGATTGCAATCAGCCCTCTCTAAAGGCTGCTTGCAGATACCACCATATCATAGCACTTTCCTTTCTCATAACCAAAACAACCCTTTACCCTCTCTCTGAGTCACACAGTTTAAAACCAATCCTTTGTCTTTACCAGGACCCATCAGACTCGCAGTGAAGAGTGAGGCTGATAGAGCAGCTGCTCTATCAGGGGACTCCTCCACACAGCTTTGGCACACAGCCTCACAGCCTCCCATGCTCTCAGAACTGAGGTTATTTTTAGTAAATCTTCTCGTTTGTCCACTTGCAACATCACTGTAAAATGTGGGCATCACTGAAGTAGCCTCACTCAAGCAGTCACTCAAAAATGAATGTTGTAACTCAGAAAGAGTACTTTAGCTTAAAGTAGCTGATAGCACAACCATTTTACATCACAAGAAATATTTCATTAAATCCCTAAAATATAAATTTTATTATCCTCCCTGATATGGTGCCTCAGTGGGTATACAATGGATGTATACTGTGACTGCACATTGCAAAAACACTGTAAAGTTGATACAGACAAGCCTTATCTTATGCCATAAAAATACATATTTTTTTGTCCCCGTCTAAACATAAGTTATCCCACTGTAATTTCAGCAGTATAGTTATAGCAAATAACCTTCTTAGTGTGTAGGTATTTATCCTGGTACGGTTTATTTCCAAACAGCAAGGGGAATAAGGGAATATAATGTAAAGTACCACCTAATGATAAAATTGCAATTACCCAAGAACATCTGTACTGATGTAATTATTTTGGCAAGAAGAAATATGCCCCACAACAAAAATGGCTGCTTTATAGATATGTGAACACACTCATGCACTACAGCCAGTTCACTTTCCCCTGTATAATTCAACACCCACACCAGCCCTGCACTCACAAACCAAAGAACACCTGCACTGTGGAGCACAGGACAGGGAGTCAGTTTAGGGCTTTGTTAGCTTGGGCAAATGTCATGACACTGCTTCACACCTGAGCTGGGACTGCACAACTCTGTGCCAGACAAAGCTACCGGCCCACAGATATCTCTTCTTCAGTCATCAATACCACTGACTTGTTTTTTCCTTCATTATGTGCTCTTGTAGTTATTTTACATATATGTCATTTAACCTATTTTTTGCTTTGCCTGGTTACTGCCCCATCAGTTTGTTTAATCAAATAATATTGGCAACACAGCAGGTGGATGAAATGCACTCAGCTCATCACTAACACGCTGTTGCCCGTTCAGGGGTCATGTTACAGTCCTTATTCTATTATTAGCTCCTGCCCACTGCGTTGTTAAGACTTTCATTTGCCGTTCTGTTTCCTGGGCTAGAGCACAGTAATACTCCCCCTTGGATTTATTTTCTGTTCTAGGTATCTACTGCTAAAAATTAAGATATGGAAAGAAGACCCACGAACCACATGACACGGAATTAGACAGCATTTTGTACCAGGAGAAACAGTGTATCTGCAGGGTCTTTTTTGAATAGTTACATTTCACATCTCTAACACTGCACGGAGACACACTCTGATCACATTAAATGCAAATCAATGTTAGGGGCCATTTCAATGAATCTCAGGAGATAAAATTGTGCTCTGAAGCTCACAGAGGCCAATCTTAGTCACTTGTTTCTGAACATATGATAAATTTACTGTGCAAGTTCAGTTTCTCAAGGACCTAAGCACTATGATAAGTGCTGCATGCCTTTAGCTCCTACTGAAATAATGGGACCTTGAGGGGCTGGACAAATTTCAGGAACAGGCATTTTCCAAGTTATTAAAGGGATTTCTGTCTATGGACCTGATCCCACACCATGATGTATGCCCTGTATTGCTGCTGAAGGAAGCAGAAGCAGAAAATACTCATTCTCTTGAACAAGGAGATTACAGGAAGCCCTAATGTTAGAACAGAAGACAACAGCTTGTGAACAGAGCTTGTCAATACGGCTGTTAGGAGGCTCTCAGGAAAGTGGGCTGGTGGGGCAGTCAGCCAAACTGGGGTTACCACGGTGTGTTAGGAGGGCAAGACATGATTACACTATCATTATTTACCAAGTGAGATGCAGAATTTTTTCAAGCATGATTGGATTGCATCAGCCCTTGAACACCTGGCTGGGAGTAAAAATGGCTCACAAGCACAGAGAAGCTGGCTGCCATTACTGCAGATAAACTCACTATCACGAGAACTTCAAGAACAATACATCTGGTAATTAAATGGGTATAAATATAGGGCATGTGACCATGCCATCTCCCCTTCTCTATCTGATGCCACAGGAAAAAGTGGAATGACAAAAACAAAGCTTATTTTCACAATCTTTTCCACCAAGATTAAATAAGATTACACCAGAAGCAGAAGGGCAGTCACACTGGTTTATATGAGGACAGTGCTGTGATATTGTAAAGCTGATTGGAGAGAAATAAAAAAAAAAAAGCAGGAACTCAAAAAAAGTATCTCGATAGCCTATTTTAAGGAATCATCTTATATAATAGGAAGCAAGCAGACTTATTCTGGATGCTTGAACACCGTCTGTCACATCGCCACAAGCAAAGGAAGTATAAAGAAGTATGTGTGACCATTTGAGGACTGTTAGTTTTAATTAGTCTGTATAATGTTGGTTACATAAATCCTTGCAGGTTGAGTTAGAGGAAGAAAGTGCCATGGAGATTAAGCCTACGTAATATCTAAATAATTCCAAAACTACGAGGAAAATAGGTCTTTCCCTGCAAAAGGCAAGCTCAGAGATGAGGGCAGCAGTCAGTGTGTGGTATTTAGAGGCACTAGCCACTAACATTGGTCTGAATTCTTCAGGGCAGGAATATACAATTTCAGGGAAGCAGGGGATATGTGGCTGCTCCTTGGCAAAGGAGCACTTTTCTGTCTAAAAGCTAATGACTGAAGCATCAGCTATCTATGTACAATTTAGCTGGAATCCTAGAAGGGTCCCTCGAGGTTGTGGTATACCAGCTGGCTCATTAGCCACTACCCCAGCTTAGCCTGCAAGTGCTACAGTACCGCCCAGAGCTGCTGGTGCAGAGCACCAACACGCTCGCTCTACCATTTCTCTCTACTAGCACAGATATGTAACACAGAGCAGGATGCCGTCCTCAGTTTCTTAGGTTTCTTGGGGTTAGAATTTAGCTAATAGCTTTGGTCACAAATAGCATTTAGGATAAAGGGATGTACTAGAATTTTGAAAAGACTCGTGAAACATGTCAGTGTCTTAAAACCACATGTGCGTATTTTTTTTAAGCTTTAGTATACATGGAAAAAGAAATAAAATTGTCTGTATCAGATTAAAAAGAATGTTGTGTCTAACTCAAACCAGAATTTTGTTGCTTTCATTTCCGATGCCAAACCAAAAAATAATTGTTCATACCACTTTAGTTACTAACCCGATGGGAGTTAAAGGAGGAGTTGCATGGACACTACCCAGGTTTGTGGAGCTTTACTCCAACCAACCATTGGCTATTTCTCCCAAGATTGCTCAGGTATATAGATCAGAAGTAGTACATACCCAAAAATGCAATGCCACAGAAAAACTTTGCAAACCTCAAGGAAAAAAAACCATAATTTAGGCACTAACATATAACCATGCATAATACATCTGGGGCAAATTTTCAGGAAATCGAAGTTAGTGTCATTCCACATACTTTTGTATGATTTCATAGCAGCTGGTTCAATAGACAGCTTGAAATTTGTCCCACTCTTTACCCTGATTAGATACAAAACTTAAGAGCCTCCTAATCCACAAAGGACTCTTAAAATAGGAGAAAAAACATGAAAGGATGAAATGAAAATATAAATAAATATAGCAAATTACAATAATTGAATATCACTAAGCTTAATGTAATGCTTTACTGATTTCTGTCCATTTCGTTCTTGGTATGCTGATTCAAAAAGAGAAAGACCCATTTAGGCACGTCTTTCACATGTAATATTAAGCTTCCCTTCATGAAAAACCATCTGCAAATCTCAATACTCGAAACTTTTCATAGTGACTAATGTATAAACCAAGGAAACATATTGTTTTGATTATACTTTTAAAATGGGCATATTGAAAGTTATAAAAGAAGCAAAGAAGGTAATAAAACTCCTCCGATTCACCATCCAAATAACTATAATCACATTACTTACATTGCCCTCCAATCCATCATTGTCATTACTACATTATGGCTAGATAATCAAATGCAAGAAACTTTTCTTCATGTCTGATAATAAAACGCTTTGCTCAGATGTTCCTGGTTAGAGCTGCAGCTTTCCTCATGGAAGTGCAACAGTATGGAGGTGAAGAAAGAGAGCCATCAAGATCCCCAAATCCAAAGGGACAGTGAAAAGCTGGAAGGAATGGAAGAGTCACAACTCCCTGGGCACACACTATCACTGCCAAACAGATTTCATCTGAGAAGGTGTCGCAACTGAATTTCACAGTAACTTCCCACCCCACACAGTACCTGCTCTACCGATATGTTTCTTGTTTATAGGTGGTTTTGAATAGCATGTTACAAATGTCTCCCTGCAGCTTACTGAAAGAAACTGCATCCGTTTCTCTCTTCTGTGCTATCCAACGTGAGAGTGCATCTGTGAAAGAGCGAGATGCACAGCATGTGTGTAACTGGGAGAGGCAGAGAGGGATTCAAACACCTGCTGGGACTCCATTTAACCTGTAACTCAAGCTTTCCCTTGCAGAAAGCTGAAGAGGTTAAGCCTTTAAAATGTACACTGGTTTTCTATATACACATGCACAGAATGTAATTTTTACCTCTGTAATGAAATAAGCTAAATATAATTTACATAGCAATGTACACATAAACATGTGTGGCTGTAGCACATATTTCTCTTATGTACATGAAAACCTGGGCTGTTGGAATGGCTGATGGAAAGGGCAAGTCCAATTACTGCAGTGCAAAAGCCAAGGCTCACATGTAACAGCCAAGATCAACTGCATTTACCTCTGCTGCCCTGCTGGTCATGGCTTGTCATGTTGGGACAGCAAGCACACCCCTGAAGGGCTGCCTTTTCAAGACTACCAGTGATCCAATTTACAAAACATATCCACAAAGAGTTATGTTGGCACAAGGGAAAGGAAGGGGAAGAGGAGTCAGTATACTGTAGCATGAAATCAAGGTGTAGCCAGAAGTGTGATGAGGAGTGATTCCATGTCCCCTCTCTTTTCCTGTGCCACCATGGACCTTTTCTTTTATCTTCCCCCCAGCCCCCATTAATGTTCTCCCAGCTGTTGCCATAATGTGACTTTCAGTTTCATTTCTCTAACTAGTTTGATTTAAGCATGTTTGCAAAAACTCTCCTGAGATTTTAGAATTACTGTAGAATGTCTCCTTATTCACGTAACGATGGAGCCTGCTCAGGGTTGATGATATACCATGCAGGCTTGAGGACCTGAGGCTTGATTTTTCACTACTTTGCAAACTCATCAATTGCTTACACCTGCATAAAATTCAGATGTTAAAGCATTTTAAACTCAGTTGGCCTAGGTATAAATGTTTGCACAAGAGGCAGAATGTCAGAGCAAGCAAAGCATGCCCTTATAGCAACAAAGAAAGACTGAGCAACTCCCTACAGCTGCAAGAACCTCAAGTGATGGCATTTGCATAAGCTCCCAGTAGCATCACATTGCACATAGTGTGCACAGTGAATACACCACAGTCCGCTTAGAAAAAAGGCATTGCCAGTGGCATTAACAGCACAAAGGGGATGAGATTGAAAGCAGCAGCAGGAATATATCACGAAGGGAGCACCAGGACAGTAGGGAAGCCACGCACTCCACAACTGCGGCCTAGACAGGCAGAACCGTCTCAAGGATTCGGTGCTGTTTGCGATTTCTCTGAGGTTCCCTCTTTCCCAGGAAAAAATATATCAGTGTAGCCCAATATCACAGGTTTTGTTCAAAGTAAAAACGTGAAGACATAATGAGCAGAAAAAAAGGACATTATTACCATACATATTATTGGATGTGCAAGATGCTGGTGACACATTTTTTTAAAAAAAAGTCCACAAACACAATAACATTCTTCATCTTTTTCCTGAGCTTGTAGAATCTTCTCATACTTTCTTGTAAAACAAACCAGAATAAAGTCTTCTTACGAAAACTTCTAAAGTTTGTCTGATACGCATCACTGTCTCTAGCAAAACCAGACTGATACTGCATAGGATCATAGGATAATTCAGGTTGGAAGGGAGATCTCTAGTCCATCCCCCTGCTCAAACCAGGGCCTTGGTGTTCCCCACTGAGCTCCTTCCATCTTGTTCATCTCTCTTGCACTGGGAGGCCCCAAGCTCAGCACAGTGCCTAGACACATTCTAATGAGTGCTGAGCCAAGAGGGATAATCACTTCCCTTGCCCTGCAGCTCCACCCCTGTTGGTACAGCCCTGGATGCTGGTGCCCTCCCTCGCTGCCAGGACACACTGCTGGCCATGCCTCCTCACTGCCCAGCAGGACCCCAAGTCCTCTAATGCAGAGCTGCTCCCCAAGAAGCCAGGGCCTGGCCTGCTGTGACACAAGGGCTTCATCCTGACCAGATATACAGGTGTATCTGTGATATACTGTGAAATTTGAACTGATTTCTCAGAGTTAAAAAAACCAAACAACCAACAACCAAACAAAAACAAAACCAACATCAGGAAAGAAAAAGAGGTCCAGGAACGTGTTATTCTTTCAGAGATCCTAGGGGTGGTGGAACCCTAGACCTCCTCTCTTCTCTCACAGTAAGATTAAGATTGCTTCATTTGTGTGTGGGTGGTATTTTCCCAGTCAAGTGTTTAATACAGGGAAAAATCAAGCTCCCACACTACTTTGGGATGATTATTCCAGGGGGTAATAACTGAACTCTCATTCAGGAAATTGTTCCCAATATTCAGATTAAGTTTTTCTTTGTTTCCTCCATTTACTTATGGCTACAACTCATCTTTATGCTCAGTAATTACTCTTTTCTCCCACTTTGAGGGAGTTACTTCCCTCAAATATCTGTGGTCTGTTCTATCCCTCAGGCAACATTAGTCACCATTTAGCCAAACTATGCACATTTAGTCCTTTTTGTTAGCACTCCATAATTATTCTTAATCCCCTCTTCTGAACTCCCCGATTTCTCAATCTCAGTCACAACACTCCATCCAGTATTCCCCATGTTCCTGAATCATAACACTGGAGAGAGGAACTCTCCTTTCTGCATCCCAGTGTTTCTGAAAATATAGAATATAGTTTAGCTCTTGCATACTGCGTCTCTCTGTCCCTATATCTTCTTTGGCATTATTGCTTCCCAGTGCCAAATCCTGCTTTCCTTACCCACATGGCTAGCCCAACTGGAGCAAAGCCCACAAACAGGATTAAGAGTTGGCTTTCTCTTCCATCCAAAACTGTGTTCATTTCTCTTAGTCTCTTTTTTTTTTTTTTTTTTTTTTTTTTTTTTAATTCATATCTCTCTCCTGCAAGGTTTAGTACAATGTTCACTATCATGGTAATAAAATGGTCCAATTTTGAGTGGTTTCTACATGGTTTCAGTAATAGTTTCTACACGGTTTCAGTAGTAGCTAAAGCTACTGAATGTTAAGCATCTAAAAACCAAAAATCTGGCTTAAATACTAGGAACAATATATTGTGCTCAAGACAATATGTTTGAGACAATGCAGAGGCTAATATTTAGGAATCAATTTTCTTTCCAAGTACGGTGTTTTCAGTGCTGTATACTTTAGTTCCAATAACAAGGTAGGCATAATTATGTCTCACTATTGCCCTACTTTATTTTTAGAAATGCAACAGTTCTGTCACCATGGGTGCTTTCTGTAAGTGTTGGCTGTAAAAAACCCCCGACTTTTATAAAGTAACAGCAGTGCCCTGCTGCAACTAATGCTCTTAATAATCAGCTAGTATTTAATAAAATACTGATTTTGAGTATTCAGTGACTCACTGAAACAACAAGGATTCACTGCTGGTATCAGTGGCTCTGGCTCATACCATTAAAAGCTCTGAAATGCTAAGGAGGTGGCTCTGAATCATACTGACTCGGGAGATGGGTATAAAGGTAAGGACTGGGGAGCAGGTACAGCACATATTTATGGGGTACATTTTAACTCCCACAGAATCAATCCTTCTCAGTGGCTACAGCATATGTTGAGAGAGTAGAGAACATAGCTTTTTCTCCACCCATTGGGATGCTTTGTACCCTTGAAGAGGTAAAAACGGAGCAGGAAATGTGAATTGACTTCTCTCCTTCCACTGTGTGGAGGCAAAGGAGCATCCTGTCCCATTCCTCCCACAGCCTCAGTGCACACCTACATATATAAAGCTTAGGCAGAGAGCTCTGCAACATAAGTAGCAAGAGAAGGCAAATCACAAGCCTGGCAAGACAAGAGATAGTGACATAAATACTCATCTGCTGAGCAGCCCTGGTGGTTAATGGAAAACATTTATCAGAAAAACAACCCCCACTCTTACAGAGCAGCTCTGGCTGACAGTATGGGAGCTGTATCTTGTCCACAGGTGTACATAGCTACTAAAATAAGTTTCTGACAAGGATTAAATGATAAAGCACTACATAAGGATAAATATATTGGATCCAAATCTAACTGACAGGTCAACAGATTCTGTCCCATGTGCTATGACATCAGAGTATGCCAGAAAGATGATTAAGTTCAGAGGAGCCTCGACTACTCCGTCATCGAAGGACTTTTTTCCACTGACACCCTGAACGTTTTAATCACTATTTAACAGTGGCTCAAAAGATCAACCAAATATTCTCTTCTGCTGGCATAACATTTCTTTGTCTAGCAGAAACCTGACTGTTCTGGACATTTATATTATGAAGTCCAAATGTTAGCGACATACCCTGTGCTCACTGTCACTAACCTCTGACTTACCTTCAGATACATGTCACATTTTATTTTTCACATGCTATTCTCTGTAAAAAAAGTCCCCTAAGGTTTTTTTAGATCCTACCTTCCAGGTCTAGAAAATTTTTCTCCAATTTGACTGGAGTTGTCTACAAGTATGAGGTGGCCAACTGTAACATTTAATGCTGATATATTCCAGCAATTGTTCTATTGTAGCTTGTTAAGTTGCAGAAGTCCTTTTGACACAGGGATCTGGGATTTGTTGTTTAAAAAAAAAAAAAGTTCCAAAATGAAGATTTTTGGGTTTTTTCCATCTAATGTTTACAACCTTTTTTCAGCATTTTTATCAAAATTTTGAGTAATTTGTTTGAGGAAGATCTATTGTGAACAACAATATTAAATAATGAAGGTTAAACCTTAAGAAACAACTAGAAAGGCAGTTAAGTGCTGTTGATGGCTTAATGTGTTCTCAACGGTTGAGTTACTAAAATGACAAACCTTGGCACTAAATCCAGCCTGTTGAAGAAAGGCCATTCCTCCTAGCTGAGGACCTGCCTGCACAATGTTTCCTTCATTTCTGCAAGGTATTTCTTCCCCTGCCCTGGTCCATTAGGGAATAGTCACAGTGTGCAGCAACTGGTCTCAGCCAGGAAGGCACTGTGCACCACTTGACTAGCCAAGCTGATGATGCAGATTGCTACTTACTCAATAGTCCTAGATCAAATGAAGCACATAGTGCTGTACTAGCAGCCAGATGATGTGTTTATGCTGAGTCCCCACAGAATTTCTTGCATTTCCTCAGAAATGGCAAGCAGCTCATTATAGAGAACTAAACAAATGTGCACTTGATCCAGAAGTTATTTCTGTTCTGCATCAACTGCTGCTTAACACACCAACTCACCACCATTTGGTGACACACCGGCATACATCCTGTTCTGCAGGAACTCTTAACAGTTGATACTGCTTTGGCTCTGCCTACTGCAGTGATGCATCCTTTGCTTCATTAGCTGATGCAGTTTTGGCTTCATAAGAGCATTGCTCTGATTTGACAGAAATGACCACAGCAATACCTAGTAAGTCATGACAGCACTGTAACAGAGTGACCACCATCTGGCTACTCAGACATGCTGTTCTAAGCTGTAGTCCATAGCAGACCTATGACATTTTGTAGGGGGGGGGGGGGGGCATAGGCAGAATTTCATGTTCACCAGTCAAGTCACATAAAAGCTAACATGTATGGATCTTGAAGGTCTTTTAGTGAAAGAGGTTGCTTTACACTTTATCCTCAATAACATGACCAGGATGTGGATAGGAAAACTCCAGGGCTAGGAAGATGCCAGTCAGAAATACCACGGGGAGCCTATCAAAGGGCTTTGTGGCAAGAAAGGCATTCCATGGGAAGAACATGATCCACAAATAATTAGATTAGAATTTTTTGCTGACAATCCCCTAGAAAGATAAAAGAGGTGAAAAGAAAGAGAAACATGAAACCGTATTCAAAGGAAATTAGGAAAACAAACAGAAATGCAACCTAAGGCAGTGCAAGATATCTTATTGTCACTTGCAAAACAATACTTCTATTCCAACTTTCTTCTTTTTTTAATTAGCAGGATCTGAGGCAAATGATTATAATAATCTAAATTAATTTACATTTCTGAAAAGAATGTAGGAAAAGAAAGTAATCTTACAATGAGTAACATAGCAGCAATCAGTGGAGACACTGTTTAGAGGCAACTTTTCTAACTACAATCTGTGGAGAATATTATTTAAGAGTTTTCATTAAAATTGATAACATTTTCATTTGGGAATGCCTTGAGTTTAAAAGAGCAGCTACACTGTATGACTAAATTGGGTCTAACTTCTATGTTGTTTGGTCTATTAGTGAATTCACCAGACCCACAAAATTTACTATACTGTCTGACTTTAAAAGGGTAAAAGTGCTGTTTGAGCAAAGGCTTTATAAATAACTAGAGGAGGGGTCTGGAGCATCCCTCAGGCAGCACAGACATGCTCTAACCCAGAAAGAACCCCAGAGCAAAGGTCACAATTAGGCCCCCTTTAGAGGTGTAGTTCTGACAGCAACAACAAATAATTACAGTGCCAAATGCTGAATCAGTAACTTTCTTTTCTCCACCCAGATCTACCCATAAATTCACATTTATGTCACCTCCAGTTATGGGAAGTGCATAGAAAGCAAATAGATATATATATATATATAATGCTGAACCACATGAAACTGATTTAGCTGTCCAGAGTAATAGTATCTAGCTTCTATCCAGTCTGTGGAGAGATAAAGTCTTCTAAAAGATATCAAAAGCATCTATTTTAGGTTCCTACTCTAAGCTGATGCTTGTAGGAGTTAACCTTTTCCATGGAGTTCAGCTTCTCCATAGACCAAGAATTTCAGCAGCTGGTTTAGTAAGAATGTCCTTCATTACACACAAATTAGTCTAATACTACAATATACAGCTGATATGGCATCCTCCAGAGACTTGTAGAAAATCACAAGGTTGTCACTTCTGTTTTTAGATGCACATGCAGGTTTTTTCCACATCTTCAACTTCAGAAGCACCTCTAAGTATTTGCTGCCCTTTATAATCATTTTTCCAAAACTTCTGTCTTCCAAGAAATCTGTTTTCTTTTTCTGACTGAAAATGAATATTTTCTTTCATATTGGCTCCTTAATCAAATGTATGCCCACATCTCAAGTAGTAAAATATTTAGTTTTCACGATTAGACAAACATTTATTCATAAGCACACCCACCAGGAACAGGAACATAATCACTGATTTTTATCCTAGTTAGTACTTCCATTCCTGAGCCACTGACAGCTAACCAATGAACTTTCAAGTCAGCCCTCTATAACTTCAAAACATCAGAACTAACTATAGAGGTCTTCTTCACCTAGTACATAGTTTTCCACAGCCTGGTCCAGTCCTGTTGACGTTTGGACTACAGGTGCTAGCTCTGGAATCAAGGAATATTCAGAGGAAATGTAGGAGAGGGGGACATCATGGCATCTGGTACATCAGTGACACAGAGCCTGGGGACATGGGAAAGGAACAAGAGCAAGGAGATGACAACAACATGGGAAGAGAATAAGTGTAGGAAGCGTAGTGATGTGAATTATAAACCACAGTAGAGGCAAATAGAGGCAACTGACTGAAAAAGAAATCACGAAGGAGCACTGAAAGTGTGTCGAAATGCAATTCGTCATTGAGGACCCTGCTCTCCACTGGAGCTGACATTACCTGCCTGATCCAGAATGATTTATCTGCTGAAATTCTAATGCATATTGCATCCACAGTCAACTCCCTGTCAGAAGACACTTTCTGTGCAGAGCTTTCCCAAAACAGAAAAACAGAGCAGCCCCTCTGCAGAAACTCCTTCACACAGAAATCTGTCATCATAAACTCCTTCTGCACATGGAAAAACCTTTCAGCAGCAAAATACACTCATGGTCAATGAACAGATTTGCCAGAAGTTTGCAGAAAATTCCATTTGTAATTATCTGCATCATCTAAATCATTCTTTGGAGACAACCACAGTGTAAAACCATTCAAAGCCAAATAAAAACTGTAGTAATGACATTTTAAAGCACAAACTACCCTCACTTATATCTTCATATTCCAGTCACTTCTTTACATGAGTAACAGTTTCAGTGGATAGAACCTACTTACTTGATTTGCATTGTGAAAACCAGGCTCAAAAAGTTTTAACCTTCTCTGTACTAACAGATCCAAATTTTCCAACCACAGTTGACTGTACCTATGCCATTTTTGACAGATGCTTGCTTGCTCAATTCTTACAGACAACCTATGATGGCAACTCCACAGTTTTCCTAGGCCATCTACCCCAGTGCTCCATTATCCTTACTATATAGGAAGTTTTCCAAACATTTAGTCTGAAACATCCTTGTTAAATTTGTGCCATTCATCACAAACATGGTAGAAATATTATCTTCTCCTTTTTTAGACCATTATTGAATTCCTCCTCAGTCTCCTATTTAAATAGCCATTTCTTTCAGTGTATCCTTGGACATTTTATTTTCTAGACATAATCTTTCTCACAACTCTCCTCTGTCCTCTTCTCAATTTGTCCACCTCTTGCTGGAAGCAAAGAGGCCAGACACGTGACAGCTCTCACCTTAGCCAAATGTTTGGTTGTAACTACTGATTTTTTTCTATTGACCTATTGTGGACCGCACTGCACTGTTAACACACAGAAAGAAAACACAGCCCTCATTTTCAGATTCACAAGAGGTAAAAAGTGGCTGGCACTAAATATGCAAGTGGTGAGTTGTTTTCAGAAATGCTTAAGACACACTTGTATGTCCTTTTAATCTGCTGGTTTAAGTACTTAAAACTGAACCTTTATAAATCCAGTCCTTATATTTTCAGTGAAGTATTCTTTCAGCCAAAAGAAAGTTTCAGATGTTTTGCTGAGCATCAGCATTCACTACCACTCAGCATGCTTATCCCACATTTGAAGAACACCCTGACAATCCTTTGAAACTTTTAAAAAAAAAAAAAAAAAAAAAAAGACAAAACAACTCACCTTCTAGTAACAAACACAGCAGATGAGGGTGTTATTTTGTTTTAAGCTTTTGGTTGTGGTACAGCTTTGCTTCCAAAACAAAGATAAAGGGATAAAGGGAATTTCACCAGAGACTTCAGCCAGAGCCAAATCAGGCCAGGATGAGAGCAAAAGTCCTCTCCTGCAGCACAAGGTGCATCACCACAGTCTTCGTGTCACCTGCCACTTAGATAACTGAAACCCACTGCTGTGCCTATACTTGTACATAAAGTGGGCAAGGAATTGTATTTTGGCCTCAAGATCAGTGGGTACAGCAATCAGCTAAATGCTCTCAGCCCTTAAAACGGGGTGCCTGTATCCAAAAACAGCCACTGGGGATGATCTCTGGTCTATGCTAACCTGTGAACTATGCGAAGGACTTCTCATAGTGTGCCAAAACCCATGCTCCATCTTGAACAGCACAAGGAATTGTGTGTCACTGCTCAGGCCTGTGCCTATCCATGCTACAGTCGGGAAGTCCATAAGGAAACAGGAGACTGTGGGAGATGGGGGTGACAGGAGTTTTTAAGAATTTGGTAATGTATGCCTGAAACTAGAAAGAAGGAAAAAGTTTGTAAGCATGTGAAAATATCACTTTTTTCCATTCAAATCAATCCAGCGTGTCCCCAACTGGTTGTCCAGAGGGATAATTCAACCTGGCAGATAGGGACACATGCCTCAGTACTGAACACTGTCTCTTTTTGCCCAAAAAGCAGGAAGAAAGTGGCTTCTACTAGGGGGGTTAGGAAAGGACAGGGAAGAAGGAGACAGGGGCAGCTGCCCTACAAAGTCACTCACCATCAGCACCCACCAGTCCCCTGTCCCTGCAGAAGGATACAGGGCTCAGCAACTGACTGCCAGAGGAGCTTCAATGAAGGGAAGAGGGAGTCTTAAAACCTATAATCAGACCTTATACTTTGTGTGAAACTAAGCAAAATGGTGCCTCATCTTTTCATTGTTAACTTTTTTTGTTTCCCTTCTTACTCCCACTTCTGGAGTGTTATCTTATTCTTTCAAGCCAGATGGTTTAACTCTGGAAATACTACCTGCACTGTTCAGGGCTTCAAGACAGTAAATCTTAGAAGCAGAAAACAGTTGCTGTTCTTAAGATTAAAAACAACGCTGCATCTTTTCCCTTGATAATGTACCTATGAAGCAAGCATGGTGAATTTAGACTGCAGCATAACATTTTGTGGTAAAATCTCAGTGTTGCCTTCATGGGTTACATACCATTTAACATTTCAAGTAAGTCATGACACTACCTTTTCAACTTTTTTTTTAAATGGGCAATCTCAGCCAAGCCAAATTGTTTGTAAACAGAAAGCTCATTCCTACTTACGGCCTGCAAGTAGACACTCAGCAGCCCTGGAGTAAGTTGTAAGCCAAGTCAGAAAGCCTTTACATTCAATTAGTAGCTTTACTTTTCCTCTTGGATTTGTAACTGCAGAAACCAATTTAGGATGAGAATGAGCAGAATCCTGGGAGCTGTCAGGAGCATGGCAGTGTGCTAAGCAGAACTCTGCTTGACAGAAACCACACAAAGAAAATACTGAACTCACTTCCCTGCCCTTGGCTGTCCCAATCACCTTCACATGCAGTGCTCCCAGGTCTCCTCTTCTCTTGTTTCCAATTATTCTTGTCATATCATGCTTGATGGACAGTGCAATCAAATGTACTGTTGAAAGGGAACTAGGTAAACTAATTGGAGGAATGCACATCATCTACTTGTTCACTTCTTTTATATAATTTTCTTTAAATAATTATGTTTTGTTAACTTGAGTTGAAATCTGAAGCAGGATTGACAGCTTCTATTTCTTATGTTAACTACATAGTTGTCTGTTCCAGCAGACACAAAGACCTCACAGGCTACATGCCATGATAAGAAAAGAGAAAGTGGAAAAAAAACACATTTATTTAAGCTGTTTATATTACTCTTTTGATTTTTCAAATTTTAAAATACTGTTTGATTTGTGTTTAAATGATTGGTGAAGTAGTTATACCAGTATTCTGGGGAATCTTCACACAAGTCTGAGAGGATCTTTCCTGACTCAGACCAAAATAATAAGAAAGGCCTGCCTCAGTATTAATTTTTATCAAGCACCTGATCTAGCCACTTACACAATCTATCATACTAAGCCTCAATGTTATAATCCTACAAGTATCTGAAATTACATTACATCTAAATGGCATAACCAATAAAACATGTCGCTTTGCTCTGGTTCTTTTTGAGGATGACACTAATTTATATTTCCAGAATTCCAATTACATCACTAGACCACAATTAACCAATACAGAAGAATGATCCATAACATGTATATGGAGAAATTATCTTAAATTTCATTTCAGATCAAATTGTAGCCTTGTTCCACTGAACAATACTTTTAGGCTCCTCAGAAGTTATCACTGAATGGATGCAGTGTGTGCCTGGACTATCTAAAGTGTCAAGGACTGTCAAGGACATAACACCTACAAGCCTCTGAAGTGCTTGAGAGAGACTAAAAATAGGGCTCTTTACCCCTTTCCTGCAGTTGTGCACTATTTGGTACAATGCCTTCGGCTTTCCTTGCAGTCAGGGAATAGCTGAGAAATTCTTCCTCAGAGGACCTAAATTTTGTTCCATATCTTTTGTAAGCATGGCTGGTCAAAAACAATTCTTGTGGAAAAGATCCAACACAAAATTTTATTTCAAGGAAATGTAAATGTTTGGGGTCTTTTACTAGACACCTTCCCTTCACAGAAGGCACAGACAGCATTGTACCATCAGTAATATCTAGTCCAGGTAGAGAACTTAGCCCACATAAAAGATTAAGGAAGAAATCACAGTTCTGATGAGGCAACTAAAGTTCCAATTAGTTTCCAGCATCAATTTTTTGACCCTAATCTTTTTTTTTTTTTTTTTTTTTAGGGTTACTTCTTCTTTAAAAAAACTAAAATATAAAATCTAATCTAAAATTTAGACAGCAATAAAATGTTTTACATTTTCATCAAAAACATCTACACACATTGTTTTTCAGAGGAGCCCTGTTCACAGCTGCTCTGGAAATAAAGGCATGCTACAAAAAGTCCAAAGTACAATCTCCTATGTACTATACTCACTTTAATGCACAAGATCACATCTCTCCTTCCAGGGGTGAAATTTAAAAAGTATTAAAACCTACTACTTACACACAGTTAAGGGGAGATAACTGGGCCTTTTAGGAATAAGCTCAAGGGAAACGTGCCAAGGCTTGAAGGATGGAGGACTGGTGAGGGCTCTCCCTCTGCAATTTCATCTGAGAGAAGGGATAGATATTTAGAAACCATGAAAACACCTGAGAAGGGTCTTAGAAGGAAATGAGGCCCACACCCACAAAAAGGTGTTGGATTCA
This sequence comes from Athene noctua, assembly GCF_965140245.1. Lineage (NCBI taxonomy): Eukaryota > Metazoa > Chordata > Aves > Strigiformes > Strigidae > Athene > Athene noctua. The sequence continues at coordinate 89,646,336 of NC_134037.1, read as the reverse complement.
TTAGCTCATCTCAAGTGCATCTATACCAATGCATGCAGTATGAGCAACAAACAGGAGGAGCTTGAGGCCATGATGCAGCATGAGAACTATGACATAGTAGCTACAACAGAAACATGGTGGGATGCCTCATACGACTAGAGTGCTACAATCAGTGGCTACAAGCTCTTCAGGAGGGATAGACAGGGAAGGATAGGTGGTGGAGTGGCCCTGTATGTTAGAGAATGCTATGACAGCTCAGAAATCAAGTATAGTGATAACAGGGTTGAGAGTGTTTGGATTAGGTTAAGGGCCAATAAAGCAGATCTTGCTGTGGGAGTCCTCTATAGACCCCCCAACCACAGCAGTGAGGTGGATGAAGCTTTCTATAAACAGTTGGGAGAAATCTCAGTCACTTGCCATTGTTCTTGTTGGGGACTTTAACCTCCCAGACAACACAGAAGAGAGGGAACAATCCAGGAGGTTCCTGGAATGTGCGGAGGATAACTTGCTCACGCAGCTGGTGACTGAGCTGACCAGGGAAGGTGCCCCCATGGACCTGCTTCTTGTGAACAGGGAAGAGCTGGTGGGGGCAGTAAAAGTTGGAGGCCGTCTAGGGTGCTGTGATCATGAGATGACTGAGTTTTCGATCCTTGGAGAAACAAAGAGAGGGGTTAGTAAAACTGCCACCTTAGACTTCTGGAGGGAAAACTTTGATCTGTTCACAAGACTGGTTAACAAAATCCCTTGGGAGGCTGCCCTGAAGGATGGGGGAGTCCAGGAAGGCTGGACATACTTCAAGAGAGAAGTCTTAAAGGCACAGGAGCAGGCTGTTCCCAGGTGCCAAAAAACAAGCAGGCGGGGAAGGAGACCGGCCTGGCTAAACAGGGACCTTTGGCTGGATCTCAAGAACAAAAGGAGAATCTGTTGCCTTTGGAAGAGGGGGCAGATCTCTCATGAAGACTATAAAGTCACAGTGAAGTTATGCAGGGAGAACATTAGGAGAGCCAAAGCACAGCTAGAGCTCAACCTGGCTACAGCTGTTAAAGATAATAAAAAACATTTCTACACATTCATTAACAACAAAAGGAGGATTAGGGAAAATATCCCTCCTTTACTGGATGCAGAGGGAAACATGGTAACTAAGAATGAGGGAAAGGCTGAGGTGCTCAACGCCTACTTTGCCTCAGTCTTTAGCAGTGGAACTGGCTGTTCCCTGTACACCCAGCCTCATGAGCTGGGAGATGGGGAGGGGAAGCAGACAGGTCAGCACAGTTGAAGAGGACGTGGTCAGAGATGTGGTGCACCACTTGGATGCACACAAGTCTGTGGGACCGGATGGGTTACACCCAAGGGTGCTGAGGGAGTTGGCAGATGTGCTCACCAAGCCGCTGTCCAGGATTTACCTGAAATCATGGCTAACTGGGGAGGTCCCATTGGACTGGAGGGTGGCACCCATCTACAAGACTGTAGGTGACACCCGTCTACAAGAAAGGCAGAAAGAAGGATCCAGGAAACTATAGACCTGTCAGTCTGACCTCAGTGCCAGGGAAGTCATGGAGTAGGTCATCTGGAGTGCCATTACAAGTCATATAATGGACAACCAGGGGGTCAGGCTGAGTCAGCATGGGTTTATGAAAGGCAGGTCCTGCCTGGCAAACCTGATCTCCCATTATGACAAAATGACCCGACTACTGGACAAGAGAAAAGCTGTGGATATTGTCTACCTGGATTTTTGAAGAGCATCTGACACAGTTCCCCGTAGAATTCTCATAGAAAAACTGGCTGCCCATGGCCTGGATGAGCGAACAGTCTGCTGGGTCAAGCACTGGCTGGATGGACGGTCCCAGAGAGTGGGGGTCAATGGAGCTAAATGCAGCTGGCGGCCGGTCACAAGTGGTGTTCCTCAGGGCTCAGTGTTGGGACCATTTCTGTTCAACATCTTTATTGATGATCTTGACAAGGACATAGAGTGTATCATCAGTAAATTCACAGATGACACCAAGTTAAGCGCGAGTGTCGATCTGCATGAGGATAGGGAGGCTCTACACAGAGACTTGGATAGATTGGATCAGTGGGCCAACGTCAACAGGATGAGCTTCAACAAGGCCAAGTGCCAGGTCCTGCACTTGGGCCACAACAACCTCATGCATTGCTCCAGGCTTGGGAAGGTGTGGCTGGAGAGCTGTCTGGAGAAGGATCTGGGGGTTCTCATTGACAAGCAGCTGAACATGAGCCAGCAGTGTGCCCGGGTGGCCAAGAAAGCCAACAGCATCCTGGCTTGTATTAGAAATAGTGTGACCAGCAGAAGTAGGGAGGTGATAGTCCCCCTGTGCTCTGCACTGGTGAGGCCACACCTGGAGTATTGTGTCCAGTTTTGGGCACCTCAATACGAGAGAGATATTGAGGTGCTGGAGTGAGTGCAGAGGAGGGCAACGAAGCTGGTGAAGGGCCTGGAGAATAAATCCTGTGAGGAGAGATTGAAGGAGCTGAGACTGTTCAGTTTGAGGAAGAGAAGGCTGAGGGGAGACCTCATCACTCTCTACAACTACCTGAAAGGACATTGTAGAGAGGTTGGTGCTGTCTCTTCTCACAGGTAATTAGTGACAAAACAAGGGGGAATGGCTTTAAACTCCAACAGGGGAGGTTCAGACCGGACATTAGGAAAAAATGTTTCACAGGAGTGGTCAGACAGTGGAATAGGCTGCCCAGGGAGGTGTTGGAGTCACCAACCCTGGACGTGTCTAAGGGTCATTTAGATGAGCTGTTGGGGGATATGTTGTAGGGAAGAACTCTGTAGAGTAGGGCTAATGGTTGGACTTGATGATCTTAAGGGTCTTTTCCAACCTGAATGATTCTGTGAGTCTGTGATTCTGTAATGGACTAATTCCTTTAGCTCAAGTAACAAAATGGGCTTTCTGAGTTCAAAGCTGCTTACTCACCACTCTAAGTTCAGTCAATCTTTCAGTGTTTCAAAACAATTTAACCATCTCATATCAACAGTAGTACAGATGCAGAGATGCAGAGACTCTCAAAGTGACTTTCTGCCCTGCCATCCCAGGCCCATCTGAGCTACAAGCCCCAGTGCTCCATTAAACACATGATACCAACCATGAATGCCCTTGAAGAACAGTACAAGATACTAGCTCCTGCTGGACCCAGTTGCAGAAGGATACCTGGAGCTAACAAGACAAGCCAGACCCAAGCTGACGTGCCTCCACATGAGCCACTCAGGCAATGCTTCCTAGATCTGTAGGTTCTTGGAAATCATCTTAGCTGGAGTGAAGATCAGCATGGATGGATTCTCTGGCTGAGCAAATAACCCTGACCTCCTATCTGCTCCGCAGAAGTCAGAATTGGATTAGTAGCTCCAGCACAAAGCTATCCAAATTGTTGATGAGTTGACTGTACATAATTGTCACTCAGCTGTCTCCCCTTAGTACTGCATTATCTGGATTTTTCAAGGTCTTTAAGTTCCCCTCTTACGTTGTGTAATGGAGAAACATCTGTAACACAGAATTATATTAAATGCTGGTAGAAGCATTCATGAGGCACATAATACCTCTTGCTGCAAGATAGAGACAGTTTCCAAATACAGCAAGCAGTGTCATTCCTTTCAAAACACATATGCATAAAGTAACAGGCCGGTTCACTGAATTTATCATTAAAACTGGATGTTTCAGACAGGAGCACATACGGGTGTAAATGGCTATATGCCAGCATATGCTAGTGTGCGTGTGTGTGCACAAACTCATATGCACCTACTCATGCTCTGCAGCAAATGAATTTTCTCAAGAATAGCTCATTATATTGTAAACTGAGTTATAGTGACAATAACTAACCATGGCAACTGCCAAATGTATAAAAAGCATGCAAACACTTCTTTCAAAGCACAGTCTGTGTTTGAATCTGCCTTTCTAAAGCTTGTATGAAAACAGCGGGATGCAATAATACAAGCCTAATTTGTGAAATTCTGCAAAAGAGAAGGGAAGACTTAAGTACATTTCTGAAGAAGCTATATTATAGAAGAGATTTTTTGGCATTAAAGTCAAAAGCATCATTCCGTAATCCTGTCTGACCTACTGCACAACACAGGCCACAAACTCACTCACTAAGTACTCGTATGAGCCCACAACTTCTATTGAGATATCATGTATTGTTTAAATACATTAGAGGAAAAAAAATCATTCACTGCAGAAGACTCTTCTCGTCTTAGAGGCTGACAGCTCTAAGCCTCATTATGAGATTGATGGGATACATGTTACCAGGTAGCTAATTAATATGCATGAAAACCAAATCAGTCACATACGACACAACAAGCACAAGTACTATCTAATGCAATTCAGAAGATGACTGCAAATCCCAATTTTTCTGGGCATGAACCATAAAATGCACTATACATGCATTTAAACATGCTCAAATACTTGCCTAAGATATTTTATGATAAAAATTCATAGTTTTAACAACAAAGTATGTCCAAAAAAAAATGTTGTTATGGTCCATAGCAAAACATACTGAACACATTTGTGTGGAGAATGCTTTTCTCTCCACATATGGGATCCTTTTTCATTAAAGGGAAAAATTTTAAAACTTGCCGACGGAAAGGGAAGAATTTAATTTAAAGTTTCATTAAAGAGCTTGCTTTCACAGTTAAGACTAAGGAAAATGGCTAGTAGTCCCAGCTGTGTACACATTATGCAGCAACAAAAAAATTAATAAACAAACAAACAAATAAAGGAAGGGGCATGCCAGCAAAGCTGACATCCTTGGCATCCACTCGACACACTTATAAAGCATGAAGCAATTATCTACTCTATCACTTGGGTCTAGAGCAGCTTTATACACCTTCATGAGCTCACAGATGCCTAAGAATGTAACTTAGCTTTTCTAATTCAGCATTATTCCTGAGCTGGGCAGGAGACTGTCTCTACTGTGACAGAGTTTGAGGATGACATAAGCCACAAGGTACCCCTTGATATTTTTCTGAGGGTTCTAAAAGAAAATCAGGTCAGTTTTGACAAACTGCTGGCAATAATATGAAAAGCACTGCCAACATGCTCAAGGCATTCAATATGTTAACAGGTAGTAGACCAGATGTTATTCATATTACTTCTGTTGGACTCATCTTTGACACTATTAGGAGGTCAGCAAAAAATACTCTTCCCCTCACTGGCATCATCAGCATTGTCATCATCACACCACTGCCACCGATCCAGAAAATTCAAAAAGGAGTGATCCCCAGGGGATCAGCATACACCACACCTACAGATCGAAGGCAAGGGCCAAGCTGTCAAGACAATTCATCCGCCTACAGATGATTTCCTGACACCCTTGTTTTCTTGCAGAGCCCTCAGCCAGGGGCAGGGAGTGGGCTGTAGGAAGATGAATTGTTCTGGCATCATCAGCCAACTCCTGGCCACTGTCTTCCCCAAGGGCTCTGCTGCCTCTCCCTGTCACGTGGCCTGGTGCACATCCATTACATGAACAAGACACAGGTTGCAATCTACAGGCTGATCTTGGTTTGGAAATACATTTAGTCATGTGAGGGGAGACACTACACATCCAGCCACAGGTACCTGCAAAAAAGAATCAGCAGCACTGCTATCCAGACACCAGCAAGACATGAGACAGCTTTTGGATACAGGCTTTTGCCTCCTTGGATATCATAGTCTGCTCTTCTCAGACTTCCTCATTCTGGTACAAGCAAAAGAAACATGCAAATCTCTCTCCAAGTCAACAGGATTCAGCTAATATTCTTGATACATTTATAGTCAAAACCTTCTTTGGGAACAGAAGCATACAGAGAAGGACTGACTTAATCTAGCAAATCTGCTCGCTTAAATCAATTAGTGGGAAAAAAATAGTAATTTTAGAACTCCACAGCTCCAAGGATAATTCACTTCACTTTGGGGAAAACTAAAAGCAGTCCCCAAACAGGGCTGGATAACACACACTTGCTTATTTGGGGCAACATTTCTTAATAGTAACCTCAGTAGTACTCAGGTGAAAGGCTGATTTTTGAGAACAAGCAGCAATGAGAATGAGTAAGACCATCACGCATTCACACTGCCTAATGCAATTACACAAATCTGCTTACAGAACACTGCCACAAGACCTTTGTCCACCTGCACTGCTGCATTCAGACAAAGAAGCATCTCATCTCTTTTGGTCTGTATTAAAATGCTCCTGCTAAAGCTCGTAGCTGTGTTAGCATTAGGAGCAGAATTGAAATCCAGATCACATACCCAATTCTTGCCACTCACGATTTTGAAAAGGCATTTCCTGTTGTTCAGAATTGCTTCACTATGTAGCAGTCTATGCTAAGGGAAAATGGGAATCTCCTGCTGTTGCTAACATACACCAGAGACCTAACATAGATAGAAGAGACATTAAAAAACACAATGAAAACTGTCTGGCAGTACACCTCTTTTGCATCCAGTGTCTAACTGTTTTAACTGAAATCTGCTTTCCTTAAATATCTTTACCCATAGATCTCCCTCTGCCCACCTAAACCATTACAGCTTTCTTAGTGACTGCTCCTCACCTGTCTGTTAGCATTATTTAAATGAGTTATCTGATGTAAAAGCACTGGAGTAAATCAGCAGTCGAGGGTGAAAATGAAAATGCTGTGGTTATCAGAGTTAACAGAGCCAGTCTGTCTGCAAGCCTATGCATGCACATTGGGATGACTTGCTCACTGAGGCTTGGGAAGGCGCTGTCACGTCCAGCCCCAACTCACTGTACTTCTTCATTCTCACAATTAAAGCTCAGGATGGGATTTTTTTAGGGTGATATGGACATTTCTGAACAGGTAAGATGGAGCTCACTAGCTGCCAGCTACAGATATGGTGCTGGAGGTCTGGGAAGCTGGGTTTTAAAACAAAGGCTCCAAAGAGACACAGCATCCCTGTAGTGAGGAAAATCACCTAATTCCATCCTCAGTCCACAGATACAGAACATTCTTCACCTTGATCGCACTGTTTGTATCAGGTCACTGGGTCTACATTGGATTGCTTAAAATTCTTTGTTTTAATGAAAAAGGAAATGGCAGCAATTGAAAAGCATGTCTTGAAAACCATTTCCCCATCCCAACCCTTACCCCCTAAAAGGCTCATTTCAACAGCTCCACAGAAGTACCAACTTAAATTCATTATTTCATTCATGCAGTGTAATGCCAGCCCTAGTACTTCACTCCTTGCATTCTCTCCAATGGTTCCCCCAGATAAACAGGCCTTAGTTATGGTTTGCAGACTCTGTTTAACACACGCTCCTCTTCATCACAGTTTCATTTCTAATGAGGGTTTTGACACTGGTAAAGTAAATAATAATCTACTACTGTACTTCTAATTAAGCATACAGAGCTGATGGTGATAACCTTAGCATCTCTGCATGACTTTTCACTTTAGAGGCCCTTGAGGTTTCCAATTCAACTTTTAGCTTCTTTAATCACACAAGAATAATGACCTTGAAAATGGAAGTGGTGCAATATGACACATGTCTTCAGCGGTATTGCCGTACTGAGGGTGGCAGAACAAAAAAAATCCCGTCAAAGCAGAAAGACCAAGACAAAAGAACTTCAAGCAGCAGAGAGAGGCAAATTTTCATTTTAGCCTTCCATTTAACCCATGTTAAAGTACTGGTAGGCTTGAAATCCACTCTTTGCTCCACGGCTTGCTTTTCCATTAGAAAAGGTGGGTAAATTGAATTGCTGATCTTTCTGTGCTTGGTTGTTCCATATAGCATCTATAGAAAACTATCCTCTATATTTTTATTGAATTAGTACCTTATATGTTCTTAAATGTTAATGTTCTCCTATACTTGTATGTTTTGTAAAGTTTTACCATGTTAAATATTCTGTAAATCTCTTCATTTCTCTCCCAGACTAATCGGCCATGAAGTACAACCTTATTACTTAAAGGGACTGTAAATTATGTGAAAACACCACTTATGAGTTGTATAAAAAGACTCTGAGTCTCGAGTCATTGGACCTCAGTATTCAGGTTTGCCTTGGAAATTCTAAACCTGATGCAGGAAAGCTGTATTTATGGTTCAAACCAGTCCCTATGTGCATACTGAACTCTACTTCAGTCCACGTGCAAGGTCAGATGGCTGACTTTGCACAATGTCCAAGATGCAAAGAAAGTTACAGCAACCCTAAATTAGTTCTTGCAAAAAGAAAGCAAAGCCAAACAAATTATGATTTTATAGTAATAGTATCTAAAATATTATATCATATCCTAGATCAACAAAAAGCACTAACTATTGCATTACAGAGATCACTGTCTGGAATGCACAAATATATGTGAAATATTTTAACAGAAAACACTGCACTTCCAGCTCCAGAGATGTAGCTTGGTCATCTATTGCTTCAATGTACAACAAAGGCACAATATAAACTACAGTGCAGAAGACAGAGTGTATTTGTATCAGGAAAGGAAATCGGATAAAGATTTCCTTTGTGCTCCCATCTGCAATCCAAAGCTCTCACTAAATTTCAAAATTCAGTAATAGCTTCAAACTGGATGCTTTCAGAATTTCAGAGGGATGTGCAACAGACAACAAAACTCACTACTTTCAGAAGTATATGTGTATATATATATATACACACACTTTACGTTTATACTGAAGCATATAGGAAACAATAACTGATACGAATGATACAGTGCTACAGTCTGTATTTTTATCCTGCCTTTTGACTTGATGCAATGCTTTATCATACAAAGTACGTATTGATTATACTATAGCATATTTAATATCATGATGTAAATCTGAAGCTCAGGAAGTAGAGAAAAATAGTGCAGGCACCTCATTGTTACATTATGGATTTTTTGGTTTAAGAAAAGTTTTTACTCAATCTTTTGGTAAGGTTTCTATAATTTGGAAAACATTTGTTATTTCACATTTTTTCCCAAATACAGTATAAGCCTAAGAGGATGCAGGCAGATACATCAATTTATCATGTTACCAATTAAGGACACAGTTCTACATTTCTTCTACAAGGAATGTATACAACTAGAGGGTATTTTTTTCAAGTCATACTTCATTGGGTTTTTTATCCTCCTCTCATGGGAAATCCCCATCAAATATAATAAGGATGAAACCAATAAAAGTTTGAAAGAAATTAAACAAACTCTATAGAAATTAGTCTAAACAACATATGGGTCATAGGAGAGTTCAAAACAATATTTATGTAACTAAGTGAATGCTATAGCAGAGACACATTACCCTTTTAATCCCACAGGCTGCTTAAAGAAGTCTATGAATAGGAGATAGCCCTCCACCAAATTCTACAGGACTTTTTAAATCAGTGAAACAAATATGTCACCTCTCCCCAGGAGCAATTTAAGAGGAGAATGTGCACAAGAGCAGCAGAAAGTTTTTCAGAAAAATGACTAATTTTAGCTTCATATTTTGTAGGTTTTTATAAAGAACAGTGCAAGTCAAGGCAGGATGGAAACAGGGGAAAAGACACCCATGAAAACTCACTTTTTACACCTTAGTAGCTGATTGGAAATTCTGAAGTACAAAGCAAATCAGTAAATAATTTAAAATATTATAATGGACCATAGGATGGAAAACTACCACTGAAAAAGGGGACACCATGAGATATGAGGCATATTAGCATGAGAAAATACTGAGCTGGCAGAAAAAGAGGCATTCATGCTAACTCTTATTCTATGAGTCACAATCAGACAAAACTCTTAAAAAAGAATCAATATTTTTGTTCAGCGGTTTTTATTTGGTGAAGAGAAGAAGGGAACAGGCAAGGGAATTTCTGGTTTCCTTTTTTAGCTGGAAAAATATGATTGACCAGCAGTGAGTCAGTGGAACCAAAAGGATATTTTAAAAGCCAAGGATTCAAATATTCTATGAAAATAAGAAAAGCCGAAGTGGAGCTGTTTGAAAGAACAATTCTGAAGGCTTTCTTGCTTCATTTAAAAATGCAAGGCACTTGTCTTGGAAATGACAAATTGAGACAATACTTTCAGGCTCCCTTGGTGCCATTACACCACATCATACAGGGTGACATTTCTTTGATTTCCACTCCAAGAATTCATTACATCTTGTATAATTTCCCACCAAAGAGAACTCAGAAGGGAATAACTCAGTTAGTGTACAAGTATATTTTTCTATGTCTACATCTCTGTCCCATGTATATTAATAATTGACATGTTCATGTAAATTGACAAAATGATCAAGCATTCTCATTTTAGTCTCTGACTTTGGAAATCAAACTGCAGTCTTTAAGTTATGTTTAAAATAAACTGTGAATAAAATTACTACAGCCTTGTAATAGAAGAAATTGCATTTGACAGTACTAGAAAAAATCGCATCTGACAGTTTTGGTTCTGGTGTTTGAAACTGCAAACCCAACCTTCAGCAGCCTCTCTGTGAGGTTCTGACCTAGCCCACACAAGCTGTCTATGCTGAACTCAGAAGGCTGAGTATCAGAAAAATCTCTGTGGCAGTACAGGCACTTTCTCATAGTCTTATTCAGAACTAATTTGGCCTGTTATGAGGCTGCCGAGTCAAACAGCCACTGTGAACAACCAGAAGTAGAGGACCCTGTAGAATAGGGTCTGACAGCAATAAAAATCTCAGTACTATGACATTATCATCCTCCTTCTTCTGGACAACTCTTAGAAATACATTTGAACAGATCTCTTGCCCATTTATCCATTAAACATGTTTCCTGCTTGAATACTTCATTGCCTCTTGCATTCACAATGTAGGCTTGTGGTGTTGTGAAAAAGGAATTGTGTTGTCCATCTTCAAAGCTTTTGCTGCATTTTTTAAACTCCAGTGAAGCATATATTACAAAGGAAAAAAAAAGTAAAGCAAGAGCATTCTGCTAACCACTGACACAGTAGGACTGCAATTCAGAGAGGATTACCAATTCCTTTGCACTGCCTTTGCAGCCACTGTGTCTTATAGCGTATTAGAGAGATTGTTCTGAAAGCATCGTGATCAAAAGTAAACATTATATTGGAAGTAAAATGCAAGCCATTTAACAGCTGAGCTCCCCAGTACAAGGATTCACTCTGTATCAAAGAGAAAAAAATATATTTGTCTCCACTTTGTTTTTGCCTAACGGTATGTATGAGCATATTGATTGTTCTGCCTCTCTATCCTAACATCCTATCAAGTCTGCACAGCAGCTTCCACAAACACAGTTCTCTTTTACTAGGACTTGTTAAACACCCCTACTGTGATAGCAGCAGACCATGACCCACACCAAAGAAAAAACAAAATGGTGTGTGAAAGTTCATAATGTCAGCAAATATCCATGACAGTATTGGTTTTCTCACTTTTTTTCAGAAAAGTTTCACAGATGTTTCCTCATCCCACAAGAGTCACGTTGCTGATTCATCAGCATCCTTTTACCCCTGCATCCCTCCTGCTGCCTGCTGTGGTGCCACTGTAGAGCCCATGCTAATAAACCCAGCAGATTTATTAGCCTGGGCTTTGCTACAAATCCAGCATCTTGTGTAGGTGTGTACCACCAGGACAGCATGCAGTCCCAGCTGGGAATGGGTGAACAACACAGAAGTTTGAGTCAGTTCATCAAGTTGTTGGGGTTTTTTTTCTACAACATACATCATAGTTGAGCCTCCATATTTTCTTACTCTAATCCTCAAAGATTGCAGCCATGGTTATACAACCATTAATACCATCTTTGCATATTCCCAGTTTACCCAGCAGTACAATTTGCTCTAGCTGGGAGAAAAGCATACAATTGTATTTCTTTTGACCTAGCTAAATCACTAGATAGAGTGTTCATGCTGGCATTTCTGGGAACGCTGGGAGGACAGATTATACTCAATCTAGTTGAAAACACCTACAAGGGCAAATTAGCCCTTCATGTACCTTAAACAAACATGGAATGGCAGAATGGCTTGATGTCATTTCACTGATTTGCACCATTTATCTGGTGGTTTTCATGTGGTTCTGAGTGGCCTCTAAACAAATTTACCAATTTGTGAAAGCATTGCCTGCTGCTTTTTCACTTGGTGCTCCCCCCCTGAAAAAAAACACTTTTGATATTGAAAGATCCCAGTTTAGAAATCACTGATACATGCTCAACATTTTAAAGCCCAACTATGAACTCCAATAAGTGCTTAATGTAAGTCCATGCCTTAGTTGCCTGAGGTATAAAAGATTAGTGACTTACTGAGTCATGCAGAGTCTGCTTCACTAAGAAAATACTATAAAAACAAATGGTTTTTATTCCTCTACCTCTCATAGATGCTTCTGCTAAGTAGAGAATGGAAACACCAGGAACACAGCTCCTGTTACAGAGAGAAGATAAGACAGTACATACCCCTGGTTTCATCTGTTCAGTAGAAACTAAAAACATGAGCTCACACAGACAGAAGTTCAAGTATAATTCCAGCAACACACACAGATCTGAAGGCACCACCTTCAGCAGGCTGATAGAATGATTTATCGTCTCTGTTGAATTGTCTTGGGAACCAGACAGCTGTCATTGAGAGAGGTAGCAAATATACAGTACAGCATATTTTGGTTTTTAAAAGAGTACATTAAAATTAGTTGGGTTATCTGGTTAAAGAACCCAGAAGCAGGGCAACACAAGAGTTCAAACTTCAGCTATCAAGACCCCTCTGTTCATAATACTTGAAGCAGTCCTTAAAGCCACATTCTGTTTTGTAACAGAGTGCGTTATTATAGGAAACATTTCTACTCACAGCTGTCCTGCAGCGAACAAGGTTGATCAGATCACTATTAATTTTATGCATATCAGTTTGACACTGAAAGTAGATCAAGACAGCAATTTGTCTGACCCTACAGAATTAAATCAGGGGAAGCTGTAAGGCACAAGAAGCAGAGGTAAGGTGCTATCAGAAAGAACATCACGTTCTTTAGCAGAACAAGAGAAAAGAGGAGCTACCTACTGAAGAAATGTCGGTCTCCTCGGATACAGGTTCTTTTCCTCAGCAAACCCAGAATGTAGGATGCAGGGGAGGCCAATGCATGAAAGCCCTCAAACTAGAGAGAGGGCTACAGAGAGCGCTAGAGACAAAAGGCAGCAGCTGCCTCAGCAAGATCCTAGTACCATCACATGAACAGTGCAATAGTTTGGACTGTGTCTTATGAGTACGAGCATAAGCTGCTAACTTTGAAAGATTTGCAAGGAAAGGAAAGGAAAAGATCTCAGTAAGAACACAGAAGTCTTTTGCTGTTTTATCTCCTTTCTTGCTATTTATCTTTGAGTGAATGAACAATCTACTTGTTTTTAATGGATATATTGGGTCACAGGCAACCTATACTTCCAGAGGGAAGATGCTTCTCTGGTGTCTAATACAAACAAGATGTCCCTCTACCACAGGCAGCAACAGCTAGGCTTAATGCAAGGAGCACCCCTAGGCAGAGCTGAACCATAGGATCCCATCTGGACACAGGTTAATGATGCCATGTTTGTCACCATGCTTACAAATCACCTGACACTGAGGATTTCATGAGAGACAACTGTCCTCAGCACCCGTCACTGCAGATTTTAAGTATTATTTTCTTCATAGAATCATAGAATGGTTTGGGTTGGAAGGGACCTTAAAGACCATCTAGTTCCAACCCCCCTGCCATGGGCAGAGACACCTTCCACCAGACCAGGTTGCTCAAAGCCCCGTCCAGCCTGGCCTTGAACACTGCCAGGGAGGGGGCAGCCACAGCCTCTCTGGGCAACCTGTGCCAGTGCCTCACCACCCTCACAGTAAAGAATTTCTTCCTTATAGCTAATCTAAATCTACCCTCTGTCAGTTTAAAACCACTGCCCCTCATGCTATCACTACACTCCCTGGTAAAGAGTCCTTCCACACCTTCCCTGTAGCCCCTTTACTGGGAGGCCACAGTAAGGTCTCCCTGGAGCCTTCTCTTCTCCAGGCTGAACAACGCCAACTCTCTCAGCTTGTCTTCACAGGGGAGGTGCTCCAGACCCTTGATCATCTTTGTGGCCTCCTCAGGATCTGCTCGAGCAGGGCCATGTCCTTATGCTGGGGGCCTCAGAGCTGGACACAGCACTGCAGGTGGGGTCTCACAAGGACAGAGTAGAGGGGAAAATCCCCTCCCTTGACCTGCTGCCCACACTTCTCTTAATGCAGCCCAGGACACAGCTGGCTTTCTGGGCTGTGAGCAGACATTTCTGGGTCATAGTTAGTTTTCCACCCCCTACTACTCCCAAGACATTCTTTGCAGGGCTGCTCTCAATTCACTCTTTGTCCAGCCTGTATTTGTGCACGGGACTGCCTCGACCCATTTCCCTTCTTCCTTCACCTGACTCAGCTCTGCAGTTCCTCCTGTTCTGTAGCACTGACTCTGGTGATTGTTCAACTCACACTCACCAGCAGACCTAACTTAACCAAATCAGTAATTTTCTGCTAAGGCAGCTCAATGCTAAGTCATTACAAAGAGGAATTAACACAGCACTTTGTACTTACTTTCAAGAAACTATTCTGTGATTTCCTTCTGTCTTTAAAAGACTCATTACCCTGAAACAAATACAGTTTTTATTATTTATGGCTTGTCCCTTCATAAATTTGTGGGGTTTCTGCAGGCATTTAAAACTAGTTTTTGGGTACCCTCTGGATACAGAGAAGATTCTTTCCAAACCATCATTTGACACTGAATCAAGTGTTTATTTTGATGGTGGTTAAAATGGGGCGGTATATGCTGCTGTGCCAACACTGGCACATTGTGGAAGTATTCCATCACCATCTATGGATGGAAAAGAGCACAAAGGAGCAGCATGCTGGATTTTTTTTTCCATTTTCTCCATGCCTATTCTTTAAAAACTCGGATCACTACTTCAGGCATTCCATTCCAGACACTATTCATCCTTACAAATATGACATGGTTTTCAGTCTCTCTGTCTTTTATTTTTATTTTTTTTTAAGCAGGCATTATATATACACTGAAACACGTACCTTTGTTTGTCAAGAGAATTAGCCACTTTTCTGCAAAGTGACTTCACAAACCAGTCAGCTTTCACTGTCAGCTTTTACTGTCTTGTACTTAGTCATTTTAGTTTTAAAGATCAAAGGTCACTGACTAAAAACTCTGATGACTGCACATGCTATACACACCACCACGGGACATGCAAAGAAGCATGAATCAGTTTCTGCTGTTAATTAAAGTGAAAATTTTTACTTTTTAAGGTATAATTGCAGCTTTCTCAGATGCAATAAAAACAGGTCTAAACATTACTCTTTGTCTGTCTTGCTCTTCTTTGCTCCAGAAACCACATTTCTATTTCTCACAAACTAGTGACAACCCAGCCTGATTACTTCATGTTAGTACAGGTTTGCCATGATGTTTAGGGATATGAAATATTTAACCTGTAACTAGCTTCTCAGTGCTGTTTTCTCCAGCTGACATGTCATTTGCAACAGAATTATTAATTAGTTTCATGGCCCAGTCAAAACTAAAGGACTTGGTAAGTCTCACCCAACTATTTGCATCACTGTTTAAAAATTTAATTTCCAAAAGTGATTTCTTATTCCCTTTAAGAAATGGTTACATAAGTAATTATGGAGTTGGGACTGAAATGGCTGGAGAAGGAAGCCCAGTAAATAACCTCCAAACAAATATCCTGTACAACAAAAGGACAAGATACACAAGGTGTTTCAAGCACCATTTAATTTCTTTGCATATCGTCCAGACCCATAAGCCCTGAACTCTCCAGCTGTTTCCACTCTGAAACATTGCTAAAAGAGGCAGCATGAGGTTCCTTTTTCACTGTCTTTCAATTATCCTGAGCAAATTAACTTTGCTTTCAAATTTACAAGATTTTTATTCTCTTATTGCCACCCAAAATTCTCAAGCTGAAAGAAAACTGGGTCCTTTCTAGCTCACTTGTTCAGTGCCAAGGGGAGTTCTGATGTAGGTGAACTGTTTTGTGCCTCCTGCCTTCATGTAAAGGATGCACGCACAGCTCTGCTTCCTGAAGGGAAACAGGAGTGTGGGGGCCAAAGAAACTCTCTCTCCCATGGCTTTATGGGTTCTGCAATGTTAATGGGACTTAAAAGTTGTAAAAATGTAATTTTTTTACAGCTAATGGCTCTAATTTGGAATACACACAAAAATCAAACACTCATAAAGAGAAGGATGAAGTCCAACAAGACTATAATTTGTTAATGTAAAACACAGTCTACCTTATTTGTGTGGGATAGCAAATCAGCCTCTTGTTACTTATCATGAAAAATATGTTGATCGTGACTTGAAAAATAAGTGACTATCACATATGGCAAACAATAGTACCCTCTATCACAATTGCTGCGCAAATCTGAAATTTGTCATTTAGTGTAAGTTCCAATCTTTTAAGACCATCAAAACTGCAGGCTCCACAATTACAAAAAAATATTGTACATTTGTAAACTGATAGAAAAGAGCCAAACAGGCTTTTTCTACAGTGATCTCCTGTTTGGCAACTTACAAATCTGTTGATTCTAGAAGGAAAAATAACGCTGAAAGTAAAAAGGTGTTTGCCCAAATTCTCATGCTTTACAGTAATTTCCATTTCAGCCGACTAAACAGCAAGAGCCTTGCCTACAAAACTGGAATTAAGTTCCCAGTGCAGCAGAATACTGTTAACAGTTGTAGTCTTCGTTCCAGGATACTGCATTTTTGAAAAGCAAACACTGTCCAACTATTCAGCAGTTCTGGCTATGGTTTCCTGCTGCTCAGTAAGTCACCACCCAGCTGCAAGGGAGATTCCACTGAAAGCCATGCTGATACAGGTAGCACTGCCTAGATCAGCCTGCAGAAAGAGTTGTAGATGTCAGATAGGGGTCTGTCAGTTAGTAAAACAATGATGCACGTTTAACACATTAACAAGGGCAGAACTATATAATCATATGCAAATAACACTCCGTTTACTATACACTAGTCCACAGACAAACAGCCAGCAATAAATCCATAGCATTTTTCAGATCTTATCTGCAGGACTAGAATGTATACAGGGAGACACAGACATGTAGTGAGAGACATGAACTGGTAAATTTTCATATTTCAGAAATAAAAAGATGAATAAATAAATAGCAAACTGATGATACATCAGCAAAATGCTAAACAAAGTACTATTTATATTTAAATACATACATATTCTTTTTTTTTCCCAGACAAAAAAAACACCCTAGGGATATTAGGACTGAGATTCTTCAATGCTGAGCTGATACTAAAGCCAGAAGGAAATTAAGAATAACCTTGTACAAGTGAACCAGCAAATGATGCTCATTAACAACCAGCCCTAGTAAGGCAGCATTGGAGGTAACCTAATATACAGTGAGTGAGAGTTACCATGGCCACTGGTTGAGGCACATTTAGGAGGAGCAGAACAGTAAAGAGAACTGTGTCAACAGCATTAAATATACGTGATGAAAATCATGCATTAAGAAAACACTGAGCTAACATATATTTAACAGAGAAAGGCACTCCACTAAGGCAGAACTGCTTTGCTCACAAAAGTATTGATTTGATATTACTGGTTAGGTAAATCCTTCCCCTCCAGTTGTCAATAAAGATCGTAACAAAAAGGCTTTGAGTACAAACAGTGCCAGAAAACTCTATGGCAGATTGATTTGCTTCCTTTCTTACTGACAGATTACGTCAACTGAAATACCTCTTAATAATTTTAATTAGTTTCTTTCCTCTTTTTAGGCCAATTGAAATTTAATTAAAATTATCTCTGTAAAGGAGCGAGGCTTGCCTAATGCTGTTCAGCATCATTTACTCAGAGCAAGTTGCACTCAGATGACTGTCCAGTGGCCCATGACGTTGTGTATAATTTATAATCCAAGTGTCGAAGAGAGAGAGAAAATAAATTTGATTTTAATAGGAATATGGAGTTACTGAGTATGAATTCTTCTTAAGTTATTATCTAACCTACCTTGTCTGGTATCCAGTTAATTATCAGCTATAGTCTCAACAGAGAAGTTTCTTTTACGAAGTTTCTGTAAAGTTAAAGCCTTCTTTCTCTTCGAGTTAAGACAGACATATTCCATGTACGTTAAAACAGAAAGAAGATGAAGCCCTGAGCTAAGAGGTTACCTTATCCAAAGCAGTGCAATAGTTGTTGATGTTACTTTAAAAGTGATAAATACCACCTAACAGTTATCAGATACCTTACAAAGAACTTGACCCAACTTCCACCATATTAAAGAATTCTATTGGTTTCAGTGGGAACTGGATCCCTTTCTAATACTTGTCCATGTACTGCCAAAAATAATCTGTGGTATTTGTTTAATTAAAAGTTCTGAATTTACTCTAATAAGTAAACCAACTCACTTTCCACAGAAGCAAAATGCATTTGTTCACACCCACACCCCCCGCATTAACACATACACCAATACGTAAACCCAAGCATATTGGTGAAAGTTTCATGTAAAAGGTGCTTCTGAGGTGGTGCTATCCAGGTCAAGTACCAGAAGTAATGCCTGAAACACACTGGGTGGGCTGCCACACTATAGGATGTTCTGCCATTTGCAGACTATGAGTTTCAAAGGTGACTGAATCAGCCCCTTCATCCTTATGATAATTCATATCTAATAATGTCTGTGCTTGCATCGGTATACCATGAGAGAGAAATGAAATTTGGTTCAATTTTGTCTTAGTTTTTTAATTATCCTGATATCAGATGTCTAGAGCCACATCCTTGAAATGATTCAAAAACCTTCAAAAAAACTCAAAAATAATCAAATGGGAATAGTAAATTCAGTAATATATTTTTTCCTATAAAGAAAACACATTCCCATACTAAACATTTATGAAAATGAACTACAATGTGCATTAAAAAAAAAAAAAACAACAACAACTTCAGTATTTTAATATTTTTTGAAAGAGTATAGCTGATACAGCTGTCAGGAATATGTCTATATGCATAAACTACCAAGAGATTAAAAGAAATAGCTTTAGAATGGCTACATGTCATATTTACTTTCTCAGGTTGAGGTTAGACTAATACAGATTTTTATTGCAACCCAAAGTGCAGAGCCCAGATGGAACATTTCTGCTCCTTTCTTTTGGACACAAGTATGGAATACCATTGGACAAACTGTACATTTATTCCCTAAGTACAATTTTGTCCACAGCTATATTTAAAAGAAAAAAGCCCTTTACCACAAGTATTAGTTTTCTTGATTTTACTTGGGAAACACCCAAGAATGAAGATTCATAATGACTAAAAAAGATTAATTTTGGGCTGATTACTTAATATTTTAATTCATTCAGTTGCAAAAGAAGGAACAGATATTATATAGGCAGCTGGGGAGCTGGCAGAAGAATCGAAAACAGAACTGGTTTGACTAACTTGCATGTTTCACACCCTTTTAAGTCAGAAAACCTGTCTTTAGGAGGTCTTGTATTCAGAAGATTCATGAACTACTTCTATTCATGAACTAGTAATAGGAGGATAATGATGGCAATAACACAAGACCAGCATAAAGTTCAGCAGAAAGAGAGACACATAAGTAATTTGGCATGTGAACTGAGGTAATACTGAGGAAGGACTTAATCGTTTCATTGACTCCTCATTGATCCCTGTGGCAGAGCCCCCAGTGTGGTGAATGACCCACAGTGATAAACTGTATTTTACATCGCCTTTGCACTACTAGATGCCAGTCATTAGTCACCTTGTTTGGCCACAGTACCCTTTGTAACCATCAGTATGGCTGTTTATGGATTAAGAAACAACAGGCAAACTGGTTTGCCCTCTTGTTAGGCTAGAACTTGACCAGTGAAGCTGATGGCAAAACTTCCATCAATATCAAAATGGGGTAAGATTTTATCTGCTAATTATTGTTACTAATAATTTATAATTTACATCTCCATTGCCCTCTAGCTCCACACACTACACACAGTAAGAAATGCGGATAGCTCTGATGTTCTCACACAGGCCCAGTAATACCCTCTTGCACTTCTGTCAAGGTCCTTGTGGAAGGTGCTCTACCAACTGTGTAATGCAGGCAGGGACCAGAGGAGGCAAAGCGGGAGACATCTGAAAACATGAGAGGAGCATAAGAGCCTTGATGCTTTAGATAGGCTTGATACTTCTGAGGTGCTTCAGTCCATTAGATTAAAAATTAAAATGAAGAAAGGCTTTGCACCATTTCTAGGTTTAAAACTGATTTAAACTGTTTCACAAGTAAATATATTTTTTCTTTCTGAACCTTTGAATGGGGTTGCTCATATTACAGATGAGTAGAAGCCATATTTATTATCACAGTGGGGGAAAAAAACCACAAACAAAAAATATCCCCCCACTATCCCGAGTGGTGTGGCACTGAGGTGATGAGCTTGCTAAAAAATGGAGTGCATAGCAGAGAGCACACCTGTCTGACTCCTCTTCTTCAGAACATTTTAGTAAAAGGTAATCACATGGAGCAAAACAATGCAGCAAACCTATCAATTTGCATTTGTAAACACTACAGTTTGTGTTTCAGATCCCTCTTGCCAAACTAAGACAGTCTGCAATTTGTATAGTTCCCAGTCATCTAACTAGCTTCACACCAATACAAAGTCAGGATTCAGTACAGGAGATGACTTCTGGTGTGAAAGCTTTTTTAAAAAAAATTTTTTTCATCAGAACGCACCCTTTTGCACCAGAGCAGTTAGGCAAGGACTAGATGCTAAGGTGGAAGAAAGGGATTATTTCCATGGCTACTGATCCCCTTTGTGTTAGTCAGTGCAACTGAAATGCTTAAGGGATATTAAAACATGATGTTGAATGTTAGTCAGAAGTAAATTACAAGCTTCTAAATATGACCTAGAATAAGGGAGTGGAAAGGAAGGAAATGTACCCTAAAGGAATCTCCATAGCTCTCCCAAACTCAATTTCACTCAAGTTTATCCTAAGGCAAAACACTTCTTGTAGCTGTTCTCAAAGTGATGAAGCTTGAATACCATGTCTTACTCAGACCAACATCTTTCCAGACTTAAATGGTGAACTAGTAGTAGAAGGTACTATTTAATGTAAATAAAAAGTAACAGTAACCAAATATTTAGCTATATGATTTTTTCTATTTTTAATGCAGCTGATATGTCCTTTGTTCACATTCAGCAGACATTTTCTATACAAATAGTACCACTCAAAAAGAAAAGTCAAATGATCAAATATGAAGCACTGTGCATCACCACAATAGGTAGAAGAGTAGAGATCCATAACGTTACAACTGAGAATCTCTGCAATTAAGAAGCATTTAGAAAAACATTTTTGCAAACGGAGTATTTAATAAATTTTAACACAAATGCCTATTCACTGTAAAGCATGTACACTGCTCCACTGTTCCTCAGAGTGCACAGCTTCTCAGCTCAGCTCTTTCTCCTGTCACTACCTCTGACTCACAGCTCCAACTTCCTTGCTGCTTCTGCAAGATGCACCCACCATGCTCTCACCCTCCCCCAGTCTACATTCAGCACCTTCCCATTTTGACATCTGCTGGTTTATACACCCAGAAGAGAGTATCATGATCACTGCAGTTGCTTTCTTACAAAAAAAAAAGGCCACAGATCTGCCTTGCACATTTATAGAAATCACCACTAATAAGCTTCTACCAGTCTTCAATCTGCAATGGTTAACTGTCCTCATAGTAAAGACCTTATTTCAACTCTGAGCCTTCCTGTATTTCCTAGCCATTGCCTCTCTTTACACACCCAGTAGACTTAAGAGTGCTCAACTACCAAATTTCACATCAATGTAATTAAATATAATCAACTCTACTTGATATTTCTTTCTGATGAGATTACAAGTTATTTTGACAAGAGCTATTTTCCATAAGTTCATGTTGATTGGCATTAATTATATTGCCTTCTTTTAATTCTTTATTAATTAATCTTTATTAATTTCAATATGCTGCTCTTTTACAGTGTGTAACTGGATCTCCACAAGCAACAGTGTTCTTTCAAAATGTTAGAGAAGTTTGAAAGAAACAGCAAAGAACTGCACTGTAGAAGCTGCAGGTCAAAACCAAACATCATCCACCTTTAAGCTTAGTTCAGTCCTGACAAAGCAACTCAAACCCACCTGGCAGAGTAGAGAGCTTCTTGCAGAAATGGCTGCTTGGGGGAAGATACAAGAAGCCTCATGGCACATGATGAATAGGCAAGTGTCCTTCACCAAAGCAAGGGGGAGAATCGCCACCAGACTGCAGAATGCCTGAAGTAAACTGATGTCCCTGAGGACCCAGGGTCACATCCCTGCAGAAAAAACTTCACCAGAATACTGAGCACACGCACAATTGACCTGAAGGACTCCAATGACATATACATGGTCATCCCCACCTTTTTAGGAGGCTTCACTATTGCTAAGTAGAACCTCACTGAATTGGAGGAAGAGGGGAAAAAGAAAACCCAAAACAGAAACAAAGACTAATTTCTGGTGCTAAACGATAGGAAAATTGATCCCACAGAGCACATGGTGCCATTCTGAACACCTCCTGTGGCTACCTCCTAGGCATATGACAGGAATCATTTAAAATACTGTTTTTAAGCAAAAATCAGGGTAACACTGTCTTTTCTGATGAATTAAAAAACTCAACATTTGACATGTATACAATTTATAATGACAAATTCAATAAGCTCTATGAACGTTTATATAAAAGTACTAGCTCACTCTTCTCTCTCACCAGCCATCATTTAGAGACTTGTTTGCTAATCATAATTTGCACGTATTTAGAAACCATAAATTTTAACAAGCCCACGAGGATTTACATATGACTGAAAGCACCAGTTCTCGAGCTTTTATTGTTTACAACAGTTTACTAATTCTTTTGAACAAACAGAGCCAAGACAGCCTTTCTGTACAGATATATAAATTATCAGGTATTGTGGGATTCAAATCTCAGCTACTTTGTGATCCAGATAAACCCAAATCTTAAACTGGAGGTTGGCAGTTGGCTAACACCCTTTCTGCTACATCAACAATTTATCAACCAAGTGATTTTTTTGTTACACTTTAGTACTTAAACAAGTAGCATTTATGTTTAGAGACGTACAAATACCCACCCAAAACAAAAAATTGTTTTTGTTGCTTTCATGAAATAATATATGTTTCGGCATGTGGTACCTCTCCATCTTCATGCTTTAGTAGATGTAACAGTATAACTCAGAATGAAGTTAGAAATAACACACCTTGTCGTGTCCTACAAGGTTCTCATTTTAGCCCCCACCACAACTTCTTGCCCCTTTCAGCTGTTCTGAAACAACCATTAGTAGGATAGTGGTGTAAAAAAAATCCCTGGATGATTAAGGTTAAAAAAACCTTAACATTGCTGCAGGGCTATTCTTAAAGTTCATCATTCAATAGTGTAGCATGCTGGGCCAGCCCATGGTTTCATCAGCACAAAGGGAAGGTGTAGAGCCAAACCAAGGCAAGAGTAAGCGTCTGGGGAAGATGAGGGATAGGAATTTCTTAACTTTACTACACAGCAAAAATTGATTCTCAACGTCCTAAAGTTAATGAACTAAGAGCTATATGGAAGCAAATGCCAACGGAGAAGGAGCCAAGGAGTGGTAATAGGAGAGCAGGAGCAAACAGTAAGATGAGTTGGGAGAAATGACTGGGGAACCACAAAAGGTTGAAGAATCCCCACAGGCCATAGGAAATCTTCAGAGGTAGGAAATCCTCTCAGAGGAGGAAGATTTATGTAATGTGAGATCATATGAATCAGAAAAGATCAAACAGTTAGACATCTGTATTGGGCTGTACTGAAATACCATTGGCCATATCACTGTGAACTTCCAAGCCAATGTACTGAAAGTGGTGCCAAACCACCAAGGAAAAAATCATTCTCTGCCTATCATAGGGGGACTAAAGAGCTCTTCTGCCCTTGAGTCCACAAGACCAAGCTCATGTAGGGGAACACAAAATACCACATTCTCTGTTTGCTCCTAAGGATTTTTAAGGCTCTCCTTTACTTGAACATGCTTTGTACTTCTATCAGACTTTTCAGTATAATATAGGGAATACCATGGCCAGAAGACTACGATTTCTCAGGAGTTGTATCCTCCCTGGAGGAATAAGAACATTCCCTACTCATTTTCAGAGAATCTATGTATTACAGGATACCAGACACTAGTCCTCACACAGCTCCTCTGCTGATTCACCTGACCACCAAGCCAGGTAGTTCTGCCTAACCCAGCAGTTTACCTCTCCAGCTGTCTCAGCCCTTCGTGCTGGCATCCAGACCAGGAGCCTGGCAGGAACACTCTGTGTTCCTTCACTTCTTCCTGAGAAACCAGGGCATAGGGAGGAGATGGTACCAGCCAGGTCTCATGGACACAAGTACGACTTACCAGGTGCTGCAGCATCAACTTTGAACCAACAGACTGAAGGAAGAGAAAAATATTTTTTCCTTTCACAGAGAAATTCTAAATAACATTATCCTCACTGTTGTCCAGAATAAAATTCCAGCTCAAGGTGGGGCACTGCCGAAAGATGTAAATGCAAGTGCCAGAAGTCAGCAGCCTCTCCAAAATAGGGAAGAGGATAACTGAGGGTAAATAGGGATGCTCTGTGAGCACTGTACCACTTTGCATTTATTTTCCTGTGCTTGCCAGGCCAGATGATGTTGGGTAAAACTAGGCAGATCCAGCTAGCCAAGAGAGACTCGCTGAGCAAGTTACATAATCTTCTATTCTGATACCCATACTAAGGAGGAAAGTCTGAAGTCAATTTATAGACAAGTATGTGTTTGCATGCTCCAGCATCATCTTCGTGTCTTCAACTATGTGGGTGTGGAGGGAATTTGCTGTTTGCAAACAGACACATAAAAAGAGGAAATGCTCAACTTAAAAACCATAATTAGCACTTGCTGCTGTTTTTCTGTGGCTTGTGTGCAAAATGAATTGTGCCTGGGCTGAATTTCCTGACTCTTCTGTATTTCCCCTTTCACTAGTAGCTGAAGCAGTAAGAAAACTAGGGTGGTACTAGTTAGTTACCAGTGCAGTAAAGTTTATGGAGATGAATGTCACTCCCGTATTCATTTCTTCTCACCCTCCATAGTGGGAGTCAAAGTAGTCTGACATTATACTAGTTCCAGTGTAAAAATAAAGAATGCTGAACAAACTGAGCAGTTCAAAATCACAGTTCAGGCAGGTCTAATTATTGGCCTGCTTCTCATATGCTACAAACACAGGATTGGGATGTGCTCTGAGAATCTAATAGATTATTACAGTCAGGTAATTTTTGCATGCAATGCAGCAATTCCTCTGCTGTATTAATCAGAGCCTCAGCCAAATTTCTCTGCAAATCACTGAGGGATCTTTTTGCAGGCTGCTCTGTGATTTTGCCGCTCCTTTTCAGCTCCATGCCAGACGCAGCTCTGGGCTTTCACCTTCTAACCCTAAACCTAGGCCTTGGCTAAGCTTTAGCTCCCCCCTGCTGTAGCCTACATGAACAAGTTCACAGGGGAGAAACATTTTCACGGCTTGCACTGTTATTTTGCACCCCCTTTGTAGCCTCACACCCACTGCAGGTTCAGGCTTCACCCTTCTCCTAACCCCAGCCCCAACTCTAGATCTGTCAGAGCCCTGAGGGCACCCACAGGCCTTACAGGTCCTTGGAGTTCTCCCACCTGCCCCCAGCCCAGGAGCCCACGTCAGCTCCCGGGGACATCAGTCCTTGTCCCAGTGGTGCCACAGCATGGCCAGTCTCCAGCTCTCCACAGCCCTGTCCCGCCATGGGCCCCACTGAGCTGGTACCACATTCCAGCTTGGCCTCGGCCTGTTCCCAGGGAGGAGCCCAACACACAGGTGGGTGGGACAGGCCCTGTCTGCCTGCCCCTTCCCTGCCCTCCCACCATGGGGAGCCCCCCAGCCCTGCAGCACCTGACAAGACCTCGGCATTGGCTGAGCCTTCATCCCCCTTTGCCCACAGCAGCAGCCCATATGAAAAAGCTCTCCAAGGAGAAATCCTTTTGCAGCCTACATAATCATCTGGTGCCCAAACCGGCACAATCTGCGATGATGGCTTTCTCCATGAAACATCAATATTTAATAGTTCGTGAGTATGTGAAACAGAGGCTCAGGCTGTCAATGCTGTTTGACTCTCAGCCAGACTTTGCAAAGCAAATATGAATGAACCACCATGGGTGTTCCACAGTATCACCTATATTCACTACGAGAAGAGCAGAGAAACCATTAGCTACAGAAACTACTACATCTAAAATCTGGAATCACACATCTTCTTATTAAATGTATAATCAGTTCAGCCCCTCCTGACTATGTATTGCTCAGGTAAAAGCAATGGAAAATATAGTCAGCATCAGAGACTAAAATCTGAATCTTAAAGTTCAGATTTTGAGCGTGTTCTTAGGACCAGTCCCAGCAAAAGCTGAATTTCACAATAGTCAGATTTCCTATACAAGCAGTTTATATTTCTAGAACAGTATCTCACCAAAGGCGTACCTCCATGATCTTCTCGCCAATGAGACAATGATCTCTTTCTCCACTGAGATGATCACCCAGGTTGGTCAGGGGTTGGAGCATGTAAGGTATGAGGAGATGCTGAGACAACTGAATTTACTTAGCCTTGAGTTGGTGAAGGGGACTGCTTAGTGCTGTCTACAACTGACAAGAGGGTTTAGAGAAGATGGGGCTAGACTCATTCTTGGAGATGCATAGGGACAGAAGGAGAGGCAAAAGACAGAAACTGCAACATGGGAAATTCAAATTATAAATAAATAATTTCTTTTCCCACCATGAGCATGGCCAACCACTGGAACCAGGACTCAGAAGTTACAGATACTCCATCCAAAGATATTCAGAGCTCCATGAGACACAGACCTGAGCAACCTGATGTAACTGGATCTACTCTGAGCAGGAAGTTGGACTAGATGACCTCCAGGTGTTTCTTCCAATCTGAATCATTCTGTGATTTTACAAACATTAGCTTTTAAGAGGCATGCAAAATACTACTGCAGCATATTTGAGTATAAGGCTTTAAACATTTGGGTTTTTGACAAATACAAAACCAGCAAGGGATAAAACCAGATTCTGCTGTAAATTAAAGAGGAATTTTGTTTCCATGAACATCTGGGATGTGTGTGCAAATTGCCATACTGCTAAACAAAGAACTGGCATGAAGAGAAAGAAAAGGATCTGTTTTCATTTAGGATATTGTCCCTTGGAGCTAACGTATTGTATAATGTGTTTGGGGTTTAAGTGTAGTTATTTGTTAGGAATTAAATATAAACATAATTTTCAAAATTCAAGAATAGTCCTTTTTGGCAGAACTAGAGACAAATTTGAATCAGAACACAGCTATAAAATCTGCCTCCTGGAAGCACTGAAAAAGTTGTAATCACTTCACAGGTACAATTTCAGAAGTTGCCTAGATGTGCAGGAATCCAGATTCCAGTGGCAGTCACTGTTACTTAAGCTCATAAGCACTTCAATATTTTCTGAAAATGGGACCTAGGCTCCTGAACCATTCCCATCTCAGTGCTCTTGGAAACGTGGTGTCTTCAGCAATTTTGAATTTTTTATTCTAGGAATATATGGTTCTTGTCTTCACAAGATACTTGTTATTTTTATGCAAATTATACCTGAAACTAAGTTTGAGCATACTCTTCAGATTCAGGTGTAAACTTCAGCCTAGATCCATGCCATCCTTAAGCATGGCAATTTATTAGCAACCCTATTAATGGGAAAGTCAAAACCTCAGGTTAAGTACCTAATTTCTATACACAGAGTATAGCAAGATTGAGACACTTGGCTCAACATCACCTCAGCTTGGCATGCTGCAAATATATCAGCTGACCCATGGGAAGTGCTGAAGACAGACATTTCTGAAATAACGTCTCTTTCCTAGACCACAGCACTTTTGTAGCAATTTCTTTCTGGGTGTAGTCACCAAGTCACACATAATGACTGGCACCTCTTTTTTATTTTAGATGTGGCTGCTGAAGGAAGACAATGGTAGCTACAGCACCTCCCCAGCCCTGCTTTGCTTGCTCACTCTCACTTGCTACCAGTGGCCCTGTGGATCCCACACTCCTCCCTGCAGAGTGGAGCATTCTCAGCTGACATTATCAGAGTGAGGATCTAGTCTCTCCTCGCATATTATTTAAAGACATTCCTTTGGGTTGCATGTGCTGCCATTTTTTACTCTTTTTGTGTTCAGGTATGCCTAGAACCCAGTTCTCCAGTTTTCCGGAGAAATGGACGAACCTCTAGGTTACTATACAAAAGTCAGGCATATTCGCACAGTACAATGGTGGTTCCCTGAGGCACAAAGGATATCTGCTATCACCATCACCTCTTCTGTATATATATGTGCATAAGCAAGTGTCCTGGCATGAAGGTAAGCTTCATTCAAGCACAGACTTAAATGCATTTCGGTTTTGACTCTTAATGTGATTGAGCCCATATCCCACCATAAGAGAAGTAAAATTTTTACACGCCCTCTCTATTTGCTCTATCATACTACTCGTTAAGCAAAAACAATGTGCTGAGCATAATATAAACCAAAAAAACCCCACTGTGTCTGTGCCTACATTCAAGGCAACCTGAAGATTTTGTTTTCTGTGATACCAGATGTCAATAATGTGTAACAAACTCTTACATGATGTAATATAATTTCACATAAAATAACAATAACTTCTTACACACAAATCCTGCTTATAGACAGGATAAGGCATTAGAATGACAAATGTGAAGAGCCAGAAATAACTGAGACAAATTTTGTTTTCCTTTCTTATTCACAGTTACTAAATCTAATGTGATTATTCAAAAAACGCCCTTTACATTTCCTGCTCAAATTTGCTGACAATTAGTTTACCAATCCCATTGTTTGAACACTCCATGAAGGATATAGCCTCTGTGAAAACCCACCGACTCCTCTTGCCTTAGGTATGCCTTGCTTACCTTCTCTGACTGATTAATCCTATTGACTCAGGTGTTGCTAGCTTATCAGTCCACTCTTCACAGGTGAACAAAGGAAATTTTATGCAAGGGCTGCTTCTATTGCTTATGTTAATCAAACTTTACTGATACAGATTTTGCCTCCTCCCAGCAAACCCTGACATCTTTCCAGCTTGCAGACAATTACATTATGTATTGCACACTTGTCTGAAGTATTTATCTGTGTTGTAGAGCTTCTCTGCAGCAGACAGCATGTCGGTGCCTGTGGATTCTCTGAATTCCCAGAGATGGGAACCAGATGCTACCATAACTATGCATACAAAAAATAGTCTCTCCCTATAAAAAAAACCCTTGAAGGACTTTATTCAGACTTTATGAGCCATCAAGTGGAACAGCTGGGATTTTTGGGGTTTGACTTTTTTTTTTTTTCACTGGTTTCATCAGTTCAGTAATTTTAAGGCACAGACACTTGCCCCAAAGCCTTTGCCTTCAGACGGAATATGTTTTTTATTTCAGCTTTGGCTGCTAGATTCTTGTCTTAATTTATATGTCAAAATATTAGAATTTTCTTTTCCCACTGATACGATTTTTTACTGATCTACTTCTGTCAGCAGTGAATGCCCATCACCTTTGCTGACTGACATACTCAACCCAAGAGGCAAAGAAAGAAGTAAAGCACTTAGAACTTTAGGAAGGCTTTTCCTTTTTAAATGATCTATATTGATGTACTTTCTGAAACAGACAAGAAATGGATGGAATCTCAAAAGAACAGGAAAACAATGCACCAGTAAAGCAGATGTGTGCCCAGAGAAGCTATGAAAAAAACAAAGATTCACACATTTAGTTGCATTAAAAGGCAAAAATTAAAATTCTAGATACTGGCAGTTTAACAAACAAACCACCCAAAACCCAAAACACACCTCTGAAGTTCATCTACAAAAACCCACATCAATTAAAAGGCTTACATGTTAAATCACTCCTAACTAAATTAAGAAAATAAAGAGTTTACTCCTTTCCTTTATGGCATTTTTTTCTTGTGCTTTGTTACAGCATTGCTTTCTGACAGAGGAGCAGAAATACTATTCCTTGCTGCTGCACCTTTACACACGACCACGTCTTCCCAGATTGTTAAATGAGACTATAATGACTCTCTAACATAACTTCCTGCATAGCAAAAGCAATGGATCTTCCCTACATTAAAACCCTAAAGCCCCCTAAACTATGGTTAAGTACAGCCTTTTTTGTTCAAATATCAATTTTAATTTAGAAACCAGACAGTAAAAGAGAACTCTCTGCTACTCTTGTTCATTTCAGCAGATCATTCCCCTTTTCCTAAACACACACAATTCATTACAATTCTGAATTTGTCTAGATTCAGCTTCCTGCCATTACATCTTGACATGCTTTTGTCTGCTAGACTGGAGTCCTCTAGTATCACGTTCCTGTTCCCTGCACACTGTCAACACATCTCTCTCTAAATCTGTTTGATAAACTAAAGTCAAGCTGTTGGAAGGCATGTTTTAATCATCTTAGTGTCTCTTCTCTGAGGTTTGTCCATTTTTTCACCATCCTTCTCGACTGTGGAAATCAGAACCAAACAGCGTTCCAGCAGTGACTGTATCTATTCCTAATGAAGAGTTAAAGTAACTTCCCTTTTTCTCTTCATGTGTTCTTATTCTTACAGATATTCAAGAGTTACATTAGCTCTCCTGGCCACTGTGTCTCACTGTGTGCTCATATACAACTAATAAACCATGACACACAGATTCTTTCCAGGAAGCACTTATCAGTACATAGGCCCCTATTCTGCAAGCACGGTTTAGATTCTTCACTATTGGATTTATGATATTACATTTGACATCAATGTAACACCTATTGTTGGCCCAGATGACTAAGCAATCTGTTGCTAACAACCTTCCCAACACCACCTGAAAGGTTTAACAATATTTTTATATTGTTGCCTTGGAACAGTTAGTTCCCTATGGCATTCTGTACCTCTACAGACTCCCAACAGCAGAGTCATTTAACATAATACATAATTTCACCTAATTTAGTCTCTTTAATGCGTTCCCAATTTGTTTCATGTTGCTGTAAAGGATTAATCAAGAATTCATAGGGTGTTAACACAAATAGTTCAGTGAAATCTGCATAGATTGTACTGTATCAGTTGTACTTTATTAACTAAACATGTAATCACCTCAGGAAAAACATTTCAAGCCAGTATGACCAACACCTGTTTTCCACAATCCTAATCCATTGGCAATATTTTAGTGTCTTTAAAAAAAAAAAGAAAAAAAAAAGAAAAAAAAAAAACAGCACAGGTATTTTCCTGTTTGCTGTGAATCTATGTCTTGTCCAGTATTGTTCCTGGAGACCTGTATTGTTCCACTAAACCCTTAAATAGTGGCATATTAACTCACTGGTGCTCCCAGAATTTCTGGACTTAGTGAAATAATACTATTTCCTTTTCAGAGTTCTGTTTTATTTTGTTTTCCTTCCTTCTAGTCCCATTCCCATGCATAGCTTGATTCAGAAGATATATGAATTCCTCATTCCAATCAGTTGTCAACATTATTTCGTGAGTTCCGTAATACAAAATCTTTCTCTTCAACTTGTGTCATTGCAGGATTATTTTTCTCAGTTTTCATTATGCAAGTTCACTTCTGACCTTCATGCATGCAGAGAGGAAAGAAAACCAAAACAACACAACAAAAAAAAAGAACCAAGAACCTGAATATGTAAAACCTAAAGATTCTTACAACTCAAAGATCTAAGACATTATCTTACTTATCTTTTGCTTTATCTCATGATGGTTTGTGTCACTCGTGACAGGTAATAGCTGGGGCTGAGAGAAATGCCAGCTTTGGAACACACACCCTATTGTGTGGTGTTCTATGGAGAGAGCCACAATAAATCAGAAGAAGCAAGGTTCAAACAGGAAGTCTAAGGCTAATTAACTGACCTGAACTAAAGGCCATGAGACCCTTGGAAATCTCTGAACAGTGCCATCTTGCACATTTTAGAAATACACAGTTGGACATAACTCAGAAGTCTTTCACCTTACACAACCAGTCAGATATTCCACAACATCACAACTGAATTAAGTAGTTCTGTCTTAATCAAAGGTTGATAATGCTGTGTGAGGGGACAAACATAGTAGAAGAATAGAGCTGGAAAAGAAATAGCTATTGCAATGAGAAAGTTTAGAGTCACATTAATTTGTTTCTCTTACAGTAATAAAAAACAAAAGCAGAAATAGGCACCTTTGAACTTTGAGTGTTAATATGGTCTATCCTGAACAGGTTCATAACTCAGCTTGCTTACATGGCTTGAACAAGAGGCATAGTGCTGTCCAATTGCTATGTATTTTTTTCTTTCTAATAAAAGGATGACTGATTTCTCCCTGTATTTGCATACAAAGAGATACTCAGAAAAGAAACAGAAATAGCAGAGTGGATTGAGAGCAGCCTTGTGGAGAGGGACTTGGGAGTAGTAGGGAGTGGAAAACTGACTATGACCCAGAAATGTCTGCTCACAGCCCAGAAAGCCAACTGTGTCCTGGGCTGCATTAAGAGAAGTGTGGGCAGCAGGTCAAGGGAGGGGATTTTCCCCTCTGCTCTGTCCTTGTGAGACCCCACCTGCAGTGCTGTGTCCAGTTTTGGGGGCCCTAGCATAAGAAGGACATGGACCTGCTCGAGCAGGTCCAGAGGAGGCCACAAAGATGATGAGGGGGCTGGAGCACCTCCCCTGTGAGGACAGGCTGAGAGAGTTGGGGTTGTTCAGCCTGGAGAAGAGAAGGCTCCCGGGAAACCTTATAGCAGCCTCCCAGTACTTAAAGGGGGCTACAGGGAAGGTGTGGAAGGACTCTTTACCAGGGAGTGTAGTGATAGGACAAGGGGTAAAGGTTTTAAACTGACAGAGGGTAGATTTAAATTAGCTATAAGGAAGAAATTCTTTACTGTGAGGGTGGTGAGGCACTGGCACAGGTTGCCCAGAGAGGCTGTGGCTGCCCCCTCCCTGGAGGCATTCAAGGCCAGGCTGGACGGGGCTTTGAGCAACCTGGGCTAGTGGAAGGTGTCCCTGCCCATGGCAGGGGGGTTGGAACTTCCAACCCAAACCATTCTGTGCAATAATTTCTGCTAATATTGTCTTTTCTGTCTTTGCCTACATTTCCACAGTTTTCACTTATTCAGCATTCTTTCTTAGATTCAAAAAGATTACTGCTGGAGTAACTAGCTTGGTTTCTTTCTCTTATGACTTGGGACAATAAAACCAAAGAGTTCCTCACTAGTTATCAGCAGTAGGTTTTAGTTTGATTATTTAAAGAAATGAGGATGACTAATATACAATCTAAAGGACATTTGAATCCATTGACCAATTTTAACCAGAAAAATAGAGATGTTAAAGAAATTGTCTCTATTTCCCCTGGAAATAGACAGCTGAATAGAAGAGGCAAACCCTGTCAACACTTTGACCGAAGATATTGTTGCCAATTCTTTATTAAACAGCAGAAAGTACACTTGAGGAAAAAGCCCCTAGAATTTACCAGTCATAAGAAAACCTCTAAAGCTATACCCCGAAGTCATGAAATCTCAAGAAATGTATTCACAAGTAAAATTGTCTCTGTTAGATACAATGTTCCTGTAATTACTTATTTCCTAAACGTGCACATCAATTTCTTGTTCTATCCTTTAACAGGTCTGTCTCCTGAAAGGCAACTAGTAGTGTCAAATCAAGATGCATAGTAGAAAGCTCTGGAGCCCGTCCTGCACGCAATGTATGCATGTCATCTGAACTTGAGTTACTCAGAAGACACTAACCCAATAGTTTGAATGAAACATGGCAATGGACAGCAGCTGTAAGAGGGACATTATGTTCAATCTACAGCTGAGCAAAGATGTGAGGTTCAAAGTCTCTGTTTGCTACAGTCCACCTAGTCATGTATATAGGTGTACTGTGGTCTTACCATATTTTATAACCACATCACAGAGATGCATATATATAAGCCCAACTGGCAGTTGTCTACCAAATGTTAAATTATTTGGCAATAAACAAATACTTCAACATTTCAACCTGTTTTCTTGTTGGAGTTTTTATTCTATGAGCAAGGAAAACTAAAATGGTCTGTATTCACTGGTAACTGTAAGGAAAAGCCATTCAGTGGCTGATTGCTCTCAAGGTTAAGAAAACACTGACTGGCAGTGGACAACTCTACAGACAGAGTAAATCACAGCTGGAATTTCAAGACCACTGGTGCAGCACTGTAACAGTACTT
The DNA here is from genome assembly GCF_965140245.1 of Athene noctua. Lineage (NCBI taxonomy): Eukaryota > Metazoa > Chordata > Aves > Strigiformes > Strigidae > Athene > Athene noctua. Next base: position 89,612,216 of record NC_134037.1, on the reverse strand, counting down.
CTTGTAACAGGAAAATAGTAATCAGAATAAAAAGTTTGCCACAGAACTTCCAGGTGTTTAGGAAAAAGTCTTGTTACTATGGATTTATTATCTATTTCCATGAAGGGTTAGTTTGATGGTATTAGAGGGAAAAAACAACTGGTGGTGCATATAATTTCCTGCTATAGACAGTGCAACTACATCAATTCATCTTTCTCTCTCCACAAGCCAAGATAAAGACACTATAAATCAGAACTCTTATGTCAAGGTTTAAGGGAAGCAAGAAATATGCAAAACAGTAAATCAACATGAGGCTGCCTATACTATACTTGACAGTCACAACTATACTAGAAGTCAGAAGATTAATGCTGACCATTTTTATTTCCACTGCCCTAAGAGTAAAAGGCAAGATTAAACACCAGGAGTCTGTGGTAGCAGGTGCTGAGGGATTACCGCATATGCTGCTAGCAATTTTTCTCAATGTACATGTCAGATGCATGGAAATACAGTGTCAAGGGAAAGAAATAGCCTCAGTTTCTTTTAAGTTTTCCTAAATCAGCAGGGAGCAGGTGTTCATGTAGCAAGTAGTCTGGCACCCCAAAAATCACTCTTAGAAATTAGAAGGCCAAACTTATCCTTAGCCTCCCCCTTTGTGATCTATTGAAATCAGCAGGAAATCACAGGATGTGGCAAGAAGTTACCTCTGTTTTAGCATAGTGTATGGAAAGCAGCAGAGTTCAACTTCCATACAGCTAAGTACTTTTGTACTGAATGCTTGAAATCATCTAGGAAAATTGGGAAAACTAATCCATGAAAAGTTGCCTCCTTCCTTAGCAAGCCACTAAAATAATCAGTGTTTCAGTGCTATATCATCAGCATCCAATATTCTTCCCAGTAATGCAAAGCATTTATCAGTACACAACATCTAAGACATGAGAGTGGCAGCAAGAACGGGGCCAGCACAGTCATTTACAGGTCTAAAGCTTCTTATCTGTAACAGCAGCAATCAGCAAGGTACAAATAGAGAAAGCAAACTTTAAGTTAAGGTAACATCTCAGAAACCTCAGACAAAGGCCACTGCTAACTAATGAAGACAGGAGGTGTCTTGGTTATCTCCTTCTGCCTCGACAGAGGCTACATAACACATAGCTTCTACAAAGCATTTACAATGCATAAAGTAGGTTAAGTAGGTGCTTGCATTACTGACCCTTTTCATTGTAATATAATCAGTTATTGACTCTAGGATCTGAGAGAGATGGACAGTGTTTGCCTACTAGCTAATGGAGACCCTGGTTACCACAAATTTTCATGGAGTTATACTTGAGAAAATAAGCAGACAGAAAAAAGGAGAGAAAAGCACATAAAAATGTATTGTATTCCCAGATTATTTTTTTTTTACTTAAAAGTCAAACACAGCTGAACATATAAAAATTAGTAGGACAAATGAATTCTAGATGCAAGTTCACATACTTGTATGTACAAAAAAAAGTTAAACTGAAAATTATGCAAAGCACTCACATAATTACAGAAACAAAAACCTGTAAACAAACACCACAGATTCTTACAGGAATCAGAAAAATTCTAAGATTCTGATTTTCAGGCAATATATATTAGAAACAATTAATATAATGAATTATACTTGGGAGACGACATCCATTTTAAAATAACCTCTTCAGCAGAAAAACTTTCATACTATGTGTCCTTTGCTTTAAAGAACCAGATATTCATAAAATGGAATTGGGGAGTAAATCACAGAGAAACATCATAATAGCTCAAAACTTTCCAAAGAAAAAGGGAGGAAAGGGGAGCTTTACTTAGAAAATTATCAAGATTTCTCAAGACTGTGAAAGACTAGTTACACAACAAACTCCAAATCTTAATATCTTTCAATAATGACATTATTCAATGATTACCATTACCATCAATACAAAACTTACCATATGTGGGGCAAGTGCAGATCAGGAAACACTCACCTTGTGCAGTGCACAGAAGCAGGTGTAACATATTTCAATACAGACATAACATCAAAGTAACATACCTTTTGTGATTGGAATTTTAATTTCTCTGCTCAATGGTCAGTAAATTGCTCCTGGATACTAATCTTTTACTTCAGATTGTTCTAAATAATCATTTTAAAAACATGCGTAGTCCAGAAAACTGTATTTGTTAACTTAAGGTAAATGCCCCATATATCTGAAGTGAATTACTTTGATATTAGGAACATGAGAAGGATTTACATCCTTTTTATCATTTACGTGCTTTGAGGCTAAGTAGATGGCACGCCCCTGCAACTATAGGATTCTACGATAATCTAAGGGTAATTTTAGCTTATTTCTTTTTATAGCTCCATGGACTACTCCCAAAATTGTGTTTAAAAAAAAAAAATAAAAAAAAATTCAAGGTCCATTATGTGTGTTTCAAGCTATGAATGAAAGCTACTAATCTGCAGCCAACATATAGTGGATCTAATTGGCACGAAGGTTCACATTATTTCTGTTTACAGCCCAATGCCAGATTAAACATATCACAGCTAGATTTCCAACACAGGTCTAAAAGTGAATACATTTTCTTGAGTTTTTGTTTAAATAACAGTAGCATGCAAGTATCAGAAGATTCAGGCACTGGTTTCAGACATGTACCCAACACACATCCTGTTAGAAATGGACCTAGTCTGGAGTCTTGTTGATAATTGGGTTTTTTACAATCAAAAGATATGAACTGATCCAAACAAAAGTTCCACAAGGAATGTGTCAGCTTTGAAAAAGAGCCACCATTGGAAATTGTTTGGAACCCAAGACAGAACTACCACGCAAAATTAAAGATCATTCAAATACCTTTGCTTTCCCTCATCCAGATGTGTCACTTAAATCCTTATTTTTTTTAGAGTGTTTCAGATCATTGCCTCCACTACTAGGCACTTGCTATTCTTGCATGCAGTTCACACAGTCTTTCCTGCCAGAACATTTTACTTTTGAACCATACAAAAAGAGTATTCTTTATGTCCCAACTGCCAGCCTTCTTCGGATTCAGGGGAGTCAAGATTCCCTTTTGATTGGCATTTACTTTATACACATGAAATAACACCAATAACAGGAAGCAGAAATGGCTTGCTAGTTAGGGCTCTCACAGCAATGGGGAGCACAGAAAAGCAGCGACTATGAACATAAATCTTCTACATTTCCGATGAATATCGAGCAAGTACAAAAAAAACCAGCCCCTGAAGTTGTACATTCAAACCTAGGTGCCACTTTTAAATACTTGTTTTATGGTCTTTCAGGCTGAGATCCTTGTGATTGAAATTTCCCCTACTAGTTGGCCCCAAGATAGGCTTTGAAGGTAGAATTATTTGTGAAAATGATTTACAGATGTTTTAAAAATTGCTGCCAGCATTCCTACTGAAAGACAGTCTATAGATCTTTTAACATTCTTCTTTTTACATATTTCATATGCAGTATATGATGAGGATGAGGGAAAAGAGTAGAAATTCTGATCAGAGTTGTTAATAAACAGTTATTCAAAATGTCTGAGGGACTGACCACAATTTAACCGTTAAATTTAGTTTGTTCAGCTAATGAAAGAAAATCCTGTTAGGTTCAGCATAGTTTATACGGCAAGAAATCAAAATACATTTTCACTTAAGACTCAGAAAATAATTTTCTCTTAGATGTTGAGGTCACCATTATTTGACATTGAGGACTTCTCAAGCAGTGCCTAAACCATCAAACCACTGCATAGCTTGCAAGAACAGTTGGGTCCACCACTCTTCAGCATGAAGAAACTCAACTGAACCATCTGTACTTCAGACCATTTAAAAACATTCAAAACTTCAACAGAACTTTCAGAAAGGCACAGAACATGGGACAAGCAGTTTTTGCCACCTGACAATATTCACGGGCTCTTTCCTGAGCACCAATGCCCTGGGTGTGCTTGCACAGCCAGCTGTGTATCTGCACAAGTTACAAGAGTATCAAGAGGAGATTCCTGACCCGGCTCCACATCTGCTAGCATAACACTTCAGCTACACCAGGTACAACCAGACTACTGACACAAATCAAATGTTTCTCCTGTGGAGATTCCAAGCCAAAGCTGGGCTCTGTGGTACGGGAATACCCACTCCAGCCCATTTCCCTTCTCTACTAGCTGCTACCTCTGTTTCTTACCTGGTTTGCTGCACATGTTCTGACAAACCCTCTGTTGCAATGCCAGAAAAAGTTCATTTTTGTGAACTTCCCTCAGACCTCTGAAAAATTCAAACCAGGACCTTAAAATGGTGTGATTAATTTAAAACAATACATAGTCTTTAAGGAAAAGTCCTGGTGTTCCTGGATTCTAAACCTCTGGGCTTTAAAAATTTTCCCTATAAGCAGAAAGATTGCACAGACTTGATCCTTATTTTAAGTTTCAACAAAAGTCACATAACATTGCACCTATAACGAAAAACAGCAAACATCAAAAGTTACGTGATAAGCTGATAGTTTATCATGTGTGTGCAAAAAACAGCAAGACATGAGATTCTGGGGTCTCTAGAGCAATAAGTCATCAAAACAGCACAGCAGCTTTAACAAGAGGGTCCCACAAGTAGTGTCCTCATATAAGCTTTGTAGTTCATGCAATATGTACCAGAATTTTTAAAAATACTCAAAAAGGATTATCAAGAGTCGAAGGGAAATTTGCGGAGCATTCAACAGCATTTTGACCACAACATTCTCAATACCCCTCAGCAGCAAGGCACTGCCTCACCTCCTCTTCCCCCAGCTGCCAAACCACACAGAGACAGGGAATGAGTGTAGGAGGGGTCACCAGAAGTTTTTCCAAGAATGTAGGTAACTGTAACTACAGTTTATCCCATGATGAGTAGCTGCATGTCAGTTATACATGAAGCTTTCTATTCTCATTTTGTCTCAGATTAAGAAGTATTTTTAAAATCCAGACATTTCTGCATTTCGTTTGAAAAAACATGCCTTGCTACATCTACAACAGTAGCATTGTGTGGCCTTGCTTAGTGTTTAAACTGTATAGAGACACAGAAAATGATCCCTAGAACAGACTTTTCAGGCTACTCTCAAGATTATCTACATTCCCATTAGGTTCAATTAATTCAAATATGACTATATCAGATTTCAGACTGAGGCGGGCTTTTATTCAAGACACACTGTTACACTTCCTGACCAGCAACAGGAAACAACTTTCAGACTACCATTAAAAAATATCTCCTTCTCAAAAATTTTTACCTTTTTTGAGGTCCAAAATGAAATGGGCTTTTATGTTTCTCCATTGGCCTGATACAATAAAATTTTCCTCCCCAAGAAAGAAAGCAAGCTTACTGTGACAGAGCAAACAAGGAACAGTACCAAGATCTCAAGAATCTCTAGGTACTGTAAGGACAACTGAAGGCCTCTGGTACAGTTTTGACTTTTAGTTTCTGCACCATGCTATCATCCTTTGAGAGACTATTGAAACCCTACAGCCCAGTCACAACAGAGAAGTTATACTCAGAAGGGCAGGTTTATTTACAGAGAGTCAGACCAAAGCTGAAGACAGAATCACAGAAGTTTTCTCCATGTAGAAACCAGCATAGATAGGAACAAAGTTCAGTACAATGTCTTTTGACGTGCTAGAGCATCACAGAGACACCAGTGAGACAAGCGACAGAAAATCCTTTGTTCAGTTCTTTGGCAGCATCAGCACCAACATATACTTCTCCCTTAACTGGAGGTGGCACACTCCTACATTGTGTTTGGAGGACACAAAGCAGGAGGCCAGTACACCTGAGACTGCAATGGCCCAAAAATGCAGTGCTTCTTATGACAAAGATCCAAACTGAAGGCAAAAGTTAACTCATGTAAAAATACTAAAATGCTCTGTGATTGATTCTTTTTGTGTAAAGAATCTCACCACTATTTCACATTCACTAAATGAATTATTTTCATCTTTCATCACAGATGTGTACTAGTAAGAAGCAAGATGATGCTAAATTAGCATGGATTGGAGGATCTGAGACAAAAATGAGTGATAGCCCTGAACAACAGAAAGGCAAATTTGGTGTTTGTCATTAAAAGTGCAATCAGTTGAATTCAGTTTCTGTTTCAGAATCACCACTAGAAATTCATTATTCATACCTGTATCATCTAATATTCATAAGCCTACCAGCAGAGCACTTTGGACAGTTTTCAATGTTTGTTCCTTTAAAACATTCACATACTGTTGCATGGGAATCCTGACATACCATAAATTCTCTTGCAGTGATATCCTGATAAACGACAATTCACAGAAGTTGCAGCCCTTTTAGCTGGCTTGGAAACCTGTCAGCTATAGATCACAAAACGTAAGAGTCAATTATTGAGACAAGTGATAAGTCTCCTGGCTTTTCAAAAGAAAGTCACTGTGGTGGCCTTCAGACACTTCTCCATGACTCAATGCCAGCTGTACTCCAGTCAAGTGAGTATCACTGTTGGACTAGTAGTGTCTGAGAACAGAAAAATTATGAGCTCACAGTATTCCACTCCTGATATTTCTCAAGTAATTACAACCAAAATTTCCCTCTGATGCCTTGACATTTCCTCCATACTATAGCATTTTAGTTAATTGAGGTTTTTTCCTGATGATGGATGGCTTTTATATCTGAGCATCATCTGAGGTTTGCTTTGCTTGTTAGGGAACTTAAGAGTAAAATACTGTGGGATGTTATTTAAATTTCAAAATAATATTTTTTGCTTTTCTACTTCAGCTTCACATTAGCAAAATTCCCTGTCTGGGTAATAATTTCTTACTTACTGACCACGAAAACATAGAATGTGACATACATTCAAACAAACCCAGGCGTAGTTGGTAGTCACTACTCCATGTGCCACTTACATTCAGAAAAGGCAAAAGTTTAGAATTCACATACCTGGTATGAATGGCTGTTTCATACTGTAAGCAGTGCACCATGTTAATGAGCTTGACAACCACTGCTTTCTACTTCGTATTTTATAATACACAATTATTTATGCTTGTTACCCCAACTTTATGTGTCTATTTGCGTTTTTGTAAAGTGCAAAACAGAAAATAATGAGATCCACATTCTGAAAAGAAGTTGTGGATTTTCTTGTTAGGAGGTCAAGCAGCAACAAACTGCTTGAACTGTCAGCAGATGATATAACTTGAAGTCCAGAACAAAACTGATTTATATCAGTGATATTAATCTAATTATGCAATACCCCAAACTAAACTAGACATTTCTGTCTTGCTAAGTATAGTTTAAAAACAAAGAGTCTAAACATGAGATCTCTGCTGGGCCAAGCATACCCAGAATTCACACCACCAGCTAGAAACTAACAGAGTTATATTTAAAATGCTGTGATTTACACTAGGAGTTTTGAGTAAATTTAATTAGTTTCCTACATTTCAGCAGAGTATATGAAGAGCAAATGAATTCTCCCAGCATAAAACAGTGAAACAATTAAGAACAAATGAGTTAAACCATCTTCATAAATCAGTTCAGGCTAAAATATGTGCTAATCCCAATCTGCACTCCAGTTAGATATTACCTTATAAGTACATTCAGCGATTTTAATTTAAATTGCCTGCAGTTAAAGAGAAAGGGGCAGCAAATGGAGAGCACTGGCATCATCCACATCTGCTATTGCAGCATCACATCTGTAAAGAAAAAATGGCAGAGCTGCCCCAAACAATGTTCACTGGGTCTTCTAAAATACTACTCTTAATCCTTTTACATGATTCACTTGTTGTGTGACACTGAACATATGCAGTCCTCATGTTTGTGAGGAAAGACAGGAGAGGAAAATCTTCTTTCCAGATTTACAGTGACTTTGTAAGTTTTCCATTTACCTTAAGAATAAAATAGAATCATGTGGAATTACTAACAGTTGGCTCTCTAAAGGGTAGTAAATTAATCTGAATATGCCTGAGGCATTCACTCAAAAGTTCACTCCATGTTTTGAAATTCAGATCTCTCACTAGATTGGATTGGAAGTGCTGTAAAAATAGTTTATTCTCTTGTTATTTCATTACTTCCACAACTCTTCCCAAGTTAATCTTCTAGTTACTGAAAAGCATAAAAAACAAGGATTATTTAAATTTCTTCAGTTACATAAGGATTCAACTGGGCTAAAAAGATTATGTTCTGTAAAAAGTATATTTCTGCACAGAAAAATATTTGTTGTTGATAGCGGATATTTCACTTATTAGCTGCTACGCCCTTTTAAGAAACAATTTTATTAACAATTTATGATAGCCATGAGATTTTTTTAATGAAACTTTCTCTCATTGAGATTTTTTGAAACATTGGCTGAATATTCAACAGAAAGGGTGTACTGAGGCTGATTTTAACCCTCAGGTCAATTCAAGAGCATGACAGGGACAGAAACTGAAATCAGAAATCTTGACTTTTCAGTCTGAAAGTGGAAATCTTGATAATTTCCCTAGACGGAAGTAAAATTCAATAACAAAGACTGAAGGTTGCCCACCAAACAGAAATATCCATCTCCAGTTAGCTCTATAATTAATTGCCTATCTCAGAAAATTACTTGGATAGGCCCTTCTCATTCAGGGATCCACCCCTCTAAAAACATCACCAAAACAAGTATTATTCTGAGAGCACAATCACATTTTAAACCAAATCAAGAATTAAAGAGATATTTTACAGAAGAATGTATAAATATTATCCCCATCTTACAGACGACTGCATACAGGCAGATTAAATAACATTTTCATGGTAATTCCCGCAAGTTTGTAACAGGATCTGTATCTATAGCCATGTTTTGACATGTGTGCTGTAGCCTGTCAGCCTCACTTCTTCACTACAGAATCATCATCTCCTTTGAATGAAATTATGTTTCCAGAGAAGGAAAATCTGAGAAATCTCTCTTACCTGGCAAAAAATGATGCTGCCACCGAGGTGCCTGTGGATACTTCACTGGCAACATATGTGCTCTGGGAAGCAGGGAAGCTGTACAAGGAAGGTTTATCTGCATTGTAGCGGTTCAATGCTGCTTCAGTCAGGGCCTCTCGACTAGTCTCTGTCATAAGCTGAGATATCTGAAGACAGAAAAAAACGAAAGTGTCATCAGCTAAAGCTCACTAGCTGACCCCTCCTCATCCAGAAGTGCCTCTGGGTTGCAGATGGAGTAAGAGAGGCATTACATTCACTACATCTTTGCTGCTCCATGAACAACTTTACTGCTTCTGTCATGCTAATCTACAGTACTTTGGCTCATCTCTAACCCTGTCTGCATCAAAACTAATGGGATAAATTCATCCCATCACTAGAAATGTCAATAATGTCTATGGCTTTCCATCCATATGGAAAAGAAAGAGTAAACCATAATCCTTGCTCTGTTTTACTTCAGGGTACAAGACACACACCTTAGATATGTGTAAGATATTTATATTTTACTTCAGGGAACAAAAAAATATGCAATTGTTTGCCTTTGTAAAACAACACAGCGCTAGTGCATTGAGTATTTTTGTTGACCTTTCTCCAGAAAAGCCAGAACACAGCATACAAAGGAGTCCCTTGGGATCTTAGACTATTTATCATCTCTCTGGAAAACTGGGATCATTACCAATCACTTCCATTGGCATTCTTAAAAAGGTTTTAAACATCCCATGATTTCATTCTTCTGATGGCCCATTTAACATTTTTTCTCCTGTTAGGAAGCCACATCTCAGCCTTTCCTTGTCTGAGAAAAGAAACAGAGTTCAAACAGATGTGACCCAGCTCTCCTCAAATTACCTGAAAGATCTTTATTGACTTCAGAGTAAGCTGGGTCAGCCCTATTGAAGCATACCCTCAAAACTTTGATTTCAGGTTCTTGACTATTACATCTGCATGAATTTACCATGGTGTGATGTCATCTATTGTACTACATGCAATTACTAATAGCTTCCTTTTGCTCCTTCCTTCATTTCAACCACAAATAGCTTTTGTTCACCAATGCGTGTCACAAAATCGCAACATATGCCTAAAAAGAACCCTCCCAAATAACTGCTAGCAATCATCCAAGGCATAGCTTCCTTCACCCTGCAGAAGGTTTGCAAGAACCAGTCTCTCACGTGTTCACTTTCAGTTCTCATGCCTATCATTATCACCACAATAACAGAACACGTTTGTGAGGCACATCAAGAAAAGTACTTGAGACCATCGTGTAGTTCTTTTTTGCTTAGGTTTGTTTTATTTCAGCCATTAAACACTTCAATTAAAGGCAAAGTTGAAGAACTGTGATTTGTACTTGGGAGGGAAAAAGACATGTGGTATGGCAGCATTTTTTAGACCAACTATCAAGCCACCTCTATTTCTTTTATAGAGAATTGTTACCCATTCTACTATGGCTAAGAAGATAATCTAAGAGTTTATCCTTATTTTACATATTTTTAGGCCAATCAACTGTAATCCTTCAAGAACAAGAATGCTAAACTTGCCACTATTTTATGAGGAACCAGTAAAATTGCTGAAAGAGCCCCTATCATATTAGTCACACATCAAGCCCTTCTAATTTACTGATTCACTACACTGAATGAGCACTGCTCTCAGAAGGCTACAGCTGAAATCTTGGACTTAAATCATCTCAGACTACTGTTAAAACACAGGAATTTAGGCTGGCTGCCAGGATACCTTCCTCCATTTCCAGCATGCAGGCAAACAGACATTTGTTCTTCAGTGTTCTGCTAACCTATGTATGTCCACTTGGGGCATCCAATACATTTGAATTCGCTAAAAAAAAATAATTCCTCAAATTTTCCATAATTTTTGACCTATCCCCTCAAATTATTCTGAAAACAGTTTCACCATCTACCATGTTGAGAACTGCTAAACAGGCAGATTAAAAAAGCTCTCCCTTCAGAGCAGAGTACACAATATAAACCTAACCTCATCTTAGGCCATCCAATTCATATATGGAAATCAGGGATGGATCATCATTAATCCATTGTTGTTTCTGACAGTGTCACCAGGAAGTGCCACTCACTTCCATGACAACCTGACAGCAGTTAAGAAGTTGATGAGTTGACCTATCTCAACTGCAATCTCGATTGCAATCATAATCTCCCCATCTTCTGCCAAATAAAGATTTGCAGCTCCAAATATGAATTTCCACAGCCAGTGCAGCACATTTCTATTGGTATCAAAAGATTCCCTGAAGTTACAAGATGGTGAAAGCTTGAGAGAGGCATTTCAGCCAACTGCAAAAGAGGAAAGGATTTGTGTGTGTTGGTGTTTGGGACACCGAGAAACCATCCGTCATGACATGGGCATAAACATAGTAACTAAATGGTTTCTGTGATTATAGAGACTTTCAGGTGATCCATGTCAATATCCACAAGTCCCGTTAATGTGAACAGCACAGAGCAAACAGAGCAATAAAATTCCTCAAATTGATTGTGGACATTGCCTGAAAGGTATTACTGTTAAGCTTCCTCAAAAGCTGATTAGATACTTGGTTCATGATGTTTTGAATAACTAGTTCTTAAATACAAGCACTCCAAAATAATCAGTCACTTCCCAAAGAAACATGAGATTCTTTTAGAAAGATATAAATATAAACCATTCCCCCTCACCTATGCACACAGAAATAGGTATTAGTCAGCAAAAGGAATGCCTGCATATAGGTCACATTTTCTTACAGTAAAATGCAAAGGAACTGAAGAAGAAGCTGGAAATCAAATATATTTACAAATTCTGCATTTGTGGAGTACCACACTATCCACAGTACAGAGAGAGGAGAGATAATACTCATTTTAGGAGCTGTATATCCTATGGACAGATGCAGAATAGGGTTGTTTCTATATAAATGTAGGCTTTTCAGTAGTATTGCTATTTTGTGGTGTGTCCTACACAAGAATCCAATTACTACAGGGATGGTCAGCTGCTCATACTGCAAGCTGCAAAACATCTGTATGGTACTGACCACCAGAGCTGACTGGAGAGGCAGCAGCTCTGCTTCCTCTTCATTCACACAGCTTGCTTTCTTGCAGGGAACAGGAAGCTACTGTTGACATTGATATTCATGTATTATTTATGAAAAGCAGCATTCCAGTGTAAACAGCCACGTTGGAAAGCCCTCCAAGAGTTGCCCCGGTTGGACACTCACAATGGGGCATGTTGGGCTTGTTAAGCATCCTCTTGATCCTGAGGGTCCAGCACCACCACCTGGTTTCCTTACCTATGCTGGCACACTTCCTGGACAAAAATCCGTTTCTCAGTGGAAACTCTCTCAAAACTAAACTCCCAAATGCACATACTGCCTGTCCTTGCGCTCCATTGATTTACTGCTTGCCTCAGCAGGGACACTTCTTATTTGACAGTGCATTACAAGGACTCCAAAATGGGAATATACTTTATTTTACCTAACACAAGACATAGACAAATTAAGACAAAATAAGAACTGGCTTAAGCCTCAGTCCAGGATCTCCTAATTTAGGAATGGTTTCCAGTTTCAGCACTTGCTTACTTTGCCAGTGTGGGACTTTTCAACAGTGAAATGTCTCCAGAAGCAATAAAAGCTGAAATATTTCCCTGAATTTCAAACATTCTACTACTCTTTCCTGGGAAACCTGCAACACCACTTGATATTACACAGGTAAAAGCCCACAGAAGTACCTTGTGATGCTGCAACACTTAAAACCTCAAGCAGAACATAAAATTTTGCTTGAACAAGTCCCGCAAGTCACTCTGTTGCTATCTTCTCCTTATATTAAAGCAAGAACCGGATAACAAATTGGAACTTGGTATTTAATTATGCAATTATCCCTTTGGCCATGCAGCCAGTGGAGATGAAGTGCAAAGACAGTGCTATGCCAAATTCTGGGCCAGGTTGAGAACCCCTTTTGTGCCCAATACTTATCAAAGTATTGTTTATACTGCACAAATTTGTACATCTGGGTTAATCCACAGGCTGAGTACCTCACTAGACACATGCCCACAATATTTGACTAATAAATCCTCATTTACTCCCAGAGTTCAATACATATACATAAAGTAGTGGGCAGAAAGAAGTTCAGATAATGCCACATGCCCACAATATTTGACTAATAAATCTTCATTTATTCCCAGAGTTCAATACATATACAAAAAGTAGTGGGCAGAAAGAAGTTCAAATAATTCATATATCCAGAGATTACTGATTTAGAGACAGTTTTACTGCATTTCTTTCTTTTGCCTCATAGATTGGAGAGTATAGAAATAATTTAAACTATTATACCAAACTGAAGAGTGGGCTTTGGAGGTAATCTTACCATCTCATTTATTCTCTCCTCCAGTCACAGTATCAAATTATCCCTTTCTCCTCTGACATTGCTTGCAGAAGTTCATACATACACAAACTTGAGTAAATGCACCCAGGATATAGCAAGCATTTAAGGAAAAATACTCATAGAACAGGCATTTCTAAAGCTCTTAGAGACTGTCTTTTTTTCCCCCATCCCAGTTCAAAAGACATAGATAAAATTACACTTTGAACATTAACAAACTCAGGTTCTTTTTTTTTTATGCCCTTTTTTTTTTCCTCCCCGATAACATATGCCTGGCAAGAACAGTTCATGTTCTTGTATCTTCAGTGTCACTGTCTCTCTCATTAGATATTGTTTCTGGATTTAAGGGGGAAAAGAAGAATTGGTTCCTCAATTCCGTTTCCATTCTCTTCTGTGAGTACCCACATAGCACATACATGAGGTTTAAGATTGGTTAATAGGATATATTTCAAGAAATTCCTTCATTGAATTGTTGGCAGCACATCACTGCCTGGATAAGCCACAGAAAGACAAAGCATGGAACAACGCAACCTTTCATGCCTCAATAAAAACCTTTTAAGTGCATATGGAACAAGACAGATGTCCCTCCCAAGGCCCCATTTTTTTCTCCTGTCTCATAAAAGCAAGGCATCCATTAACCTCCTCTTTCACTGCTTTCTGACAGTATACAGCAAGAGCCGGAGATAAGTCATGATTTCAACTCTCTACTTCATAGGAAAAAGACGGCTCTGCAACTAAACCACAGGTGTCAGCCAGGTTAGATTCTTTTCCTATTCCAATCAAGTTGCTCTGTGCAGAAGACTTGCCACCATAGAGTATGAGGTTATATTTACATAAGAGTTTTTTACAGCCAAGATCACTGATGTTTCTAAAGCTCCTAACTGAAATAACTGTACAAATGGAAGTTAGCATTTATGAAAGATGTGAAACATACTTTGCTCTGGAGGTAGTGAAGCATTCAGGAGCATCCTCAAAATCTAGTTAAAGTCGGTGACTGACAAATGAACTGGATGCATAGAAATGTATCCATGACTGAAGCCAAATTCAAGATACAAATCTGTGTTCAAATTCACTATGAAGCAGTCCTCAGTGTCCAGAAATCCTAATCTCAGGAGAGAAGCTCACTATCAAGAAGAAACTGAACATAGAAAGCTCTCTTTCATAAACACACACACACACTCATGAATTACTTCTTTGGCAATCCACTCTTGATTCAGAGCAGCACTGAATTTTCCACCCAATAAATACTGATGAAATTACTTCCTGACTTATTTTAGACAGCAAATGTCTACATTAACCAATGAAAAGGTTCTTCTTAAAGACCTCCCTTTAAAAGATGAGTTGAGGGAAGCTCTGAAGGATACCTCTCTCAAAGCTTTAACACACTAATAACATCATAAATTCTTATAAACCTGCTTGGAATACAAGCTTAGCAGCTTAATTTCAAGTTTTCCATTACGCACAATCAGGTGTTCCGGGTCTTCTAAAATATTAATCTTTACCTTCAGTTCAAGTACTTTTGGCTCATCACAGTTTATTCTCAGTCATAACAAGATAAAGTTATTCTTCCTGTTTGGCTCAAGGAGCCTGGTTTCTGGTCTATGGGAGTGATGAAACAAACACTGGGAGAGGCATCTCACAGTCCATCATTCACATGTGTCTTTCTTCTGACACATGTATAGAATACCAAATCTTTCCCAGGAAATAAGCAACCTCATTTTTCCTGAGCTTGACCTACTCCTATCAATTCTTACAGGTTGAGGCAAGAACTCTAACTTACAAATTAATCTTGAAAACTAACAGAATTCTTCCACTTTCTTTAGTGTATAAAAGATCATTGTCAGATGTGACAGTGTGGTGGATTGCAGAACAAGATAAAAATCTTAAGTCTACAGAAAGCCACCAGCTTCCCAGCCACTACAGATTTCAGCGGAATTACAGTAACTTGCCTATAGAAAGCAGCATCAGAAAACAAATGGAGCAAGACCTGACACTTCTTCAGTCTCTTCAGCAGAAGGGAGGTTAACAAAGGAAATATTGGAATTCTACTTCATGCAGAGAAGGCAGCTCTCAATAATGGAATGTATCAATAAGTAGTAGGCCCTCTTCCTATAATTTGGCTATTTTATCTGAGCCCCTCTGGAAGTACTCACTTCATCCCTTTTGCCTAACATGCAAGTCCCGCATTAAGTTCTGTGCAGTAACAAAAAAGTGTAGCATAAATTTATGTATGGTTGCATTGAAAGGACAAGGTGACAGCTGGGATCCACTGGGCTTAGTGCTCCCCCCCCAAAAAAAAAAGAAAAAATAAAAGTGGATAACTTGACATTTACTGTATTTCATTTCATTTTCATAATTTTAAAGTGTTGTTGGGAGAGGTTATCATGTGAAATTAGGAAAGGGAAACACTTAAGAGTCAGTTTCAAATATCATAAAGTACAGCTTCAAATGCTTTGAGGTAAATCTGGTAGAGGGTTTACTGAACTACAAATAAACTGGTGGGGTTTTAAGAGCAGAGGGGTAGAGAGAAAAAGGAATCTTGTGCTGCCCACACAACTATCAAATAAATTTTAACACATTCTTCACAGGGCAAAAAGGAACAATTACACTATTCAATCAGAGCAACTTGAAAGTGGTGGGGATTTGCCAAGTCAGTCATCTTTAATATACCACGGACTACCAAGGACGTAGTCTGCATCTGTCACAAATCACTCACTACAACAGAGGTGACATTTAAGGAATTATTCAGGACAAAATCCACCTTTAGAAAAAATAATTTTGAAACAGTAGCAAGTTCCTATAGCTAAGGGCACTGGTATAATCTTACAACATCTTGCCATTTGATTATGACCTTTTTCTCTCATAGCAGAGTACTGAACTGTTACAGCTCAAGATCACTGCAACCCCTGATACAGACACTTTGTGAGCAAGAGCAAGGCAGCAATTCCTGATAGTCCTTTCCTGTGAAAAGAATGTGTTCTATGAGGAACAGGCAGAAAAAGGACATGTATGTCTGCTGCATTCGGGCTCTTTTCTTAGATGTAGATTTACCTAATGCTGCTTAGCAAAGGCAACTCACTGTTCATTGTGAATACTGAAACTTTAGGAAAAGTCCTTGGCCTGTTTTGATCCTGCTATATTCGGATTTCCACACAAAATCTGAAATATAAATCTAGCAAAAGGGGCTACCGTAATGGCACAGATTTTGTGTCTAAACACAAAACAGTGCCCCTTAGAGTAAAGCTTTTCAAAGGGGGAATCACTAGGATGGCAAGAATGCTGATTATCCTTTGCATTTAACAAGGAAGAGCAAGACTGTATTTAGCATAAACTACTTTTACTTAAACATTACTTAAGTTATACCATGACAGCACCTAGAGCTTAATTGTAACCTCCAGCTTCCTGGTGTCCAAAAGAAAGATGACCTTTGACTGATGCAGCCACCTCCCATGTCCCTCCATAAACAAGACAGCTATTTAATACAGATCCAGTGCAGTCCTCAGCACAGATGAAATCCCAATTTGTAGACATGCGCACACCCTCCCATCAAAACTGATATGATACAGTTAGTTCCATCTCACACTCAAGAGACTATAACGTTAAATGAAATATTTTAGAAATCACTCAATGTCTTAAGATCAGCTACTTAGACATGCAAATAATGAGGATTTCTCTACTGCAAGATGTTTTCCTCTGATTCTTCCTCTTAAGAGTTCTGCCTTACAATAGAGTATTTTTGAAATTTTTTATTTATGCTTTACTTTCCATTGTAAATAATGACAATATTTTCTCAGATATCCAGTATTCTCCCTCCTGTTTTCACTCAGCATACATTCTTGCCCTAGCTTTTAAACTGAAAACCAAAGCAAAACAAACAAAACCAAGACCATAGTGCAAGAGTACTGCCTGAAAATCTGTGAGTTACTTCTTGAGTAAGACAGTAACAAACAAGAATTGCATTGGCAACAATGAAAGCTTTATTATAAACAGGAAATCTACTCTATTAAGCCCATGACAATGGTTCATTCGCTTGATCAGCAAATTCCCATACAGACCATAACTTGGTAAATATAAGTTGATGCACATTCCCAAGCGACCTCCAACACTGAGATGTAAGGGTTATATATTCATTGTGATCTCGCTTAGCAATAAATTCACTTTTCTCTTTGCCGGTTCCCTCCTGAACTAAAGAATCCATGGAAAGAATAGTTAGTACTCTATCTACATCAAAAGGAATCATTATAATGAGTCTGAAATCGTATTGATCAAGCCTGCTTCTTGCTCGCTCACTTTGTACCGATATGTTTATTAAGCAGAGGAAAAAAAGTATTAGAGGGAGGGAAATCACATGGCCTAAAGCATTCAGCACAGCAAATACCTACCTCAAGTAAACCCTTGTAGAGGAGTTGCAGATTCTAGTCTGAAGTCTCCTTTAGTCTGAGTGACATAGCCTGCAAGTGTTATTCATTGTCTATTACTTCATCACCAAACTATTTTCTGAAAAATAATGCCCCTACCTTGTTAAAAAACCACAACAGATATCATAATTCACCTTCCTCAATACCCTCAATGTTTTCTGATGTCCATTCAGGATCATGCCAGCCTCTCCTATTCCTCCTCAAGGAAGCCACAGGCAGCATAGCTATCCTGAAATGTAAATATGCTCACCCTCCATATCCCACCCTCCCTCAGTGAAACAGACTCTCCATGGGCAGACTCCTGCGAGGATGTGAGCTACTTCTTGTGAGTAAAGCAGCAAAGCACCATCAGCTAGACCCAAATACGCCTCTCATTCATGAAGCTCCACAAGCCAAGTCTCTGCAGAGAGACAGCAGTATAAGGTTTCCCATGTCAGTATACTCCCATACTTGCTCTGCAAATGAAAAATAGGAACAGCAGCTAGCAAAGAGGGGTTCTGGTCTCAATTTTGTGTCTCCAGGCATTTCATCAATGCAAAAAGATACTGTGCAGCCACACAATAAAATTGCCTCCTTTCTTGTGAAGAAGACAATAACATGGCAATCTGGAAAAGCTAAGGCTGCCTCTAGCTTTCAGAAGTTTTTTTTTAAAACCTACTCTTACAAAGTTGTTAATTCTCTTAATTACCTGTATATCTTGCTGCTGCATTATAAAGCTGTGCAGATGGAAATTAATTGGATCTTTTTCTACTATGACTTTTTTTTGCTATCAGATTAGTACCATTTTGCAAGAGAAAAGGCCTTTCTTCTGTGTGGCTCAGTAATAGTTGATTTCATACATCCAGGTTCAGCTACCACACAGTAATCCCTTGTTGCATCAGCTACCTTTCAAGGCCCCAGCAGCCAGGCTAATTGTGCTAAAATAACTAGTACTGCAATGAAGAGTGTGTGCAGACTATGAAAGATGAGCAGGGCAGCAGCTAAATGAATGACTGCACTTTTGAAGCTGAGGCACAAGTCTCTCTAGTTCACTGTGTGCAGGATTAATATATTTGTTATGAAAACAAACTTTCATTTCTCTGATCAGTTACTAACCTGCCAGCAACGTCAAGACATCATAAGAAGTTCAAATCATACTGTAGCTGTTTCCCTATCACAAACAGCAATCTGTAAACCATTGACCTTTCACTTGCCAGTTGACAAGAAGAGCTCTAGAAGCTACCAGAGTGTGTCAGCATGTGGGCTTAACTTAAATGGCATTATTGACCCAGAAAGCAACTTCTACAGCTAGCAAGAGACTAAGCAATAAAAAACACCATTAGTTTTTCCACACGTAGGTGTATGAACCAGATCATTAGCCTTTATTTAAAAAGACATACGATCAGGTTTCACCATGAAAACATGAGGAGAGAGAACTACTTAATTTTGAGTGTGAAAAAAAATCTGACAGGCTTAGAGATTCCTGCAATGATTATTGCATAAGAACATGGCATAAAGGAAATTCAGCCCACACATATAATCACCTCAAGATATGACCTTTGGGGGGGGGGTACAATCAGTACACATCTGACGGGTCTCTTACCTGGCTGCTCATGGAAAGGTGCATGAGGTTGATCCCCAGGGATCTAACGAATGCCTTGAATCTATTTAGAAATGAGTGCTATTCCATTGGTTCCCCCATCAGAAAGAAATTATGAATATCAGCTGTTCTATAAACTGCTGCCAAAAGTGTAATTATATTAGTGCTGGCAGATACCACAATACAAATTGTTTTCTTTGTATGTTAAATCATAAGACTGTCAGTAATGTACCTCATAAAGGAAGGAACCAGAGGGCTTGAATCTTGCATGAGGCATGAACTTCAGAACAAATACAGAAGAGCTGCTTGCAGAGAAGAGTGAACTCTTCTAGAAGCCAGGCACATTTTTACAGTCACGTTTTGGACCCAGTAACACAAAAGCCTGGGAAATTTGAGAATGACTGAGAAATCTTTCTCAACTTGTCAAATATTCTAAGTTTGAAGATTTATTCTGTAGAATCCTTTTCCATATGCTTTCCTAAATCACCTTCACATAGAAGTACATTTTTGAAAACTGATTAAGTTAACCTCTGACACCAATGATCGTTAATATTGCTTACACAGCTTTCTCTTCTGCTGTGTCCATGAAATATTAAAAACTCATCATCTGAAAAGACTCTGAGGAGACTCTTCTATAACCTGATCCATCCTTAGTGGAATAAAACTTAAGGTGCGCATTTGAATGCTTTGTTAAATTTGCATCTCTTAAGACAGGTCTAAGGCTCCAAGTACTCTCAGCTCTTTGAAAATCCACTGAATCCTGTAGGCAGCAAAGAACGCTTCGATAAAGAAATACTGTGTTCAGACCTTAGTGTCTAGTCATTAAATTGATGCATTCCTTCCCATCATTTCAGCTTAGCTTAACCAGTGCTACAACACATCTTCCAGTGTACTACCTGCACTCCAGTAAGACCTCAAATCTTCAGAAGAGCAATTTGTCTCATGCCTGAAGAAGAAAGCATCTTTTCTGCTTTCTCTGTTTGGGCTCGATTCCACTGGAAGCATTTAAAACTGCAAAGTACCCAGTCTTCTGCATAAAATTTTGTTCTTAACATGTTGTTATCAGCTTAAATGCTCACAGTGAAATTAAAAATCACTGAAGTTGCACATACTCGGGTGAAGCATTCAACTCATCATTTGGAATGCTGTCTAGCAGCCAGTTTTCTTTCTGAATTCTGACTGACATCGTATGAGGCTATAAGGGCTCAAACACAGAAATAAATTGCTGTGCGGAGTCGTAACAGCTGTCCACATACACACACTTAACCTGTGGCAAATGCAAAGTAATCATGATTTATCTTACAACCACTTTTCTAGAGCTAAGTCAAAGAAGCCAAATTAAATTATCTTGAATTTGCTGTAAACTATGAACATGCATTCATTAATAGTTACCATGTATTAATAAGCTTGCTAAAAAGTTATGAAGCTGACCAAGTGTCTGAGTCCTAAAACTTAGATTAGGCTAGAAAGCCAGAATAGGAGCCGTTATGTGAGGTTGAATGCAGACCTGCTGAAAAGTTACACTGTATGCTCAGGAGGGTTCAGTGGTGCTAAATGTAAATGTGATTAGCTATTACTTAGTACAAAAATGCACTGAAGATGTACAGAAGTGAAAACAAGAGAAGTACCAACAGAGTGTTGTTGCAAGAAAAGCACTTTTAAGGGGCTGAATTCCATCTGGAAAAGGCTCAGAACTGCAAGCCTTGCACTTGCCTAGGCAACACTCTTATTTCATTCCCACAAGCAGAGATGTTGATACATTCTTCAGAAGTCAACAGCATATCCTTTCAATGCGAGTACCTTGCAAGACCTCGGCACCAGTCAACATCTCAAGTCAAAAAGCATAACCATTTCGTGTTCCTCTTTTCCCACAGCTGAACAGCATTTAGCCTCAACTTCCATACTGAAAACTTCCACCTTGGCAGTGAATTGCACAAACCATGGCCTAATCCACCATCTCACAATGTAACAGTCATGTTGAATTGCATTGCCCTTTGGCTTTGTGCAGCTGCTTTCCCCTTTTCTGTCCCTACTATTAATAGTCCCTTGCAGGTGTTCCTTCTTTCATGGTAACACCATGGAGATGGGGCAATAGCTAATCTGACACTTATCAGCGCTAATGGGAGCTGCCATGAAATTGTCTCATTTCCAGAGGAGTCAGTATGCAGTTTTTAAAGGAAAAAAAATCCCAGGCAGCTCTGCATAAGCTGTGCATCAGCGGGAGTGACCTCTCTTATAAATTTAACAAGGTTGGTCTTTCTAATCTCTGTCACAATGCATGAACACCTGTCTTACTTTCATGTTAATAATAAAAATGTCCTGCTGATGTTTTAAAATTATTTTATGACAGCAACAACCATCATTTTTAACAGGAATACATGAAAATAATTCATAAGGTGCCAGAACAGCCTTCAAACGAGACCAGTAGATGGACAGAAATGGTTCCTTCCTGGCCCTGAAGGTGTATGCCTTAAGGTATCGATTTGGTTGCCTTACTAACTTAGTTTGCATAGCTACAACTGTTATTAGTAGTCATAAAAATCACTTACCTATAAGCATTTGACTTGGAGGCTGCTTCCTGGGGTGAATTCTATAGGTTGACTAAGTGCCAAGGTATGCTGTATTGTCTTCTGTTTGCTCTAGATTTACTGTCCTCCCAGCTAATGAAAGCAAAAAAGAAGAGCAGCATCCTCAACTGAACATTAAATTGAGCTCTCTTGGGTCATACTGTAAACCATTAGAAACTGGGCCTCTTTCTGTTCTGGTCTCCTTTCCATGGCACAGAGGTCAACTTGTCAGCATGAGTCTATGCACTTGTGGTACTATGCTGAATGGGATGCATCTTTCTTACACAGCACCAAATATTCTCAGCTTTTTACATATACTACTAGTCTACTTCTATTTTCCAAGCTAATCGTTGTTTTGCCTTCTCTTATTTGCTGCAACTTCTATCATGTTTTTTCAGTTAGCCATTTTTAATTTGTAAGTCAAGCTGAACACAGTTTTCCAGGCTCTAGCTCAACATTACACAGGTTGAAACTGACCTAGCACTACAATGATCTTTCCCCAGTACCTGTAATCTGCATTTTGGTCTCTAGGAACCATCATAATCCTTCTTCACTATGACAGCTTTACAGTACGAAGATCACGTTTCCCCTTAGGGCCCTTGTACACTAAACTTTAAGCATGCTGGCTGCCTATTCTCAGCTGCAATTTAGTGCACATTCACTTGCAGACCGAGTAATTAGTACCAATCCCTATGTCCACTGACCAGATAAATAAGGTCAGATGAAGAACAATATTTTCTCCTCACCACTAATTTTAGATTACTCTTCTTTTTAGAAAATGCTGAGACACAACTCCTTTACTTTTCTCAGATGGCATTAAAAAAAAAATAATCAATGCTCAGTTTGGAAGATATGAACTACAGACATGCATATTTTCAAAACTGCACAGTTCTGAAAAGTGAATAGTAAAGAGGAAGGGGCACTGGCTCTAGTCTGTCTGTGCTCTACAGCCCTTTCTGAAAAGGCAGGAGGGGGAACAATTGAACATCCATAACCTGCAGCACTAACAAACAGCAACCATTCCCCAAAAGAAAATATTCCTTCAAATTCCATCAGTACCACCTATCATGAGAATTTGGGGTGGACAGATAACTACTTGATTCATCAAGGATTATTTTCCAGTAAAACACAACTCGGATCAAACCAAGGGTAGACTCCATACAGTTTTAATGATCTCATATCAGCTATTTCTTGTCTAGAAGGGCTGTAAAAGACAAATAAATGACATTTGCATGCAAAGTCTTATGCATCTTACTACCTAATGTGTTTAACTTTGGAACACAGTGTGCACAGTAAATACTGCCAATTATTTAGTGTTTTCTTATAGGTACACTTTGTGTATACCTTCATGGCAAAATTTGTTCACAGTACATACACAGCATGTTCTTCCAGTTTTTGTTATAAATTATTGCCTATCTCTGTAACACATTAATCTCAGGTAGACTTGTATTTTGTTAATCATCTAAGGCCCTTGTAATTTTCTTAATTTCTGCCTCCTTGTAGGCTTATAATTTCCTAACTTTTACCACTAACAGTTGCTAATTTTTATCCTTGTTCCTTTACATGCCCTGATCACTTTTACTGTTGGTAGTCTAAGAGACAGGAGAGATCAAAAAAACAAACTACTTGGAAAACTTAAAAGATCTTAACAGTCAAAAGTCAGAAGGTTAAGAGAGAATATCACTGTAAGAAAATTGTCTGAAAGTATATAGTCAAGTCTTATAGCTACATTTATTTCTTCCTCATGAAAGTCAGCCTAAATAACCTTCAAGCAGCTTTTTTTTAAAAAAAAAAAAAATTTAAAAAACACAGCAATAATGAATATACAGTTTCTTCTACATAGGACACAAAGACAAAGAACCATCGCCCTAAGGAGTTTGTACAATAAACTAAACTGACAAAATACACTCTACTAGGGCCTAAAAATACACAGTGATTAAAATTAGTGCAGGAACTATTGGTTGATATTTTTTATAAGCAAACAGGAAGATTACATTAACCAGCCTCTTGGGAATAAAACAGATTTACAATAGATTTAATTAAATGCATTTAATGAAGTCCAAATATAAAAACAACAAACAAGCTCATCATCTGAAATGATGCCTAAACTCTAGTAAACCATTCTGAACTGTAATAAATGTCTCATGGTTATCTTCAGTTTTCGTTTTGGCTTTCAGCACTCCGCAGAGAATTATTTGTACATGAAATGTTCTGGATTTCTCCCCTTCAACTTGCTTACTGAGTTTGTAACATAAAAGTTTCAGAAGTTACTTTTAAATCAAAGGAGCCTTTATTCTATTTTAATTGATTTTTAATAAGCATCATGGACTGATTTTCTGTTCCACAGTGGCATGCCAGAAGAAGGATCACTGACTACAGGTCAGTGGAAGTGCAGTGTTGTAATCTGTATAACTGAAGAAAAAGGTTTCACATGTCTCTTCACAAGGTAAACTTTAGGCATTTACTAAGTCATCTTGGACTGTCAGTTACACAAGGACAAAGGGAATACAAGATGAACACGAACTAACTCCAAAATATAAAGCACTATTCTATATGTAGGATAATAAAGAATGAATCCTGACACATTTCTAGAACTGCTGCTTAGTGTGTATTCTTAAAAGGGGCTGAAATACTTCCCCTTCTACATTAACTTTCAGAACTGAGTATACTCCAATTCTTTCATTTTCTTAGTATCAGCAGAATGGCATACAGTTACAAAAAGGAAAAACCATGATGATGCTCTGTCACCAGTGGAGTGAACTCAAGTTCAGATCAGAATCTATCATGAAGTTTATCAGCAATTTCTTTTGGAAAAGCAGCATAGGAGTCTTTCCTAGAGAAAATGAAGTGGAAGAAAAAGGCATATTTGTGTGTGTATATACATAAATACATGCATGCACAAGTAAAGAAAACAGACCAAGGATGCCCCAAAAAATGAGAAGTGGAATGAATATATTTATGTATTAAAACATTAAATTCTCCATACTATTTATGCACTAAACCAAAAAATTCAGGGATAATTCTCCAAATACTTCCCAGTTCAAAGGTGCTCTGCTCGCAATGGCCACAGTGACAGAAGCCATGTAAAACAGGTGCAGATTAGCCCTGTGACCAACCCAGAGGACTAGAACTTCAAAATACCAAATCCTGAATAGTGTCCCCTACAGACAGTGGGTTTCATATGCACGGGGTCCTATCCAGGAGAAATAGATGATTATGAAGGTTCAAGAAAAAAAGTTTACCGTTTCAAAGTTCAATTTTCCAGATGAATAGCATTACGAAAGGTTTCCTAGGAGGAAACAGAGCATTGCAAGAGGATGACAGGGTCTTAGTATTTGCTGGAACTACTTTTATTAGGAATTAAGGCAGAGTAAACAAGGATAATATATCCTGGACTCAAGCTTTTTTAAAGAATATGCTTCAATGATTCTAAAACCTGAAAAACTTCAGAGGTCAATTGAAAACTCCTATAGTCTTGTTCTTTCCCAAGGGCATGCTTTCAAGTGAAACCCTTTAAAGCAAAGCCCTTGTTTTCAAGCTTTTTCTTTTCAGAAAGCACAGTAGGAGCTTGTTGCAGATGGTAAAGTGTATGAACTCTGTGCAATTGACAAAAATCCCAGCTCAAGCCATATTTGAAGACAAAAAAACAATCAACCAGCAAGATATTTTTCGTCAGTCTCTTGTTTCCAAAGTTTTTCCAAACTGGTGTGAACCCTTGTAATTTCTCAGTTTCATAATCCACTCTGATATTGATTCTTCCAGGCGGGCACAGAAAAATCTAACTTCCGCATATGAAATTACAAGATGCCCCTTTTTGTCCTGAGTATAACAGAAGAAAAGGTTATTTTCTCAACTCTTTGCAAAAGATGTAGCACCCATGTCAAGCATATCCTTCCACTTTCCTGTACATCTGCTTCTTAATACATACAGAGTGGGACAATAAAGTTTGTTTCCTTCAAATGTATTGCCAAGGTTTAATCTTGATGTTCAAAGTATTTTGGACATTCCTTTCACAGGAATGGACTTTAAAGTCTGCAAAATATTATACAGTTAACACTTCGGTTCTCTTTCACCTGAGTTTACATTAAATGTTTCCTGGTAGAATTTAATTTTTCCTTCCATGCAACATTTAAAAGTCTTGGAAGCAAATTCTCTAATCACTTAAGCGCAAACCATTCTCTTGCTCTAGTAGAGTGGTGTCTACTGACAGGTCCCTTTGGCTTTATGGTACCATCCATGGATTCCCCAAGAAATTACAAAGTGGCATTTCTACTCAATGTATTCAAACTGGACACAAGAATACTAGCAGCAATAGCATTAACAAAAATTTTTTTTCCTCACTAATGATATAAAATTGTCCAGGAGCAATCAGTTGTTTTCCAGTGTGTCTGTTAAGCATTTGTAACTAATAGATGCCCTCCCATACTCTCACATTCAAAAGGAAACTAAGCCATGATAAGCCTCCGCTGCCATACTTGAAACCACCTTCACTGGAGAACACACAAGGAATAAGGTGCTCTATTATTCATTATATCACAAAATGCCTAGAGGACCCAGAACTAACAACCCCTTGTACCAGTGCTGACTGTCCCTGCCTCAGAGACAAAGCATTGAGGGGGCAGGCAGAAGAGGCAAATACTCACAATATACAATTGAAGCCATGGAGCAGTGAATGGAAAAGGAAGCAGAGAAATCCACATCACAGAGCTTGGAAAAAATCTCATAACCTGCACACACATAACCCCTGTCAAGCCCCTTTCAGAAATCTTCATCTTGCCCTAGCTATCATCAGGCCAAATATCTGCATTTTACCTACTTTTATATAAACAGGAATAAAGCTTAATAAGCTGGTCTCTGGCCATGTTTAAAAGGATCTTTACAGAGGTTCTGAAGTGCAAGACAACACTCAGGAGATAATCAGCAACCTTACTAAATCCTGGCTGCAAATGGCACTTCCAGGCATTTAGTATTACGGAGGCAAAGACCCTTGTGATGACTGACTAGGGCAGAGAATAATAAAAAGCTAGTAACATAAGAAGCAGATTTTTCCCTCCAAAGCACTTATTTACATGAAAACAACTTGATCGTTTATTTAGCATTTATACCTAAATATAAAATAAAATAGATAAGCTTTAGGACACCCTCTGATGCTTTTGTAATTTGCCAGGGAGCCCTGGTGGCCTGAAACCCTTAGCTGTGTTGTTCTTCTAAGTCACCTGAATAGTAGCTAGTTGTATTATTTGCTGAACAGGACAAACAATTATAGTTTTGGTTTACATTATTTCAAAGCAAAAAAATCAGAAACTTTCCACAAGAGACTAAGCCTCAGTTAAACCTACCTAACATTGCAAGACCCTTCATGATGACTTTCATAGAAGCTGGTCCAAATGCAGACAAAGATTTCTGAGCATATTTTCCCTGTCAGTCCTGTCTGTGATCACTTCCATGATATACCTGTACGGTACAATTGAGAATCGTGTCACATCCATTTTTACCTCCTGCACACTGGCAATGAACTTCACACAAAATCTTCAGGGATCAGAGAGACTGATCAATTGAGAACTGATGATATCTCATTACTATACATTTTCTTCTGACGTGTTCTGTATAATTTCTTTAATAATACTTGAGTTAATTTTCCATCTTCTATGTTGCACGGTAGTAACTGAGAAAATATACAGGAATAAAACAGAGATGATTGTGCTTATGATCTGTGTTTAAATCCAGCAACACTGCCTAGCACCATCAGCCTAAAACCTGTCAAGAAGAAAAGGAATAATCAACCCTATCTATCAGCTATCTGTCTCTTACAGGAAAGAAAATATCCCTCTGTATGCTTTAAAATAGGAATCTTTTTCAAAACTAGGCCTAAACTCTGCTTTTAGTAACAGCCTTGACTTTCTTGCAGAGTAATAGATAGAGTAAAAGGTGTAAAGAAATTGCAGAATTCGCATTACAGTGTATTTTATAATAATCCAGTGACATCAAGCTGCACTCACTGTAGATCAATGCAGTCACAATGAAGCTAGGGAAGCAGAAGTGATTTCATCAAGCGTAGTTCCAACCTTTAATTCTTTTTCTGCCTTTCCCATTAGCCAAAACCCTGTATATAAATTTAGCCAGCTATTTATTAAATACATATTTATGACACTTTCACAAATTCAAAAAAAATCAAACTATTTGAAGTAAAGCATGACAGATGAATGTATTCAATTCAAAGAGCTGTCACAACAGGAACACTTCACTTGCACTTCCATCCAACTATTACCTTGCACTGGTTGCAGCTTAATCACCTGACATTCACCCCTACCAGTCAGACCTGAGACTCTTGGTTTATAAAACCAAAGTCCTCAAATGTCATGAGTGATGGTGAGTCTTGTGCATACAAGGAGGAGCTACAGATGCTCCTGCTGAGATTTGCTAGTGACATTAAGCGCAATGAGCATCAAGCAACTCCTTGGAAGATGAGAGCTCATTACTTTCCTTTCCCCTTCAACCAGTTCTGAGTTCAACTAGAGAGATTAGGTGGGAGTGAAAGATTAAATACAATTTCATTCTCCTCAGAGTGGTTTTGTAGATTTAAAACATGGTTTCATTAGCTGAGAGGGGCTTTTTCTCACCCCTGTATGGATGTAATCCTTCCTTTTTCTTCATAAAATACAGCTAGGCACATCCAAGTTTCAAAAGCTGCTGGACAATCAGGCTTCTGTTTTCATTTGTCACAAGAAGTTCCAACAGACTCTTCAGTGTTCAGTCAGACCAGAGGTATATGGAAAAAGAAAACTTTCCTGTCCACCAGCCCAAAAGGAAGTTGAGCCCACTTAGAGTGCAAGGCACCATATTCACTCCCATCACCACAGCTGTTCTCACACTCTGGCTGATCAGATCTTATAAAGTTGACATTGATCTCATTCTTACCTGTATTACACCGATGTAGCCATGTCAACTGCAAAGCAATTATCCTGGAGTGAGACAAAAGAGAGTCTGGCCCTGAATGTATTTTATCTGACAACACCCACCTCTCAAGTTTGCAGTGCTCTGGAATATAAGGGAACAACCAACCACTTTAACTCAAATCCACTGAATTAAAGAGAGCTGTCCCACCAGAGAATTTGATGCTCCATTTCTGACACCATTTCAGAAACACTTTAGAGAAAAGAAAACAATGGTTTTACATGATAGCTGTGTGGAATTACATTTCAGAGTTACATCAGCCTCTAGCTATTTATTCCTTACTTCCCAGAAGCACAACATATCCAAGAAAAAGGCTTTGTCAATTTATTTTTTGCACAGTAATACGATTCTTCACATTTAAAAGCCCAAATCTTTTTGTAAGCAAAATCAAAGATTTGAACAGGATTTTACAACAAGCAAAACAAACAAACAAAAAGAATTATTTATGATGATGTTCCTAAATCTAATCTTAGCTCTATGTCCCATTTATGTAAAACAATGTGAGAAACAAATGTCTCGGTCAAGGAGACAATACATTGATTTGTGTCTTGGGTGGCATCCCTTGGCAATCTAAAGGGAAACTCCTAAAAATTTCCTTTCTAACTCTTTTGTCATCCTCTCCTTCCCATCTCAGAGTGAGCTACCTTTGGTTTTGTACATTTCTATTTTCTCTCTTCTTGCAACAGATGTTGAACAGCAAGATACAGGAGGAATATCAGCCACAGGAATGAAACTTTATGCAGCATTAAAAACTAACATGTTGTTCATATGAATGATTCGACCCAAGAGAGTTTTTAGAAGCCATGAATCTTCACACACTTAAGTAAGATATTTTAAAAAAAAAATTAAAAAATAGAGATTTCTGAAATGTACAACACTTACCTTGAACTCTGGCAATGTTGTTGAAACTACTGGAAATGCACTCTTTGCTAATCTGTTTATCACAGGCCTCCATCCAAAACACAGCACCAGTCATCTGGTGTTTATCCTTCACCAGGTTCAGGCTGTAATCTAGGCTCCCTCTCCAGCTGCCACTCAAGGGCCACTTTCAGAACAGACAGACAAAGAGTCTAAAAGATGACTAAGTACATCAGTATCCTTCTCCCAGTCAGCCCAGTTATACCTGTGCTGGAAAGCTTCAGTGGTAGTTTCAGGAATTCTAGTCCTTAGCTATATATTGAATTATTTAAATGAAGCCTTCACCACAGAATATAATTGCCTTATGCTATATGGAAATGTATCTCTTTTTTTTTTTATCCTAATATCAGAAAGAATTGATTTTTTTATTGTCCACATAAACATATAATCCTTTTATGAATTTTCCTAAGCTCTTGTCCTCAATACTATTTCCACGGCAATAAATTCCACAGAACTGTACATTGCATGAAAAGTATATTTCCTCTTCTCACTTCCAAATTGGCTGTCTTTTAACTCTCTGTTCTTGAACTATGAAATAAAGCAGAAGCTGACCATTTTTCTCTCTGGTTCTGTGCCACCTTATTTACAGCATGGGAAACAAAGGGACATGTGTTGATGTATCAGTTTATCTTCTCTCTCTCTCCATCCCATCTCTACCTCATTCTTCTCACTGTTAAAACACCTCCCCTCCTCTCAGTTTGTACTTTTGTTCAATGATACAAGCAATCAGCACAGCTATTATTTCAGAAAAGAAACTAGTCTCACATGTGGACAAAATCCTTAAACTACAGAGCAGGGGAGGAAACCAAGACTCCAAATCCTCACTAATTGTGATCTCTGGCTTTCGCCAATTTACAGGATTAACTCACTCCTCTAATAGTCCACCGATTTCTTACTCACATCACAGTTGAGTCATGGGGTTTTCATACTCATAGGATAAGCCTACTTAGCTCTTTTCAGTCCATGGGATACCCTTTACCTCTTTCTTCCCTTGGTCACCCCAGTATCATGAAGGAGAAAAGTAACTATTCTAAGGTTGTTAAGCCATGCATAAAAATGCCGTAAGAGATCAAATCATACCAGAGTAATGCAAAAAAGAAATGCCTCCTACAGTTCACATAGACTTCAGTTTCCCCTCTTGATGATACTGAAGAATCAGTATACAACTGGGCTGCTAGTTGAGGGGTGGACAGGAGAAATGAAATACAAATAGCCAACTCCTGTAATATACAAATTGAATGATCAAAAGATCATGGCAAAATGTCAGCTGATGACATACACTGACACTAGTAGGGTCATAGCTAATTATTAGTGATGTGGTTTAAAAAGGCTTTTAGTCAGAGGAAAGCTACTTCAGCGATAACAACTAATGCAGGGAGAAGAGGGCAACAGAGATAATTAAGCAGGGATATAATTTCAGTGCCAATGAATTTGTTTGACAATCTGTTTCTTGGCCCAGTCAAACAATCTTTGAATATAAAATTCCTGCACTTTTAGTCCACAGTCTCACTACAGTTACTTTGTTGTTACAGTCCAGGTCACAGAATGAAAAAAAAAAAAAAAAAAAAAAAAAAAATCAGTGCAAGAGTTTGCACACATTTGTCCAGCAACATCATTCATAGGCTTGCAGTAATAGGAACAAAGTTTTCTACTATGTTCAGGGAGCCATCACACTCAAATGTGGATCTCATACGTTCAGTGACTGAACTGCTACTGAAACATAAGCCATCTAAAAAACTCTGGACCAAAACCTAACTGCACAAAGGTAAAATACCTCCTGTGTTAGGTATCTCATACTGAATTGTGTGGACTCACATAAAAACATGGTACTATAAGAGCCAGTATAAAAATCTCCTCTTCTTTTGTCGCTAAGATGCTTTGGCAAAATAGGTCCAGCTCCAGGAAGCATGGAATAATTACAGAAGACACCTGTTAGTCTACAGATGGAGCAAGTAACTTAATTTCTGTACCTTGCATTATATGGTTTAGAAACTCCTTAAATTACCCTGGCACTGCTATAGCAAACATTAACATTTTAGCTTTATCCTGCTGAACACTAAGAAGTGACAGAAGCAGCAGAGACTTGGAAAAAAATCGTGGAATCAAAATCCTGGATGGGAATACCCCCCCACCCACCCCCCAGGCATTGGCTCTGTATCTGAACTCTCCATCTTGTGCCCAACTCTAATCATTACCAGTTTCTTTCTAAAAGCCTGTGCCTGAAAGAACTGATGTGTTATGAGACAGCCATGACCTAAGTAAACTCCAAACAAATCATTCATCACTGCAAAACTTCCAGAACAAGCTGCTACTTTCTCAGAGCACCGTGTTCTTCTAAACACACATTATACATGAAGAAGAAACAGAAAGCACATACTGTAGGTTTTCATCAATTGTACACAAACAAAGCCTTTGATAAGTCTCTGAATAGGCTTGAGATCACTACGCCTGGGGCCAAGAGGCTCTCAGTTTAAGATCTCATTTTCCAAACTTTTGGTCAAAAGGGTCTTTTTAAGTGCAGTGGAGAAATAAACACTTTTTCCTTGGATATCATTATGTTCACAGTACCTCTACCCAAATCCTTACATGTACTACCTTTTTCCTTACCAAATTCAAACTTCACAAACTCGAGGTCTGGAGCAGGAGATGCTTACCCAGATCAACAGTCACAGTTGTTACCCATCCTTCCCTTTCATGGCCCACATTGTTCCTGGAAGAGTTGGCCTTTTCCAGTTCTCTGGAGTTTTTTTACCTTCCTGTCATCCAAACCAACCAAACACGTGGTGCTAATTTTGTTTGTTTGTTTGTTTGCCTTTTAAAACAATCTACTTAAAAGACATACAAAGATTCTTATGCAGATCCAAGAAGGTAACTAGAGGACCAATGAAATGCCTACTGTTTTATGTTCTGCAGCTTACAACACAATGCAGCTAATGCTATGCTTCTGGTTTAGAGGCACACCAACATGCACGAACCACGCAGTTAATTTAGGTTTAAAAAGGGTGCCCATTCTAAAGAACAACAACTACTTTAAAAAATGGAGCAGTTTTACTCCAGAAAAAGTGTTTTAGTGTAACCAGCTTAATCTAGTCACTGTTTTCAACTTCTTTCCCTTTGAAAGCAAACACTAAATCAGTCTGAACTACTAAGGACTCGAATCTATCTTATTCTTTAATGAGGTGGGTTTGGTTTAGCTACTTTAGCAGCTAAGTAATAAAAATGTTATGCATCCAATTTAGTATCACATTCTCTATAAAAATTACAAGAAGCAATCATTTTATCAAGGTATTTGGACTTTTGGCTCCTACAGTAGTACCGCAGGCCCCAAGATTTCTTTTTCTTAAAGTGTTATGTAATAACTGGTAAGCAGCAGAAAGGTACTTAACACTGTGGTATCCTGTAATTCACATTAGCAGCTGCACAAATAGTTACAGCCCTTCTCGCGTAAAACTTCACCAGTTTAAATTGGTTTTCTCTGAGCATGGAAGGACCTAAATCCCTCTGAGTGATAAGAAGATCAACAGAAGCCTTTACAAGTGTTAAAACAGTCTGATTGCCAGGGTATATAAATGTTACCAGCTAATGACTGAGAGAGCAAGATTTTCAGACTCTGGATCAAATTCTGACTCGTCAGTTTTGACTGGTATTTTCCTACATGTATTCAACAGAAAGGAGTCACTTTGACCCGGACTAGGTAACCATTTCAGCATTCCTGTGTTCGTAAAAGGGTTTTAATGGGCTGTGCTTTTTGTCAGTTCCCTTTCCCTCCCTCCAATTCCCTGTTTTGTAAGAGGACTGCTTACCAGCAAAATTTCATTCAGTCCCTTACAGAAAACAGCATCACCTGTTCATTTGTGAGCCAGGCCTAGGGGACATGACAGGTTTTTGGAACCAAATCTTCATTTCTGTCTAGTCAAGGGGTGGCTAAATATAGAATCACTGATGGGGTCATCTACACCATCTCCTAATCTCCAGGTGGGACCAGTTTTGCCTAAATAATTCTTAGCAGCTATTTCTCTGACTTATTCTTAGGAGACTCCATTGATGAGTTCCCATAATGCCTCCATGAAATTATTAGAAAGTTTCCTTTACACCTGACATGCATCTCCAGTTAAAGACAGTATTACTTCTTCTATTTTTCAGACTTTAAGCATATAATACAATACTAAATCTGTCAGTGTGTAAATTCACATTTGTTTTACTTACACCTGATAGCAATTACTCTTTCTGCAAAAGTAATTGAATGGTGGCATGTCATTTAAGACTTGCCCTAAACTACTGCAGCAGCTGAGCCCTACAATATAACAACACTCCATTCTTTTTACGTTTTTTTTTTCTACCTGAACTCAAACAAAAGCTGTAATTTATTTCCCATAACAAGGTTCTTATTTTAGGCAGTCTGAAGGGGAAGATCCTAAGAAGGGAGTAACATCCTAGAACTTACAACCGTAGGAATACCTTTTGGTGCCTAAAATTGCCACAAGCCAATTCTGAGCCAGAGAATATCACTTCCAAACTAATGTTTCCTCTTTTTGGTGATACTTCAAGGAAAAAAAACATGGTCAGTTTTCAAGGTACTCAACCATTTCTGTCAAGTTATCTAGACTGTCTAACAAAAGCTAATTTACAATGGGAGGTGTCTACAACAGGCGCCATTAAGTCTAGAGCCATGAGACTGACTTCTCCCTGGACATCAATTTAACAAGATTATGATACAGAAGGGCACTGTACCTCTCTGTGTGAAGTGTAAGGCCTTTTATTACAAGAAATTATTTGCTATTCCTTTTAGATAATGCACAGTAAGGTTTTTCTAATCACTGTTCTTAAGGGAAAACAAGAACATTTAATTAATATATAGACATTAGCAAGTAAGTAGCTAGTGCCCTGTTTTAATTCACCTTCAAATCAAGATAACAGATTCATCTTCCTAGCGCTCTTCCCCAGCAGTTTTGTAACAGTAACTGCATTTAAAAAATGTATTTATATGGGAGAGAGATCTAAAACATTCTGAAAATGGGTAGCTAACAAAAGCAGAAAAGCAAAGCTTGCATCTTCCCACTACTTCAAATTACAAATAAATTACTTTTCCAAGTTTTTCTTCTTACTTGGCTAATTCCCAGTCTGATACAGATACTACATAATCAAACACTAAAATCCTTTCATTGTGTTTAAAGACAAAAGCTATCATTATTATTCCACGACTGGACAATTAAATGTGACATGAGTAAAGTGAGAATTTTAACATTTGAAGGTGGAATCTTAAAGAGAATGTAAAACTTACTATCAACACAATGCATTACAGACCAACATTGCTATGTTTGCTTGTTTTTTTTCCAGTTTGCCTGGGTTTTTTGATTTGATTTTTGTTTATTGGGGAGGGGGGTGGTGGGGTGGTGGTGTCTTTTCTATTTCAAGGTTATTGAAAGGAAAGGGAAATGGTAGGGAGCAGTCCTTAATTCAACTGTAACCAAACTACAGGATAAGTCTGTAAAGTTTTGAATATTAGATTCTCCTTAGTAAATATTTTAAAGACAGAATTAACTATCTAGGAACCATAAACATTATTAAAAAGTAAACAAATAACATGTTTTCATAGAACATGAATCTGAAAGATCATGAATGCAATAAAACTGATTTTCCTAATTATTCAGTTTTCTTAATGTGCATTCTTTGTTCAGGTTTTTTTCTTAGATCAGATTTTTTTTTTCTCAGAACAAACTACAATTACATACTGACCTTCCCAAATGTGATTCAGGTTCACTAGAGCATAAATCCATAAAACTATAAAGTCACATATTTTCCAGATAAAAACTGTAGTTCACTTCTGGTTTTACCAAGTCTTCTTTGGTGCATGACAATATCTTAATGTTTATGAATAACATCACTTTTTTCTGGCTGCAATATCACTCATACTGATAAATGTTAAATATTAATTTAGGGATCTGTCTTGCAATCTGTTCTTAACTTAGTAGAAAGACTAACTTCCAAAGATATTTATGTGCCTAAGGAAGCCAACAGGGATGGCCAGGGGAACTCAAAGAATAGGCTTATGTCGCAATCTGCAAGTGCTTGGGCACTCTGAAAATCCCACCACTTGCAGCTAAGTCTATCAGAAAGCTTACTTCCTGTCATAAAACCCCTTTCTGTGCCAGCTAGTGTATATGGGTTCTACAGGTACTTACAAGTGTCGTGTAACAGAAAACAGCAAGTCAAAGAGAAAGAAAAGAACATGCTGAGAAGCACATTAAAATTTCCCCAGAACTGCTAAGCTCTAGAGACTGATGGAGATGTTGAATACATGAGAACTGATAAAAATCAAAACACCAAGAATCAGTTGAATCTGCAGAAGGCCTTCAGCACACACTAGCATCAATAAGAACGTATGTAACTTAGAACACATCAACGAAGGTAGTGCCTGCTATATGTAGACAAAGACTATTTGATCATATGCATACATGATGAACCAAAAGACCGTCTGGATACTTCCTGAATATCAACCCAGAAGTCACTGATGCACTAGTGCCACTTTCCACTTGTGAGTAAACAACTGTGACTGGCTCACAGCTGTTGCTCCAACCAAGTATTATGAGCGAGAGTGAGCACTGTGTGAGGGAATAATTGCATATACTGTATGAATAGTTATCTGCTATTAAAAACAACAGCTTAGTTCTATTATTAATAATAGCTGAATTAATGAAAGGTGTTCTAAATAATACTAATTGTGATCTGTGTCTCCTCCAACTCAATCCCCTATCAGGTAAATGGAAATTTATAGCACTCCTTGTTCTGGTGCTCACTATATGAATCGCTCTACTTCTACCTCACAGGAGCAAACAGTGCTAGCATGCCCATGCAAGCTTCAACGGCAAGAAAACAAACATGTTTTTTATGTTAAAATACTTACTTGGTAGGGATATAGAGTGACGCCATTCGTTCTTGACAAAGACCAGGTACCATCAAGGTATTGATGAGCCTGAATAGCCACAGAGTTGAGAACGTTACCGTTGCTGGGGCTGGTGGCCATTTGAAAGCTGACCTTGGCTTGGTGTCCAGGAGAGCCATTTTTCTTCTCCACCCCATTGACAATTCCTAGACTGTTGGGTTTTCCACTGTGTTTGTTGGCAACAAAGCCTGTATAATTAGGTGTAGCATAAGGAGCGGGCATGTATGCCCAGTCCCTGGGCTGCAGGCTGCCCATGTGCCGGGGACTCACTAATGTGGGGATATTGGAGAGAGGTGGGGGAGAGCCTGGTGAGGCATCGTAATGTTCTGAGTTGGCAGCTTGCTCTAACGTCAGCACCATCTGAATGGCCTCTTGCTTCAACTGGTTCAGGTGTGTGGCACAAACGTCACATCTGTTGTCCTTCTCATTCCATGCCTTACGAATGGTATTAGGAACTTGGAGCTTGTCATGAATCACAGAAGTAAAACCTGGGTCCTAAAAAAAAAAAAAAAAAAAAAAAAAAAATCAAACAGAGAAGGGAGAGGGGGGACAGGAAAGAAATGTTTAACCATGGTCACCACAGTGAAACATTATTACTGCTGATTGTGCATTTCAAAAGCCAATTTATGAGATAAGCTTAGAATGCAAACAAAGGCCATTAGATACAGTCAACATATGCCAGCAGCAGAGCTGAACAAAAATGAGAAACTAGATCGTGTTGGAAAGAAAAAAATTCTTTTACTTTTACTGATAACTGGCAAATATTATAATTCCACTGCAAGCTTCAATGCATGGCAGAGAGAATGAATTAACCTGCTTCACATCACTGCACCTAATTTCTGGCTTGAATGAAATCTACTCATCGTTACACAGGTGAGATCAAGAGCAACTCCACTAAAACCAGCAGGCTCGTAGCAAGGTTCACAAATCCATCTACTCATCAATGTCAGCTTTTGGTACTCAGAAAATCCAGGACATACTCTGCAACAAAAATGTAAAATTTCAAAGCCTACCTGTAAAGAAAAATTGAAAAAACCAGAAGTACCATCACTCCCCCAAAATCCTTTTCAGAATTCAAAACTCATGGATATTTGATAAACTTTAAGAGCTTTTCAGCATTTCTTTTACCAAGAATACACTTTTCAGCCAGGAAAAACTCCCCACAACTTTTCCATTAATTAAATGTTCTACCACTATTTTGGGTAGCTGCTGATTATATAAAATAAAACAGTAATTTTCTTGAACATGTATAGGGTCAATAATTTATAAATAATAATTTTATTATTGGAAAGCATAGTTTTGGTTCAAAACCACGTGATCGGGTTTAAAACCTCTTGCCTCATATCCTCACCTCACAGCTAGGATGTCAGTGGTGCTCTCCAGAGCAGTATGTCACCCTGATCTGATTACAGCCATTGAAAGACGGCCTAATTTGCAAAGCGCTTCTGTAAGTTGTGGAGCCAAACAGCAGTCTCAGTAGGGGCTTATCACTAAACTTGTCCAGTTCTTACAGCATCGTGCAGTTTTAGAAATACACAGCAATAATGTGCATGTTATGCAGAGCGAACAATGATGGTAATGTGATGGCAGCATTTCTTGTGCAGTTATGTGATGGAAGTATTTCTTGGAAATTTCACACCACATTTTTGTGGTTTTACAGACCAGGCAAGGCAGACTTCACCTTCCCCTCCTTAAGTTTTAAAGACTTATTGGTGGATTTTCTTATGACTCAAAAAGATATACAATCAGTAGTATCAGAATCTCCTTTTTTTTCTCTGCATCTTTGTGGCTTTATCAGCTTTATCAGAAAACTGGAAGAGTGCGGGGGGGGGGGGGGGGGTGGTGTAGAATCACACAAATACTTATCAAGTAATTTGATGAACCCCATGCCATCCAAGATAGACAAATTTTATGTCTGGATAGTTTGGTTGTGCTGAGAAAGAATGGGTAGGGGGTATAATATAGGGAGGAAGAGAATTCATCGGTAGAGGGTCATATTCATTATGATCCGTCTTTATTATATACTCAAGCGTTTTATTTTCACTGTTTAACTACCGTGAACAGCTCCTCAGCATGCAGTGATTAATTGATTCATAAATCATGATGCCTCCTTATGCACAGCAGCAAAAGAGCAGTTCTAGCCCCAGAAGCCCAAGAGAGTCATATAAGCTGATGGGAAACAACAGGAGGCTGAGATCTGATCAAGCCTCAAGCTGGTCATTTCTATTCTATGCACAAAGGGGGTCGGAGCATCAAAGTGTATCAGGAAGGCAGGAACTGGATTCTGTACCAACCCTCCCCCCTTTACCTTCGGGAAGGGGACTGGTGGAAATCAGGGGGAAAAAACAGGATACAAAAGATGTCAAATCTTATTTTCCATCCCAGACCATAACTAGGTCAACAATTCACATCAGATATAGGCATCCCGTCCATGATGCCAGGTATGCAAGGAAAGGACTCTCTACTTTTTCTATAATGGGCTAGACAAAGCTACCTATACAGCTGAAGTGAGGTGTAAGCCTTCTTTCCAGGCTCCTCCACAACTGTCCAGAAAAAATCCTTGCCAGCTCTTCCTTCAGCTAACTAGTGCCACAAGAGCTAGTTGTTGTTCTTTGGAACTTCCTTTAGGCAACTGGGCTTTAACCCAGGTAATTATATACAACATTCAGATCCAGCACCAGTTCAACATGGAAATTCCTGGATACTATGATAAATACTCTAAGGAAATAAAGCCTTCTCTAAAGTAAGCAAATGTCAGCATGATATAAATATTCAAGTAGCACACCAACTTTAAAGAGTGCTGGACAGCAGTGAATTCAGCTTCATTTCAGTGTTAAAACAAACATCAGATCATTCTCTGATACAACAATAAACAGAGAAAGAGAGGGAGGGAAGAAGAATGACTGTTCCCTCCTCAGGACCAGAAAGGAGGAAAACAAGCACAACCTAAACTGATTACTCCCAAGATTGGCCCTGCTAATCTATCAGACTCTACTAGATGGATAGCCCAACACTGGATGCAAGTCTGGAACATGAAACAGAAAAGCCTACAGGACAGCAAATAAATTTGGAGAAACTCAGGTTCCAGAAACACGTTAGTCACATTTTGTTCTCAAAACAAAACTGATAGAGCTTAAAAGAGAGTTTACTTTCTTATTCTTCACTGGGCAACTCCACTATAATTTCACAGAAGAATCGGCTGACAGGCTTGTGACACATTTAGCAGGAAACAGGCCACAGCCTGGATAGTCACTACACCCTTGCATGAACAGCAGGGAAATGCAGCTACATGGCACTCGGTTTCAGTATTTCATCTGCAAGCAATTGTCTTCACACATTCCCCTAGGAATGCTTATTAGTTTAATAAACAGCTTCTTGGCCCATAGGCATACAACAGTATCATGTCCCGTATGAAAGAGAGATGGGCAAGCCTCACTGGGTAAGCACTTTTGAGCTAGCTGCGCTAAGCAGGAGTTGGAAAGGTTATACTCACTACTGAAACTTGTGAGGTCTAAGAAACCCCACACTCCCTGGCATGAGAGCAGATTTGCTTGTGAAATCTGAGGTTGACACTGGAAATACCATTTATATTTTGGCACTCATTTCCAATCCTGACAGAACAAAGTACAGTGACACTGAAAACTGAAACAGAACTTTAAAAATCACAAAGGAGTTTGGTTTGAGTTGAGGGCAAAGGTTCATGATGGTTTCTCTTATTGCTGTAATGGTTCACCCATCTTTAGTATAAACAGCATTACTGTAAACTCCTATTCCTATAATAAACAAATGAAGGCATGTAAGAGATCTGAAAGCTTCAGGAGATCAGTCACAACACAGACCATAGCATAAATGCACAAGGCAAGCAGTGAACTAAACGGAGTGCACACTGAGCTTTGTGGTAAAGGAGCCTTTTCACACATTACCTTTGAGTTTTCAAGCTCAAGTAAACACCAATTCCAGCCATGTTTAGTTGTTCATCTTCTCCACTGTAACCAGCTAGTAATTAATCCCTTATCTTTGGTCTTGAACTAAAAACCCACATGGGAAAGACAGAAGAGGGAAGGAAGTTTGGCATTTCAGAGATTCATCATAGATAGGTATGCTAGGGAATTCTGGCTTTACCCAGTGAAAATGTACCCAGTGAACTGACAGTAGTTAAAGAAACCCTGAAGTATAGAGACAGACTGCAAATGCAGTCCTGACCTCATGGAGGAGGAAGAATGGCACTACTATATGATCATGTAAGATAATGCAGAAGCATCCTCCTCTCTTTCGTCTCCCTTCATATATCTGTGCCTTGCTGTATAGGTTTCATGACATTTTAACTGCATCACTAAAAAAGCAGAGTACAAGAGAATAATCCTTTCCTTCCTGCTACCCAGCTTGGTGCCCATCTTCCTCAACAGAGGAAGCAGACCACCACTTTCAGCATGAAGCACAGTCTGTTTCACACATACATACATTTACACAAAACTCACAAGGAGACGTGATGAAAGCAGACAGAGCTCAACTGGTGAACAGAGAGGCTGGCAAGAAAAAGGATGAGCAATTTGCACTTTTATATATTACATGGAACCTAGTTGATCACAGATTCATGTACAAATAACTCATATGCATACTACTTTCTTGCAAACATGTAAGATGTAGTCACTAATACTAGATACACTTTCTAAGATTTTGTGCACAACTGTATTTGATTTGGTCAGCTATAGCCTAAGCAAGTTAGACATTGTGACCCTATGTCATTACGCCACCTGAGAAAACTCAACTATACAATGGATCTCAAGACCTTCTTATCAAATTGTGGTTTTCAACACCAATACTATTCATTGCTCTTCAGGGAAAAATAAAGCAGTCAATACTAACTAAATCACAGAGGTCAGCTTCCCCTTGAAGATTCTCGCAGAAGACTCACGGAGATCTTTTGTTTCCGAAAGGGTCCATGCAGCAATGACTGCTGGTATGTAATCCATCATCCAAGGTGAGGGAAGAAGTAGAGGAAAGCAATGATCAAAGTTCTGCCCAGGAAGAAGTGTGTTTTCCAGACTCTCACTCTCCACAGGCAGGGAGTAAAAGAACTAATTAAGAAACATTAGTAGGAGGGAAGACTTAACCCTGATAAAAAACACATGTTTTTCCATGACTGTGCAAACATCTCTGCTCTAAACACAACCCTGTTCCCCTGTTCATCCATGGTTGGTCTCTATTTGGGGGAGGGTGGGGGTGGGGGTGGTGCGGAAATCTGTTCTCCTTTCTCTCTTGAGAGTGTACTTTCCAGACCAATAAAGAGATG
Source organism: Athene noctua (assembly GCF_965140245.1). Taxonomy (NCBI): domain Eukaryota; kingdom Metazoa; phylum Chordata; class Aves; order Strigiformes; family Strigidae; genus Athene; species Athene noctua. Next base: position 89,570,317 of record NC_134037.1, on the reverse strand, counting down.
ATACTTGTAAATTTACTTTCCAGAGGCACTCGGGCTATTTTCCAAGTGACTCTGCACTCTAACTTAAACATATCCTATCATCTTCTAGGCCACATTTCAGAGATTTGTTGTTTTCAGCATTCCAGAGCCCCAACAGTTGAAAGAGAGCTCTTCACTCTTACAATGGCTCCACTTCTGTTAAAGCAAAGGTATGTTCAAATAAACTGAAGCCAATGGGAGTTTTTCCTCAAATAAGCATGACAGGATACACACTATGACTATAAATTAGTAGCACTGTACCAAACTGAGCTGGGAACCCCTGGATAAAAGTCAGTTAGCTTTGCTAAATTAAGACTGAATCCTCTAAGGTGGCAGGACGTCAGCTAGCACAAGCAGTGTTTTGATAAGTAAAAGCCGAAGTGGCACATGAGCAAGACCAAGGGGACAGTGAGGAGGCCTCCGTTTTTCTATTGCTCTGTACATAACAACTGACACCTCTGAGTGTGACCACACTGCCTTACCTGTCACAGAAGACTTCCCTCATGCTCACCATGTTTTCTTCATATAAGCCATACATTACCACTCCCAGCTGAGCAAATGAAACCATCTCATCTCTTTTGCTAGAAAAGGAAAATTAATTTCCCTCTTGTCTTTCTGAAACTCTATCCTTTCCCCAGAAGGAACATCCCTCCATAAGCACTATTACTACATGTTGGGGAAAAGAGAGAGGAGGCAATCCTGGAAAGATGTAAGTAGCGAACTTGGGCAAAAGGAGAGACAGAGGTCAGGAGGAAAGCACAGTGGAATAAGAAAGAGGCTTCTTACATTAGTCTGTTTCCAGCAAGCCCCTGTAAAAAGACTGTCTTACCAATTGCAGTAAAAACCTCTGCAGTGTTATCATATCCCACCTTTTTAAACTAGTATGATTTTCATTTACCAAACTTGAAGAACTGCTTTTTGCTGCTGACTTGAGCCTTCACTTTCAAAAAGGCCATGAGCATGCTCCCTGTCCTACAGTCAGTACCTCCAGAACACATCTGGGGGATGTCTGGGGCAGGCGGGTGGGGTGGAATCAAATCTTAATCCTGATCTTAATCCCGCTTGGTGTAGACCTCAACATTACTATTTTCAAGGTGGTTTTCTTGAGCTAGTACACACTACTAACATTTGGACTTCTATAACTTAACATTTGTCAGTATAAATGAGCCACTCTGCAGCCAGAAAAATGTGCTTCTTTGGTTTAGGCTATCTATTTTCTTATCTGAAAGCAACAGAAAGTCTGAGCAAGGCTCACCTTACAAACTTGCAGCAGCAAGAAGCAGAAGAGAAAAAACACTGGAAAAAGAGGAGGATTAAAAATCAGGAGGAGGGACAGAAGGGGAAAAACAAAAAATGTTTTCTAATTGCTCCATGAACTGGCTTACGGGTCCAATGATGGATCAGCACTGACGGACTTACAGCTGTACACATCTGGCACACAGGTGTTTGTGTTAGCATTTGATAGCTAGACAGCAGCCAGATTTTTAATTGGGTTGGGAAGAAGAGATGAAATAGCAGCAGGAAAATCTAAATATACATTCAGTGGTGCAAATCCAAGCCTTGCCCAATGAGCTCTGCTATGCAGTTGCCTAGAGCTCTGCAGCCCAGACTGAATCTGTGGCCACAGCATGCACAGGGTATCCTGGAAGGAAGCTGCTTCTACAGATACGTGGCAGACAAACTCAGCTGTTGCCAAAGGGGCAGAATGTGTCAGGACTCTTTTTATAGCACAAAGAATAGAAACAAACTCAGAATTGCAGAAGCTTCGTCACTTGTGCCGGAAAAAGCAGCAGCTCCATTCTCTCCTCCCTGCTTTGTATTTTCCTGCCTGAATGTTGAAGGATTGCATTTGCTTTCTTAGCCACCAGAGCACACTATGAGCTTGTGTTCAACTGATTATTCACCTTGACCCCCTACTACTTTTCTGCATTATTGCCATAAGCAGTCTTGTGTCATGCATGCAACCCAGATGTATCACAGATACATTTTTGCTCAGGTTTCCAGTCACCCCACAGAACACTTGCTATTGCTGCCTCTTCACTCAACTGGGGGCTGGCTACAAATTTGACCTAGTTATTGTTAGAATTAGATGCTTTCAAGAATTCACAAACTGTTAGCTTTAACAACCAAATGTTTAGTCTCACTTCTCACCATAGTGGCAAATGGGATACCTTTTTTTATAAAATCCTTCTGATTGCTAATCACAACGACATTGCTCTTTATTGTTGATATCCTGCTGCCCACCTTTCAAACCCATCTGGGATAAGAATGAAGCACAACTGACCTATGATTACGTGGGCCAGACCTGTTAAAATACTGGAATAACATTAGCTTTTCTTTGATCCTTTCAAACTTCCCTATTATTCCAAGATTATAAACATCAGATCAACAAATCACTTAAACCTCTTTGAATAATCAGGCTACAGTAGCAATTACTGTTCTGACACACCTCCATATTTTAAAAGTTTAGCTTGCTTTTTCTGTGAGAAGAGCATTATAGTTCTTTGATGAATGTCAGCACTGAGATACTACTGACACTGTAACCAGTGATTTCTCAAACAGCTGTCATACCTGAAGAATGGTAAATAAACATCACAAGTGTGAAGGTCAGGACAGTATTTGTGACACCTATATACTTACTGTTCTCCTGACTTAAAGGGGTTTGTAGCATGCCGAAATCTCTTGCAACTGCTTTTCAAACATGAGAATGATACCCCTTTTACTTTAGGCAAACAATCATCAGAGAAATTATGGTTTTTATTTCATAACTTAGCATCCTCAAAAGAGCTATTCAGTATGTAACATTTTTATCAAATCTGTTCAGCTTCAGCACATCTACAATTACAGAATCACAGAATCATCAAGGTTGGAAACAACCTTGAAGATCATCTAGTCCAACCATTAACCTAACACTGATGTGCATCAGAGAATCAAAAATTTTCTGTCCTATTCAGCTTGGTTTGTATCCTTTTTTTAAAACTATTTCTGCATGTGCACACTTATGCTTTTCTCTCCACTCTAAGAAACATTAGTATCTTTAAATTGCATGCAAGATTACTGGTTTAGAGGGGGAAAAAAGGGGGGAAAAAAAAAATCAGTAGATTGATAGAGGTTATTGGTGCCTTTTACAATGGATAAAGAGCTTTTTCTTTGCATGTCTGATCTTCCTTTTAATTCACTCAGCCTTTGGAAAATTTTATCAATTTCTCAGCTTCACACTGAGGTTCCAACCTGGTTCGGCAGAACTGCCTTTCATTCATCTTGGATATGCTCTCCTCAGGCAACACTCATTCAGGGACTCTTCTCTAGTTTCTTTTCTGCCACTATTAGATTTCCACCTTTCTCAACTGGAGAGGAGTTGGGAAAGTCAAGGATATGGATTGAGAGAACAGAATTAAGGTATTGCAGGCCTTAGTACAGCACTAATTATGGTCAGTTAAAAACTGAAGAGTTCTACGGCAGTTTTACAAAGCCGTTTGAAATTCACACTTTGACTTACTTTCATATCCTTGAATATGAAAACACTAGGCAACCCAAGTAATCTTAATCTTAGCAAAATTGTAAGTAAAAGTAAAATCCTGACCACTTTATTCAGATCAGATGGAGCTTATCTGTATGCCAACTAGTAAACAGAGAATGGATTTTGCTCCCAGTCACTGTGAAAGCATACCACAAAGAAAACAGCCACTTCACAGTGGCGCTCTCTCATGCACATTCACAGTCCGAGGCACATGAAAAATTTAAATGTATTTGCCTCTTCTCTGTGTTTCCATTTCACATCATTACTTGTTACTTAACACAGTAGAGAACAGCCCCAGATCACTGTGTAACCCTTGAGGTTGGGACAAAGGAAAAGGAGAGAAGAAATCAAGGCAATGATCTATGAATGGATTTTTTTTTTTTCCCCAACTAATTTCTGAAACAGATAATTTGAAAGTCTACTGATGGGGTAGGCAAAGATACAGAACTGCTGACCTAGAAGGAAGATTACAACATCCCTATTAATATGTAGTATGGCACCCTGATTTCTCAACGCTGTTTTCAATGGACTGAAGTTGCATAAGAGCATTCTGTAAGCAGCTCTGAAGTTTGACAGCACCTGTCTGAAACATCCTCCTTGACACATACCAGGCCTACAGCGGGCTGCTGCTTTAAATAGTAGCCACATACCAGGTACTGACAGCCACTTGCTCCACAGGCAGCTAATGTCCCCTGCTGTCTAGCCATACAGACTCTCATAGTCTCACTTTGATCTGCTAAATCCTTCCCCCTCAGTAACATTTGGCCTGTTACCTTTTACCACCTCCTTCTCACTCCAAGCCATTCACCCACAAAAGGGTGCTCTGCTTACTCCTGCCTCAGGATTCTTCAAACACTCATCATGTCCAAGATCAAACTGCATTTCAGTGACTCGGGCTCTTGGAAATCCCCTTTTTTTCCCCTCAGAGAGGGAAAAGCACCACCATTCTCTTCCTTTCCTACCAGCAATACAATGCCCATGCTCCCTGCCTTCCTCTGCACAGCCTTTTTCAGTCCAGCCTCAGGCTCAGCAGGTTTATCAGGTGCACAGCTCCCAAACCCAGCAAATACCCTTTGACCCTTCTCCTGCCCCTCAGCCATGACACCCCACCTCACTCTGTGCACTAATCCCAGCTTCAGGTTAATTGATGCCATACTTACCACTCTGGATGCACATGACATTATTCATTATTTGTATTAGCACTTGGGTTTGTTTTGATTAATAATATGAACTGAGAAAAGAAAAATCCCAGTGCAACCCATTGAAATTTTATTCTAACAGTTTTACATTATCTCGGGGTGGGTTATGTTCGCTTGTGAAAGCTCCTCAGCTTTGATGTAATACAGACAGTAACCAGATATAATTTTGTATTTATAGCTGTTTCCATTAACACAGTTATATTAACAGCTTGTTAGTGATTTAATTATCAAATTGTCTAATTATGGTTTTGCTTAAATTTCTTTTGTGCAGATGGAATCACTTGTAATTATTGCCTGTCCCTGGAACACCTAAAATGAGATATAACATATCAAAAACTTTTCTTTGGAAGTGAAATCTGTATACATAAATATACTTCTCAAGAATTTTATCACTTCTGATACCCCATATTCTACACATTTTTCATGTACAATAGTTTAGATATATTAATAACATTTTTATGCTTGTACAAAAATATCACAGCATATCAAAACAAACAAAAACGCACCAAAAAAGTTAAAATCTTTATCTTAGAGGGTGCCAAGTGCCCCTACCTCCATGCAGTCAAAGAAATCTTAAGAGCATTAGAACAGCCATGAAAGAACATTTATTCCATCTAGTATACAGGGCAGGAAGCAGGAGCATACCTCAGCTTTTCAGCTGGGAATAATTTCAAGAGCAAAGTTGTTTGTAGGTTTCCACTCCAGTTGCAAGATCAAATTATAGCATGGTATAAATATTTGGGGTATGCAAAGGGAAGGAAGAAGAGAAAACAAGATCCCCCAAAAAAATAATTAAAGTAACAAGAATCTGCCAACTCTCAGTGGGAACAGAATTACACTGTCACAACTGTCTCACATACAGTATGAGGATAAACTGCAGTGCATGGGATGCTTTTTCACCCAGTAAAGTTCTCTGTTCTCCAGCCTTGGGGCAGTTGCACTGTTTAACACAGCTCAAGCAGTAGAATGCGTGTTATGAGAAGCCCATTACACAGCCTTTTTCTCTTGGGTCTGCTGTAAACATACCTGCTAAAGTTCATTAAACTGTATCTGCGTGTGACTTTCTACACAAACTATAAACTAACCTGTATACTTCAGCATATGCTTCAGCTCCAGTTCAGCAAACTGTCTGCATCTGCTGAGGCAGGGATTGCACAGGATTTGGTATTCTGTGCCAAGGGTAGGTGACAGAGACTGAGTTTGAGGGGCTGTTGAGTGCAGAAAGATGCGTGGGGAAGATAAGAAGCTGTGGTCGGGATGGAAGCTGTCAGACTGCTAAGCGTGGCTTTACATGAGGAGAAGAGAGCTCCAACTCCACTCACTGTGGTTTAACGCGGATGCCAAAGGACCTGCTTTTGGCTGCTTCCTCGCAAGGTGATCCAGAAGGCACTGACTCAAGCTGACACAGCTGCATGATGCAAGGCTGCTCTGAGGGAAGGTACTGGCTTGGGTCCAGAGGCTGATGGGTCACTTGGCTGCCAGTCACCTGGTGATGTGGGTATAGCAGAAATCTTCCTGGATCTGAAGCCAACAGAAGTTGGTATACAGCACCATACAATTCTGTGGGCCTTGGTCAGTCCCCTGTGAACCCTGCTACTTCTAAACACAGCCAGGAGCAAGCAACATGGTCTAACATTTACCACTGCATTTCTCCAAGCTGGTAAAAGCTCCGTTTTCAATATTGTCCTGGTTTGAGTGAGCGGCGGGGGTTTGTGACATTAGGGGAGCTTTGGAGTACAGCTAATAACCTCTTTTGTTGTTGTCACCTATTAAAAAAAGAACATCCCAAACTCAGAAAGTAGGCATGGTTTCTGTTCAGGACTATTGGGTTTGTTCAAAAGTGCTCACACTGTGCAACCCCAGGCTGTCACTGCCTCTGCAGCCTGTATCCCATCCTCCACACCCTCACAAAATCCCAAGCAATTCAAATAGTAGAGGATGCGACAGGGCTCAGTTAGAAAGCATTCTCACCGAGGTCTCAATGAAAGCATTCAGAGCTGAAGGAAGCCAAGCACTCCCCTCCCCACATCCATTCACTGTGAACAGAAGCCTCAAGCCCTTGCTGTGGGACCACAGGGGACAGGCACATAATGAGCCCTCGCTGCCAAACAGCACCGTGTTACCAGCCCCCCATGACACCGATCTACAAGTGTGGGCTAAAAACATGCCTCCCCCACTCTCACCACAGCTCACGTTCTGTCCTGAATAAGCTGACTGCTGACAAGCCCAAGAGGGGATCAGCCTCTTGACTTGTGTGGTCTGATGAAGGCTAAGATTACAAATCTTTTTCCAAATAGTCCCCAAGTGAGCCACGGAAAAAAAAAAAAAAAAAAAAAAAGAAAAAAAAAAAAGTAAAGAAAAAAAAAGAAAAGAAAAGAAGGAGGGGGAAGAAAAAGTTTCCAGCAGAGCCTGGTAACATTAGTCAGCCTCAAACCAAAATACAGTGTTCCTCAGGTTACAGTGTCAGCTGAAAAGCTCCCTAACCAGTGGGGAGGAGAATGGATTTCCAACCTTTGTAAAGATTAAAGACACTGATTATGACCTCAGACTAATACAGGGCTCCTTGTGTACCCAGTCAACAGCATAATCAATAGGGATCAACTGGCATCTGAAAGGATAAAACTATTGGTTCTAGAGGTAGCCACTGCCACTATGGCACTGCTTTTGAAAGACACTGCATAAGGCTACCCACCCTCTCCCTATACCAAAGGGCACCTCCTGCAATTAATCTACAGAGCAAACCCCTGTAAACTCAGGGTCCAGGTTCTCTGCTCCCGATTCAGTTCTATAGATTCAGAAATCAAACCCAACTTAAGAAAACTTAAGACATACCTCCTCCAACAAAAATTATTTATCATCAGTGGCCTCTTAAAACACCTTGTAAGAATTTCAGCAACCACTGATAAAAGTAAATGTTATAAAATCTACATACTTGAATAATTCATGCAATCTGGAAAAAAAAAAATCTACTTTTTGTTATTTATTGACAGACAAGCTGACATCTGGATGTAGATTTTAAAAAGAGAATTACGTCATAATCATCCTGCAAAGATGCTTCAAGGAAAACAGTGCAGGGAAGGAGTTGCTATTGTACTGGCTTAAATTTATTTTTGTCTGAATAGCTGAAAGCTACATATCCAGAAAGAAAAGAGTAAAGAAATCCAACTTCAATTGTGAGATAGAAAGCTCTCCTACCACTACCTTTCCTTATTTCCTTAGTTTCATTTCCAGAGTCTGGGTGTCATTAACTTAAATTTAGTATTAGTCTCTACCTCTCATGTATCTTCTGCTCCTCCTGATTCACACAGATCTGGACCGTTCCTTCAGAGGTTGCTTTGTTCTCTGAAGCAGATGGGGCATGGGCAAAGGAGCACAGAGTGAGAGTGGGAGGACAGAAGGTGTCTGAGCAGATGAACAGTGATTAAAGGTGCTACTGTGGCTCTCCACTAGATTCACAAAGCATGGCAGTATGAAGCATTGTGCTTGTCCTTTGCAGCCAGCTCCCACAGCAGTATCTGGAACATGGACCTTGGTGCCTACAGCCCTTAGATAAGCCATAAGAAGCAACATGGACACTTGAGCAGTCACATCTGTCAGGGGAACCACATAAGCCTGCAAAGAAAAGCTGCCAAACTTGAGGTTGTATCTTGTGATTATAAACCCCCAGAGCTATGTTCTACCAGGATTTACTCATTAGATCCTCCCTAACTGCTAAGGCAGCTGCACCTCTCCACACATCAGTAAGGTTGCACCCCTTTAGGCCAACAGCACTTGGTAGAGCAGCCCTCTGGGGTTTAAAGCCTCCATCTCCTCAGGAGCTGCACTGTCCACCTTCAGGCATGGCAAGACAAGACATACTATCTATTCTTCCTGCAGCAGGTGTGCTGTTGAGCGGCCATCACTGTGTTACTTGTGAGCCCAAAGTCCAGCTCACCGCAAGCAAATGTGGGCATAGAGGAGTTTTGGGTCAAGTGAAGTCAGTACTGCCACCACCTCTCCTTCTCCACACAGCTGAGGTTAAGCAGCTCTGAAGGAGCAAGACAAGTATGGAGGCTGCAACAGAAAAGGTGGGGGAAGGGTTCAGAGCTTGGAGCTGGTGAGAGAAATCACCCTCTGCATGCCTTGATGTTGTGCTCTTAATCCACTTGTCCGGTTTAAACTCATCTTAATTGCTGAGGACAGTGGTCTGAGCAGGGAACATGAAGTTCTCCAGCCCTTGCTGGACACCACCATGTATAGGCTGTTTTATGCCAAGGCTGCTTAGTACAGCAGCACCACTAGTCAGAAGGACAAGCCCTCCTTTTGGCACAGGAATATCATTCCCTTGGCCCTTGCCATGCACCTCTGAATATGAATAATCTCGCATGGGCAATGAACAATCATCACAGGGCATCAACACAACCAAAGACAAGTCCCCCAAATTCAACTGACCTAATTTAATACATTCAAGACCAGACTTAAAAATCAGAGATCACCACCTTACACAGCTTCTTGAAATTCACGCCACTACCCTCTGAACTTGAGGCCTAGCTTTAGATATTCCATGTGTTAAATTAGAAGAGACAAATTCTCCTCACAGATCACCTAGGCTTTGTTACATTGCAGGGAGAAAAAAACAGAGGGGGTGGGGGAAAAAAAAAAAAAAAAAAAAAAAAGGAAAAAATAAGAAAAAAATTTAAAAGAAACGAAGGAAGAGAGAAGCAGCCACCAAGTAATCAAAATACTAAAAAAATCTCCACTGTCACTCCTTCTGCTCAGGGCTTCCCTACAATAATCCACTGATTACTTTGCATTTACTTTTTCTTATGAGCAGAGTAACACAGGCACAAGAGCCCTAAGACACTGAAATAAACAAACTAGTGAGAATATTAGGTATGTCTCATGGGAAAAACAAAATGCAGTTGCAAATTGGGAGCTGTATGTAAGGACCCAATTCCTATACGCCAACAGACCATTTTGGAAGCATACAGTGGCCCCACTTAGTATGTTTAAAGTGGAGAGATTTTTTTTGTTACCCATACTTCAAGATTACAGGTGGAAATATAGTTTTACAATCAAATTTCTCGATATAGTTTTAATTACAAGCATTTTAGCTATTTCTCAAACCATTTGTATAGTTAGATATTAATAACCAGAACTGAGCTCCAGCCCAGTGTCTCCGAAATTTCACATTTTTAACCGATAGTATACAAGCTACATATAAGGTCTTCAAGGCTTTTCCAGAAGCAATACTAGAACACTGGGACCTCTTTGTTTTATTAATGTTTATAGAGGACTGCATTGAGTACTCCACTGATTACCATAGGGACTGGCAGGTTGGAGTCACTGGGAAGTCCAACTCCCCCTCCCCTCCCTTCTCCCCCAGTTTTAAATGCTTTTGGTGTTCTCAACTAAATCCTGTATTTAGAATTGTAATTTAACTCACTCTCCCATGCTACCATCCACAGAATGTTTTCTGGCATGCTCACAAAATTCCACCAGAGACCTTTTTTGGCATTCACTTCTATAGCATTTTGTGAATTTATCATGTGAAACTTAAGGGACATGGAAAGAGAGGGATTACAGAGACATCACTTGGTATCCAGTGCAAATAAAACTGTAATAAAGTTTGATGTATGTATATACATTCAGAGTTTTTGTGTCTTATTTAAACATTGAATACACTACTGCATATTAAGGTCATTTTATTCCTAGATAGAGTTATACCTGCACAGCCAGAACATTTTACACCATCTTCCATAACAGATGTGAACCTCTGATTCCCCACCCCACCTCCTGCCCCTGTTCCCAGACGGGCTTTGTATGCAGTTGCTTTCACATTTATTCTTGGCAGCAACATCAGCCATGTCAGACGCGTAAGGTTCCCAGCACTCTTACACACATATAAGCACTGAAATGCCTCTGTCCTGAACTCTGTTATGGCTAGTTTCCTTATATTCATATTAGGATTTAAAAAACTGACACAGAACATCTCCTTTGATACTTAATAACATATAAAATCAGCTTTCAGAGGACAACACAAAAGTAAATTGCAAAGGTTTGAAGACTCTATAAAAGTTACTCCTTTTAATCATATTTAGAAGTGGTTTAACTTCAAGAAGGGAATTTGCAGTTCAATGAATAAATAATTTTTACTTCTTTCTGACATCAGCCCCAAACAGAAAATGCAAAACCATGCACTTCCTATACTCTCCTTGCCCAAGTCTCCAGTTCTGGCTGAGCCAAGAGTGCATGGTAGAATTTGAGTGAAGGAAGCAAAGCAACAGAATTGCAGAACAGTCGAGGTTGGCAGGGACCTCTGGAAGTCACCTTGTTCAGCCCCCTGTTCAGGCAGGGTCACCTAGAGCAGGCTGCCCAGGACCATGACCAGACGGCTTCTGAGTACCTCCAAGGTAGGAGACTTCACAACCTCTCCGGGCAACCTGTGCTAGTGCTAAGTCACCCACACAGTGAAAGTGTTTCCTGGTGTTCAGTGGGAAGCTCCTAACACTTCTTCACATTTCTTCTGGAGCAATTCAGATCTCTGTGCGGGCTATAATACCTGGCAGAACAAATACATCAAACTGAGCAAGGTACAAAACCCATCCAGAGTTCCAACCACCATTTGGGACACAATTCCTAAAGATTCTCCATCTTTAGGCATATGCACTATGCTGGCACCTGGTAGGCCAATGTAAAGACGCATCACAGCAGCCACCACTACTAAAAGTCATTCTCCTTTACTTCCCCAGAAGAGGAAATCCTTGGGCTTCCTTTACACTGACAGAACAGAGGTTACCCACTGTACATGTACAAACTGGGCTCAGAAAACATATGTCCATATCTACTGTCAAATACATTGTGGCACACTCCAAAATAGGAGCAAATGTGCAAACTGGTGCAGTGCAGCCCTTCGGCAAATACTCTTCCTGGTGGAAAGCAGCCATCATCCTGCTGACTGATCCCACTGGATTTGAGACACTGTCTTAAGTCTTAAGCCTATTCTTGATTCAATGCATTAAAATGCCTTTTAGGTCTCACCTCCAGAAAGTAATTCTTATATCATGCTTCATTTGCAGCTTTTAGCACATCACTGGGGAGATAAATCCAAGAAACAAGTTGCCTAGGTCACTACATGCAATGCCTAAACCAGAGGATTTTTTAGCATAAAGCAAGTAGTCTGCAATGCGGTGATTCCTCATGCAGCCATACAAGGCTGTAAAGCACTTCCACAGGGAGAGACATATTTTAGCTCTAATAGCTCATAATGTGCAGTAACCTACAGAAATTTTGTCCCTTTGTCTTCTGCAAAGGCCTATTCCTTTCATATTAAAACAAGTCTGTGGAAACAGAAGTACACAGTATAAGAAACTGCCAAGATGATAATTTTAAGTGGTGTCACAGCAGTCCTGTGTACAGAAAATCCCATGGAAGGGAAATGGGTGTTACACCTACCACTGAGCTGTAGAAAGGTTTGGCCAACAAACATGGTGCCCGAGTACCCACGGCACCCTGTTCACAGCTGTGGAGCTCCCTGACTTGGATCACTGAGCCTTAACACCAGTACAAAATTCAGTTTTCAAAAGATATTTGCTACACCATTCTCTCAATTCTGCTCTCAAAGAGCAGAGGCACCATGTGGACAAACAGCTGTGGGTGCTGAGCCACCCCCCAGCTTCACTGCCCCCTGAGCTTTCCAGTGTTTCTAGCTAGCAGAACCTTTTCAGAAGTCAAGATACCACTGCAATATGTAAGTGGTTAAAAAAATTAAAATAAAATAGAAACCCTATAAAGCTAAAAATAACTGTAGACTATTCTCATATTGGGTGGATGGGGGAGACAGGGAAGAAAAGCACAATAACAAATGCAGTTATTATGCAACTTACTCCATGGAACATCTTTTCTTGATTATGTTTATTAGCGAGCTCCTATCCAAAACCTCAAATTACCCTAATTTGAAACACATTAGGCTTTTTTAGTGTAAAATACTAATCGAAATAAACTAAATCTTGCAAGAGTAAGAAAGAATCCAATTTTTTGCCTCTAACTATAAACAACTTGCATTGCAGTCACACAACAAGAGCAGGTCTTTAAGTCTTTAAAGTGCTCTATATCCTTTTAAATGCTCAGAGCCTGGTCTTGCTCACACTAATTCCTTTAGGACCAAATTCCTGGACTGTATCTCTTCCCATTTTTCCCCTCACAAAGTCCCCAGGTTTTTCTTTACTCCTCCACTTTTCTGTAAGTACAGCACAAATAATGCAACAACTTTACTTTTGTCTAGCCTTTTGTGAATTAAAAAAAAAAAACCTCCCACAAAACATCGGATTGCTTTGTATATGGCACTTCAAACCATTATCACTGAATGTAGCACACAACAGTTACCACTAAGGAAATGCTAGAAGATCACTGCATGTTGAGAATTAACTCCCTTTTCCACTTTCTCTGTAAAATTAAGAAAATCATGTCCTCATTTAAAATTAGAGAAGTTTAAATTAGGAATAGTTAGGTTCTTGGCGCATCTTATTTTCCCCTTCCAAAAGGAACAAACAGAAAAACAAATTCCTGGGGCCCTCTCTTTTACCAGGTTGTTCTTACATAAGGAACTTTTGATCAAATATCTGAGCAAATTAATACCATCCTGTTAGTTATTTGTTTCCTCAGCATCCACTTCTTCAAAACAGCTCATGAACATCAGCCCGTTAACTGGGGCATAGTTTGAAAAGCTCCATAACTTTGGAAGCGCTGCTGCTCATGGTTAGAAGCTCTGTTGGTAAAAATTAAAATCAATGTCCTGCCAGCTCAGCTGTGTGCATAATGATTTTAGCAGATAATTATTTTTTAGGTATGTCATAGAAATATTATAGATGTCACAGATACATTATAGAGGCATTAATCGATGAAGGGTGTTTGATGTAAGTGAAACACAAACACTAGTGAGCAGACATTATGAAAGTAGATATTTGAACATTTTGTTCTGCCTAAGTTCTACCACACTCACCAGAGCAGTATGCAAGCATCTTTCAGCTGTAAATTAAACTGTTAGCTTTCATCTTCTCCCCAGATGGAGAAACACATGAAATAGAGTATGAACACTTCTATTGTTATACCAGGTATTTATACCAACAGATGTCAACCACACAAATCACAACATACTCATTAGAGAAAACCAAGTCAAAGAAATTACATTGTTTGTGGAACAGGCTGCAGGGAGACTTGTAATGAATTTTACTGAGACAGCCTCAAGTTGGGTGAATGAGGGCTATAACTCCATCAAAAATAAGCACTTTTCGTCATTTCACTCTGAAAAGTAGTCTTGGATCTTCAGTTTTTATTCCAGAGTTTTAATTAACATTTTAGTTATTCTAAACCCATGAACTGAGCACTCCAAAGAGGGGGAGGACAGGTTGCACTGCCAAGGAGCTATGCTTCAGCAGTAGCAGAAATGTTTCTGCAATAGTAGAAATACATCAGACTGAGAGCTTTGTGCACTGTGCACTTTTCTATGCATATCCATTTCACCTTTTATTCTGAAGAAAATTAAGCCTAGCTTAAGTCTTTAAGATGGATATAAAAGCTGGAAGATACAAATTTAATCCTCCCAAGCACAGACTAGCTAACAGACACCCCTCAAATTCTGCTATTTCTTCTACTGGATTAGTACTCATCATTAAAAAAAAAAGTTTTAGTTCTCTGCTTTGATCTCACAAAGTTGTGCTTCACAAACCCCCAGACTAGCAAGGGTACAGTGCAAGTTCTTCTTTCTCCTGTTACCATAGAGATCATCACTGCGTTTGGTAAGTGACCAATGCCCAGACATCAGGAAACAGAAGGAGATCATGCTAAACATAAAACTAGAAGGTAGGAGCAATTATGTTTCATTGAAAGCCAGATCTTGCCCAGCTGGCAAATCAACTAGTACTTGTGTGTGTGGAGTGAGTACATTTATTTTCCCCCTGCCAAGACTACCTCAATGAACTGATGAGATATCCACTTTTCTTCATCCAAAGTAAGATTTATACTGCCTTATGAAGCAAGCTGTTAATATAAGACCAGAAGCTCAAAATGGTGAGGGGAAAACAATAAGCGAGCGTGAACAGAATTGATGCAGGAAGTTGAAGTAAATGGAAAAGAAAATTAAAACAGTCAGCAAGGTGAAACTTTATTGACCAAGGAAAGCTCATTCGTTACATACAAGTTCAACATAGAAAGCATTAGCCTTCCCGACCTGAAACCTGTGATAAGCTCTTCATTTAGGGATCCCTCAATGACAAGTCCATCTACTTTGTAGATATGATTTTATTAGTGCTAGTAAAAGATAAATACCTGAGACTGGTTTCTGCTGCCACAAACACACTTTTCATCTAAGGAATCAACACTGAGTCTGAGAACTGTATCTTTAAATCAGAGCCATCCACACATTAGCAGGCTTTGGGGCACAGTCACAAGTCAAGTTGAATGATTCTGTGACTTTCATAGTTCTGTTACCACAGTTTCCACCTCTCATGAGAGGCTGACAACTACATATATCCTCAAAAAACACACAACTAATAGTATTAGCAGTTCCTCAGTGACACAGCAATATAACCAAGAATTTGCAAAATTTGCATTCAAAGAGCCAATATGACACAAAAGCTTTTAATTTAGTTCATTTCTATGATGCTGTCCAAAGCCATAAAAAAAGGGGATACTGTAAAATCACTTGAGCCTAAGCCCACATTACAGTCAGGGGAGGAAGGTCACTTTTAAGAGTGCCTGAGCTTGAAAGCCACCTTTGGAGCACTGTGCCTTTCTCCACTGACTATAAAAATACCCTAAAACCATCCTAAATGGTTTGAATAAACATAATACTGCAAATAAACTTCTGCATAATATGGTGAATATACTGAAATATATTCTAAGTAATTTTCTCCACAGAAAAAGTAAAATTGTTGCTGGTGGTTTATTTGCCTAAATTCCTAATGCAAACCCCCAGCCTGGAGGAATACCTTAAGCACAAGGAAAGAAAAGCACAAAGACCTTGACTTGACCAGCTCTGCTTAACATTCTCCCAGAAGCAGGGACACTCCAGATGACTTCCTATGGCACCTATGCAGAGGCAAGGTCAAAGGTAATACAAGGAAAAAGAAAAAAAAATGCACTTTATTTCACAGGAGAAAACTTCACAAAACAATACAGTATAAAAGAAACAGTACACCCTTTTCTTCCACAGGTGATTTTAAAAAGAGCATGGATAAAACTTTGTGTCAGCCTAGCACAAGAAAGTCTACAGACTATGCCAATTTATTTCCATTTAGTCTCTTACCTTGCAAATTCTCAGACCATTTTTTCATTTTGAAAAACATTACCAAGATAAAGAGGCTCTTGAGATCACTACACTAAACACATGTTTATGTTCTGAGAAATCATACAGTACTATGAAATGCAAATCACAGAGGCAACTTAGCTTATGTACAAAAGAAATGTGATTTCTATCTATTAGGTCTCATCCTTTAAATCAGCTTAGTGGAGTTATATGATGTCTATCGTGGTTTAAGCTCAGAGGGCAACTGAGTACCATGCAGCCACTCACTTCCCCCTCAGGACTGGGACGGAGAAAATAAAGCAAAAGGCTCAGGAACCAAGATAAGAACAGAAAGGGATGGCTCACCCATTATGGCCACAGGCAAAAGACCGACTCGCTAGGGGAAGAATAAAGAACATAAATTTAATTCAGACACTAACAACACCACCACTTAACAGACAGAGCAGGACCATGAGAAGCATTACCACCTATTAAAAACACCTCCCCCCACTCCTCCCTTCTTCCCACACTCAGCTTTGCTCCCAAGTTCACTACCACCTACCCCACAGTGGCGCAGGGGACAAGGGACGGGGGATGCAGTCAGTTCTGCCTCTTCTTCCTTCCTGTGGGTGGAGGGGAACTCCTCACATACTTTACCTGCTCCAGCATGGGTCCCCTCTCACAGGAGACAGATTGAATATCAACCTTGGACTTCCACTGGTAAAAGATTAGAAAATGAAGAACTGTCAGGCATCCCTGCTCCTCTGGTCCAAATAAGTAGCAACAGGTACAGGAGAAGGAACACAGGCTCTGTCATGAGAGGATGAACCCATCACTGCTGTGGCAGCCTTACTTATATCCAAGAAATGTCTAGGGATCACAGACAGATTAAGCCTGTGCAGAGTCAGGAATCAAATCCATATATTACAAATCCTATAAAAGGTCATCAATTGTCTTCAGCCAATCGAGGAGGATGCCTTCAAGATTATTCTGTTAATACTGAACCACCATGAAATTGAGTGTTTCTGTTCTTTGTCCTCTCAATTTGTTGTTCATTAACATTAACACCATTTAATTTACTAAAAGGAAGTAATTACTGTGAAAACAGTAAAACTATAGATTTCTGAATTCTGAAATTAACAGGTCTCTCAACAAATCTGATAGATGAAGAGTTGATGGTTCCCTGGGATGTGGAAGTGCAATACCAAGTAACATAGATGTAACACAGGAGCATAGAAGAAGAAGGAGGAAAAAAAAAAGCAAGCAAACAAAAAAAACCCACAAAACATACACACCCCTCACATACAATCCCATAGAACAAAAACCCTCACAATAATAAAAAACAGTAAAGCCAACAGCAGTAGTGTATAAGAAATGTCACTATAAAACTGAAAAACTTAGAGCAATTTACAGATCAGTGTGACTAAAGCTTCCGGGATAAACACAGTTCCAACCAACATGGAAATGATCTTTTCTGCTGGCTGTGGATTGATTTTCTTTGGGTTTATCCTTGAAAGCAATATGTCTTCCTGAATGGGTCTCTCTTTTGCTCCTGTCCTCAAGAGCAGTGGATTAACAATTTATCACGGTTCTTCAGCACAATGAAACGGCTTCAGCTTTAGCATCCTTCACAGGATGGGCCCTTAGAAATGTTGAGACTTCAGCAACTACTTACAGGAGAAAGAGTGAACGGAAATTCACTAATCACCTGCTTGTCCTCACCAAACCTGCAAACACAAATTCAGCAGCTACCCCTAATTTCCTGTACCAGTTGTAAAAAGTGAAGCCGCTCATAAAACACTTGATAAGAATGTAGGCAGCTCTGTTTCATAACATATATATCCCTCTTGCAATTCACAGTTGCTTACAGCAACGAAGACAAGGTATTTGTTGCCCTGATGCTAGCAGCACTGGCCTTCACTGTGACAAGATGCAGCAGCACAAACTTCAGTTAAAGTTCATCCTGTCAAATACTGCCCACAGTGATGTGAGGTCTTCTGAATCATTTTCAGGGGATTTAAGACACTAAACTAACTCGGTTATTCAACAGACATGCTCTTCCTTACTGACTGTATAAAGCCAGTAAAAAGACTGTACTAATGCAGGCACAGAATTCAGTTACAGACCTCAAATTAGCATGATTAACTAGACCTGCACTGTTTAATCAGGGTTATGAGGCCAAGCATGTACCAGGATCCCCCATGTCTTTGGGCAGTTTTCTCTGAAGTCCACATTATTATGTCTTGGTTATCACTTTCCAGACTAGCTAGCTCAAAGCCAATGCAGGTATACCATTTCTGATACAGGTACACCTTTTTTCACTGTACAGCCACAGACTTAGCTTAGCCTAATACATTTTGTCCTTTGTTGAAGTTTAAGTAATACCCAGGCGAGAAAAAAGCTGAAGGTGCAGCCAGCCTGCCCCTCTCTGTGTTATTGCACATCACTCCCTGCTCTGTGTGGTTACTGAACCTACAAGTGTGGCTGGGAGCCACATGGCCCATGAATCGCACAGGCAGATGCCAGCACTCCTGTCCCTGTGCAGCAGAGATACCGGGAAGCGCTGATGTGCTTCAGACCAGAAGCTTGGATCCTAATCTCAAAAGCTTTCTAAAAGATAGGCATCCACACTTTTCTGACAGCTACAATGCTGATATAGATTAGAGGAAAGTTTAGAATCATAGAATCATTTAGGTTGGAAAAGACCTTTAAGATAGAGTCCAACCATTAACCTAACACTGCCAAGTGCACCATATCCTTAAGCATCACATCTACACTTCTTTTAAATACCTTCACGGATGGTGATTCACCCACTTTCCTGGGCAGCCTGTTCCAATGCTTGGCAACCCTTTCGGTGAAGAAATTTTTCCTAATATCCAGTCTAAACGTCTTCTAACACAACTTGAGGCTATTTCCTCTCATCCTAGCAGTTGTCATCTGGGAGAAGAGACCAACCCCCAGCTCACTACAGCCTCCTGTCAGGTAGTTGTAGAGAGTGATAAGGTCCCCCCTCAGCCTCCTTTTCTCCAGACTAAACAATCCCGGTTCCCTCAGCTGCTCCTCACAAGACTTGCTCTCCAGAGCCTTCACCAGCTTTGCTGCCCTTCTTTGGACATACTCTAGCACTGCAATGTTTTTCTTGTAGTGAGGGGCCCAAAACTGAACACAGTAATCAAGGTGCGATCTCACTGGTGTTGAGTACAGGGGGACGATCACTTCCCTTGTCCTGCTGGCCACACTATTTCTGATACAAGCCAGGATGTTCTTGAGCTTCTTGGTCACCTGGGCACACTGCTACCTCATATTCAACCTGACCTTGACCAACACCTGGAGGTCCTTTTCTGCCAGGACGCTTTCCAGCCACTCTTATCCAAGCCTGTAGCATTGCATGGGGTTGTTGTGATCCAAGTGCAGGACCCGACATTTGGCCTTGCTGAATCTCATACAATTGGCCTCCTCCCACTCTCAAAATACAGAATGCCAGACTAAGAATCCACATGACAGGGGAGATCAGGCTAAGACCAAGACTCAATTTAATATGAAGGGAATGAGGGAAGAGAGGTAAATAACCAGCTCTAAAAAGTCATCCATGCTCCTGTCTGGCACCACATTTTTGACTGACACTGGCATTTCCCAGTTTCTTCTCAGTAGCTGACCACTTATGACATCATCTTTATCAGCTTCTGAATACATAAAACACTTTTTGGATGACATTAGGCTTTTTACTGTCTCTCTGAATCTTTGTACTGACAAACAAAGCAGATTTTCCATGTTCCTACTCCAGTTTAGAAACACTGCTATCCTTTGGTGCAAACCTTATATAGATACTGGTAATTGCACATGACGTAAAACAGTCCAACACCATTTTTACTGTAAGTATGGGGCAGCAGGGGAAGGTCCTGCCTGAGTAAGCTGCTACAGCTTCAATTAAAACTCAGTTTTAATTGACCTGCCCTACAGAGATTAAAGCAAACCAGCCTTCCCATATTCCAAAGCAATTCTGAGGACCCACTCAGCCCTCCATTATGAAAACATGCATGTGCATTCTGCAGGACCAAGTCAGATTCTTTGACCAGCATGTAGAGCTCCCAACTAATACATTTCTGACTAGACACCTTCTGAAGAACAGACGGCATTACACTGGCAACAATCTCCTAATATGGGGCTGATATTAACTGAAAGGAATAGCTACTCAGTCTTTTTACAGTAACACAATATACTTGTATTAAAAATGCTGTACTACTGAAATCTGGCCTATAATACATCTCATATCTATTTTGCTTCTACCATTTTGGTGTAATTTCTCAGACTATATGCAGCTCTTCAATAATTCAACTTCACAGTGGAATACATTTGGAAATGGAAAAATGGCCTTTAATAAGCAACTTTATAGAGCTTACAACCCAGCGCTGCCTACAGCTGGGCAAGTTACACCAACTTACCAGATTTTAGAAACAGAGCAGGCCTAGCGAATACTTGGATGGGAAATAACCTAGGAAACCAAGGTATACTGGAAAAAAAAAAAAACGCTGCAAAATCACACATGCTACTTAATATTGGGCCTTCACTTAACACCTGATGAACACAAATTAAAACTGAAACTGTGTGCAATGGCATATTTAGCTATAGGGAGCTTAGCACTGCACACTCAGACATGTTACAACCTAAGTCTATCATCTTTGCCACACTAGAGAAAGAGGAGCAGCATTAAGGAGCAGAAGGATGACCCATAGCAACATTAAGAATCAAGCGTCTACTCAGCTTCAGGTCTGTATGGCCAGGAGGCATAGTCAGAAAAGGCAGGAAGTTAAAAGTGCTATCACCCCACATTTTTTCAGATGTGCCACCAGGGCAACCTGAATGGTGCTGAGAAGGGTAAAGGAGAGGTACTACAAGTTAGAAAGAAGCAACCTGCACCAGCTTCCTAAGGGACAGTTTTACTGTCAGCTCAGCAGCCCAAGGTCTCACATACCCCATACTTACTCACAGAGCTCCCCTCTATTACTGAGCAGCACAACACCTGCAACCCTGGGCCTTTCCCCAGAAGACTTCAGCTGCGCCAAAAACCAGAGGACAGTGGTCAGGAGGCACACCACTTCTACAGCTGAATACAATGAACCTTCCAGCTCTCAGCTTGAAAAGTTAGTGGAGTTTGGTCATAATGGTAGCTTTGCTAGTTGAGTACTTGATACACAGCCCCACACACTTTTAAAAAGTTAAAATTAAATAATAAGAATATACTCTTTCAACCAACCCATGTATCCATCCTGTCTGCGAACTTACCCAATACTCTCATCAAGTTGTTCCACTGCCCTTTCTTAGCAGTACCATATAGTTACCACTAGCTGAAATGCAGCATCCAGTAGTACACAAGGATAAGAAGATATGCCTGTTTTATGAGATTTGCAGGGTTAGGTTGCAGTCTACATAAAACATGGCAAAATTAAATGAAGATAGACTGGCTCTGGTATATAAGAGAATTAAAGAAAAGTGTTGAGAAGTAGGCCTCTACCTCTATACCCAGCTGCAGCTCAACTGAAATTCTGAAATGGAAATGGAAAATTAATTTAGAAGGTTTATCTACAGAATTGTAAAAAGCACTATGAAGAGAGTTTTGATGAATTGCTGCTGGAGTAGAGTGGCTGTCCATGTTTGTATGTGGCTTTAAAGACATAGGTCTCTAGGTGCCAAAAATAAGAAGTATGGAAGAGAGCACAAGAAAGAAGCAGAGGATATAGTTCCCGCTGGAAAAATACCTCTACACACACCAGCCTCTCCTCTTATTGCACCTCTTCTTAAGTCATTCCTCTTGGCTTCAGCAATACCTACCAGTGGGCTGAGAGTAAGTCAAATTTTTCAAATTCCATCTTGATGTGGCAATAACGACAGCAAAAATTTTGGGGAAAAGTGAGAGGGAAGTAGGGATAAAAATGGAAACCCATGAGCCTGGTCTCTATCCTGAATCACTAAAAATTTGTTTGTTTCTATGTTGTCTTCTCCTGCCATGGTGGAGACTTAGCATCTGACTTTGGAAGCAGGAAGCAATTTCTGAAGAGCAATCAGTCTCCCTTTCAGCAGGGAGCGCCTTCACAGGACATCACCAGAGAGGTGTCAGGAATTAGATTTGGGAAGGGTGCAAGGAGCCTGGTAAAGATGTTCTTTAGTTTGGGCAGAGAAGCAGGCTAAAAAAAAAAAAAAAGTGTTTTCAGGCAATAAAGAGTGTTTTCAGGCACAAGTGTTCTTGCCCCTTATAAACCTGTTAAAAGGAGTCACTGTGTCAGTTTCCCTTTTTTGTTTTGTTTCATTTTTAACAAAGTTAGGATCATCATTATCTCACAGAATATAAAAGGCATTATAGGAAAGAAACCTCAAAATGCACGGGTTGGGGGGAGACTAAAAACCCTCAGTCCTTGGACCCAAGCTGCTTTTATGCCTGACACATGGTCAAAAAGAGGAGTTTCTTGGTGGTAGTGAGGTGTGAGTTTGTTTTGGGGTTTTTTTTTTTTCCTTTTTCTATGACAACTGAGCAAGCAGCACAGTCAAACAGCTTATTGAACTTCAGGAGACAATGTGTTACTATTTACATTGAACATCATATACCTAGGCAGACAAATGCAGAGCTGTAAATCCCACCTAAGGTCTAGCTGCATTATTTTTGGCAGGTCACATCTCTCTGATGTTGCCCTATCCTATATCACAACTGCAAGGCTGCAATGTGCACAATTCCCCGGTCAGCTCTCAAGTGGGGTTTATTCTCCCCCCTCTCTTACAGCTCCACTAAACCATCTGTGCTAGTGTGAAATGGCTCCCTGCCTCTGATAGATAGCGTTTATGGCTGCCCCTGGAATGCGCTAGTTGTACCAACGGGAAGCCATTTCAGCATCTCCATCCCTTATAATTTTATTAGCATCTGGCAGCTACTGACTGTCTCTCAAGCGGGAGAAAGAATGGGTACAGAAACATGCCCCTCAAACAAGAAGATTAGCTGTAAAATGGTGGGGGGTTGTGGGGGATTTAACTGAAAGCCAGTCTCCAAGGTTTCTTCTTGTAAACTTAACTGGCAAAATACTTCCACTTTAAGAAACAGTGGGGAATAACCGACAACTTTGAGATAAGTAGGTACTTTGCAAGCAGCACCAAGAGTTCACAGAATCTGTTTTCTACCACATGCAGAACACAGGCCAGCCACCTGTGAACATGCCTCGGCCTCAGGAGGCAGGGGATCTTGCCCCAGCTCTGAGACAACAGGCAGCTGTCAAATCATTGGGAAAAGTCAACAAGATTCCCACAGTCAGTTAAGCTGCAATTTCATCCCCACCAGCACCATTCTGCATATATCCCAGTATTCAGTCATAGCTCCTTTAAAATTGTGCCTACACTTCTATTTTCCATGTTCTGGTCTGGCCCTTTGACCTGTCTCAAAACCATAAGTATCTGGGAGACACTGTTGCACCAATGTAGAACTGTAACAGCCAGGTTATGATGTGCAGGCCAGAATTCAACTGGGTATCAGACTGTTTTTCCTTAGGATGCACTCATCAGATTAAAATTTAAAGAGAAAATCTCATGAGAAGCAAAATTCTGATTCACAAAGAAATACTTTCCTTTTGTTGCACAAAACACTAGGACAGATCAGAGTCAAGGGGGAAAAAGGAGCAATGAAGGAAACAGGTACAGCACTGCTTTGTCATGTGCCCTCCAGTTCTTCACCAAATATTTCTCAAACACTGAGTCTCTGAACAGACTGTAGAAGAAAAGGAATGAGTTTGACTATATTTTAGGCTTTCTTGCTAGCACATCACCCAGTCAACAATACAGCTGTAAACTCAGTTTTACCAGTCAGTTAAAACTGCACTCATGGCTATGTGTCACACGAACAGTACAAAAGTGACCAGAGCCAGGGACAAATCTAGGCTGCTGTGCTTCTCTCAAGAATGGGACTTCCAAGAGGACATAGCAAATCCAAGACAGCAATAAAATGCACATTGGTGCCAACAACCAAAGAGTTCAGTCAGCAGTGAAATTCTCACCTTACTTGTCTTCTGATGCAATACACACCCTTCTTGAAATCTCTTCTTCCATGGCTTCCTGCTGACAGTGAGCCTGCAACCCCAGTTACAGAGCAGCAGGTTCTACAGTGAATGTTATTGCCAACATTACAAAGTTTCGGACACCAAACTCGGGCCTGCTAGTCTAGAAAATGCCTTTGTGCCACTGCTAATTGGATGAAATTAGAGCATCTCTGCAGAATCTGAAAAGAATGTTAGATTTTTTTTTTTTAAGTGACATATGAAAGACAACATGTAGCTTCTCTGTCTTTTATGTCCCCCAGCCCCAATAGTCTGGGTGTTTGTATAAGGCACAGGTAACAGAGATGCTGTTTCCTACCATCATACTCTTAATGCAAAGTACCACTGTCTGAACCACCAAGCAATACACACCATTGCTCACTTGCTCAGGGAGAGGAAAAGTTTTATCTCCTCATACAAAATGGCTCTAAAAGGGCAAATGTTCTCCTAAGACTGGTGGAGGGCACTCTGCCATGCTCTACCATGACTAGGTCTTGAACCTATGTTTGTTATAAACATACTTACCTGAGTACCCTGACAACATATTCCATTCTCTAGGATCTCCTCTCATTTTCCTCAGATGTTGCACCTCAGACTCCAGGAAAACATTTTCCCTATGGGTGTTGGACAAACACTTCTCACAGCAAGTTTGCTCTGAGTGGCACTATCTCACAAAAAATTTGCCCCCCCCCCCTTCCCCACCCCCCCCAAAAAAAAAAAAAGTCACCTGACACTTCTGACTGTATGAGGATGGGGGGAAGGAAATCAACAGTCCCCAGGTAGTCAGGGCCCAGACAGGTTGTGCATGAGCAGTTTGATCTCTTGTGGCTACAGAAACAATAGTTTCTTCTATAATGGACAATCTGAGGGCTAGAGTGAGGACCTACACAATATTGCACAGGCATGGTTCTTTGCTTGAGCCCACTAATGGCAAAGTTCACACGGAGCACATTTATTCACACATAATATTTGTGGGATGTATTACATATCTAATCTTCTCTAAGATTTCTCTTCTTTCATCTTAGCAAAATGCAATTTTATTTTGAATATTTAAGATGCTGACAACTGCTGATTTGATATTATTTTTTTACCCATCCCCCCCAAGTTTATTCTAAAATGAGAAAACTCAGCCAACCTGATGGAAAAGAACACCATAACAGGATTTGATCTCACTTCCTTTGATATGTGAAACAAAAACAGTTACTCCAGGAGACTTTGAGAAGCACTTATGGAAAATTACAGGTGATGAATAACCCACAGGAAGACTCGTTTTGTTCCCTGAATGCAATACTGAAAATTAAAATAATAGAAAAGAAAGGCTACTAGGTCAAATCACATTTTGGTTCCTACCAAAAGCTGTATTCATTCCAGTTCCCATGATACCTTACATCTGCTTGTTCCAAGCTTTCCTTCATCAAGCAAGGAAAAAAAAAAAAAAAAAAAAATGAAGCCATGATCAGATCAGATACTTTAATTGGTTTTGCTCAAGATGTAAGTATTTCTGTTACAAATTCAAAGAAATAATCCTATTTGCCTGGCTTACAAACACTGTCCTGATGTTTTCCCTTAGACTATACGAATAAAGAAAACACTTTTCTAAGAGGAATACAAATTTGGTTTTTTACAAATTTCCTTCTAAGAGGAAAAAAAATTATTTCTGTCTTGTTTTACTATATTTTTTTAATGTAACAAAGAGCCAAAGCAGTTCCCCCTCCAACACCCCAGCTCCTGTCAATGAGAAATACAAGACAGACACCACTGAGAAACAGAAAGGAAGGATCCCAGGCCTATTTCATGTCCTATTCTTTGGAAGAAATGGATCAATTGGCCCAATGGGACCACAGGGCTTTACTAAAAGCAGTATCAACTTCATGAAAAGTCTTTTTCTGTCTCCCAGTCAAGAACTCCTCTGTCATTTAAATGAAAATCTAGATCTAAATTATAAAAATCTAAGCCTTTAATGTTTGTGGCATGCCAGTGGATGTGTTGCACACAGTTCCAGTGTATCTGTCCTCATTAAATAATCAGGTGAAGGACTGTGCAACAAAATTTCCACTACAAGAGAACAAAAATCCAAGACAAACCTGATCTGTTCAAGTCATATATCATTTGCTTATAACAGATCCAATATACAGTCCTGACAAAGTCATCTGTTACAAAGCCTGTGCTGAAGACTTCAGGGATCACCTTCATCACAGCAGTTAACGGCTCAAATAAATCTTGTGGTGAAATTCACAGGATTTATTTTTTTTTTTTTTTAAACTCCATATCATAAGAAATAAAAAAACGCAGCCGTTTAAGGCTTTCACTGGACGGTCCATGGCTTACTGGAAGGATCTTAAAGATGTATTCCCTACCAGTTCCTATTATACAAAGTCTATATCTCTCCAAGCCATAATTCTGAAACAGCCCAGAGATGATGAGAACCACAGATTGATGTTAGGCTAGTGCATCATGTGTGTTGCTTTCTCTTAACGTGAATGGTAGCTGGAGACAGTCAGTGCCACAGAACTGTACCACACTGCTCTAACCACTAACAAGTATGCTGTGAGCCACAGCTCAGGAACCACTGTCAAATTTAAACCTAACAAAAGCAAAAGAAAAGAAGAATTTAACACTACCTTGTCATACTAAGCATGCTCCATATGTTTAAGATCTCCTGTGATCTTAAGACAGTGAACTAATACATTACATAGACCTGCATAAAAATAATAAACTCAGCTTAGCAGAACCACTTTGTGTGTGTGTATATATTTGACAGAAGTCTAGCCACAGATACCTAACAACATAAGAATCAGGCAACCAGCTCAGTTTAACACTTCTCTGGCTACCTGAGATTACGTTGTGCCCACATCTCCTGACACTGATACCTCCATTCCCATTATCCCCAGTGCAGATCTTAATCAATACTCTGCAAAACTATTGCAACAAAACCCAAAGCTGAAAGAAACTGTAAGGTGCAGAGACAAGGTTAAACTATGGAACTAAACCAGTTTTGCTCAAGCCATCGCAGTTCCATTAAGAGTCCAAAGTAAATGCCATCCTCTTTGAGTAAGTGTACTTTTAAGACTTAGAATTTTAATGTGATTTTATCACAAACCCAAACTGCAAGCAGCAGACAGAAGGACATTTTATCCGTCCTCCATTTCTCCTCGCTTGAAATTCTGGCCACAGTAAACAGACCACAAAACCATTTTCTTAAAGCAAAACAAAAGCAGAATGCTATTAAAAGAACAACTGAGCAGGAACCCTAGAGCTACTCTTCCTTCAGGGAAGAATTTTATTTCCCAGTTTCACAGGCTCTCCTGCCTGACACCCTGCTGCCAAAGTTAGAGAAGTAGAGCATACACTTCTACATCCAGTTTCTATTTCAGAGGAAACCACAAAACCTCATAGACACGCATACATGAACAGAAGGAATATCTAGTTTTACATAAGTCTTAGTTTTGTTTCTACACAGTAAGTAAATTCCCACAAAAAATAAACTGAAAAGGCACATTATCAACTACTATGCAGTTTTAAAGTGCTAGGCAGGAGCCTAAAGAAAACAAGATTCATATTCTTCTAAGGAAAATTATTTACAAGGTTTGCCTTAAAAATTATTTTTGTAACAAGCTATTTTAATCTTAAAAACTAAAAACACAGCAAACTGAATTTTCAAACTAGAGTGGGAAAATTCTCCAACACATAAAACAACAAGCCTCCAGACTGACATTCTTTAACAAAGTACAGCTAATCTCATTTTTCTTATTAATGATTTAAAATTTAAACTGGTTACATCCATTGTCTTTCCAAGCCCTAATTAAAGTCAGAGCTAAAATGGGTGTCAGTAGAGCAAGGATCTCCTGTTACCATTACAATTGAAGGGTATTCTGACAGCATATCTCACTTTAGAACTTCATTCTCTCAAAAGAGGAGTACTGAAGTGAGAGACGTTACTCCTAAATTACAGTGCTAATAATCATTTGATTTCTGTGATTATGTTCAGTCCCCTTGGAGAGCTTACAGCTTATAGAATTCTTCCAGAGAAAGATGCTATGAGTCAGAAATCAAGATGCAGAAAGTTACATACTTGGCTGCATGATTTACTCAAACTCTTTCACATCACCTCCTATCAACTTGTAGCTTCACTGAAGGCTTTTTGCTTTCCATTCATGATGACTGTCGGGGGCCTGAGTACCAGCCACCCATCTAAATACTGGGATCTCCGACCAGTTCAGCAGAGGCTTATTCTGAGACAGATGAGCTATCTCAGCTGGTTGACAACTTAATATGAAAGATAAGAAATCTTAAAGATGGGGCATGAAAACAGCAGCTAAATCAATGCTAGTCCAAACACCTACAAGGTACACTGGATGGCTCCTTCTTCTCTGACTTGCATACAGGCAAAGCCCAAGACAAACAAATTACTTATGGCTATGGTGACTTGGTTTTATGGCAAGAGCGAGCAGTGGATAAAAACAAGCACTTAAGACAAGTTTCAGAATATCTAAGCAAATACAGACTTCATCACAGACCTGTTCAGCTTGCTGCAAAATAGAACTATCTTGATTTGTCTGTACACACACACACACGCTTCCATCTCCGAGTACTGGATCAGGATTCACCACACAGCAATATCTTTCCAAACACTATTTATCTTACTCAGATGCAGTTTCCAGTTAAGCAAAACCTGACAGCCAACCACTCGGGTATAAATAGGCAGCAGATTTACTCTCTCATTTATGCAACATTTATTTTATTACAGTGAGAAGCAATATGTGGAACTTGTAGTTTCAGAGAAATTTTTTTAGCCTAGAAAAATAAGAAACTTCTAACTAGTGCTGACTAGCAATAGGTGCAGTATTAGCAAAAAGATATTTATAGATCAAATATGACATTGCATCAACAAGTTTCATCCAGATAATAGTCTCTAGATTTTCTTCTATTAATTCAAACCAAGACAACTATTCACAACAGATATAATCTGATAAGTCTACTTCACATTTTTCTAGGATATATCAACTATTATTTTCTTTTAAAATTTATGCCATAGTGCTTTGTCAGGGTTCTTACTCCACAGAATAGTCAACACACTGTGATTATATTTGATGTGCAGAGAGACTCTAATTCTGACCTGTGCTGGGTAACAAAGATTGACTAGAAAAGTCACTTGAAATAGCTTCTGGTGTCTGTCTGGACTGATTTTTAAAGCATTTCCAGCATGAGCAATCATGCCTAGTAATTTGAAATAGGATTTCTGAGAACTGCTATGGATGTGATTTTCAAATTAAAATTGCGCTAAAGCAGAGAGCACATTTACTAGATTATTTCAGTGTCCTGAGACAATGCAACATCAGTATCATGACAGTAGTTAAGAGCAAGTTCATTTCAAGTTATGGCTGCACATATGAGAAGAAATACAACTAAGGAAGAAGGCAGATTTCTGTATATTCATCTGCCTCTCTTTTTAACTGAGATCTATTTTTTCAGAGCTTTGGGGGAGACATTTCCCAGAGAGAAGGAATCCAAATTCTTTCAGTTTTCTTTCAAACTATTTACATGAAGAAGTATCCAGTGAAACTACAAAGTCATACCGCTGTGCTGAAGTAAGACTGTTAAAGAATCAGAATTCCTAACACTGTCAGCTGAAACATCAAGTTTCAGGGTCAAATATAAAGTGAGCTGAAGTCGCAAAACACTGTTAGAAGCTTTACCACCAGTCTAGTCCTTCCCAGTGAGACCCACCTCAGGCCTCTTGGTACCTCACAAACTGACTACAACCTTCATGTAGGAATGAATCAGAAGCTTGGTTAGCTGTCATGCTTTCTCTGTTGTCCTCCTCTGGAGTAAAATCCTCAATGGAGTTTTCCCAGTAGTACTCAGTTCTTGTTTAGATTTCCCTCTCAAACTTTGACCATTACCTCTGCTAGTAATACAGACGACCAGTACTGTAAACTTCATTATCTGCTTAGTGACAATTTTAGATTTAAAAGGACTTGACTTCAGTTGACTGATTTTATCACTTTGCATGGTTGCTCACTTACTTAAAAGTATGCACCTAAAGGGAATGAAGGAGCAAGTCCAAAGAAGGTCCTTCACCTAACAAGGCTGCTTTGCTCTCCAAAATACATACAATTGGAGACAACAGCAGGAAGAAACCTATTCCAACAGAAGAGTAGGATCCTCATTAAAAGCTCAACATCAGAATATACCACAAAGACACTCATGCTAATTGGAGACTACAGCTTTTAACTCTAGAGAGAATAGTTCATGGAAGCCCTATCCCTATTGAAAACGCCCCATGGAAAACTGAATTTATCAAATTGCTCAGATTTGGATTATAGTAATTAAAACTGCATATAACCTAGTGGGGAGGTACCCAAATGAGGGAGAAAGTGAAATAGAATTTTACTAAAATTAAGAAAATTACAACGAACCATTTACTAAACATTTTGAAAAGTTAAACATTTGCCAAGTAAATGAAGGGAGGAGAATTCTGGCAGCTGAGTCATAATATTAATCCAAGATGCTAAGGAAAAAAAAGGAATAATCCCCTCAGTCAAGGAAACCTACCAGCCATATCTGTAGGAGTGGAGAAACACTGTTAAAAGTCTAACACCACAGAGATAGGATCTGCCATTGCCACTGTTGCTTTATTAAAAAAAAAAATTTAACCACTGCATTAAACTGTTCCTGAGAAATCCAGTCAGAGCTGAGAATCTCTCAAAAAAGACTGGTTGAAGTGACTGGGCTGCACTGCTCTTCCTAAGATAAGAGACATCTCCTTTGCTACATATCTCCTTATTACTCTTCCCCCTTCTAAAGCTGACACCATCTTGCTTGCTTCTGGTGGGACAGGCAGGCACACAGTGTGTCAGTGCCGGAGAACAAAGCCAAAGGAAAAGATACAAATGCAGTAACAGCAGCTCCACACCCTGACCTTCCCTCCCACTGAAGTCACTCCAGAAACCAGCCATTTGCTTCCCTGGGGACACATCTGAACACAAAAAGCTTTATTATTTTTCCAAGTTTCCAGTATGTCCATTTGAGCACTATTCACATCTATGTCAAAAGTACAGTGTAGTCCTGTTCCCTGTAATTCATCAAATCATAAGATGTTTAGCGAGACCATTTCAATCTCAATTCAACACAGCAGTTGCTTTCTGTGCTGCAGCAGCCCTTAGCACAGCAGCTCTACTACAACAGAAAGTATTCTCGGGTGTTTCTACAGAAATAGCTGAATGCAGCAGGCCCACACTGAGAACCATCCCAGGCAGATGATGTATTACTCTGCAAGAAGCCCCAAAAGGCACAAACAAAGTAGAAGGAATAAAATAAACAAGATTTTCTGTGACCCTAAGGATGAGATTATAACATTTTTATTTTTTTAAGCTTGAGCAGGAAGCCTTTCTAAATTACATTTCTTGGATTTTATTGTATTATCTTCATGGCACAGTTATTATACATTAAAGGTAATGACTCTCTTCTGCAAGTAACCTAATATTGAACATGATTGATAACCCCTATCTGGGCTTTAGAGAACACTGAATTTCCTAAGTGGAAGGAGGGAACAGAGTCGGATGAGGTGAATAGGGAATAGATTGAGTGGATTATGTGTATGCATATGAAAAACCAACTGCTAGGTTTTCAGTAGAACACAGTATTTTCTTGAAAACACCCACTAATGGCAAACAAATAAGAAAAAATCCCCAGATCTTCATTTGCAGGTAATTCTGCTCAGACTAAAAATATATATATTATTCTTGTTGTGCTTCTCCATTTGATAATTTTATAAACACACATATACACAAAGACACACAGTATATACACACACCACACCAGTGCTTAGGAGTTGGTGGGAAATTAAGGTTCAGAATTTATATCCCAAGGGAAGTGTGGCTATTTTGATTTCGCTTGTTCCTTCGAATTCTCTGTGTGGGCTGGACTCTGAACAGATTACTGATGTTCAATTGTCTTGCAACAATCTAACGCACCAGATTTATTCAGGCACTAAAGAAACCATGGGGCAACAGGGGCGAGAGCCCAACCAGAGCATGCAATTGAGATTTCCACTAGTTCCCAGGAGAGAGATTCTGACCCATCCACCTAGAACAAAGTGTCCACACTCATACAAAACCCATCCGCCTGCTACATCTGATGACTTCTGTCCTTTTAAGACTGGGTCAATCATAATCTCCAGTAAGAGGCAAAACCAAACCTAGCACCCGACAAGGAACTGATGCTTCATAAACTAATTTCTCTTTCACCTGATGTTAATAAGCAAAGATTTGTCTTGGTATTCTTCAGGTCCTTGCCCATTTCCCTAGTAGCTTTCTGACTCTCTAACCCACCTACCTATTAATGAATCATCTCACTGCTCAACAGTTTGTTAGCGCTTCTGTGGGGCTAACATGGTGACACTAGGAGGAGGTGCTAAGAGCTATTTCAGAGTCACTGTACCAAGCATCTAGAAGAGCTAAACACTATCCTCAGCCCTTCTTCTCACACAGACACTGATAAACAGCAAAATTCAAAAGATATTTTTAAAAATTTAAGTGTCATATTATGGAGGTAGGTATTCATGGCGTCAGCCTTTTGATTTTTGAGGATTTGGAGGGCTTTTGTACTTGTCTTCATGACATCAAGCTGTGAAAAGATTCTGTCTACTTTAAAACTTCTTCCAGTAACAATTTCCTGAGATAAGCCTTCATTAGTAATAGCCCAGAATATTTATATTATTGCAAAAACTAAAGAAATTATTTCTCCTTTACTCTTAAATTCCTCTCAGCTACAAGTTAGGGACTCTGAATTACATCATAGGATATTTTCCAGATTCAAGAGTTTATAAACAGAACAAGCTCATGTATTCAAATACTAAAGAAGTGAAACAATGAAAAATAAAAACAAACGCAAAAACAACCATTTCAAACTATGGAGAAGGAAATAAGTCAACAGTGCAGCAGCTCTTGACATTATTTGTTCTCTCATTCATGTTACAAGGTAAGACACTGTCCAAAAGTGATCAGACAACAACCTATGACCTTCAATAACAGAGTCAGAAAAGAAGTTTTGTCCCATGCAAACTGTTTGTTGTACATTTTCACAGACATTGGCTCCTGTCTATTTTTGAAGACAGGAGTCTGAGCTCTGCATCTTTACTGTGCCAATAGTCTTTTAGAATACATCACGCCCCCTAAAATAGGGCAGCTCAGGGTTTTTTATAAAATGTTATCAAACTTAAGAGCAGGAGTCCTCACTGGTTTTGGTTTGGGTTTTTTTTTAAACCACATCCAGAATGCTTATTGACTTCAAAACTTCATTTTGTGTCCAAACAAGTACATCAGAGGAAGTCTGAGGTCTTAAGTGCTGAATGCTCTGGGCTTACGTACAGCAGCTCCTGAACAGCCAAGTACTTATCTGTGCAACCAGGTTCAATAAAATCAGTGTAGCATGAAGCATGCAAGATATCATGAAACATACAGTTTGGTGTTTACCTGTAAGGCTAAGTGGAACTTTGAAAAGGAGTGTCTGAGAGTGAATGGAATGAACTGTGAATGTTATCCCACGATAATTAAATCAACTCGGGTGGCAGAGAAGTTGTCTGCATAAATGCTATGAAGAGTGCTGCACTAAAATCTATGCACAAAGACTGAAATGCAGTCTGTGGCAGTAGATTAAAAAATTACAGCACTATAATTCTGTAATATTTCATTCTTTAGTGATTTTTTTTCCTTGAACCGCTCTCAGAATAATTTTTCCTGACACCACCTTTCTTTTCCAACTTGAATAATCTGACTTTTCTCCTAAACTGTCTTCTCAGCTTCCTCAAAAGAGCAATGCACGATCATAGAAAGTAATTTGCGCAAGCCACACTCTTACCACTCAAGTTAGAAACAAATATACTCACATGCTAGGTTTCTGAGACTTTGTCTTCTTATGGTGATTTTAATGCGGTAAAACCCTCTACATACTTAAAACTTTGTTGCTTCCAGCTTCCTTGTCTATTAGCTCAGAAAAAGCCAAAGACTACAGCGAACAACAAAGCAACTCCCAGCTTGCCGCCTTACCGGAGGAGCAAGGAAGTAGAACTATACCTTCATATACACTATTAAATGCAAAAAGACTAAGAAGCATCCCATAGTAACAGGGAGATCTAAACTAACATCTAATACTCTGCTAGAAATTAAAATGAAAAAGTAAATTTATGCAGCACTAAAAAAGTCTCATACTTAAAAAAAAAATAACCAGGAGAAAAAAAAAAAATCAAAAAAACCAACAAAACAAAAAACCCACCTCCACCTGCTTCTGCTCCATGAGAAACCTAAGCAGTATGCAACTGTTCTTGAAGGCAGCTCATTCCCAATAAGGGAGAAACAGAGGAAGTGGAAAAAGTCACACACAATGGAATTATTTTTCCCCACTTCAGACACAAACAACTAATCAACAAGAGCCTGTAGTGACCAACGCTTGACGCTCAACCAGCTATGGAACTTTAAAAGTTATTTCTACTCCTAGAGCTATCACTAGATTTAAGCTTTGAAGGAATAGGTATGGGCTTGCAATATCCAAGAAGTAAATTTAATTTAGTTTGACATATATTTCATTCATATTAAGAACTACAGTAACTTTTTAAGTAAACCAGTGTATTGTAAGCAACTTGTAATTTGGGGAATAAAAAGAGACTCTTGGTTGTAAAACTAACCAAAAGGTTACCAAAATGAACATCTCTTCAGCTTTCATTTCCCAAAATTATTTAGCAAATGCCTCCTTATCATACACAGGCAGTGTATTTGTAGGCAACTGAAAGTGAGTAGTTCAGCTCTCAGACTGAACCAGAAGTGATGAATGATAAGAAAGATTTTGGAAAGGGGTTAATTTGTCTTTTTGACAGCTGAGTTAAGATAGGGGTCATTGAAGTCTCTCTCAATCCTACAAATTAGCCTTACATTCTCAGACATAAAATTTCAAGGTTAAATCTACCAAAGCCATTATAATAACAACTCAGTAGAATCCTTTGTTGAGGTTTTAGTATTTTTTTCTGCCACACACACTAAGCGTGTCTACAGGGACCTTCTGCTAAGAATGATTTTGGCTGGATTCTTATGGTAGGGTCCCCTCCCCCAGGCTTGTTATCCCAACAAGGAGACTTCAAACACATCCTAGTCAGCCCAATCTATTTCCTATGGAACTCCACTCCTAAAAATCAGTTTGGAGACCCAGTCAAGCTGTCCACATGAATGTTGAGTGAAAGGTTAAGATTCAAACAAAAGCTCAAAATGGAACTCGCCTGGTACACACAAAACAGGGATTCAGAGCTTGGAAGAAGTCACAGCAACCTAAGAAGGCACAAGCCAGGGGACACAGCAATAAACAGTCACTTTTGAACTATCCTGTTTTGGAGAAGAAAACACCAATAAATAGTTCAAAGACTTCGAGCCACTAAAGCAGGAGTGAGAGATACAATGTTGCCAAACTTTTCCATCTATGATTAA
The DNA here is from genome assembly GCF_965140245.1 of Athene noctua. Lineage (NCBI taxonomy): Eukaryota > Metazoa > Chordata > Aves > Strigiformes > Strigidae > Athene > Athene noctua. The sequence continues at coordinate 89,534,774 of NC_134037.1, read as the reverse complement.
AAAGCTCCGAAAGAGACCCTAAAACTACCAGTTAAGTAACTTTTCTTCAGATTTAATGCCTTGTTATTTTTAGCCCCGCACAAGATGCCATATTATCACAAATTACTGGAGAAGGAGGGAAAGCTGCTACAGGGTAGGCCTAAAGTGATCACAAAGCAGCTTTCTGCAGTCTCTCTTCATGGGAGTACTGTGATCACCTCACAGTGTCAGGTTTAACTCATCCCCTACCTCACTTCTCACAAGACCTAGGCACTGGTAAAAACATGCCACCTGCTCTGTAGTGATTTTGCACATGTTATAACTTACTAATGTGCCAAATACTTTTGTGACTGGGACCACTAGTATTAAGATATGGAACTGAAAGGACTGAAGGCTTTCTACAAGAAAAAGCAAGGAATCTTAACCCATAAAATTGAGGTTTCACATAGGGGATAGTTTTCTCCTGCACAAAGTGTTCACATGATCTATCATGTGATCAAATCATAATGTAGAAGAAATCTTATTTCTAAGCAGAAAACATCTTACTAGTCTGAAGGTTTCTACTTCCTTTCCTCAAATGAAGGTTTTACTATAGTAAGAGATGGTATCCAGAGTTAAAAGCGAAGATCCAGAAGAGCTTTCTATATGATAAAAAATTACTAAAAGATGTGGTTTCTTGTGCATGACCTTTAGAAAACCTACACAGCCCATTCTCACCATGTTGATGCTGGCAGTTCCTTGCTGGTTTCCTCCAATGAGAAGAGAACAAGCCACAAGGGCGAGTTTCAAACCCAAACTCTGCTCGGTCCTCCAATACACATTCCTCGTTAAAACTGCCAGCATACTGACACCCAAGATCCACCAGTTTTCAGAGAGTTATATGCCTAAATACCTTTCTGAATCCATTATAACAAGCTTGAGCAGACTTAGCATTTCAACCAGAGGAGACCCTTGCACACTCTCCATTCATTACATAAGAGTTTCTCCCTTGGTGGAGACAACATGCTCCATCGGAATCCCTCTCTTTCTACGAGGAAAAGGATGCCTCTTCTGTAGAGGTGAAAGTAAGTGCTACAAATGAATAGTATCTTGAAAAAAACATCCAGTACAAATACATCCTTTTACACTTTGTGACCAGAACTTCTCATAAATTTCCTTTGAATATATAAAGGACATATTCCATGCTACTTGCTATCTCTTCTTCTGATCCAGCTCGTTACTTACAATAATTGGTACAGCATTATAACAGCACAGTACATGTGTATCTTACATACATTACACAGTACAGTGTATCTTACATGCATTACACTTATCTCAAGAATGCTCTAAGCTCTTGAGCCTTATGAAAATAAACATACCATCTTCAAAACAACTTTTCATAATCCTGTTTCTCACATCCCAGCAGTTATGTTGGAAAGAGTCAGTACTGACAAGTGCAAAACTGTACCTAATTATCAAACAGATCTAATGGAAAGCTCCATGCAAGTGGGCATTTATATTGTCTGTAAACAACGTGGTAACTTCAGTGTGCTCTCTGATTTTTAAAATATACATAAAACTCACAGGAACAACTTAGATGAAACATCAGGCCTTCAGCATATTTTCTGTTACTACCTTCTCCTGATGTCTTCTTTGAAAGGTTATGAACAGCAACTCTTCTAAATAAATATGAATCTTATGGATTGCCACAAGTCACATTTTTAATTGGCTAGCTGTTTTCCATGTAAGACATTGCCACCACCTGGTAGATATCTCTGAACAACTGTGAGTACACTTAAAATCCCACAAGCTCAAGTATTTTATGTCTGCCCTGTAAATCGGCCCTTGGATCTTTACACCTCCCTTTAGGAAGCCAAATTTATCTTCGGGATTTGTTCCAAGTATAGAGTATGCATGTAAGGAAAAAGATCCATCAGTGGCATTTCCCACCGAAATACAAGCCGGTAGTTACAGATGACTTACAGCATTCCTCTTTTCTCTTTTCTAAATACCTTTGTATAACCATATTGGTGAAGAAAAACCCATTAAAAACCATGACTTTATCACTTCCATTATGACCTTTCCCTATATCTGCTAATGAAAGCCAAACCATCTTCCTTACTTTAGAAAAGGGGATCTAGACTTACAATAACTACTGCAGAGTGGTTTGCTTTTTGAAATGCCAGCAGTCAAGTCCTTGGGATATTAACTAGCTTCTGATACTCCCCAGTGCTATATCTAGTAACAGAGGATAGCTTAAGGACAGAGACTGGCTTGGTTCAGGTTTTTTTTAAATAAAATCATCACAAAATAATATTTCTGCTTAGTAGTCAATACTAATGTTCCTAATGCAGGAGGGACTAAATCTTTTCTTATATAATCAATGATCAGTAAGATCTATATTTAGCACCAAAAGGTTACAAAACCACAGTAAATCTTGCTGCTTTAAAAAAAAAAAAAAAAAAAATCTATAACCTAGACTTCTGCAGGACATGTAGATTTCTCAAAGGTGGAAGGCATGCCACATTTGCTTCAGAAAAAGGAGCAGCAAACCCAACTGTGGTTTGCTTTAATTTTTTGTTGTTGTTTGGCATAGTTTGGTTTTCTCGTTTTAGAATTTTAATAAAGGAAAAAAAAAAAAAAAAAAAAAGAAAGAAAAACCCCAAATCTGTGAATTGGTGCTATGGTGGTTCCAAGCTTTGACTGAAGGAGAGCAATCTCTCTCTGAAGGGGAAGCCAATGCCAGAATGATTTAGGAAGTAGAAAGCCCAGATAAAGCCAATATCTAGTCTAGAAGGAACTCTACAATGGAGTTACTGTGTGCAGTTTAGTCTATCACATCCTACTTCCATTCAGGGAAACAAAAGTCAGAGCACAAAGCTCTGCCTTGGGGATCACTGTAGATTTCAAGCTTTACCCCTGGTTCTAGTCCTGGTTTTCATCCTAACTCTGCATGGCATTATCCACGGGTGTGCCATAGGTGCTATGGGACTTTCACAGCTTCCATTCTACCAACAGGCTCACCCTGAGCCTCAGCAATAGGAGACTGCACTGCACATCTGCCCTGCATAAATACTTCCAATCAAGGCAGATAACAAACATGAGAATACGTTCTGATAGCAGCATCAAACGTGCAGGTCTCCACTCACATAGCAAAGCCCTTCTCACTGGTTTGCTGGACCCAAGTGTATGCCATTACCATTTATTCTGTAGCAGGAGGAAGACCACAGCCACACAGCATAACACGCTAGACAATACAGACCATGCAAGGCCTACTATTGTCATCTATTCAAGTTCTTCGGCATATAAATAATGAATGAATTGCAAGCAATTCCTCATTTATTACTATTGCTAAAAACACCATCAGGAAAGTTTCCTAGTAAAGGCTGTTAAGGAAACTAAATCAGTAAGTAGTAAAATATCTTGGATCAGCAATGAGCCAAGAGACAAAAAGAAAGCAGAAAAGGAGCTATCAGTCCTTCAGTGCAGAAAAAGATCAGCTGTAAGATTTGAAGAGGTATATTGGCTTATTTTATTTTCCTGCAAGTGAATCCCTAGAATCATATTTGCTTGATACTGTCTTTTGCTATCCTGAAAATTCAGTTGCAGAACCTGCAGGCCCTGCAGTTTGGTAGCCCCATATGAAACGGGTGAAGCCTGGAAAGAGGCCCGCTGCTAATCAAGCAGACCTGAAATGACCAAAATGAATCTCTAGTTACTAACCTGTTCATTCTTTAGCCATTTAAAACAGAAGAAAAAGAGGGCTTTGATCCAGTTCCAACACAAATACTGTTGTTTACATACAGTGTTCAATATGTTCAGCCTTGATCTGGAATTATTTCAGAGATTGGGTGCATATTTCACAATTTGCTATTAACACCCAAGACTCTTCTGGCTCAGAAATGCTGGGCTGACTTTCTTGCAGGTAAACATTCATTTACCTGTAAGAAAAACATACTTTAACAGCTGCTGCCATGTCTACTGAAAAGACTGTTAATAATAACCTCTCCAGAGGTAAAAGAGTGCAAAGACATGACTGGCACCAATGACTTGTAGAAGGTATTTCAGTATTACAGATAAAAGAAGGAGGAGTGGGCTTGGTACCTACTGTTTGGAAAGCTGTATTGAAACAGGTTGGGGTTTTTTTTTTTTAATTCTATGAAACATTCAATTCAGGATGATGGAGACAGAAATTCTGAAGGCAAAGGTAGATACTTCTTTAAAAAAAAAGTCACAGCTGGAATGAGGTAAATATTTTACTATATGGTTGGTACTTTGGTGTGGCAGCTTTGAAATACCTTCACATTGCACAGGAACCTGTGGAAACCTTGATACCTGTATTATCAATAGTTGCTAGCATTTAGTAGGAATATAACATGTGCTGCATGGGGAACAAAATGAAGGATTGCAAGAGAAAACCATTTCTCTTGTATATCTGATCTAAACTAAAGCAGATTTCACATAGTATTCACTGAAGCGAGAATAGTGCTTTCCAAAGATATGGGTCAAATATAATTCTTAACTGCACCAGGTGACAGAGACTCTGCTGCAGCCATGGTCCCAGAAATAAGAGTGCCCCTCTGGGCACAGACTTGCACTTTTTCAGGACCTGCCAGCCAGCTGCCACAGCAAAACAGAAACCAGCCATCTTGAGTGAGGAGATGTCAGTCTCTCTTTCCTCCCTCACAACACACGCAAGTCCTGGCAGCTGTACAGCTGAAGACCAGCTTCCACTGGGACAGCCCCTCTGCAGAAATAGGTCTCACCTTTTCCCAGAAACTCATCCCCTTTCCCCAGTCCTTAAACATCAGTCTTATAGCTAAAGAATTGCTTTGTACCTGAAGCCAAAAGAAAGAAACTCTAGAAAAATAGTTTGAAACTCCTCATCTGAGCACAGGAGACATATAGTGTGGGCTAACCACTATTGTTTCTGTTGTACAGCTTGCTTATAGCAAGAGGGAGCCCACAAGATGTAGCAGGACAAAACAAACAAACCAGCAAAAATCCAATTACTATTTCTACCTCTTTAATCACATCTAGTGCTGCACCCTTTAAGTTCTTAGTTAGAAGACTCTTGTTGTTACCCTGCATCTCTGAACTTATAATCAACCAATGGGATTAACTATTATATAGCACCTCACCTACTCACTTTGCCACTAAAATACTTCATAAAGCACTGCATCTCTCCTGTATCCAAAATACGCATCTTGCCACCACCTATCCTGACAGTCATAGACATCTATCAAGAAAGATAGATGTTTCAGGTCAGACTACTTTAGAAGACATTCTCTTTTATTTACATTGATTTAACAAAACTGTGCAATGAAAATTTTAGATAATGCACCTTTGGCTAAGATTTAATACATTCAGTTAATATGTCCTGTCACTACCCCAGATCATACATTCCCAAGCTTGGCTTTGATAAGACTGACACTTTGATATTCCTGACACAACCCAAGAGTATGGATACAGAAGAAAATAGGGCAAACTTATAGATAAGTAATAATGAAAAGGTGCAAGTTTAGAAGTTTGTTCAAATAAAAGGCTATGCATACTAGCTGGTATTCAGGCATGGCAAGGAGACGCTGATGCCCTCTTTCTCAATGTCTGTGTTGGCGAACCACTTAAGGTTTTAAGAAAAGCTGCTGAATTTGTGGGTTTAACTTTTCAGTTATTTCCTAAGAAGATGGAGGTCAACAAAAATTTAAACATTATTTTAAAAAATCATCATGCTGACCTCTTATACTTCTCCAACCAAACACAGGATGTCTGATAGATAATCTAAGAGGCATGCTGCCTGTTAAGTACGCAGTGTTTTAACACAACATGTTTTCGTTCTGTTATAAACACTTAATAAAAAGCTTGCATCACAAGACACGGTGGAAGAGCTCCCCTACTGGGCTGATTGCTCACCATTCAAAAGCTTACAAACCACTTGAATTAACTGCTAAATCTGTATAACCTACCCCTTTTCTCCTCCCACAGTACTGGAACCCCCAATGGCTGGCAGTAATCCAAAACAGCTTGAATTAGTGCAGAGCCCAAGAACCTCTTCAGTTCATACCCACTCACTGTCTTCCCTCCCTTCCCTCACCCCAACTTATAGCTGGTGTTTTCATTAAGAATGTGAACAGTTATTAATAAATTAGTAACTTTCTGCTTCTCCAGTCAAGAACGGGGAAAAAGGTAAGCATCTAGAACTGGAAAACAGTAAGCTCAAAGTGTACTTGGAAAGCCACAGTTTGGGAGAAACAATCTCCCTCTTCATACTTCCTCAAAGTCCAGGTTCTCTTTAAATTTCTGTTAAAACACAGAGGGATCAGCATAGTGTGATGCAAGCAGGTGGAAAACCTTTTTGCAAAGTAGGTGCCATTTAACAGATCAAAATCGTCCTGCAGAGTGAAGCTGTGTAGTATCTCTCCCTTGCACTGCATCAGGGTCTCTGGAGTACCACTGCTTTTCTTACAGTTAGTCATGATGCATGAAATAAAGCACATGCTTAAGTACTTCCAGAATTGGAGGCTAAAATTTCTGAATATTTTGTCATTATCTGATGCCTACTCAGATCTTTCTCTAGCCTTCCTTCTACTTTTACACTAACCATTGGTAGCTTTACCTAAGGCATGCTTGGCAGAAATGGAAGCCTAGTCACAGTACAACACATAGAGGTATCCAGAGGAAAAAAAACATCTGCCAGGCCTGTTGAGTTTCCAGGTGCCTCTCTTCTGGAAAACTGCAGTGTGTAAAAAAGACAGAAAAAGCATGAAGGAGCACCCCTAATCTTAGCCTCAACTCTCAAAAGGCAGGAGTTACCTGCAATTATTGGTTGTACTTTAAAGAATAACACAGCAGCAAGAAAGACAAGATATAGGAATTCAAGACTAAAAGATATCACTTTATAAGCAGATCTCATGGATTGAATCCTCAATAAGCATGTTGCTTGGGTATAGATTTTTACTAAAATATCACTGTACTCCCCATTCTTTGAAATCCTTCTCACACCCTACTCACCAGCATGCACATGTTTTAAATACTCCAGTTGACATTTCTTTGCTTACTCTATGTTCTATGCACATTCAGCCACTGTAAAGGAGATAAAATATAGCATTAGAAATGTAAGACGTGCTACGCCAGAAACATGGCCCAGTTAGAACTTCTGCTCTAACCAGTTGACTCTTCTTGACTAAGATGTAAAACCCTTAAAATACAGCCTGATGTGCAATACACCAGAAGTCACTTTTTCCCTCCTCCAGTGACCAGCCAGTCCTAAAAAATGACTGACATACCATAGCTGATCTGACAACATTTCCATCCTGACTACTGCAGCCATAGTAACAGTTTCTTTTATATGAAAAATGAGTATCAAAACTAGAAAAAAGAAAGAGGTGTATCGTCAAAGATTGTTTCAGTAATTTATCTTTACAGCTTGTTCCATAAGTTATCTACTGCAGGCTCATTGTAGGTTTCCTCTGATTTTTGTCTCCTTCATGGTTCAATGGTTTGGGAGATTGGCCCAAGAGATAGCTTTTGGTGCTAGGATACATTCAGAAAAGCACTGTGGATCCACGGCAAGGCAAGGACTAGGAATGCAGATACAAATCAACAACTAGGTACAGTTTCACTCTATTCTTTACTTTTTCCCCACAAAAATACTGCAAGATCCCCTGTTTCTTGAAGGCCCTGTCACCAAATCATCTGCACACAAATAACACATTGCTAAAATTCTAGCTGTACCCAAACCGCAATAGAAGCAAGTTTAGTATGTCCTAAGACCAATACAGGCAACGTTTAACTCCCTTACAAATTAAATCCTCTCTTACTGCCTATATTCCTTAGGACATTCAGATTCAAAACACTAGCCAGCTTCCATTTTTTGCAAACAACAGTAATTAAGGGATTAATATAACGTAATTAATAAACTGTAACAGGAACATGCACAGTTCTTGCCTGTGAATCCTGATTTAGAACAGGAAGAAGAATTCTAGTAGCACAAAAACAATTGTTTTACCAAAAGCCAGGCCACATTTGCCTCTCTTTACTATAGTACGGGCCAAATCCTACTAATGTCCTCAACTGATTCGGATTTAGCCACATATTACAAGCATAGTGGCAAGCAGCCAGAAGAGATCATCAGCAGATGGCAGAATTTACTGCAATCTATTCTGTAGTTAGACCACACGGCTGTGTCTGCATCTACTGGGGGAATAAGACTTTCAAAGGAGGAAGAGAAGAAAAAATAAAGGATTCGGAAGGCTCTGTAGCTTATTGCTTGGCCTCCCTCCACCAAAGGAACAAATGAGAAAGATAAAATAGACATGGGCTACAGAAAAATGTCTTGAATGGGAAGCTAAGCTGTAGCCTACTAGTATTGCCTAATGAGTGTGTTCCTGCTATCTACACAATTGCTGTGGACATATTCCTTGTCAGTCAGATGATTTGGCATTTATCTTTGTTTCCTCAAGTATCTGGGGAAATACATAGCAAGATACCCAGCACATACAGGTCAGAATTAACAGTCTCCAATATATAGCATGCAGCGCAATTAGGGTGTCAACTTTGGTCCAAGTTTTAGAAAGACCTTACAACAGTTGAGGTGGCTGTGTTAGCTGTCTGAAAATGGGAAATCTCATCCCTCCCTAGATAATCCTTGTTGCTATACTAGAATCAAGGGATACAAAGTGTTATCAATAGTTACATCATGATTTAGAGAAATCAGCTAAAGTCAGAGGCACATGTGCTACGTGCTGTTCAAGTGCTCAGCTGAAGACTACCCCTTCCTTGGGCAGCTTGCAATCCACGTAAAGTAAGACAGGTAATACTTCATTCCACCCTTTTTTTCAGCTTTTCACAGATGGAGAAAATGAGGCTGAGCATCACTGGCTTTCTCAGCTTCACAGCCTGTCAGAGAAGGTTTTACTGCTGAATCTCAGTCACACAGCTCAAAGCCATGCCCAAACCAAACTTGAGGAATCCAGGGGACAGAGCCCAAGTCCACAGATGGAATGAAAACCCAAGAGCAGTTCCAGTGTGCCAAGAGCTACAGTACATTTAAAAGTGAGTAACAGAGGAGAATTAAAGGAAAGAGATAAAGGGTCTGAGGGTGGGGAGGAGAAATCATCATTAGCAATGTTACTGCTGGCTTTCCTTAAACCCTTTCCCGAAAGCTTTAGACATGATTGTCTGAGTTGATGTTTTTCAGATGAGGTAACAAAATCTTGCAAAGCTAGGGATCATAAACAGTCTACCACTAGCCAGCTAATTTATATCATTATTTGCAGTTTTAAGCTTAATCAGCACCATGTGTCCCCATGAGATGACTGAGTAACACTGCAAAAGGTTAGACCATCTGGTGCTAGGTTTTTACTTTCTTTTTATTTTTAACTGTTACCACTAATTCTTGTGTGCCCACTGTCTCCCTGAGCTTCAAGTCCCTTCTTCTGCCAGATCAAGATCCCAGGGATAGACATAAATGCAGACACAGAACATTTTTGCCTCCCACCTCCACAATCACATAATTTCTCAAACATTTCCATGCCCCATGCAGAATTCCTTTTCTTTCCTTCTTCAGTTCACCCTTCCGCCCTGCTCTCTTCTGATGTCTCAGTTAAACAACTAATATCAGTCCAAGAAAAGTAATGTCATGTCTTCTAATGAGAGTCTATGTTGACCAGATGACCCTTACTGAGTGTACATAAAGCAGAGTTCAGCATGACCACATCTGTCTTCATTCCCCAAGAGAAGATCCAGTGTCTGCGTAAGAACTCCCAAGTTTTTTCCCTACTCAGTGTAAGAGCTCTGATGAGGACAGGTATGCACATGCTGCTCATGTGCCCTGCTGACTCCTGCAAGCATCCATCATCAGAATCTCTCAGTCACCACCACAACTTGAGTGAAAGTTTAAAAACAACACTTTGTACATTCTAGAGAAGGACTTGATACTTCATCCAACTGCTCCTATCAAAATATTCTCCTTAATCTAAAACTAAAGATAATTTCACTGAACATAAAACATCCAATACCAAAGAGCTGTGATAAATCAATTTTCCTTGCCTGCAGTACGATCTGGATTTAGCCACTTAGTACATCTTAATAAACAAGTTACTCATTCAAAGAAAATAAATTAAATGCTTTGCCTTGAGGGATGGACAGTTTTACTTAATAGTTAGGTGTTACAATGACAGAACATATGATCTGTCAGTATAAGCATCTTTTGTTCTCTGGAACATTTTGAAAACGGGTGGTCTGTCTGCCTCACAGTACACCATGCTTAAGAAGTATAACACTCCATCCACAACAATGTCCTTAAAAACACAGAAAAAACATTTTGTTAATTGGTAAGGAAATCAAACAGAAATCACCACCATTAGAGATACTGGCATCTGATTCCATATCCAGCTCACACATACCCAAATGAAATCATTCCCTACAACAGCCAGGAGCAACACTGATGTTTATTATGATTATTTAATCCTATCCCCAACATACACACATATTGACAGACAGCGGATGAAGCAGTTGTTTACTCCCCTCCTTCCAACAGACCATGCACCAATCTACCACCCCTCGGGTTATCAGCAAAGCACAGAAGTAACTGTATCTGATCACAGTAATGGTCCATCCATCTCTTCTCTACCAACTCATTTAGGGGTTCGTTTGTGCCCTGATGCATGAGAGTTTCTCCCCTTCTAGATATTTAATCCGATTTTGAGTAACATGAGCCCTTCCGGGCTCAAGTTTCCTTCAGCCGCTAGTCACCCTAGTTTGTCAATTATATCAAAATTAGTGATCACCTTTGCAACAAATACCTCTAGTAACCAGACTCTTAAGCATAAAAGGCATTTTAGATGGAAGTGATCCTGTAACAATGAGTATGAAAAGGAGGCAAAAAAAGGAGGCAAGGGAGTTTGTGATCCCATAGGAAGCAACTCAGAAGGGAAAAACGAAAAGCTACTCTTTTCTATAGGAGGGTAGCTTTAAAAGGCCCAACAGCAAAATGTTCTTCTGGGGATGAAAGTCAAGATATATAACAGGAGCTCAATAAGGTTTCATCAAGAGCTCTTTCAGGATCTTAAAAGTCAAAAAAAGGAGTGGTACAAAAATGTAAACAAAGATACCTTGATAAGGGTGAGTATAAAGAGACTTGTACAAGCAGAAGGAGACAAAAGTCAGAAAGGCTAATGCACAGGCACACTATGAGTCACAACTACCAAGGGAAATAAAAAATGACAATAAGGAAGTTAGATTAATAACTACAAGTGAAGGGATACAGAGTAGACAGATCCATTACTGTAGGAAAGTCTTTTGTTAACCAACAGAGAATGGGGAGAAATACCCGATGGCACAGTACAGACTGAATTACTTTTACCTTAGGCTTCACATTATTTTTAATCAGAATTAAGAACCAGGAATTGTAAAATAGGAAAAAAATAGGGTAAAATGATAAAATAATACAGACAGGTACACAGAATATATTTAGGCTGGCATGGTTTAATGGGATGTACCAAGAACACTTAAAGAATAAAGTAGTAAGCAATTCATACAGGATAGGTAGAATCCCAAAAGGACAAACCGAATTACTAGCTGCAGAAAAGAAACAGTGAGAAGGCATGGTCAGTATAGCTTTGATACCCATAAAAATACTAAAATGAAAAAAGAAAACTTGTCTTAGAATCACACAGGGAATAACAAGAGTCAGAGATCAAATAATTTCAAGTCAATATATGACTTAAAAGATGGCAGAAAAGTAGCAATGTGCAACTTAACTGCCTGAATATAATTGAGCTATACCACATGATCATTAATAGACTAAGGAAGTATGGTTTATATCAAATTACAGCTAAAGAAGCACAGCTGGCTGAAAATACATTCTTGATCAATCATTCTTAGTAATTCACTAATAAGCTAGGAAAAAGTAGAGCATGGCCCTACAAGGGTTTACTCAGGGTTCAGTACTATGCAGTATTTTTGTGATAAAAGACTGAACACACTTGCAGATTTTGTGGAATTTACCAGTCCAGGAGAAGCATTACAGACACCTTAAAGGATGAGGCTAACATGCAACACCCATTTCTCCATTTCCAAAAAAAAAAAAAAAAAAAAAAAAAAAACAAAAAAAAAAAAAAAAAAACAAAAACCACAAAACAGACATTTCATTATTTCTTCAACTAAAAGTGACTGATCCAGCAAATGGAAGAAAACAACCCTCACCTTGCAGTCTTTAGAGAAGAAAGTTTAATACTTTCTAGCACTCTCATCCATCTGGCTTGATAACGTCTCTGAGAAGCAGAATGTTTGATAGGCTCAAGTTCAGAAATCATTCTGTCAGGCAACAGTAACAATAACCTAAGTACTGAGTCATGATTTATTATAAAATTTTGAGCATATAAATTTCAGAAAGTTAATAATAGCTGATCCTGGTATTGACAAATAGATTAACTGCCTAGGCCCAAACACAGGTTAAGAAAGCTCCTAGCAGGCTGAACAGAAATACTCAGTTCCATCACACTTTTGAAACCATGAAGGTTTCAAGCCTCCAGAGACATCTAGATATTAAGTGACATGAAGTGGTTGAAACTGGCATCAAATCAGCTCTGAAAGGCACATAAAGTATACTTTCAAAACCATCTTTCATGTGCTCATTTTCACATAAACAGTGGTAACCTGATGCAAAGATTACCTCACAGAGATTCATGACTACTTGGGGTTGACATCACAAAGCTTCCTTTCAAGCATCAACTGTGTCTACATAATGGCTAGCACCCCAAAAATGTCTCACTTCTCAACCATTAGCAGCAACTGTAAGCACCGTTGTACCTCAAGAAACACATCACTGGCTAGAGATAAGGTCAAATAAAAGGATGGGTTTCGGAAAGAACAAGGTTGTTGCAACACACAGAGCTCAAGATTGCAAGCTGACACAACCAGCTGCTACCAGACAAAAAAGCCCAGAATGAAATGTTGGCTTCTGGAAAACTTTTGTAAGGATTTCTGTCCTATTACTCTGTCTGCCACATTAGTTACTGTTCCTGACATGGAGTATCAGGGACAAAAACATCAAGGTTCTTCCAGGTAAAATGGTAATTGAGCACAACAGTTTTGCCTCCCTAAGCAAGATTTGCACATCTCTCTTCCAACAAGTATATGTTTAAACCATTATCTCCCCTCCCCTGGTTATGAAACCACATCTGAAGGTCAGGTTGTCCTTCACTCATGTAATCAAATTCTCTTTTTCAAGATACCATGTCTCCCTTGGGGCAGCAAATAAAGCAGAGGAAGAAGGGAGCAAAACATACTCTGTATGCAACCTCATGGCTATAAGAACAAATAGGTAATACTATTTCAGTAAGTGAAGAGAAAATCGATTTACAAACTGTCAATTCCACTACAGATTTAGGCTCTTGAAGATTTGTGATTCAAGATTTTAGGGAAGGGACACATTACTTCATGATAGTAATCCAAGCCTTTGCAAAACCTGCAGTTTGAGAAAAAACACACACAGGACCTCAGTAGTTTAATCCATAAAATAAGCAAAAAAACATAGACATAGAAAAAAAAAAGTGACTAAAGCTTTTGAAATTAAACTCTATTATAATTTTATACTGCTCAGATATGGTAACCTGCAGCAGCAGGCTAGAGACAGCACAGTAGATGTCTTGTCACTCATCCTACAACTTCTGTGGTTCTTGGGACCAGTCTGTTTTTGGAATATCAGACTTACAAAGGGCTTCTATCCAGAGCTGTTCCTTTGTTTTCAGATGCTGTACCTCCTAGTCAGCGACAACCTTTTTAAATTTTATAGAGCATGTAACTGTTGTAAAATTAAAAGAAATATCAGCCCACTAATACTTGTCAATAAGCCATCAATTTTCTCCCAAACAAAACAGTACAATGGGATTACCTGGGAGAAAATCTTGCTTTTCAAAGGTGTATGTGTGAGACAGTTCAAAGACTAAGTAGAATATATTCCCCTGAACCCCAGTTCCCCCAATCACTTCCCTATTTCACTCCAAATTCATGTCATGACTGGTAATGTCTTAACTTACAAATCCAAGCATCCAAGGAACTGTTTTAAAAACTACAGACACAAAAAGTGTACCACAGAACAAATAGGGCATACCTGCCCAAAAGGAATTAAATTCCTCCATATTTCTGATTTGTTTCGCATTCACATCCAACCAGAAGTACAGCTGAAATCATCTTGCAAATAAGAAAATAGTTCTATCTTTAATAGTGAAATACTTTTCAACTTTAAGAAGACATTACAATGGATGACCAAGAGTGTTATGCTTGGAAATAGAAAAAGTAAAATTTTCTGTGAAAAGTTAGACTCACATTTTACTCATTAGTTAACTCCTGTTTGACACAAGCCATTTTGGTACCTGCAGTCCTCCTGAGGATACTCATAATAAAGACCTGGGGTTAAAAAAAGGGGGAAAAAAAATGGCAAGCACACACACGTTGGTCTGTTTAGGAGTCAGAACTAGTCCACAGATTAAAAGCCTCCAACCTGCACTTCACACTAAGATAAATGCAAGTACCAATAACTGTGTGCTTACTATGTATAGCCTTTAACATCTATTAATAAAAATAATTCACGGCCTGCTCAATAGACATATATTTATGCTGTGAATGTTAGCACCTAGGTCCGACTGTCTCCTCAAAAAGGACGAGACAGTCAGACCTTTACAGAGAGACCTTTACAAAAGAAAAATGAATGAGAATTCCACAATAAACTTGGAGAAAAAAGAAATACTTTGGCTTGTATTTTGTTTGAGGTTTCTTTTGGTTTAATTTTTTTTAAGTGCCCCTTTACACCTAAGGTGTCATCTTCCAGACACCACAGCAGGTGTGTTCTAGCCCACCCATAGCTTCAGGGATTAATTAGATATTCCCTGTGCCTGCAAGAGACCATAATTTCTTACCCAGTGATTACTATTTGCAGGTCTGTTTGATTACAGGCCTGTTTAATAGCAGTTTCTTCAAAGCTGACCCAACAAACTAAACTGTTTCCAGTGTTACTACCTGCAAAGTTGAAAGAAATCCTTCATTTTTACGATTACTACAGCCTTCTAGAAAAACTGAAACTAGCTTTAAATTAGTAAATTCAACGTTTGATCAACTGATCCCTATTGTCAAAGCTGAAAGCTTTTTGCATCCATTCCACCAGTTCAGCCTCCTGCACAAGCTACATTTTTGCTCATTCAAGGTCTTCTTGCTCTTGAGGTCCTGGTTTAAAGGAGAGGGGAAGGGCCAAGAGCTGTTAAACTCACTGTTGGGAGACATCACAAACAAGAAATTCATCAACAAATTTATTCATACATTCACAAACAAACAAACAAACAAAATCACAACAAATCTTTTACCATCAGCTTTAAAGATGTAACAACTACATGGAACACTTACTTTGAGCAATGCCTTCCTTGAATCCCAGATTTCTGCTCCTCCTGAGCAGGTCAGCACAAAGGCAAAGCTAGCAGCAGCAAATGAAGAGTGGAAAGAAAGGGGAGAGAGAGATGTACCTTCCATATCTAACTGCACTGGGTAGCATCTGTGGAAACATTCCTGTAATTCATCAGATAAGCAAGAAATTCAACTGTCTACATAACTGTTCACCAGAACTGCACAGTGACACATCCTATTTGCCCCTCATTGAAAAAGTGAGACTATCTTCATTTATTTTTCCTCAGCCTATAGTGCCCAATTTATTAATTCCATAGCACCTAAGGTATCAGCTCCTCCTGCAAAGGTTGGGGTTATCAGAAGATTACAGCATTTCCTCTGGAAAAAAATCTTTGAATATTGTCACTTATTTGATTAAGCAAATAGTTGGATTATTCCATAAACAACTCCTTATGGTACTACTTAGACACATATGATTTGTGGAAGTATACACAAACTTCAGTTACCAAGAGACACAGAAATCTGAAGAAAGCCCAGTAATTGAGACGTCTGTGCCAGAAGTTTACTGCGTGCTCTTTCCCTGTAGAGGGTGGTATCAAAGCTGAGGACGGAGTTCCTCTAGCACTGGACAGGTATGTGTTAGCATTAGGATTTCGCAACAGAAAAAATTAATTGCTTAATTGAAATTTCTCTTCATTCTCCCCTGCAGTCAAGTCATTATACAACACTTAACACCACCTACAGGAAATCGGCAGTAATACCTCCCCAAGTAGATAAGCAATTTGATGAAAGAGGGACAAAACCAAACTAGAAATCTCTCACATGCATTTCTATTAAATCTGTAACAATCAGGCAGGGGGGTTAGCCCAAACCAGTAAATTTACCCGTGTTTCCTTTCTCCTGAAACAAAGAGTACCGATGAAGAAAACAAAAAAGAGTTGAAATGTTCATCTTCCTTCCGTTTTTCTGCAACACACTGTGTTTCCTCACACGTCTATTTTGAAATATTTATGGAAAGAAATTATGCACACAAAGCATCCTCTGCTGATCTGCTGGAGAACTGCTTTTCCTAGTGTTTTGATCCCAGATGACTGCTAGAACTTCAACCTAAAGTAAACTTCCTAAAGCAATGCCACAAAAAAAGGAAAGCATTACATATAACCTGGCATAGTAATTTCTGTCCCTTAGATCAGATTCACCATCATTAGAACATGAGGGTAAAGCATGCATTAATCACAGAATAGAATCACAGAACCCCTCAGATTGAAAGGGACCTCAAGAAGTCCCAGATTCAACCTCCTTCCCAAAGCAGGGCCAGATGATAGGAGTACACTCAGCTGAGCTAAATTCCTAATCACTGCAGAAAATTTCTCATACCAGTTTGGACAAAGCCACCCTCAGGACAGTACAACCATACCTTCACTGCAAGGAAGACAGAAAGGGGGAGGTGGAAAAGAGAAAAAAGAGGGGTGGGAGGTGCTGATGAGCCCTACTACCTGAAATCAGGACACATGCGTAGAATCAGCTGCAGTTACCCCTCTGCCACACCCTGAAAGTAAACAGTAAGGTCATTGCAAGTTTGGGGAGAAATTGTTCATTATATGCAGGACATACAATTAAAATTTTTATTCCTTGACAGATTTATGAGAGTTAGATGTTCTTGACTTTACCTTATATAATACAAGTAACCAGATTAAAAACTCCCACAACACCCTAATTGTAACTGTCACGCACACATGCTTGTCCTTCCCATGAGTCAAACCACACTCTAAATCAACATAATTTAGAATTTTCCTCTGCTAAGATTTGTTCCTTTCATTTTCTTTACTACACATTCTTTATTCATTTTTCTTTACTCTAAATAGGCCCAATGATAGCACAATATAGAAAGTTAAATATGTAAATCTTTGCTGGATCAGGACCAGAGAGTTCCCTACCACCATTTAATGCTATTTAAAAACCACTACCCTGTGATCAGCCTTAGCACTTTTTAAATCTTTATTAGAATTGTTCTCAGTGCCTGCAGCTAGTTTTCCCAAAATGTAGAGAAACAGATGCATAGTAAAAACTCTACTTATACCCTGAATGAGGCTAATCAATACAATTCTAAATTGTGTGTTTATTTCCACTTCTTTTAAGGGAAACAGCAAATAAAAAGCAACAACTTGTATCTGGAGGATGGGTAATTATGGACAGCAAGTGTCATTTCAATATAAATAGGGGAAATAAATGCAAATTACACAACACTTAACTCTTACCAATTGGCTGTTAAGTGAGACAATAGTCTACAAGATGTTGTTTGGAGTATCTCATTAATAAAATTCAAAATTGTTTTCAGCAATTACGTGCAATCATTGTCATTTTATCACTGGCCAAAAATAGTCCCTCACTGGATGCTTCACCATATAATTGTATCACAGATTGCCAAGAAAATCATCCTGTCTATAGGAGAGAATTGGAACTGTACCACACTATCACAGATTTGTCACACGCTAGGAAAAGAAAATGATAGTTCAGAGATTAACTTGCTGCTAGAGAAGGCTAGTAAATATTCTTGAGAGACCAGGGAAAGACTTGATAAACAGAGCAACGGGCCACTTTTATAAACCCATTTTAGCAGGTCTAGAAAAGCCTCTTCCAGGCCTTGTTTTCACTTGAGAGGTTTATTGGAGCTGGGTTTTACTCTCAAGAACACCTGTACCTAAACTTTTATCTTCTGGTTTGGTTCATAATACTGAGCACTGCACACCCATTTGTGAATTACTTTGACAAGCTACTCTGCAACAGGTGAGTAAAACATTAGTTCTGCCGCAGCACAAGGTAATAACTAGCCCCAACTGCTCAGTCCCTATAATGGCATGTTTGGAGGGACATAAGCAACAATGAGGTCTCCTGCAACCTAGTACACCTAGTTACCCAACGAAATCAAACACTGTTTCCTTGATTACTATGGAGACTGTGCCACAAGCAGTGCTTGTCTATTTTTACCTACAGCAAATAGAGCCAAAGTTTAGCTTGGGACACAAAAGTCTGGGCAGAAGCCAACATATCAAACCTGCAAGTGAAAATTCCCTATAGCTCCTGGATGTCCCCATCTTTTCTCCTCATACCCTGCAAACCTTATGTTTTTCCACACAAACCCTAGCCCTATGCTTCACATCACACTTCTAGGCAACCTGCAGCATAACCCCATTAGTCCCTTCAGCCTCCCCGAAAAGTCTCATAGACTATCCTTCCCCTTGGCCTTACGCACAAGCTCATATCCTATCTCCTCCTTAACTGTTGCTGGCATGCATCTGTCTTACAGGCACAGAGTTAGTGACAGCCCAATTATTTCTGTGATTTTAATACACTGCAACATCAATCTCCTCAGTTGAAACACATTTCCAACTCTTTATTTTTTCAGGGAGTTATGCCCACCTAGGCAGAAATAGCAACAGCAGAAATAAGCATTAACTAAAATGAGAGCAGCTGGCTACTTCTTCACCTCCTGCACATACGTGGACACACACAGAGAGGCTTGCCCACATCACTGACAGAAGCCACTCTAGAGTGCCTGCAACAATGTAGGCTACCTGAAACTTGTCAGAATTGAAAGATGGAGGTAACTAGGCCTGGCAAATTTGATGAACATTTATTTGGGACCTAATTTTGCCTACAATTTTTTTGTGCGTGTCTTGCTGTACCTTTTATTCTTCACAGTACAATCTGCCCATCTCTGTGCCGTTCAGAACTGCAGCTTCAGGCCACCCTGAATTAAACAGCTCCGTTTACTTTCAGGGGAAAGTAAAACTATTTTGCTTTTTAGATGATAGGTATAATTTACAGGGGAATAGACACATGAAATATATTTGCAACTGAACACCCCCAAGTTTTTAAGTGAGGTCCTAGAACACTCAGTAAACATTACCTGAAAACTCACCTTCTGCATCTCAGTCTTTCATCAGCAGTAAAACTTCCCAGCCTTTGCCATCCATTCCCTCCACATAGCCTGACACATGAAAGAATGTGGGGAGTTTTCCTCAACTGTCACTTACTAATTTTGTGAGATTAAATATGGTCTTATAAATTTTAAGCATGATGAAAATTTGTGTTTGCTAACAAATTTTGCTAAGAGTTTAAATACTTTTAAGAAAACCAAGCACATTCAACAGGATTTTCTAATAAGAAAAACGTAAAAGTACATGTTTTTAAACAAAAATGTGAAGTATTTTTATAACTGAAAAAAATTAAAGATATAAAAATAAACAACAAAATTAAAGGGGGCATATGAAATCAAGGGAGGGATTCATCTCTCCTGTCACCACTCTAACTCAAAGAAGTTAAGACTCACTCAGATGAAGAAAACGTGACCAGCATTCTCTCACAGGTCCAAAAGCACATAAATCTTGGCTTATCAGTAGATCTAACTCCAGCTCTACAAGTGATGGTCCCACAAAAAGTCAATCAATGCTTTTCAGAAGGGACAATCTTAGGCAGCAGTTGAAACTGAAATCCAAGTTAGCTGTGATGTATCTCCCTAGGGGAAGAGAACAGACCAAAGCAGGAGCAGACAGAATAACTGCCTTACAAGGGAGATAATGACAGGTAGTTTGACAAGCACCATACTGACTTTTAAAAATGTTTCACACACACAAATTATGCAATGCAGCTAATAACACAACGGGGGTGGAAGGAGGCTGGAGAAGCAGAATACTGTTCATTCATTCTGATGCCATGTTGTTCATACATTACAGAAGCGTCTGTCTGTGTTTTGACAACCTGCCAGTCCATCACTACCTAAAGCACAAGACTTGCTGTAGGCAACTTGACCCTTTTCTTCCTTTCCTACGCCCTCTTGCTTATTCTAAAGAATATAGGCTCTCCAGTAGCAGCATTTGATGTTTTTAAAGGCAGACTATAGTTTAGGATTATTTTGCATGTTGAGAAAGCCCACAGGCACACTCAGTATTTTCTGTGCAATTGCAGCTAGTTCTCTTATCAGGAAGAATGGCAATTACAGTTTTGTTATTCACATATTATTCAAACTTAGGACTGAAGTGAGTATGGGTCTAGAACATCACCAAAAATCGATACTTTAAGCAGCTTGGAATAAGTAGGTTACTGGGTGTGGACATCGGCCTTGTTTTTTCACTTCTACTTGTTCACATAGTTTTGGTGATAAAATAAAATTGTGCCTCGAAACATAGGTGTTCAGATGCCTTATTTTTCCCACAAGTAGTGATAACTGAGCAGATGGACAAATCGAGATACCTGTCTGTGCCAAGTTCTTCAGTTGCCATTCAACAGTGAGGGTTAGAAGCGTGATGGGAGCTACTTGAATTACGAAACTTAAAATAAGTAAGAAGGCTAAATCACAAACTAATATTCGAAAGGGGAGATGAGAAAGAGATGGGAGATGTGCTTTCTGCCTTTACTTTCTGTACAAACTAGGTACCTTACAATCTGTACCCACAAGCAACCTCAAATAAAACACACCACAAGAAAAAAAACAAACAACAACAACAAAAAAACCCCACACAACTTAGAGCCTTGCATCCTTTCCTCTCCATCTCCTACATCTTTTTAGGCATTACTACATTAGGTAAATTAGTAAAACAGAGAGGAGATAATGTAAGTGAAACAAACAGTCATACAAAAAGGGAGAACTGGGTTCTTAATAGTGCATTGCTTTAGACAGGCTGGCAATCTTGACTGTTGAAGTTTTTTTTCTTCTTCCCAAAATAGGTTTCAGCTAAGCCATTACTTTGCTGCACTCTGAAACCCAATGTTCAACCTGTTAACTGGAAGGGTGTACTGGATTTAAATGGAGTAGAGAAAATTTTGTTCACAGCAGCCTGTAGGTGTTTTAGATGGCTGACCAAAATAGTGTTGATAACTCACCAATATTTTAGCTACTGCTGTGCAGCACCAGAGCTTTTTCTCTGTTTCTCACTCTGCCATCCCAGTGAGCAGGCTGGGGGTGGACAAGAAGTTGGAAAGGGACGCAGCCCTGGGACAGCTGACCCCAACTGACCAAAGGGATGTTCCAGACCATATAACATCATGCTCAGCAGTAAAACTGGGGGAGGGAGGTTTTCTAAAGTAGCTGTTGCTTAGAGATTGGTTGGGCATTGGTCTGCTGGTGGTCAGGGATTGTTTTTGTTTCACTGGTTTTCAGGGTGGAGATGAGGGGGAGGGGTCATTTTTTGTTCACTTAAACTGTCTTTATATCAACTCATGAAAGTTTTCCCCTTGTTTTTGCCCTTCAATTCTCATCCCCACTCTGCTGGAGCGGGGGCAGCAAGTGGTTGGGGGCTTACCTTCAAGCTGGGGTCAGCCCACCACTGAGGGACTTACTAGGTGGCAGTTCTGGTCAGGGAAGATTGGAAGTGGGTTGCATGTACAATTTGATCATCTACTCCTTTCAAACATCCAGAAAACAGCATTTGTTCATTATTACTGACATACAGTTGGATTTGAACTAGAAATTTAGCTCACTGTTGGGTCTGACTAGGAATTGCCTCTCAAATCAACAAACCCTTTTCAAATGCAAGCTTACCCTGATAACAGATTGCTTCTGCCTTCTCCATGCCAAGTACTTTTACAAGAGTTTAAGGCAGAGTTTATAAGAGCTTACTGTCCTGAAAGGTGTTAATATTTAGTCCACACTGAAGAGCTGATTAGTGATTCACAGCAAGTCAAGTCAAAGCTCACTTCTACCAGGCTGTGTGATTTCTTTCTACTACTGCCTACACCGTAACAGCAATAAAGCACTTAATGCTGTTTTCAACACAGATAACTTATTTCATCTGACATAGTCTTTTAAACAGCACAGGCAAAGGCAACTCATGTCCTTCTCACATGTCCTTTCCTCCAAATTATTTCTTTTATACGTATATCATCCACCAGAATAAATGCTGTTATACTCATCCAAGCAAAGCTTATTTTGAAGCCCTAAGAAATTTTTCAAACATCATTTGAACATATTTGAATATTTGAACAACAGTCTAGGCATTAAGCTCAGGACAGTGATGATTTCAGGCAAAAAAACCCACCTCTGTTTTGTAGATATTTGACAGAAAATAACGTGGAAAATGCAGCAGGTCTCAATACTAAAATCTGACATAATTACACAACACCTGTGATGTCTTAAGAATTAGCTTAAGGTGAGAGCATCCTGTGCTCCCTGCTGCCTTGCACATTACAGGTTTTCACTAGGACCAGGCTGTATCAAAAAAACCACCATGGAATAATGATTTCCATCCTTTTGCACTTATTTTGCTCTAGGTCAAGTGACCACAGAGAATTAAGAACCAAGCTGTGCCTAAGAACAAACTGTTATTCACAAATCCAGGGTTTCCTCAAGCAGTCATCCTACCATGGATTTTAAACGACTGAAGAGAGTCATGCTCCTGTGACCACAGAATTTAGCTGAAATGCCATGCACTGGTTCACACAAAGCAAGAAGCAGCAGAGGGGGCTTGTGCATTAGTGTCATATGAATATTCCATACGCCATGTACCTTACTGAGGTACCAAATAACAAAACAGATGCCACAGCCAAGTCCCCCAGTGCTTCATGGAGAAGCCTGTACATTACAGCTAATCCAGAGCCAGCAAAAATGGTGGAACTGCTACAAGAAAAGCACACTGCACTAGCGTAAGCTCCAGGCACTGCAGCAAGGAAGAGGGAAGGCCAGATAAAACACTTGCTGGCATGTCAAGCTGGCAGTCACACTTGCAGCATGAGAACCACTTACCTACACCCAGAAACCACTACTGACCTTTGCAGACACATTGGCACAGAGCTGTCAGTTCAGTCACTTGCAGGATCAGACTATAGCCATATACACCATTTACTGAAGAACAAACACCCAAAAAAAGGCTGTCACAATAATCTGAAAGCAAGGTAACAACCTACGAGATCATTTCATCACTTTTGATCTCTCAGTCCAAGAGCTTCTCCCTACCCATGCCTACAGAGGAGAGCACTAAGCACAGAGCAGGATGAAAGATGCATGACCTAGAATTATAGGCCATTTACCAAAGTTACCTCCTTTTGCCTTTGGGCAGAAACATCCTAAAAGTTAGTGATACAATGACCCAGGTGGTGAATAACCCTTGCAGGGTAAAATTTCCCTATGGTCATAAAAACCAATCCCTAGAGGAAGAGAAAAAGGAGTGGAGATGTTTGAGTAAATATTTTCTTTCTCTCCAATACCTTACCCCATTGAAAATCAGAGACTTGAAGTTTATATCAATGTAATGGCACTTTCTGTCTCATTTGCTTCTACAATAAGAGTAGAATAAACAGCTGTGTTTACAGTTTGCCACTTAGAGGGGGTTTTTTTTATTACCATGTCATACTATTCATGGTGACTTAACATCAAATCCATTTATGTTATTATAATTGTGGTGATAAATTAGAGTACTAATACTGTTTAACCACAGCCCATTGAAGTTTTACAACGCCTTTCACCTGAAGATTTCTGTAGAACACATAAAACTGCTGAATTTTCCTGTGACCCTTGTATAATGGATCCTCTGCTTGTAATACTTCAGACAGTGAAACTCAGGTATTGGAATTTGCAGAGTTACGTGGCAAGTCTGTGCAACTTCCATCTTTATCTCATGGCCTCGGTCCTAAAATCCTTCTACAGGTCCTCTTGCATGCTCTGGAAACATAGGGAGACACCATCTCCTGGATTTGGTAACTTCTTTTCTAGGGCTACACAGCATTTAGAAGTGTTAGAACTACAATTCAAATCTTTTGGAACAGAAAGCTCTCTAGGTGAATGACTACTGATGTAACGTGGTTAATCAGTATTCCCATGTCACAAGCAAGAGAATAAATACTCAGAGTGACACCCTCAGGCTTCCTGCTTCGTTTAAATGTTATTGCTATTGTTTAAGAGCAGAGAGTTGTCCTTTCTTTTGTGTGTGCATGGTGTACACCATAAGAGGACCCTGTTTTCTGCAGATATTTAGCATTTAGCGTGAGATGCAAATAATGAAATCCAATAGCTAACATGATGGAGTCTGTCTGAGAAGCATGAAAAGGCAAAAGAACGCAGGATACAACTCAACTAGTACTAATGAAGCAAGAAAGAAAATGACATTGTATACAAACTTCTGTAAACAATTTCAGTGACCTGTATTTTTTCTACTCCTAACCTGCCCTATTATGAATAGGACATAATCTCATGTAACACGCTAGATAACATTAAGCTTGGCCTTGAAAATATAACAACATTGTTAAGGAGTCTGTTATTTCCCTTTAATTAATGCCCTACTGTGTCTGACAGGCAGCAAGTCTGCATAGCTCACACTGGTGAAATTCAGCTTTGAATGTTGGTTAGGTGTCAGCAAATACTGATTTTTAATGGGAAACAAATGAAAAGAAAAAAATATTATTGGAATCAGATCAGCTGAGCCCAAAAGCTCAGTGATGGCAGTGGGTTAGGAGGCATGCATAGTGAAAATCTGAATACACATGAGAAAGAAGAAACCAATTTTGTCAGCTATGCCAGTTCAAAAAGAACATTTCAGAAGAAGGTAGGCATAAGTTAATAGCCCTGTGTGAATGTCATTCCAACATGTTAAGTCCAGCATGAGGTTAAGCCCTGGCATGCAAAGGCCTCAGCCCTGTGCTGCATTTCACTTCACACATTCTGCCACTGAAAGCTTCTCACTTGCCCACTTTCACTCAGGGCCAGAAAGGGGGTAAACAGCCACTAGCCCATGGAAAATTCAGTTATGACCCAAGCCGTTCACATAAAGAGTCAAAGTGCAGTTTGAAGTACAACTGGTGACTTTGCAACAGCAGAAAGCAACATGGTCTCTTTGCAACAGCAGGTCTTCTTAATGCCACACTCCACCAGAATGCTTTCTGATTTAATTCACATGTGAAGATTGTAATTCATAACAAGCACTAATCATAATACGGATGCCTTTGAACCACTGCATTGGAGAAACTCAGCTACAATTGAAGAAGTACTATCTCCACTCAAAAGCCAGAGAAAATTCTCCATCTGCAGTTGACAAGCCCTCTAAAGTCTATCCAAGAACTACTCATCCTGTTTTCCTCCAGTCAGAGCTATTCTCTGCACCAATTTTAAGAGAATTTAAACAGACAGGTATCTTGTGCTGCATTCTATATGGTACATCAGCCAACCTTGTGATTCAAATCCATCGCTACACACTGCACTAAGGAAAAACGGAATGAGGCTGGGAAAACTTATTTTGCCAGATAGAAGCAGAGCTGTATTATTGACCTGCCAGATAGAAAGAGTCATGAATTTAGCTAGTCCTTCTGCTCAAAGAAACTTGCTACTCATCTTGATCTGTAGTTAAATATCTTGTTGGTGGCACAAATACACTATTAAGTCCTAATACATGGCAACCTATTAGAGTACACAAAAAGATACTAATGAACTCATCGGTCTAAGATAAACAATGACGTACCATCCTTTGACAGCCTGGGATACAACATTATGATTTCATTACATTTTGGGGTTGGTTCCCCCCCCCAAAAAATCTTTACTCTTCTTTAGTGAAAAGGATCTAAGAACTTAGTGAATCAGAAAATCCTGTAGATCCAAAAACACCTGCATCCATCTCTTAAGAACTGGCTGGTTGGGTAGATCTGCTTATTCACATTTTTTTACTTGTGAAAACTTATGGAACTCCTATACCACTAGACTGAGTTAAACAACAGAAGTTCAACAGGAAGCAGTTGCTGTTCTTTTTTCAAAATACTTATCATACTGAAATGTGGGTCCATCTCTCCCCATCTGCATGCATCTGATCCTTTTTGTCAGGGGTGTAGGCAGTATCAGAGTGCTGAAAGATTATAAACAGATTTGAACTGTGCCACAGGCTAGCCCACTGGAATTAATAATGCTTCTTTGCAAGGTACATAATTTGCAGAAGGCTGGGCAGTTTAGGAGACAGGCAGGTCTGTGGAGAGTTTTCCACACCTCTTATAACAGGCAACTGAGACATTTCCAAGTTTTTCAAGTAACATGCAAAGAAACATTCTTTCCAATATATACAGAAAGCTCGCTCATTAGTTGTGTTTATTGGTTATTATTCAAGTGGTTTGAAGTTCAAACTTGGATTAATTTTCATTATTGTGATTAGGTACTAGAGAACAACTCTGCTCAAGTTTGTTGGTAAAGGTAAGAATTCCTCTGTTGCTTTAAGATTTGCATAATTTAAAAGTGTTTAGAAGTGTCATCAACACTAGTTGTTACCAGAAAACTAAATTTACTCTGCTTCCTTCAATACTCTTTCATCTACAGAGTTCATACTGCAGCCAGGTGCGGTGGACATGGCAAAAAGACTAGAGACCTGACTTCATTTGTGTCCAGAGACTATCTAGTTCTTTCAGATATGTTTCACCTACATACAAAATTAAATTCTTCTTGAAACATTTATATGGCTCTGAGATTTTAAAAGTGCTATTAACACAAATAGCGTAGCTTGCATTTCTCTGTATTTTAAATACTGTTTTATCATGGTCTTTCCACTTCACAGTGAAGAATCCCTTTACTCAGTGACATCTAACTCTCAACTAAAAAATACCTGGGAATAAGAGTCATAGGGTAGCTCACTTAACTATGTCAGTGACTAACTAGATAGATGTGGTTATATTCCCGCAATTTCTCTGAAAAGAAAACAAAAATATTTCAACTCATTATGTTTACAGGGAAACATCTCTGTCTCCACTATACATGGCATTCAACATTACTAAGCAACCTGAACAGGCATATGTTTCACTGATACTGACAGGCAGCTGGCACACAGGGAGGTTGATGTCTCGCCACCCTGCTACCAGGCCCACACTAATGCCACAGCCTAGCCTACGGCCCAGCCCTTCAAAAATATGTTGGCATATGTTACATGGGCAACATTCCATTGAAGTCCATGAAATTACTTATTGTTGACTAGCTTGTACTATGACATCTTATTATATAGCTGAGGATAGAATGACAAAATTGATACAGTTGCAAAAATTCAGAATCAAATCCTGCATGGTGCTATCAACTATATACCAGCTCATTGTCATGGTGCAATTCGCCACCCACAATTTTTTCTCCTTGTCCCCAGCTGTAGATCTTCATGTCCAAACAAGAAGAGAAAAAGGTTAGATCTTGCCATTCTTTTCCCAGACACCCATTCCACTTCATTCCCAAGCAGTTTTTTCTCATCATCAAATTCAGAAAGAATTAACTATTTCCCACTATTGTACAGAAATTTCCAATAGACAGGAAAACAACAAGTGTGTGTGGGGGGGAAGTTTCCACAGAAATACAAGAAATTATTCTGATGCTCAAAACACATTTCTCTGTAAAGCTACTGAAGAATCCATCAGGATTTCTTTTCTACACTTAAGATGCTCTGCAGAATCCTTTCCTGCAAAAATGGCAGAACTTTAGTTAAATTTATTTAACTAGAACATATTGCACAGCTCAACCTAACAGATATTTATTGTATTTACACTTATAGAGAACTCTTAACTGCTTTGTAGGATTTTTCTCAGATTGCTGTGGCAACTGCTACACTTTATCATACAGTTACAACAGTTTTGTTTCTTGATCACAACTTGTTGTTTAAGCACCTCTTCTACCCTGAAGTTCTTCAGAAGGAGTTCCTTTCAATATCATGAAGAAGTAGAAACCCCAACACTTCAAATGAAATTGTTAATGAACCAAAGTCATCCTCCCTATCCAAAAATACTGTTTCCCCTATTTGCTCTGTCAGTTGAAGAATGTGAGAACAGCAGCAGCCTCAGTGTGTTCCTCTCTTAGACATACCATCTCTTTTTATGAGTATCAACTCTGATATAGTATCAATTTGCTTATAAACATCATACAGTAACTGAGCTTTTAGGGGAAAAAAAAAATGAAGTGAAGGAGTATAAAGCTACACCAATCACTGCTAATGGATCCCTCTATCCATCTCTGCCTTGAATGCGAGAGCAAAACAAAACACTAAACAGAGTGAGATACTGCTATTATAGCTGGGGCAATATGGAGTGGGGCACAGGGCAGTTACAAGGAACTCTAGCCCAATTAGGGAAGTTTGAGTGTCAGGCTGTTGAATTCCCTATCATTTCCTGGCACCACTGCCTTTAATTAGGCCTTGGATTGATTACTGCCTTTGTTCTCCATTGACCCACCACTGGCTCTGACAGGGGTTGTATTTTCCCCTGCTACAATTAGAAGACAGAGTTCTGAGTGTCAGCAAGCATTACACAGGCAACCAGACTGCTTAAAACTACAGAGCCTTTAGAGGGAACATGTGTTTGTGACATTAACACATGCTTCTCTCTTTAAAGGATACAGTAGGATGGAGTCAGTCCTGCTTCCACAGTAAGTTACAGTTGAGGTTAATTCAAGTTTGCCATGTATTTACATGCAGTATATAAAAAAGAAAAGAAACAAACACAGACCATGACTAGCAAAACAGAATCTACCTTGTTCTGTAATCCAAAATATGAGGAAGGTAAGCAAGCAAGGGTGAAGAGGCTGCTGTCTGAGCATTTCATTTGTAAAATAGCAGCAACTAAACTGGAGAAAGTAATTTTGTATGCAGGTATGTAGAATATAAAGTTTTATGAAAGTCTAGGGCACTATGGACATCCACAGAGCTAAAGTAGAAATGCAAAAATGCATTAAAGAAAGTAGAACCTGAAAGAATGTAAACACATAGAAAATCTGTTTCTGCATTTGTTATGTTTCATAGGCTGGTAGTACTTTGAGTCAACGGCTAAAAGAATAACTAAAAAAAAAAAAAAAAAAAAAAAAATCAAGATCCCCTATGCCATGCACTGTACAAAGACATCTTTTTCCCAATGACAATTTACAGTCTTAGTAGAGAGAGAAAGGAGCCAGGGCAAAGAAGGCAAATAAACAATGGTAAAAATAACTTGTAGGTAGCACAGTTTGTTTGAGGCCATATGATTTGTCTGTGCTACTGCAAGAAAGAGAATTTCAGCTTCTACATAGAAAATCAGCAACTATTCACTGTGCCACATTGCTTTCTGTCATTAAAACACAGGTC
This sequence comes from Athene noctua, assembly GCF_965140245.1. Taxonomy (NCBI): domain Eukaryota; kingdom Metazoa; phylum Chordata; class Aves; order Strigiformes; family Strigidae; genus Athene; species Athene noctua. The sequence continues at coordinate 89,505,369 of NC_134037.1, read as the reverse complement.
CTGGGAATTGAACCACTAGGCTTCCTGTGACTGCGACAAATCATTTCACTCCTCTGTACCTTTGATCTCCAGTCATATATCCCCCAGGGCAGACAAAAAGCTGGAGGATAATTCATTAATATTTGTGAATTGAGTGCATTTTAAAAACTGAACTAATATATTTATTACTAGAACTAAGTCCAGATATTAAAAAAAAAGTCTTAATGCATTTGAATAGTTAAACCGAACATGGGAAGGTTCCTATTGAGTATGATTCTCATCAGTACAAATAGGCAGCTCAGAGGACATTAGAAACTGACAGCAATGAAAAAAAATTGTGTGGTTTATTCCCCCCCCCCTCTTCCCTGGCCTTTTCTCTTCCCATCCCTCAAGACTGGCAAGCTCCCACAGTGCAGGACAGCAGCCACCTGTGGAACCAGAACACCACTAGTCAATTCTGCCAGTGAACCCAGGCAACGAGCCTCTAGAGGATGTGCCCAGGTAAAACAATGGGTATCTAGCACCCATATTCCTCTACCACATCAGTGCTCCCACCACTGCGGCACATTCGTCTCCACTTAGAGAGGAAAAGACATTGTTTGGGTTCGTTTCTCCCTTGTCAGTCCATAGTTACTATTTTGGCCCAAGAGACAGCTGCAATAAGTGAGCTCTCAGATTTGCTCCTTGGAATGGACAGGGGTAGAGAAAGCTCAGAACCATGTGAATTCAAAAGCACACTTGCATGGGGTCTGGGACCCAGGTCTGAAATTAGTCCCACCATCTCTTTAAAATTTGACAATTAGAGGTATAGGTTTATTTCTACCAAGAAGCTTCTGCAAAGGAACTTGTGGGGGTTTTTGTAAGCTTGTCAAAATAGCTACAATTCCAAAAAGGACTGAGACATGAGACAGACACTGGGTATATGGGGCAGAAGTGTTAACAAAAGGGCGGCGGACAACACAAGAGAAATCAAGCAATGGTTTACTCTACTCCTAGGATTCCTTGTACTTGTTGAAACACCTGTAACAGGTAGAATCAGCCCTGTATTTGTATTAAACCCCAAAGTATGATCAGCAGTCACAGTCAGGGAACTTGCAATTAGTTCTTTCTCTTCATTCAGCTGTGGTGGAAAAAAATTAACAGCACAACAGCCACAAAAAGATGGAAATGCAGTTTCTCTTCCTATCTGTTCCCACACCATGAGCTTCAGTAGAAAAATCTTAGCCTACAGGACCACAAGATCTCCTTTAAGGTCTGTGGCTACTGGACAGCTATAACAAAATTAAGGTTTGAAGCGCAGTACAGTGCCCAGGATATAATTTTGAGAAGTACAGTGGTATCCCACAATAAACTCACAGCTCAGGGAGAAACTGGTATTACCAGGATGTGTTATTTTGTGGCTAATAAGTTGTTTTTTCAGTAACCTCCTTATAATTAAAATGCAGATTAGTTAAATTTCATGGTGCTTTAGCAAAAGTCCTCATCTTTCACAATACATGTCCATCCATATTTTGAACATAAATTGCTGAGCCACTGAAACTTTCCAGTTAGCAATCCAGATCTCACAGATTTCAGCCTTGCTGAACACCAAAAGGATAAGGCAGAAACTTTCAGTGACTGAAGATGCTGAATTTCTGTTATAATTAGAGGCATTCATTCAGATATAAATTTGTTCTGTTGCAATTCAGATACAGTGTTTGATTGATTAAGCAGATATTCCTCTTTGCTCATAGGCAGCATGGCAGGGGTGAAGGAGAATACTGAACACCTAAGGCACATGTCTCAGAGGAACTTAACAGCTCATGGCCTGTGCTGACCAGAAACACAGGACCAAGAAGAGCCCCATGCCCTTGCTCCCACACTCCCTCCAAATGCAGAGAGCCCTGCAGTATATGTTTTGTCACTTAAAAACAGCTCAAGGTAGCAGTTCTCCAAGTTGTACAGCTGCAGAAACCTTCCACATTGGACTGACCGTTAAGGAGACAGACAGCAGGGCAGCCCAGTTCACTCAGCAGGGTTAAATCACATCTTTTCAGTCTGTGCAGGGGGAACACAGATGTGTCTATAAGATGCATTTATAGTTTTCAAGCACCTTTCTTGTTGTTACAGACCTTCTTCAGCTGGATGATATTTAATCCACTATTTGTCACTGCAAGTGGTCACTCATGGCTACACTTAAGCAGAGCATGAACACTACATTTAGACTGTTACTACTGTCAATACTGCACTGGTCCGTCTACTTGCATTGTCATACTAAATTCACTGCCCTCAGACCTGTTCTAAGGGTTGGCATTCTCTTAAATAAACTGGCATGTCTGCCCATTTTTCTGTCACCTACCAAAAAAAAATAAGAGGAATGCTAACAGAAGTGTAATAACTAAGACTACACTATATGAAAAGTCTGGCTTTTTCCCCTCTAGTTACAAGTACATTTTTTCATCATGCAGTCATAAACTGTGGGGGAAAAAGTCATTTGCCTGTGGCTATACGTAGTCATAATGTTTACAAATATTCTGATGTCAGATGAGCAGTTCATGTCTTAATTACTCAGCTGGGTGTAGATATTTGGCTCTAGAAAACACAAATAACTCCAGACTGAAGAACACAGGTGAAACAAGGTCTGCTTTACTGGGTAACATTTCAGGCATTACTAGTACCAGAGGTTCGGGAAAGGGGTTGGTTTTGCCAGGTTAGCTCCCTAACAAGCTCAACACAAGGTCAGGAAAGTAAGTGCTGGCATAAGAGACAGGGCAAGAATGTGCACTTTATAGGGTAGGACTGCTGAAGAAATGCAACAGGGGTCCAGAGAGGCTGTACAACCTCTGGCCTTGGAGATGCTTGGATTGCACAAGCCCCAGAACAAGCAGATCCAACACTGAAGTTCACCCTGCTTTGAAGAGGAGGCTGGACTAGGTAACTTCCAGGAATCCCTTCCAACCTAAAACATCTACCACCAAGCCTGGCAGCACTCCAGCTCAGGGGAGCTACACTGGTGTACTATGCACCTTTCCAGTTCCACAGAATTGGATTTGTGAACTCAGTTTGAATTTTCCATCTGTGATGACATTTGGTAAAAGGATGATTAAAAGGGGTGATGAGGGTACAAAACCAAAATTGTAGATTTATTAGCCCTGGGTTTATTTGTAGGTAGATCTACCTTTGCTCTCATGCAGCCAATTCAGCAGGCTGTGGTTAGCCTTATAAAGATTTAATTGTGCAATGTCACCCCAGTTGAGATGGCTTGTTCACATTATCACCTCTGATGTTCGTTGAGAGGTGCTCTTTGATAACACCTAGCACCCAGAGTGAGGCCTGCTCTGAGATACCTGCATACACACTGCTCATTCCCATTTTGGTCAATATTCAAAACTCTTGCTTACACATCTGCTTTTAGTCATTAATGTGTAAGCAAGCTTGCTAAAGACAATAATGTATTCCCAAGGCCCTAACTTCACTTAAAACTGTATTTTCATGATTCTCTACCACCAAATGAAAGAAAATACTGAGGCTTGGCTAAATACCATATAAAAAAAAAAAAAAAATCAGGTCTAGCATGTGGAATTAAAAATTGTTATGACAGTGATTCCAGTTGTAGTTCAACTCCTTTAGGCCAGGCTTAAGAAGCCCTGTTTACAGAACTACCAAAGCCTTTGCAGTTTGCAATAAGTTGTAAGGAATTCACAGCAACTCTGAAAAATCAAGTCAACAGAATTTGGAATAACTTAGTCAACCTGAAAACTGACATGATCCTTCACAGTAAGTTGCTTTCCTTCCTAATCAATAACAAGATTAAAATGAAGGAAAAGAAAAGTCTGATCCATTCTGGTTTACTAGCTCCTGTAGACCCTGGCTACCAGGCAACACAGCAAGCTGTTTCCTTAGGGTTAGAGTTAATTGCTATAATCACAGAGCCAGTGGCAATCCTATCCAGGTGAGTCATTAGTTAGGGAAAAGAAAATTATCACAGGACAGCAGAAAGTAGGGTAGAGAGGTTAAAACAGCATAGAATTTTTTTAAGGGAAAGAGGTGTACAGTGTGTTTGCTGGTTACAGGAAGAGAAACAGCAGTATATAAAGCAAGAATAGGGCTGTAGCCAATTAGCGACTCCATTTTTTGGGCACTCTAACAAGCCTGAGACTGCCTGACAGGATCCTTCAACAGCCAGTGATGAAGGGAAGCACAAACTCCAATATTGCTTCACCCAACACAGGGGAGGCCTCTAACAAATGCTGGAACACCTACAGATACATTGCACCCTTGTTTTACACCCTGTAATTTCACTGGAGTCACTACAGTTGCCAGAATAAAAACAAGAATGGAATCTGGTGCAGGATGTACAGTTTATAGTGAACATAATTATTTTCCAGTTAATTATACATGCACTGCAATATGTTTCCAGTAGATTTTCTACCTTAATTCTCATGCTGGCCTCCAGCTCGCTCACAGCATGCTGCTGGAGGTCTGACATAAAAACAGTATTATAACAGAGCATGCAGGTTACCACAGATGGTTCAAATTAAAGGCAGCCTAACAAGTCATTCCACAGACAAAGAGGCAGCACATCCAGCACTGCCCGAAGTCAGAACAGTGTCTCCAAACATGCCTGCCTCAAGAGACATTGCAGCACTGATGCCCACTCTCAGAATCCGTAGTCACTTGGCTGACATCCAGGAACAAGAGCTACAGGACTGGACTCCCAAGGCATTGGCCAAGCAAAGCAAGCATGTACCGGCAATTCAGCCATCCAGCAACAGTGGGGACAGCCTTACAGAAAGTTATTCCTCTGCATTAGTTTCAGCCAGCATCAGAAGCACTTCAAGAGATCGTCTGCTGCCTACGGGGCTAAGCAACATTTTTATGAAGCCTAGCAACATGTACTGGCCTCTGGTAGGCATCACAAGAAACAAGAAGATAAACAGCTTTGAGGAACTTGGCCAAAATATCTACAGAAGCGGAGGCTGTTACGAGCAGTAGCATACGCTCAAACACTCTTTAATTGTGGATGTTGAAAAATTTCAATGTTACCTTAAAAACTTACTATTAATGTAACAGCCAGCAGGAAAGCAGGCATTAAGTGATTTATCCATGATAGCAAATGTTATTATTTCTTGTTCTTAGCGTGGTTTTTCTAAAAGATGAAGTTTTCACAGAAAGGACTTTCATCCCTGAGATCACTCTATAGAACTGCAGTAAAGCACTAGCCTGGTTCCTCATTCACCTGGCAAAACTGCAGACAACAGACTAGCTTGGGGTGCACTTTCTGCCTACTGTTCTCTGGGTCTCAACCTCATGAGGATTACAGACAGGATTCTAAAGAGATGTTAGGAATACTAATAATGATGCTTATGTTTCGATCAGAAAGAATGTTAACAGAAGAAAGTAATTTTCTTTGCTTGACAAGCATCATGAGAAGAGCAGTGAAAGCAATACAATCCTCAATGAAGAGGAAGAGAATTAAAATCTGAAAAGTGGTATTTCTGCAGTTTAAACCTTGTGAATAATAACAGTAACAAAGAATGTCTGGGGATAGGAAAGAGAGGGAATGCATTTAAGATATCGTGTAAGCCAGTACAAATTGTTACTTATAAATTCTAGACATATTCTCAAGACAAACTTTTCAAAAAGTAAAAAAATGCTTTCACATAAACATTTATTCTCCTCAGGCAAGAAAAACACTGAACAATCTATTCCAATTAATGTTCTAACTAATGAAATGATGAAGGCCCCCTTTCTGTTCTTTCAGATACAGTTTAATAGCATTTATATATTGTCAGGCCTTGCATCATCCATTTGATCTCTGAAAAGGCAGACAGAATACAAAACAAACATTAACAAATACCACATGAATCCAGAATGCCTAACAGCATGCCATTCACAACAGCAGACAGCCAAGGACAATTAAATTATTCATAGATATGAACTGTCCAAGGTAGGAGGAAAAAAAGAAAGAGAATTAATAAACACTCTCTTGAAAGAAAATTACAAAAAACACCCAAGCCCATTAGCAATTTTTTTTTGTTTTTCCTTTGGTTAAACTAACAGCCAACTTCTGGTACCAATCAGAGAATCAGAAGTCAAGGTCTTTCTAAAAGACTTTTTGTCATAACTGGGTAATTAGTTACCGTATATTCAACTGCCATATTCCAATCCCTTTAAGGCCGACAGCTTTGAAATGCAAACCACAACTCCCTTCTTCCTCTCTGCACAGAGTCAGAAGAGCCAGTGCTGAGCCAGCATATAAGAGCTGCTGCAGAATGAGATGGGCAACATTAGCAAGAAAGGGAAAAGCCCATTAGTCAAGAGCACAAGCACGTAAGAAACTTGGACTCCGTTTTATGCAACTAATTAGTTCACCAAGTTATACTGTATCTCCTCAACTGTAAAAACAGAAGCAGCAGACATTTTACTGAGATGAGATCTATGCATGTACTCCAGTAATGGGCACATTAATGTGAATATTTGCCACTGTGTGAGTTCTGTGACTTCAAGCAGCATCGAAGTGTTACAAACCACTTGATTCTACCTCTAGGAGCATCTGTCCTCTTCCACTGAGTGATTAAGAAAGGTCTTTTCCTATGAAAACTTCTGTGGGGAAAGTCCCATTCCACATCACAAGCAAATATTAAAAGCTTTTTACAAAAAGCCAGTAAGACAGACAGAAATAGCCTGAGGGCAAAGGGTAAAATAGCAAGAAGCCCAGTGCTCCAATAGTCAAGCAACAATTCAGGAGAGGTGCAGCAGCAGGGTGGAGCAGACAGCTGTGCACAGCCATCAACACCACAGCAGGGTGGTGCGACAGGACATATATCCTCACCTCAGCTGCACCCAAACTCCCTGTTGAATTTATTTATGTTGCCAGGGAAGGCAAACTTCAACTAGGGTGCTTGTTAGTGTAATCTGGTAGCTAAATTATGCATACATGGTAAATCCTTCTGCCCTGACACACAGTGTTACCATTCTGCTTCTCTGTCATAGGTTACCACTTTATAGCCTTGCAGCTAAACCCACAGAAGTTCATTTCTCAGAGCCCCGAAGTCTGATGTACTGTCTGGAATTAAGAAGAGTAGGGAATTTATCCAGATCTTTATGTACTGGGAGTATATGCCAACTACCAAACATCGGGGTTTTTTGAGGTTGGCCAGAAATTTTACCCCGATCTCAAGAGACCTTTCCATCAAAGCTTAAGTTACCAAAGTTTCAGTTTCAATGAACATCGCCTCAAAGTAGTCAAAAAAAATACATATTGAAGAAAGTCAAAGAGCAAATCCAATTCATTCCATGCATCAGTGATGTCCAGTGGTAACAAGGAAAAGATGAGAGGCTTTACTTCAGTGCAAAATAGATTTTCAGGCTGTCTCACTGCCTTTTGAAGACAGTAATCATGATTCTTCAAAAAGGAAAAGAAAGAATCCAAGACCTTTACCTTTTCTTTCCCAACCACCACAACCTCTACTAAAACCACCACAACAAAATAAAACAACAAAAACCAAACCATGCTGATTACTTACCTTAATTATACATGTGTCTGGCCAAAGAACAGAATACATAGAACACATTTCATTTTAGGCTTCCAGAAGTAAAGACCTGTTCTTTACCCTGAAAGCCATTTTGTCCAATTTCAAAAAGCTGTATGGCTAATCAGTGAGAGGACACTGGGAGTTCTGCAGCCATTGCTGCAGAAAACAGTGCAGAAAAAGAAGTATATACACACATACACATATATGTACACAAAGAGGGCAAATTCATATAAAAGCTGCACTGAAGCAATGAATCCTATCCTCTCATTTCATATGGAGGTGGGTAAATAATGGCACAACAGAGATTTCATTCATGCAGAGGTCTAGGGTGTGCTGGGAAGTCTCAGTCTGACAATTTGCTGCAGATGCTTGCTTAGAGAAGCCATTTATCAGTGTCACCCATGCGCATTACTACACACTGCTTCCTCAGCAGCATGATTCCACACCAGCTTCCCACATAGCACACCCTGGTCCTTGATATTTCAGGCACAGAAATAGCCCTTATCTGGGCCTTAGCAGTGTGTGCTTATTGAAATGATTCCTATTATCCAAAGTGCACGCATTTGGAGTAGGAAAGGGACCAAATTTATTTCCTTTGCTGCTGAAAAGAACAGTAAATTAAGAGAAGTCACAACAGTTTTCCTTCCTCTTCTCCCCCTCCTCTTTATATGCCTGTTTAGCTCATTCCTTATAAACAGCTAACACAAGTATTAACATCAGCAGAGCTGATTCCTGGAGGATATGGGCATCTTGGATGTTTCATTTCTTGTTATACTTAAGTGGAATATTAAACAGGCGAGACAGTGGCAGACCAAGCTAGAAAGAGCTAAGTAACTAGGACTGACAAAGAAGGTTGGCAATTTAAAGCACTTCAATCTGTGAAGTGCTTCATTTAAGGCCATCAGTGCCAGTACATTCAGCCCTCATATATACCCCTCCACCTTTAGCTCTCCTCTCACACCTTAAGTCTTTTCTATTCTCTTTTTAAATTATTAGGAACAAGTATTACTATTTAATAGCACACCCCTAGAGTGTCCAGTATAACAATACTACAGAATTAGTAAGATCAACACCATAAGAATTCAAATTAATCTGGAAATCAAACATTTTTTTCCTTCAGAGACAGGCACTGGGAAAGGAGAAGCCAAGCTGAATTCATAACTATTGCTGATGCACTAAAATGTACGTCATGTATTTGCTATGTTGGCTGAAACTGTTAGTGCAGTGGGTTAAGTCCCTATTTTATACCAGGTCTCAAGTATGGAACATACAGGTCTTTGTGACTGGTAAACAAAAGAGAAACAAATTGGATGTAAGAAAGAAAATCTAGTTACATCCTTAGATCGCAGGGTGCACCAGTACCTTAATCTTCGGAAAAACCTAATTTCAGAATGAAAAATGCTGAGGTGCATTAAACCAAGGCAATTTTGCTTTAACTGCCTTCTACTCTTCCAGCTGCTTGCTGGTTTCTGTTTTGAGAGAGATCAACAGATAAAAAATTATAGGGAAGGCTTTTTTAAAAAGAACAACAAAAAAAACAACCCAAAACAAAACACAACCTTCATATAAATTGTTTCTGTAAAGCTTTAAAGACATCAGCAATGAGGTCAGCCTTTTAAAGAACTCTGGTTTATCACACACTTCTCCCTGCTCCCCCGGTGTGCCACCTTTCCCATAGAAGCACTTCTTGCTGCCTGGACCAGCCAAAGCACACTTCATTCCCCACTTCATTTCTGTCTCCATAGCCTGTCTTCCTCTCAAAGCCCTGTACTTCTCCTTGTAGTGGGTCTTTCCTGTTCTCACAGCAAATTGTGTCTTTTAGGACACCAAAATGTATTGGCCAATCTGTTGTAAGTGCTACCCTCAGCCCTTGCAACTTTAAAAATTAACAGTGATGTTGAAGGCAAACACTCAAGGGTTCACCGGCCAAGAAAAGGATAAATGAGAGATGTGATCAAATACCTCTAACAATTAAAGATGATTGCAGTGGGAAAGGCAATTCTGAAAATATTTATTTATTTTCTAATATCAGAACTCTCAGAACCAGATCCCAACTGTTCATTTAAAATGTGAAGGCATTTCAATGAACTGCTTGCCTCATCTCATATTCCTCAAACAGCCTCTTTGCAGGAACACCGAATCAATGACTTCACAAAAACTAACTCTGCAAAATCTTGCGGAGCCTTGTTTTCATGGTGATGGGATAGTGTACCCAAAAGCTCCCTTAAGCCAGTTTCTTCTCTTACCCACACCACCCACCATAACTTCTCCCACCTCTAAATCTATACCAAAATCCACAGAATTTTTGTCAAATCCGTTATTCAAAAATGGATTTGACACACAGGAAAAAAGGAAGTCTTATTAGGCATGCTAAAAGAGCAGCTCTGGATTTAGGCTTACCACCCATGCTGCAGAACTGCTTATAAAGCCATCACTAATGGCCTTCCAGCTACCCATCATTTCCCCACATTCAGTCTGCCCAGACAGCTAGCTATTCCTTTCTTACAAATACCATTTTAATTGCATCTCCCACTTTGTTAGCCTTCTCGACCTCCAGTAAAAGCCATCTACAGTCTAACAATCTTTTAAATCTGACACTCACACCGACTAGCACACTAGCACACTTGTATGCCTTCCTGCTAGGTTCACATGTGTGCAGGCTTATTGTCAAGAATTTCCATTAGAAATCTAACGAGTATGAGCTGAAATGACAGTTTTAGGACTAGTGGGGAGAGAAAAGGGGGGAGGGAGTGAAAAGGGAGAGGTGAATAGGGAAGAATATGTATGTGTATTGCAAATGCCCCCTGTCACCAAAGACTTCATTGTGCTTTGCTGGTGCCAGGGCTTCTCCAGTCCCCACACCTCCCTCCGAGCAACAAATGCCAGCCGCACAGCCTCAGCCACTGTTAACTCTTCCTGTGGGAACACTGCCAGCAATTTCAGCAATATTAACCCTGGGAATACTAACATGATTTAGAGGACTTGTTAAATTTTAATGATACCATTAGAAGAGAGGAAAACACACAAGTCACAACTCCCAATTTGGTGCATTTGGCTGCTGAATAGGATATTAATGTTTTTCTTTGCCTGGCACTATTAAATGAGCAGTGAAACTAATAGAGAAATGAAGAGTAATGACTTCTATTCTTGCTGTTCAGTGCTTGCTTAAAGCCAAGCCTACCTTATTGCCCACTAGGCTTTCTGCTGGAGTCCATCAGGTGGATGGAGTAAACGGGTAATTCTTTCAGCAGGTCAGAGGTTTATTTAGCTAAGAGGCACAGAAAAATAAAACTGTCCAATTGAAACAGTAGCATACAATCATTCAGGCTATCAGTTGGAAGGCAGAAGCCCACTCTCCTGAATAACTTCAACATAATCAAGTCCAAGTTTGGCTTTGGTAAAACAGGAGATTGCCCAAGTGACACTTACAGAAACCAGAAGAGAAACATGCCAAGGCCAAGTTCTGCCCCACTTTTAGCAAAGAACTCCAGAGCAACTGTCTTCTTCAGCACTGTAGGAATCTCTTTCATATCTTCAAGTATGCCTATGACAAAAGGAATGGACAATTCCCAACAGAACCACAGAGCGGCCCACAGAAAATGAGGGACTGTATTCCTGAATCCTCATTTATCTTAAGTTAATTATGAGGGTGGGAGAGAAAGAGTGAATGAAATACACACAATTTGAGGAAAATTAATTCCACTGCTGAGGTGGGTCTGCTCAGACAGTTCTGAACAAAGTTGAAACCCCCAAACTACTGACTTTTCACTTTTTCTTCAGAAAAAGGAAATATTTACTGTGGTGGATGTCAAAGTCTCCTTTCATTTGCTTTTCCCCAAACATTCATGTGAGTAGAATTTTGTTCCCATGCAAGTCCATGGAATAGAGAAGCTGTTGTGAATACTCAGGTGCAAATAAACAATCACATCAAAGTATTTATGATTTAGGGGGCATGGTGAATATGTTAGAGTAGAGGCTTGTTATTAATAGATCACAGAAAATCTGCAGGTTGAAACACATTTGTAAAAATCAAATACATATAAAGCAAGTTCCATTTGAAGCTTATCTGGAAGCCAAAACACTTAGACTGTATTCCCAGTTTAAGGTTTTCCTCAGACACTAGGGCTGGATGGATACTTTACAGTCAAATTGCACTGGATACAGATACCCTATCTCCAGCATACGCAGTTCCTCTGACACACACCACCAGCAAGAAATTTAAAATGTTTTCCAGAGCCACACCCACATTGGCTTGCAGTATTTTTTTACTAGAATAAAATAATTTTTAAAAGGCATTTGATGCTCTTTTCCCGAATCACCAAATCCATTGAATAAGATCATTAACCAGCCACTAACAAAGCAGACACCATAGGGCCTGCAAGTTAAGTTCTCCTACTTGTAGGGCAACAAAGTGAGTGGACTCAGCTCTATGTTTCTTAATGGGAAGGCAGGACAAGTTTAAATATGCAAGACAAAAAATCTTATACCAACACAGGATTTACTTACGTGAATCTAGAAGTGTCCAGTTCCTTCAGAGGAGAGGGAAGTCTTTAGATTTCATCTTGAATTGTAGACCAAGTCCAACTTAATAATCCATCAGTTCCCTCAGGTCTCTCAAACAGAAATTCCTTGGCAATCTTTTTTTTTTTTTTTTTTTTCCCCACAAAGACTACTGCTAAATACAGTTTCAGAGGAAAGCTGAGAAAAGGATACCAGTCTGAAGGTTTCTTCAGACTGAAATCTTCTTTCTTCCCTCCCAGAAAATATAGAGTATTTTACAATATATAAGAAATGCAACTATAGACTATACGATTTAATAGTACAGATTGAACAGAACAGCAGGTCTTAGTGACAACTAAAAGTGAACACAGTTGAAGATGAAAATAAATTTTAAGAAGCACACCAATGCTGGAATGGTAAGTAGATTTTAACAGCTTTACCGCACCATATTATTTCAAGTAAAATATATTGAATTCTGATACTATAACAATAAACCTGAGTTGTAATTGAACACACCAATTTCTTAAAACTGATTCTTTTGTATAGCTGGTATCGTATTTTTCTTTACTTTCTCTTCCATGAAGTAATTAAAAAGTAATCCCTATCTGTACTAGTTACAGCTGAGGTTACGGTTGGATGCATTGTGCTGCTCTCATCAGTACCTTTCTCATCAGAGATCACTGGCTCCTCACATCTGCTGTTGTAATAGCACATCTCGTCACTCCCTGACCTTTCAATCAAAAGGATCTGAGTTTAGAAAGCAGCGCTATTGAAAGTGTTTGAACTATCTATCATTTTGATAAGAACTAAGGCAGGGAGCAAGCACCACATATTCACACTGGAGACCTGCAGGGATGCTCACTTATGACCTTCAGGAGGCCAGGATGTCTTAGCCCTGCTCAGACCAAGCAGTATGTTTAACTGCTGCTTTAAATGCATGCAAGTATTCCCTGGTTAGAGGTCTATGATAGGCAGAGCTGTGGCCCAAATGAAATCCTGATGTTTTCACTGAAGTCAGAATCCCCTCACTAGGGCCAATTTCATGTAAGTCAATAGACTTGAGAATGTTCAGGTCTGGACCTCTTCTCTCTCCCCCTTCCAACTTCTTTGCTGTTTTCATAAGTAACCAGCAACAGTTCGTGTTATACAAGGAAAGGAGTTTTCAGTATTTGACATTTCTTGCAGGATCTTTTGAACAGCCTCCATCCCAAACTCAGAATGGTCCAGTCACCATTCCCCTGCCCTATTAAGTGTCTTGTGCTGGTCTGTGCTTCTACTCGGAGAAACCTCAAAAACACTCTCATCAAAACATTACTAAGCTATACTGTAGTATCATCTGAAGAGGGGAGTGGAGAGAAAAGAAGCATAAGCAATTGCATATTATGGTTGAAGATGCTACAAGATATTACAACTGTACCAAGAAGGTGTCTCATTATATATTTCAGGTTTCAAAACCAAAGATATAGACACAGTTCTCAGTAGCTTCATTATTTATTTTTTTAAACCCTGGATTAATGTAGGACGGTTGCATAGAAGACAATAGAAAATAAATTTGGACAACATAAGTCATTGGGGATTTGAGTTCCGTAAACCTACAAATATGGATGCAGCCACAGTGTGATCATCTAAAAGAACCTTGCTCCAACAACCACTCCATGTTAACAGAAGCTATTCAATGCAACATTGTCATGTCTTTCAAATGTGCAAGCTGAAGCTTCCAAAGAAAAGCAGCATTTCAATGTGCGACTGCAGCAGACTGCTTGCAGTTACTACTTTAGCACTGCTTTCTAGAAGAGCAATTAGCCTTAACTGTTGTGACTTCCATCAGTGTCACAATGCAACCAAAATTTGGTCCAATAATGGGAAAGGCTGTGAGACACTTCTAGAAATTTCCACTCTTAGGATACTACTTTATCAGGGTGTTATTATATACTACAGCTTACTTAATTCAAAGTAAATGTGCAATCTGCTTTTCTGCAAAGTTCTTGAATTGCAGCTTCAGCAACAAATAACGTGGACTAGGAATTATTTATCCAGTGGCAGGGGAAAGCCCATATGCTTGTATTCCTCACATTTTATTAATATACATGCCTCTCAAGCTACAACATGACACTTTCCTAAGATCTAAGCTAGCAATTTAAGCAATTTAACTTAAAACATCTCTCACACTTTTGACATGCAGACCACATGTCACAAAACACTGCAGTTTCTACTACATCATTATGTAGAGCATGACAGTCAAGTTTATTGCGGTGGCGGGCTGCAAGTTCAGTGCTTGGAAGCACCCCAATTATATGATGTCAAAGGCTATGTGCTGCTGATGTGGCAAAACCGCAATGTCTTTCAACCCTACGTACACAGCACTGCAACGTTCTAATAATCTGCTGATGCAGGCGTGAATCCCATTACATGCCGATGGCCCATACTGGTAACGTGGGACATATTTTCTAACATTGTCTGGGAAATCTAGCATGGGCTATCTTTCTTCCTCCTCCCCTTCCAAAATTATACCCCAGAATCCTAAGTTTCTTATACAAGATTGCTACGGATGTTGCAACATTTACTTCTAAAAAAATAAGACTATATAAAGATACGAGGTGGGTTTAGAGGTCGGTGCAGCATTAATGACATGGCCCATATAAAGCACCTTGAAGGAATTTTGTCACTTAATAGCCTGGCATGAAAAGGCCAGCTACAGACTAAGCATTGACTGTGTATTTCTGAATGAACAGCGAAGTCTCTGTAAAAAAAAAAAAAAAAAAAAAAAAAAAAAAAAAAAAACCACACACACACAAAAAACCCCAAACAAACAACAACGAAAAAGTCAAACAATTTGATCAAAATTATGCTCCTCCCTAGAGATTTACCTCAGATAAAATGTCAGTAGTTCCCCCATCCACTCCACCAGCTCTGGCTACAGTCTAAAAGTATTTTTTTTTCTGATAGGAAAAACACCACAGTCTCAATTCACTAAGTATAATCATAGGCCTGTTCCTAATTTCCAGGGCACTCAGTAATGGTGAGCCTTTTAATCCCATGGAGAAAGCTACAGAGCAAACAGTTTTGACAGCCTCCTAAAAAGCAGTCTTTAGTGTACAGTATCTTCGTCCTTACCTCTAAGACATTTGCAAGCTTGAAAGAAATATTTATATCACTTCACATGTTGACACTGTGGATTGCAGCAGCAAGACAGCAAGACTTCCAGCTGCTTCTAAAAAAGGGTTTCCATTAATTCGTCAGAGGTGAAGGCATATCCATTTGTCTCCTCTGGACCTCTGTAAACAGCTGTAATTCCAGCGCAAGTAGCTTGTGGTTTCCCAATTTGCCAGGAAACATACAATTGTAAGAATGAGTTATGCTAAATGTTTGGGTATTGTGACCTGTGATGCAACACAAAAGAATGGTTGTTGTTGCCTAAACTTTAATGGAGTTAATCCTTCCAAATGCTGACAAATTACTGCCTCAGGCCATTTAAAATCACATTTCTAATGCAATAATCCTATCTGCATTACAATGAGTTGGGATGAAATGATTAGGTGCCTGAGATTTTTTGCACAGTGAATTAAGTCACCATACAGACTGGCCGTGCTTGTTCACAAATTAAAGGTCTGGACGGAAATGAAATTCCATTATTCTGCCACTTGCTAAGCTTTGAGGAAAGGTTCATTACTGTCCTGTCTCTACTGGGAATGTTTCTAAAGTGGCTACAAGCTAACAGGAACCTAGTTTTCACTAGGCCAGTTTCAGGGCTTTCTTCATTATTAATAATAATTAGTCAAGTCTTTGACTACTGAATACTTCAGAAATAGAAAAGGCTAATTCAACAATATGCAAGCAAAATATGACATAGAGTGTCAGGAAATCTGAGGGAAAAAAAAGAAAACAAAACTATACCCTGAATGCAAGTCCTTTCCTCTTCATAGACACACTGTGCTAAACCAGAATTTACCTATTCATTATACTCAGAAGTACTGACTTTTTAGCCGGGGGACAGTCCAGAATATAAACCACCTAACAACATCAGTGCTATGCCTCTCTAGCATTTAAAATACAGTATCCTTACTTCCTGACCCATTCACAACATGCCCAAACAGCTATTCAAGTCTACACATTCAAATTACCTCTTGGTTTAAAGGCTCTATTCAGAATTTTTGAAATCCCGTACTAACAAATCTATAATCGCCAGCTTGAGACTATTGTTATTAGCATTCAGATGATTATTCACACACAATATAAATTGATACACATAAATATAGCAACTCTTCAAACTTAATGATCATTTTTTTGTTAGATGTCTGCGAGGTTAGTGTCCCATTGAAGCCAGAAGATATCACAGGCAACCAGATTTCACACAAATTCTGATAAACAGGGAGGGAGTGTGATGCCATAAACTTCTATGCTAGAACTTTGTCTGATGCCCTTCTGAAAATACGGCCTAAGAAAAAGCTTTAAAAAAAAAAGGTCAATATTAGTGATTTTTGAGACAATCCTTATCATCATGCAAATGTCTGATGCCATAACAAAAACTCCACAAACAATTGCCAATCAAATGCTCTAAGATCCTCTCAGTTACAAAGTGCAATGTGCAACTGTAACAACCACCTGTGCTAATCATTTCCCACAGGCGTGCTTCGCGTAGGGGTTACAATAAGATTTAATTCTCATAAAATATAACCCCTCGTATGCACATAATTGCTGTACGTCATTAAGTCACATCTGTATCACAAGAGGGGGAAAAAGAAACAACAAGCTTTTAGCATTTTTCTTTTTGTAATTGGCAGGGAACTTTGGCATTTTAAGCGGTTAATACAAAGTAATGCAAGTATAATTATATATTCCTCACGCTTGTGCCTCACAAAAAAAAAAAAAAAAATCCCAAGTTTTCACCCTGTTGACATATTAGGAGAGAATGCTTCTATTTAAAACTGAAAGCTCAACACCTCAACACTAACAATGAGCTAGTCAGAAGCAGTTTGCTCTAAGTTAAGTGTGGCTTTTTCTGTATCAAATGAAAAGCTTCAGTACATAGTTTCATGCATAAAGCCTCGTCTGTTTATGCAACAATTAAGTATACTATTACACTTTGCAGATATACACAAATCTTTACATGATTGCACACTATAGAAAACATCAATACAGCTTCACATTTGGATAGGTTACTGCAGATTCCACTATCTGCTTCTAGATATGTGTCAAAACACAGATACCCTCATATTCTGCTTGTTCTGCAACACAATACCCCAGGTTATATGCATTGCTAAATACAGTATAAATGTGAAACAGGTGCCACAGACTATATTTATAATGCTAATGAAATCTCTAGGCTGTCTTCAACAGCACCAACAAAAATCACATAAGTCAGCTAGATCTGGCTGACTAGAAGATGACGGATACATTTTAAACGCTCCATTTAATTGTTCTAATAAAGGCATGTTGCCAATTAGCTGTGTCCTACTGGGCACCACGGTCTTGAGTTATAAGATGCTTTGCAAGGTCTGAAGGGAATACCCAGAACCAGGAATGTGATCTCCTTATTCCACTGAACTCAGTGACAGGATCAATTCTACCCCAAAAAAACCTATTCCCACAGCAGCAATCAAGAGCAGACCTCAGAGGACCCAGAAGGATGCCAGCTCCATTAACATGGCGTGGTAGACTCCAGCCTCAACCCAAACCAAAGTAAGTTTTCCCCAGATACGAGAGGTTTTCACATTCTTGCAAGCGATCTTTTACGTCAAGATCTTGCCCTCAGCAGGCAACCCCAGCGCGATACCATGGCACACACCTGCAAAGGTAGCTCATAGGCCCTGGCTGAGCTGGCAGAGCCCACGCCAACGCCTTGTTTACCCCTGAACAGACACTGATAGGGCTAGCCCATGGATGCCAGCAAAAACAAATTTGCAAGACCGGCAGAGTATACCTGGTTCAAAGAATCCAATGGCAGTAGCCATGATACTTGTACCCCTTATTGCCTAGACCAAAGCCTCACTATGCTGAGCAGTGTTTGCGAAGGCAGAAATCGCAAGCCCAGAAAGTTCTTAATGGTGGTAAATAAACCAGAAAGGATGAGAGAAAGGGATGCTTCTGCAAATAGTCACAGTCAGGTAGCACCCACCTGCAGAAGGGAACGGTGTGCAAAAGGCTGGAGTACCTCGACAGGATTGAGCCTGCAGGGACTATTAAGCTTAGCAAATAAGGCAGAGGGTCACCTTAGCCTTCAAAGACCACCTTACTTGTGCCTCCCTCCTCCCCCCAAAATGCACACACGGGATAGCAATGGGTTTTATAAGTGGTACTCCCACAGAACTGGAAGGTTTGAAAAGCAAGTGTAGGAAGAAAGAACATAGATAAGGAGGCTAAAAACAGAGAAGTAAGGCTTACTACTGACATGAGTAAAGGTTGGTCTGTACAACACCATCAGCTAAACCATGCGAAGAACAGAACAAATAGCAATAGTAACATGAGGGTAACATCTCCTTAAGATGGTGGGCAACGACCACCACTATTACAATAAGAGAAGCCTGCACAAATCTTTACATGACTGTAAAATCTGTCGATTTCTATTTAAGACTCTGCAAGGGATACAAAGCCTTGACACAGTTTATCCTTCCTCCACCCCCAACCTCAGTTACTCTTATGGCTCCCATATCTGTACCAGTAGTTTCCCATCTATACCCACAGCTGGTAATCGCTACCAAACCACACTGCCTTAAGTTTGTGAGGATTTTGCCACAGGGCCAAATCAACCATGTATTAATATGGTTAAATTGACTATTAATTTTGGTGGTTCCACCTTTCCCTTTCCATGAATAACTCAGTTAAGCCAGCCGTCGAGAGAAGGTAACAACCAGCCCTTGAGTCTTTTGTTCAAGAGAGCACCAACTCCCTCACAAAGGCACATAAATAACTAATGGAGAGTACAACACAACAGCAATACCAGGGACCCTTTCTCAGCAGTCAGATCTTTTCCATGATACCTCTTTATCGTAACCACTAACGAAAACTCTTTGAAGTGGAAGAGTAAATATTACCATTTGATAGTACCTGGACCCAACAGGGCAAACAAAATTGCATTGTATTACATCCTGGGAGCTGCAGACCCATTCACAATACATCGCTCACCGGTTGCTATGGAGGAACCCAACACTTACTATTTTGGTAGCACGAGGTCAGCCAAGGGCTGTTAGCCTTAACCTTTATGTGTACAGCAAACAGGGAAAATAAAAAACAACGCCAAAGAAAACAAAACCAAGGAATTCCAGAGTATGCCTTTGGAGGTACCAGATTCCCCAACAGAGTCAGAAAGCAGACTTCCAACTCTACCCATGATCAGTCAGCTCTTAAAACCTGAGGTTAGGTTTCAGAAATGCTTGTGTGCTCTTTAGGCACAGGATTATTCAACCCAACACTCAGGGTCCAGCAGCTTCAAGTATTTTTACGTCTTCTTATTAAAAACAAACAAACAAATTAAAATCTGGCACTTCTCTGTAAGAGAGAAGCATCACCAAGTCGTCCTTACATTAATGACACCCGGGAGAGCTGGGTTCGATGCCATGGTCTGCCACAGCCTCCCTGGGTGACCTTTGGGCTCACTCAGCATTTTAGTGCCACGCCTGAACTTGGAGCTACAGGAGGGTCTTTCCTGCACCTGGCCCTGCAATGGAAGTCCAACCCACGGGCAGCAGAGCGAACGCACCTTACCACTAAGTTGGCTTCCAAGTCTCAGGATATTTTGTAACCCCATCCTGTGGGGATCAGAGACAGCGAAAGGGGAAGGGACCAAGGACCCACCCGACTGTCACCGATGCCCCCCGAAGCCTGTCAGCCCTCCGGAGACAGAGGCACCCCGTTCCCCATGAAACAGGAGGAAGGGATGGGAAGAGGGAACAAGTTCAAAAAGGTGAGAACCCAGAGAAGCGCCAAAACCCTCAGCCGTGACACCGGCAGAGGAGAGCCGAGGTGGCCGGCAGCCCCAACGGCACAGGGGTGCCCCCGCTCCGCCCGTCCCCGCCCCGGCCCCTCGCTCACCTTGCTGCTGACGGGCCCGGGGATGAGGAGCTTCAGCGCCTGCCTCTTCAGCTCCGCCAGGCGGGCGTTGCAGTGCTCGCACCACACGCCGCGGTCGGAGCCCGGCGAGGAGCCGCCGCCGCTGCCGGAGCCCGGCGAGCCGGTGCCGAAGCCAGGCGAGCCGCCCAGCGAGCCGGGCGAGCTGGTGCCGATGCCGGGCGAGGCGGGTCCCGGCGAGCCGGTGAAGGAGCCCGGCGAGGAGGTGCCGGAGCCGGGGGACGGGGTGCCGGAGGAGCCCAGGGCAGAGCCGGCTCCCTCCGGCGCGGGGCGACTCCCCGCCCGGGACTCCTCGTACGCCTTCCGGTACCAGCTCTCGGGGGAGAAGGGGGCGGCGGGCTTGGTGGGGGAGCAGGGGTCGGTCACCTGGAGCGGGAGAAGGAGCAGCGGGTCAGGCGGGGGGGCCCGGCGGCGCCGTCAAGTTTCGCTCGGACGCTCCGCGCCCGCGGCGGCCCCCGCGCCTCGCCCGTCCCCCCGGGGCGCCCGCAGCCGCCGCCGCCACCCCGCGCCGCGCCGCGGAAGTTGAGCGGGGTCGGGCGACAGCCGGCGGCGCCGGTAACCGCCGGGCGAGGGGCGCGGGAGCCCCGGCACGGCTGCGGTCACCGCTCCGAGCCGCCCCCCCGCTGCCAACTTACCCCGTATTTTCTGCTCCGCGCCGTGACCGCGATCCTCTCCTTATTTCCAGCCACTGAATTCATGGTGGCTTCGCAGCGCGGCGGGAGAATTTCCGACAGGTTTCCCAGTCCGCATCCGAAGGGAATAGCCGGTCCCGGGAAGTCCGCCGCGGGGCGGGCAGGCTGCTCCCTCCGCCGGGATCGCTCAGCCCCGAAGCGCCGTCAGTTCTCGGGAAAACGCTTGGGGCTGGGGTTTGCTCCCGGTCGGTTTTTCCGCATTGTCTTCCCTCTCGTTCCCTTACAACCCTTGTTTTCACACGAGCAGCAACATCCAGAGTAGGAGCGTTCCCCCCGGCAGGCAGCACGGCTCTCCCCGCAAGTGAGGCGAAGCATCCAAGGGAGCTTTAGGAAGGTGAAAGGGGGCGCGGGAGCCACGCTCGCCCGCGCAGAGCCGCCTCCTGCCTCCACTACAGCCGCAACTTGTTTCTTTCACCGAGGTTTGTAACTGAGTTGAAAGAAATCCTCCAAAAATATCGGGATCCAGGCTCGGGGAGGAGCCTCCGCGTTCCTTGCAGCCAATATCCTCCTGCCCATTTGGGCCTGACAGTTTTGCAAGGGAAGGGAAGGGAGGGCAGGAAGGGACGGGAGGGGAGCCGCAGGCTGCAGCGCCCGGTGCGCGCCCCGCTCAGCGGTGGAGCCGCAGGGCCGGAGCCGGCGAGGGGGCTGCCGGAGCCCCGCCGCGGGTCTGCGCCGTGCCTCGCCTGCCAGGAGGGTCCATTTTATTTTGCAGTATTTCCTGATTGACGTCTGTGATTTTCCCCCCTCTTCTTGAAAAGGGGGCGGGGGGGGAACCTTGTTTCTTCCTCCGCAGTTATTGGTGAGTTGCCTCTTTTCAGGGCTTTAATGAGCGTTATTTCACGAGTGTTCCCGATCCTCCCTAAATAACTAGGAAAGAAAAGCAAGCTGGGTTTATGACAGTCACTGGCATCTCTGTTCCGTGTTGTAATTTTACGTGTATTCATTTAACTTGCAGTCAGGGACGTAATAAATTGATCTCTTCACAATGAAATTCTACAGACTTGTGCCCCTATTAATCTTTCCCTTCTAATTATCATTTATTTTTGCGGGTCATGTATATCTGGTTGCATACCCTTTTTTCTTTCCAATCCTGCAGATAGCACAATCATCTCTAGTAAATCTTCCTCTCCCAAACAAGTTGCTGATTTTCTCAGAAATGGATGCAATAAAGAGCTAAATGCCAGATGCCCTGATAGGGTCATAACATGGATGGGTTGATGCAATTGAGAGAGCAGAATACCCAGGGGACTTGCGTCCACCTTTCCAACCTCCTATTGTTACTTCCATAGAAATGCATCCTTCCAGCATCCCTAATGTACCTGGGCTGCAGCAGCCGCGAGGAAACAAAACCAGCCCACTGCATCACTGAGCAAGGAATCTCCCAGTGCTTTTCTGGTTTGCACGGAGTAGTAAAAATGTGTGAAATGCTCTGCCGTGTTCTAACTTCACCACGATATCACCCTTAGAGAGGAACAGCCACTGGTTAAGAAAGCTTTAGCCTAAAGCTGACACAAGCCACGCCACCCGGGGTAGCCAGGCTGCATCGGTAGTTGCCTTACGCATTCACATAGGTGCCCCCAAAAAGCTGACCAAAGGGGCAAGCAGAGGCGGTGCGCGCCCCAGCTCCCGCCGCCTCTAAGCGGGTTTCACATCAATCCGCGCGGGGAGATGCCGCGGTGCGCAGCCAGGCGTCGCGGGGACGGCGGGGACAGGCAGGGGAACGCGGGGCAAGCGTCCGGCCGCCCAGGGCAGGGACGGCCCGTAGGCCGCGGACACCGGCTGTGACCGGCCACGTGCCGATGCACCACGGTGCGTCACTCACTGCTCGTTTTGTCACTGCTCGTTTTCTGGGCTCAGCGATTCTGGAGGCGAACTGGCGGATCGGCTTTGTTTTTCGGCAGCCCTTTAACTACCGAGCTGCCAGCTGCGCCGGCCCAGCCACACCTGCTCCGCACGCCGGCCTCAGGAGGCGAGGGCTAGCCCGTGGGCGAGGGGCAGCAGCTCGGGAGCGGGCTGGCGACCTCCTGACCGCGGGCCGGGGCCCGGTTGGGACCGGGAGGCCGCGCTCTGCCGGCCCCCCGTCCTCCGCCGGCCCGAGTCGGCGAGCGGAGCCCCCGAGGGCGCGGGCAGGGCCAGGGCGGCAGCGCCTTAGAGCGGGCCGGCGGAGGACGGGGAACAAAACGCCGTTCGAGGGCTGCGCGGTTCCCGGCAGCCTGGCGGGGGGGAGCGGAGGGCGGGAACCGGCCCGCGGGAGGCGAGGCGAGGCGGGCTGGGTGCGTGACCGCGCTCCTCCCCGTCTCCCGCGGCGGGTGCCGCCCGCCGAGTCCCCAAGGGGTGCCGCCGCCGCGCCACGGCCGGTCCCCGCCGTGGGGCGAGCAGCGGGGCTGGCCGCTACCCCGCCAGTTCAGCGGACACCCTGTGCGGGAGAGGGCCAGGGCCGTGCTGAGGGGCGGCGGCGGGCGCGGCCGGGCCGGGCGGGGCGGGGCGGGGCGGGGCGGGGCGCGCGGCCCGGCGGCGTTGGCGGGCGGCGGGCGCCCTCTGCCGGCGGTTGGGCGGCGGCCACCGCTCCCCCGGCCCCGCCCGCCGGATCCGTAACGGGGCGCCGGCGGCGAGCAGCGCCGCGTCCCCCCGCCCGCCTCCCGTCAGGGAAATGTCCGCCGTGCCCGGGGCGGGGGGGCGGCGCTCCTGCGGGGAGGGCAGCCGAGGGCTGTCGCAGCGAGCCCTTCTCCGGGGCTGAACGCCTCCTCGGGTTTTTAGGACAGATGTTGCCTCCCTGGCAGGGCGCGGTAAGGCGGGCGGGGGGGCAGGCCCTGGCGGCGTGCCGGGCTGTGCCGGGCCCCCCCGGGCGCGGGGGTGCCCGCCCGCAGGCAGCTCCCGCCCTCCGGGCAGCGCTCCCCCGCGGTGCGGCCGCCGCCCGGCCCGGGGGCGCCGGCTGCAGCCCACGCGAGCGGGGCTCCTGCCCGGGGCTTCGGGGGGCACCGGCAGCCCGACGGGGGGGGCGATCTCTGGCAAAGGGGCACCGGAGCAGCTGGAGTAGACCCGCGGAAAAAAATCGGATCCCATCCGCGCGGCAGGATCTCGGGGAGGGTGTCCGCGGCTTTCTCAGTCCCCGGCTGATGGCCAGGTTTGGTTCGAGGTGAAGCAGGGTCATGACCTGTGAGGAGGAGGGACACCTCCAGGCTGGAAACTGGGAACTCGGGACACGGTGAAATTGCTGTTTAAGCCTGAAGAGTCTCAGTAACAAATTTCCATTGTCTCACCTCTCGAGTTTGGGGGAGCTGTTAAGAAGGTGGCACTGACAGAGTTCCTCCTGTAGCTTGCAGTCTTGCGTGAGCTCATCGGCCAAGCCCAGGCGATGGCTGTGTTCCTTTGGATCAGCTCTCCCACCTGACAGGTGCCAGTATTCACTGACATTTTGGGTCATTCAAAAAAAGCTTTATCGAACTGTGAAATTTTTATTTGGAAGCTGCGTTATTCCAAGTTCTCCGGTTTGAGGTATTTTGCTGCTAAATAAATTATAAATAAATAAATTATAAATAAATTTATAAATGATAAATTTTTAGTTCTTGCTCTTTTGTGCCAGCCGAAGTATAGGACACTATGGTATCACTCCAGCAAGAAGGTCAGCTGGGAACCATTTCTCTGAGTTAACTCATTCCTCTCAGAGAAGCACTGAGGTGTAGCTTTCTCCCTCTCTTTAGACTCCCTTGTGTGGAAGTTGATGAGGTTTCCACTTACAACTCCTCTTGCTCTGTGTGTCACTAAGTAAAGACGATTGGTTAGCAGAATCACCAACATACCAATGACAGACAGCTCCACAGCTACCTCTTGATTTCAAGTTTACACATTTCTTCTGTTATCGTAACTGGCAGTCATGGGAATCTGTCTTAACCTTAATCTTGGCAAATCATTTGTGCTAGAAGTTCAGGAGTTAGAATAATTGCTATTCTTAATTCCAGACAAAGCTGAAAAAAAGGGGCTGTTCAGACATTTGTAAGTAAGAGGACAGGAGCCAAAGCCTTGGATTCAAGCTTAAGCATCAGAGGTTCGAGCAAAAGCTGGCCTCAAAGCATTGAGGACGGACTTTGATCTTGATCTAGATATTGCACCTCTGTGGACTCTTGTGACCTGTCTTTTAGCTAGTATACGAACTTCCAGTTTCTCCATCACACTGCAGTGCGTTTGTGGTTGTGTATTATCACCCTGCTGCTTTCAGTGGATTTCTTCTAAGTGCATCTCCGTGTGTGTGCAATTAAATCTGACCTAGAAGTTCAGCTTCATCACTCAAATCCGAGATGCTGGCACAAGCCCAGTTCTATCAATAAACAGCAGTTTATGAGAGCTGGAAATGTTGGTTGCATCAAAGAAATCCTTTGAGGTATTCACATTTATAATAAATCTCAGGATAAAAAAGGTGACAGCAACTGTAACTTGAAGAGTCATCACTGCCTGCACAGAAGCTTTGTTTCCAAGTTTGGTGCTAATAAGTCTCAGTACCGGGTCTTACTTACAATTTTAAAAAGCTTCCTTGGGGAGATTTGAAATGCATGACAGCTCCGATACTTGCTTAAAGCTGCATATTAATAAGCTGGAGTCCGCTGGGGGACAGGGAGGAAATTGAAGGCATTTGTAGTAATAGTGACAAAGAATTAATTGTAAAGATAGAAACAGCTAATTATAAAGGCCTACAAATACAACCACCGGAACTTTCCCAGTTTGATATAGTTCTTTAAAACCATTCCACTTCTTGTTCTCATCCCCTTGACAAAGTATAGGATCATTTCAGCAAAAAGCTCTAGCGCATTAAGTCCCTTACCCCTTTGTGTAGCACACACATTGGCAGAAACACACATATCCACAGCCCCAGTATTCTGCAGGATTTAGGAATTCATGTAGTACAGGAGGAAATGAGCTGTATAGATGGCATTTGTACTTCTGATGTAGGTAATGCTGCTTCTCTACTGTCTGAGATATACTACTGGAGTGTGTTTTTCTACTTGCTTTTGACAGTTGTTGAGTATGATATCATGAAGAATTAAGACTGGGCATTTCCTCTGTATGAGCTGGCTGCTCGGTGTTTGCTGTAGCAGTTTCTAAATCAGTCCCAAGGTTTACCTTGTGTGTTGGCAAAAAGACTGACACTGGAAAATGTGTACTTCTCACGCACGGCTACAGTCCCTAGTTCTGGGTGTTGTGACATGGAGAGGGAACTCTCTAAGTGGCCCTTACTACAGCTTCTACTTCTTGCTCTTACCAGCAGATCTGCATTGGTACACTTTAAATATACTTTTTCCTGCTCCAAGCAACAGTGGAGTTTTACTGTCAGCTGACAGGGGTATGTCTCCCTTTTTGCTTAGCATGGTCCTTTTGCCTCGGGGCCATTGTGCGGGTGTCTAGCCCGTACTTTCCTTGATCCACTGAGAGCCTCCTTGAATCTCTCTGTAATATAAACGGAAGTGATTTGTGTGTTCAAATTTAGATAGAGTCTCATTCTGTTGCAAACCGGTTGCCTTTAAATCTTGCCCTTGCCCAATACCAAAAGCTATCTATTTTCCATGAAGGGCTGTCTATTTGGATTTATTTTGAACAGAACATTTTTCTACATCTCAAATGTAAAATGTTTCATAGATCTTCTGGAAACTGCTTTCACAGTTTCTGCCACACAGCACTGCCTACTTTCATAAATCTTTACATCCTCAGTAAAAATCAATGCCTACTTATTAATACAATATTGATATGTGCTTCGTAAGTAATAAAGGATGCGGTGTCATACAATACATATATTCACAGAGCAGGGTTGCATGGAGAAGTTTACAATCATTTTATGCAGTGGGATGCATTGCAATGACAAGTCTGCAGCCAATTTCAGTTAAGTTCATAAATTCAAATACTGAAATTTGACAGAATCCCATTTTCTTTTACTCAGGCACAATAAGCTTTCACTGCAACTCCAGAACTAACGACAAGCCAGAAAAATGGAACAAGGGGGGGATCACCTGTGAATCCCAAAGCACCAAGCTCTAGCAATGCAGATCTTACACAGAACAGCAACAGAGCAAGAAAATATTTGGAGTAACAACAGCCAGTCACAGTCTCTAAAGGAAAAAGATGTGAGCCGCTTCTTGTCTAAAAACGCTGCTTGCCTCTGCAGGCACGTGGAAAAGCCGTTCACTGCTTTCTGGGCCAAGCTTGGTGGAGCCACATCCAGAGTAATGTTGAAGCAGCACCCGGCATCTGCGGGGTTGTGACGGAAGCCCCAGTGAAAGCATCTGCTGGCTGCCTCAGCCAGTGGAGCCACACTGAGGGGGCCCGTGGTCAGCCTCAGCTGCTAGGACCTGGCTCTGGCACGCCGCTAGCGATTATCCCCGAACGCAGGGACACCAGCTGGAGATATTAGAGGGCAAAGGGCTCCTTTTAAACAATGTTCAAAGACTCTTCTAACTACCTCAGGGACCAAGAAAAAACGTATCTTCCAAAATAATTATTCTCAGTAATCTCCTTTGGGTCAAAGAGGGGAGAAGGTGGTATTAATGGTATTAACAAATAACAGTGTTAACAGGAGGAATATAGGCCAGCCTGTTGCCAAAGTTAGAAAACAGACAAAGTGGCTGCTGGAGCGTAGCAAGCTGAAAGCCAGTCTGTGTGCCGGCTTCACCCGAGGAACCAGGGACTCAGGCAAGCCATGCAGATGGCATGGAAGGGGGTAAGTGGAGAGAACAGAGCGAAGTGAACAGGCAGTCCTGAGAAACAAACAGTGAAGCATTTATATCATCACATTTTTATGCTGCATCCTTTCTTGTTGCAGGAATAATTTATAGCAGTGCAGATCAACAACAGAGCTGGCATCACAGGCACTTGCCTATCATAGTCCTGAACGTGTAAATGCCTTAAATGAAACACTATATAAAAGGCAGCAGGCATTTCTTTTCTACCCCTCAGCTCACCTGGGGTGAACTAATTCAACTCAGTGCTCAAACAACGGAGAATTACATCCATGATAAGCTACATCAGAGGTCTCACCCCAGTATGTTCATGAGATTTTCATAACAGTAGGCACTCCAGATCTATGAGCATCTGCTTCATCTGAAACCCTTTTTCAACTCCCTTTCAAACATTTCATACATTTCTTTTATCACAAAGTTTAGGGTTAAAAGTGAACCTTATGGCATGCAGATTTCCAAGATTATAATGTGCCATTTTTCTCTGTGCTGTACATCATTCCATGCTTATTATATTCTTTATGAAGCAACTGCAGAGGGCTGATGAGTGGCTTATTTGCCTGCAGTTTCCCTCACACCTCTTTGTTACCTGCCTCTAGTTTGTCATTGCCTTGAAAGACACAGTCTGGTCCCTGTATCCCTCTCTTCATCAACTCGCTGGCAGCTGGGGAGGCAGAGCCACGGCTAGACCTGGCACCTCCTGTGGATGCAGGTCAGTGGCTAAGGAAGGTACAGAGCTGCTCTCTTTGCCCTTCCCTGTCTACCACAATGAGTTTTCCTCTAGCTTAATCATGCTCTCCTGCTCTGACTACATGAATTACCCCATCAGGGGGGTCCAGGAGGATTCATGACGACCCAGCTGACTGCAGGTTTTGTGATTGCCCATCAAGGGACATTCAGATTTGGCAGCACAGCTCTGGAGTGCTCAGAGCAGGGGACGAGTAAGGCATACCTGTTCTCAGAGGGACACTGTGAGGCCGCTGCTCCGGGTGAGCATCTGTTGTGCATGAGAGCTTCTTTCAGGTTTAAATAAATGAGCAGTCTTGTCACTAAGCACAGAAGTCAGCATGGGGGAGATGACTCAAACAGCCTGTCTGTGTGCCCAGGCAGGCTTGGGTAAAGTACTGCTGCGTGGTTTCAGGGCAGGCATACTCACAGCTTTAGAAAAGTCTCCGTCTGTCCCCTCAAGCTGTGCTCTGTCCCTGGAAGCAACACAAGCAAGGGGCAGCTGTGCTCAACAGCATGTCCCCACCCACTGCCTTAATAATGTGGCTCTTTTCTGAACCATAACTATTGTGTCAAACATCATGACAGGGAAAACAATCCCATACCTTGGCAGCTAGCAACACAAGCACAGTTTCAGAGGTGGCCTGGCAGCAACTGATGGGCATTTCTTCCTACTGCTGGAAAGCTTTGGCAGAGTGGAATGCATTACCCCATGTTACCAAGTTCAGCAGAACTGGGTTCTTCTATTCTTTAGAGAGGGCTTGACTGCTTGTGAAAGTTTTACCAATTTAACATAAATGGAAGTTGAAATTGCCTTTATGAAATCCTCCTGACCTTCTTGGATGGTTATTTGTTTGGATTTAAAGCTTCTTTTACTGGTTACACCCATTTAGCTTGTACCCATGTGAGCAGGTGCAAGTTGGACCACAGAGAGCCAGCTTTCAGCTGGTAGCAATGTTCAGACATAAAGCTGCATTTGTTTGGCAAAGCCAGTTTGACATAACAGCCTGTTGTGGTTTAACCCCAGCCGACAACTAAGCACACACAGCTGCTTGTGCACTCCCCTTCCAGCAAAATGAAGGAAGAGTAAAAGTGAGAAAATTCATCGGTTCAGATAGGAACAGTTTGATAACTGAAATAATAATAATTGAAATTATTAATAATAATAACAGCAATGAAAGGAAAATAACAAAGAGAAATAAAACCCAGGAAAGACAAGTGATGCAAATGAAAACAATTGCTCACCACCAACAAACTGATGCCCAGCCAGTCCCCAAGCAGTGGCACCCCCTGCCAACCTTCCCTCTAGTTTTATTGCTGAGCATGATGTCATATGGTATGGAATATCCCTTTGGTCAGCTGGGCTCAGCTGTCTCGGCTGTGTCCCCTCTCAACTCTTGTGCACTCCCAGCCTACTCGCTGGCAGGGAGGAGCAGAAAAGGCCTTGACTCTGTGTAAGCACTGCTCAGCAATAATGAAAACGTCCCTGAATTATCAACCCTGTTTCCAGCACAAATCCAAAACAGAGCCCCATAGTGAAGAAAATTAACTCTACCCCAGCCAAATCCAACTCACAGCCATAACTGCACTGTAGAAAGATGAATACTTTGCAAACAACTGTGCTGGTGGAGGAGGAGGTTAGCACTGTTAATCTGCCCCACTGCTCCTCACTGCCTCTTTCCCAGAGGTTTCTCTCTCTTCAGACCTTTCAGGATGTCTCTTTCTGCATAGACAGGGCTTCAGAGTATTTATAATTGCCTACATTTTAATTTGATAGTTCAGCCTTGTCTACATTAAAGAAATGTTCACCCATGCAATTAGCCTTATTGAGCAGTTTAACCGGTGCTAGCCTCACCACTGCATTCATTGCACGATGTCTGATCTGCAGTGATGCAATAACATCAATTTATAGTATCTAATTTGGTCTAAATCTCCTAGCACAGGCAGGCTGAGAGTCTGAAAAGTGGCTGGTGCTGTAGAGGAGTCATACTGCCACTCTGTGACCAAGGAGTTTCGGACAGCAGTCAGGTATTCACCATGAAAATGGGGTGTGGTCCCATCTGAAAGTATGGATCAATATTCTGGGATGAACATTGCTAGGTGAGGGCACTCGTTAATAATTTTAATGTTTACTGGGAAGCCTCGAGTGCCGGTATGTTCACACAGTTACTACTCTAATGAGACTGCAAACTGAAACAGGCCTTTGGTTCAAAAGAGCTGGAATCAGTGCCCTGGAGCTGGCAAATCTCTCTGTGTGTGAATGTGTAG
The DNA here is from genome assembly GCF_965140245.1 of Athene noctua. Lineage (NCBI taxonomy): Eukaryota > Metazoa > Chordata > Aves > Strigiformes > Strigidae > Athene > Athene noctua. The sequence goes on along the minus strand of NC_134037.1, from coordinate 89,474,904 downwards.
AGGATGCCATCCCACACTGCTGGGAGCAGCCGGGCTTCATTATTCACTAACAGGAACAGAGTGAGGCTGGGGAGGCAGCCTGAGGACAGGATGCCTTTTGGATGATCTGTGTTCATGTTGGTGTGGGAGGCTGGCATTTGCTCCCATGTTATTTACACTTTAGTCTGTATGACGATGGTGTCTTCACTAAGTGGAGGAGATACTGCAAGCCTGGGAGGCGTGTTCTTTTAAGCTTGTTTACATACAAATAAATAAACAAACCAGTACCAGTGAGTGGAAGATCTCCAGAGAAATGGAGTGTTTCTGTAGCATGCTAGGCCTGCTTAAAGCAGAAGAGTGTAGTGATTCTGACTGTTTTTTTTTCTAGGAAAAGCTGCAGTCTGCCTCAGGGTGGTGATGAGAGTTGATATAAGGATCACCTTCTAAAGATGAAGGTATGTAAGGTTGTATCATTCAGAGAATCTTCATCTTATTTGAGCTTCAAGCTGATGTATTTATCACAGAGAAAGTATTTTCATTGCTAAAAAGTATGGAGAAAGCTCCAGAGAGACTGGGAAGAGTATTGCCAAAACTTCTGAAGTTAAAACTGTACTATTGCATGACACAGAACTGTGAAATTGCATTCAGAATACCTGTATGGAGATACAGCCTGTCCTGTCAGACAGCCACCCTGTTCCCACTTGCAAAGGTTGATGTCTCAGGAAGGTTGTTATCAGAATTACCTGGAAAGCAAACATCTTTGGCTGACAAATACAGGTGATTGACATATCTTTTTCTTCTGTGCATGTCAGGTTTGTACAGTTCTTCACATTCTTTCACATGCTGACTGAAACAAATTTTCTTAGACTTCAAAAAGAAGGTTGTAACCTTTTAAGGAAGTGTTTCAGGAAACTGCTCAGATGATAACTAATCGGGGGGACGGGGGGCATGTGAGTTGAGGCTTTGTTGAATAGGTCTCTGACAAACTAGGAAAAAAACCTGCTACATATAATTTAAATCAATCTGGAAAAAGAAGGCAGCTAGGACCCCATGGCAACTTCATAATTACTAAATTGCCATGCAAATAACAATAAAATGAAGAGACAGTCCTGATGACACTCAGCAGTCTAGTAAAGGCTGGGTGTGTGTGATTTTTTGTGTGGCTCTGTGTTTACCATTTTCTGTGCTGAAAGAAAAACACATATGTGTCCCCTATGACAAACTGTTTACTATAAAGGCTACCTATCTTCCTAGACACCTGTTGCTCTTTTTGTTTATAACATACTAATGAAATGAAATTGGGGTTAATTAGGCATTAGAGTTGTATTCAGACTTCCTAAAGAGATATTAAAACTTTAAGAAGTGAAACAAGAAATCATTTTAGATACATATCTATAGATAGTTACTTTACATGTCTCATAAGCATTACCAGAAATGGTTCTGTAAACCAGCCCTGAATAATGGTCAATTCACATTCCTTTGAGCAAACAGGCCAAGGATGTGTTTTTTAATGGATTACATAAATGAAGTTAGTTCCTTAAAACTCAAGAATCTTACAGCTCCTGTCTTGATAAATGAGGATAACTTGCATATATCACAACCACAAACTTTTTTTTTTTTTTTTTTTCATGGAACACAGGACTCATCCTGAAATTCTTCTGCATGCCTTCTTCAAGCAGGTAATAAGTTCCTTACTTTTAAACAGGGTTTGCATTTTCTTATTCATAATACCTGGCAAGCAGTTGGTGCTGGGATGTGGCATCTTAATGAGACTTGTTTGCTGGTGCACTTTGACATCATATCTCTTGCAAGAAAGGGACCAGACTACCTCTCTTCCTTCTCAGTCCCAACTTCTTTTTAAGGTCTTGAAGATGTCAGTAAGGGGAATAAATATGAAGAATCTGTCTTAACAAACTCTGCCTACAAGGAAATAACTTCCTTTGACCCATGAACTAGATTGGCAAGCACAGACCATGCAGGAAAGTAGAACATGGAGCCCTAATTAATGAGTAATTGAAGGACTGATCTGCAAAAATGGAAACCATTTCTAATCTGTGAGTGTAGCAGCGCGTGGCCGATCTACAGATTTCTGTCATTAGCAGGCATCCAAAATATGCTGTTGACGCCACCAGAACCCCTGCAGAATGAGGCATTCTCTCCAGGAGGAGGAAGATGGCAGGCAGAGTATGTTCTTGCATATGAACTTTTGACCACCCAAGTACTGCTGAAGAAGGCACAGCTTGCACCGTGAACTTTCAGTGTAGGAAATAACAATGTCCTTTGGATGCACCAGTGTGAGGACAGGTAGGGGAAGATGAGAGAACAGTTTGGCACTGTTGGTTCCCTAACAGCATGTTTCTGGCACATTCCAGGTGTCAAGACAGTCAAAGAGAACTTAAAGGAAGAACTAAGGGTTGCAGTTTTTAGAGCAATGGAAGAGAGAGATCTACACAATACCATGAAACTGGGTAGGTTAACTACGTTCCCCTAGTTTGCCTCTGGTATAGCTTTTGTCTCCAGTAAACTGCTCTAGCAGGGCACAAACTTTATAGCAACCCATTAGATTAGGCTCCAAACTAAGTACCTTGTGATTCCTGTAATTTGCACTTGTGCACATTTGTGTTGGTTAGAGATACAACCACCAAAATGGTATAGGTACTCTTCCTCTATTCCATAACATACAGGTCCCTTCAGCAACAGATGAATTCTGCATTCAACAGTACAGGTATTAATGGGTCAGAAAGTACTTACTTGTACAAATCATAGTCTGTACACGGAGCTCAGCTATACACAGTTTTCAAAGAGACCAATTTCTTCTCAACATGATTGCTGAGTAGGCCACTATATGGGGACATAACCCGTTGACTTCAGATTTATATGAAAATATAATCGATGATGGGAACACAGAAGATAGAGAGCTTGCTGAATATAATTAATTGTGAGCCCCTCTGACAAAGACCTATGAGATGGAAATTTTGAGACCTCTCCCTGGCATCTCCAGAGGTACCTCTGTACATCTGTATGAGGTACATACCCTCAGTATGAGGGTAAAGGATGATGAAAAGCACTGTACTGTCTCTGTGAGATGGAAACTTAACAGACAGTAAAGCTGGGCCCATACGGAGTGCTGTAGTAGATTAATGATGTTATTGGTAACATGAAGGTAGTAATGAATGTGGAGAGTTTATCTTATATTTACAGTCCTGAGTGAGAGGAGTGTGACTTTCCTCAACCTGGCCTGTCATTAATGTGATAATTTCTTTGACATAGTTCATGTTTCCATCATCAGTGAAGCAGCAGGGGCAATATGAAAGTTGGGGGCTGCTTTCACCAGTTGGAGTCTGCCGGGGCAGCTGCAGTGGGCTGTAAGGGGGACAGAGCAAGGCGTTCTCGCTAGGTGAGGAACAGTGATGGTCTGTAAATGCCACTGTTCAGAGGAACACTCACTGATTAGCAGGGGCTGAAGATGGCCATTTCTGAACAAATTCATTTAACTCACCTGTTATCTGAAAAATGCCCTGCAAACAGAATCTTATCTGCTGTTCTTAAACAAATATTGTAAGGCTTGAAGATTTCATCAGTAGAGCAGAAGTTTAGTGCAAGAGTCTTACCTTACAGTTTATCTCTGGTTCAGAGCATAACAAAAAGAAAGTGAACTTGCTGGTCTCGGCTGGGTGCACATGAGTGCTGGACAAACAGTAGGTAATTCCAATAGAGAAAGGGGAAGAATGTTCCTCTGTTGCCATTTTTTTATCCTTATGAATTTTCATTGCCAAAAGGTAAGTTACAAAGTTAAATTTTAGCAGTGATGAATGCATTGTTTCTTCTCTTGCTCCGTGAGAAGCATTGTTGCTTCTCCTGCTACATTCATTAGCTGATGCAGAGATCTGGTTCTCAGCCAGCTCTTTGAAAGGCCTGGCAAGTTTTCTGTGTGTGTGTAAGAATGTTCTTGTCCTTTTCACACCATTATTTACCTGTAGTTTCTGACAATGTATCTCACAGACCTCACTGATTATAGAAATAAGAATCATAGTTGAACAGCATTAATCAGAATTTGGCTTCCAACAAAGGACAGTACAACACACATTAAATACAAGTTAGAGAGGCATGATGTAGTCTTCCAGAGCTACTTACTTTCAGATTGTTTTTATTATTTTTAAAGGAAGTCAGACTTTCCTATTTCTTCTTTAAATGAAAACTGTGAGTTTGACCATAAGCTTCTACAACCAAGGCCTTCACAAATGCAGAAATGTGACAACTCTATAAAAGATTACACCAAATAGTTTCCCACAGATGCCAATGAAACATATTTTGTTTAAAAATAAAACCTGTTTGTACCACAAGCAACTCTGGAAGGGAATACATGTATTTTTGCCTCTAAAGGGTTCTCCCAGTTATAATTTCTTCCTCTCTCCTCTGAATTTCTGTGAAGATGCATTCCTTTTACTGAGGTTTCCACGGTTATTGATCTCTTGAAGTTGCCATATTAGCCCAGGCAGCTACTGTTTTAATGTGTGTCCCAGTCTCTGAATGCACGTGTTGGTTCTTCCCATTTTGTAGAGACCCTATTTGGCAAGTCCTGGTCACTGAATTGGACTTAACTTCCCATCTTGATTTCTGTATTAAGAATTTCTTCTCTGAATTTAAATGTTTTTCCTGAGCTTACTTTTTTCATAAGCATATAGGAGTGCAGAGCAGGATTGACATTAGCTATCTTAGGTGTGAACTTTGCATGTAAAAGGTGTATTGGTTCAACTTGTAGGTCAGTATTTCTAATTGTTTTTTCCAAATATCTGCAGTTTATCATGCATCATTTCCTCTTGTGACTGTATCGCCATAAAGCCTTTGCTTCCCCAGTGAGAATGGGCAGTGAGTGAGCAATGATGTTCAACTTCTGTGTTAACCTGAGAAAACAGAAGAACAATCTTTCTCTTCATTTCACAGCTTTATGCTTCCAGCTGACATTGTCTCCTATGGGAGCAATGGTTTCTGGTTATCAAAGGCTAGCTAGCATGTCTTACAGAGTGGCTATGTTCTTGCAGTTAGGGACTAATGTCTGTGGGTATAGACCATTCTCAGAACACTTAAATGGTCCTTTCCCCTCAATAACAAGTGGTCAGGTTCAGAAAAAAGGATGCTACAGAGAGAGTTTATGGGGCTTGCGAGAATCCCTTGTTAAAATCCTGCCATCTCAACCAAAAGAAGAGTTATCATTACTCCCCTCTGCATGCTGGAGCTCATCCTCCCAGTAGGTGATTGCCAAATCATCTCTGCCAGGGAGAAGAACATGCCCTTGGCAATTAGAACTATCCATACGAAAAGATTTGTCACTTTTTTTTTTTTTTTTTTTTTTTAAGCTCTGCAGTGTCTGCTACTGTCCCTGGTGTTCATTTACCTGAGTAAATTCCTGGGAAAGATGCCCCTACCCCAACTAATCCACTGTTTTATGCTGGAGAGGTGGCACATTTTTGAAGAGGAAAAGAGACTTCACCAACAAGCGCATCTCATATTATACTACTTTGCCAAAAGACATTGCATCCCTCCATGTGGAAAAAAAAAAAAAAAGTTTCAAACATTTATATGAGAAAATCTAAAGGACATATTTCCACATGGCCCCTTTCTTCCTGGCAACTCAGTTCTACCCCATGGAGTGACAAGATTTCTGTGAGAACACCTTGAAAGCCCAACAGCACATTGCCAATAGGAAATGAAGAGGAACAATCTCTTTCTTCACATCAGTATAAAACCAGTGCTTACACGCTTTCAACAGTTCCTTTTACCTCTGTTTCCATTGCATTTTTACAGATGCTTTCAGGATATATACTTTGGTGTGACATCAAAAAGAAACCTGCCTTGGCAAAGGAGCAACAGAGGAAACTCATAGCTTGTTTATATAAATTGTAAAACACTGTAATTAAATAAAATAACTATAAAAAGAGTATGTAACTGGTTTTATTGTGTGTGTCCCCTGCATTTCATCATAGATGTTCTTAAGATTAGACACTTGGGTTTTTTAGAACACACACTATTCCAGATCTGAGCTTCGTAGGTCTACTGTAATAGAAAGGTGAATGACACAGCAGCACTGCATTGTGCCTCCAGATGAGGCGGCACCAGAGGAAACTACCAACGAAAACAAACCACATTCAAAACAGTTGAACCTCAGACTCAGGCCAGCCACTGTAAACTGAGTAATAGCTACCTTGAGCAAATAGACACGTCTTATAACATACCCTGAAGCTCAACAAACTGTGGCTCTGGTGGAGCAATGGAGCTCTTCTTTCTTTTCCTCTTTATTTCTTTCTTTCTAGGACTGGGTTGAGTCAAGGGGCCTGTATTTAGAATCGTATTCTTCCCACTCCTAGTTACACAACTTCTTCAGGAAGTTCTCCCCTACTGATCTCAACAGTTGGTGGTAAAACATTATATCCAGCTTAACAACCTATCTCTACAACTTTGATGAAGCCCAAAGAACTAGAGACAGGTTCTGAGTTTTCAACCAGTTGAAATTAACTGAGTTGAACTGCATTCAAATTCAACAGTTGAGTTGAATTTGAATGCACCTCTGTGTTTGGAGGAGCTCTGAAGAATGGCATTGCTTCTCAAGGCAACAACTTACCACCATATGAAAACTGGCTACGGTGAGGTTTTTTTAGTTTTGTGTCTGCAATATTGAGTGCAGCTTCACCATGAAAATGGTTATTTCAACAAAATTGTCCTTAAAGTTGAACTACTGAGTTTTTCTTGGCTGTGTTACTATAAATTAAAATGAAGCTAAATTTCAGTCTTTGCGATTAGTTTCCGTCTGGACCATACTTCATCCTTAGTTCTCCATCACTGTAAAACCCAAGCTATTGTAATGCATAAAACCTGGGTAACTTGCACCTGTGGAAGACCTCAGATAGCTTCACATTCTTGCATTGCATTATGAGCTCCAAAATCACACCTCTAGGAAACCTGAGAACTCCACTCTGGTCATTTTAATCGCTAGGCTGATGTCTAGGGGAAGACATGGCTGCATATCATAAAGCAAAGCTTAGGACCTATTCTGCACTGAAGAATGTTGTTATCATTGGCAGGAAAGAGATTTCTTTTGACAGCAAATATGCAAAGGCATATTTCATCTACATGAAGCATCTTATTTCAAACTGTTTCCTTTTATGTTATCATTTAGGCAGGTATTTACAACAGGGAAGCCTGTTCTAAAAGGGCTTCTAGAAGGAATAGTTAGAGTCCAGGATAAAAGGAATTGTTTCAGTATATGAAATCACAGAAGCAACACGTGTGTATTTTTAAGGCTTCAGTGTTTCCAGGATAACAGCAGGAAGAGGTAATTTTAAGCCTGATGCAGTAGCATCCCTAGATTTTATTTTTTGTACTCTGAACAATATGGAAAAGTTCTGTCTGCTGACTCTTGCTGAATCTTGCTTGCTTGCATTACTGCAGACAAGAATTAACTACCTACTCCCATGGTTTTATGGTTTTGGTCATTTCAATGACACAACTTACATGCTGGCTATATATCTCTGTTAGATCTTGCACAGATGAAGCATCATTTAAAGAGACTAAAAGGCTTTTACAGTGCCTTCTGAGCTAGTACATCACTATTTCTGAAGCTCCTCTGCAGACAGAACTGCCTTTGAAGTCAATGGGAGTTCTATCTGAATGAGGACTTCAGGATTTGGGCCTCAGGATATAAATGCTGTGATCAATCTTTTGAGCATAATGAATAACATTTTCTTGGCTTTCAGAACTATCCTAAGCCAAATAGTAGCCTCAGGGATTCAAAATCGGTTAAACAGGAGAATCTGCTTTGTTTCAAACTACATCTTTATTTAGCTTTTAAATCAGCATAGTCCCCATGCCTAGTAGTGACCTGCCTGAAAAAACCCTCCAACAATAAGACCAGATGTCTGAATAGTCAGTTTTACAGTGACACCTATCATGGCACAAGACACTATGAAACAGAGTTGTGTTCAATGAAAAGCAAACATGCTTGCTGTACGCTGACTTGTTTACAAGTTGCGAGCTGAATGTACAGTCTGGAACAAACGACTCGAAGGCTGAGAACTTTATTAATTATGTGACAGGGAGGTCTGTAGGCACTGATTTTGATCAGAACATCATAGTACCAGACACTGTGCAAACATCAGAGTTAGCAATACAAAAAGTCGACAGTCCGGGTAGGCAAGACAGATACTCCTTGTCTCCTATTCCTTGTAATTACTCTGACTTTATAGATGGAAAGTTCAGCCAGGGAGAGATTATGTGACTTACCCAATATCTCTCACAGAGTCTAGAATGCAACCTGGCTGCCAACCTGGTGCCTTACTGTCGAGACTACGCTCCCCCTTTCACACAATGATAACAGTATATTACAGGACTTAAAACATCATAGTTTCCTGTCCCCAGCCCAGCCTTGGCTGAACTCCAGCATCCCCAGACACTTTCCCCCCTGAAACCAAAGGCCTAGGTACTTCCCGTTACCTGTGATGGGAGTCCTGGCAGTGCTGACTGCAGTGGCAGCAACTCTAGATCTGGTAATAAATGACACCCTGATATGGGCAGCTGTCAGAGCAAGCAGAAGGGCATCAGCAGTGTGGGGCACACCAAAACTCTCTTGCATTTTCAACCCTCACAGGTTATCATGCAACTAAATTAATGAAATGAGGTATAAGAGAACAGAGAGAAAAGATAGACTAAAACAAGAGAAATAAGGAAAAATATTGCAAATTCTTGTTGCCTGAACATTTTGCATGCTCTTACCTCTGTGCAAACATGTGCACAGGTGAACAGCCCAGTTCCTTCCCTGAAGTCCCAGGTCTGATGCTGGCCCTTAGGTGTTCTGTCCTGCAACTTCTGTTTCTGCCCACAGTCAGCAGAGAGTCTAAAAGAACTGTAAATACTGTGTTGGTATGCACTGCAATGGGAAAATGTTGAAGCCTTCAGGTGTGAATATATAATATATGGGACTGTCAGTAGCAGATAGAAAAGTGTTTTGGAAAAGCGACTCCAAGATGATGAGGAAAACATACAAAGCAATGTATTACCTGGAATATAAGCACTGGGATTCCCACACACAAGTTCAGCAGCTGGAAGAATTTCTCCACAGTATCAGTAAGACTGAGGAGAAGGTCTCCGCCATATACCAGATATGCCCTGACACAGCTAAACCTAGTTAAATTTTAAAACAAGTAAAGTCTTGTCCTGCCTACAACTTGCAGCAGTGATGTAAACAGCCTGCTGATTCAGTTGTATCTGTAGATAGTTTCCAAGGTTTGCTTCTTCGATTTCTTCATTTTCTTTTTTACATCTGGGTAAATGAGTTCCCTTCCCTCTCCCTCCTTCAACTAGGACAAAACCCCTCTGACTTCCCCAGTTTCTTCAAAGCCTTGGCTCTGCTTCCCCGTTTGGATTTAGTCCAGGTGCTAGGCTAGTTCCTCCCTAGAGGCTTCCCATGCAATCCACTCCCTTATCTTGGTTCCTGATCTTGAGGGAAGAGGCAAAACAGCCAGCAAGGAGAGGCATGTAGCAAGAGACAGCTGAAGACCACTCAGCAGTTCAGTTTGTCTACCTCAAAGATGAGGACAAAGTAATGTATTTTTCCCTACAAATTTAGGAAGAAAAAGGGTTTTTTAGTTATAGCAAAATGGTTCCCTAAGCCTCCTCTCCTCCCCCTAGGGTATCAGACCCTGCTCATCCCCAGGGAGCACAGACATGCAGGGCACTCAGAGAGCCCATCCCAGGTTGTGTCAAAGAGTCCCCTTAGGCAGCCCACCACCACCATGGAGAGATGGGTGGGCACAGCATCGGCTGGCAAGTCATGAAAGACAAGGGCAAGTGAACAGTCATGTGCAGCACTGCTCAGCTGCTTCTGGGGAGATCCATGGGGCAGCTCCTTCACAAGCCAGTCAGATCACTGCTACGTGATCCTAGCTGGCAGGGTGCACTCAGTTTTTAGGATCCTACAGAGTCTGAGATTGGTTCTTGACACTTCATGCACCCCCAATTTGGAAACTCTCCAGGCAGTGGAATTTGGTTGCTTATACCCGAAGTGAAGACTGCAACTTGCTTTTTATCTGTTCTCTTTGCACATATCTTTCTTGGGGACAGGTATAAGAAGATGGGGCTGGAGGAGTTCCTGTGTTATAAATTCAGAAACAATCCTGCTTTTTACTTGCCAGAATACCCTCTTTCCTTGAATTTGAGGACTACAGAATGACAAATGATATATATCATCAAAGGATATATGTTAAGATCCTATCTCCACTATGAATTGTAACCGTGTTGTATACGGGCATCCTGATTTGACACAGCAGTAGCTGAGGTGGCCTCTGGGGTAGCACCACTAGAAACAAATTGTGCTCTCTCTGGAGCACTGCAAGCTATGAAATGATTTCCTGAAATAAGCATCTTCCTGCTGACATCCAAGATGAGGATGACAGTGGCTCCAAGACTGCAGAATATAAATGAAACCTATATTCATGCTAGCTGGTTTAGAAATCCAGTACAACACACTGCATATCAAACAGGAGGATTCATCTAGGGAAAGTAAGTTCAGCTTCCAAAGAGAGACTGAAGAAGACTAATAAAAGTATTTTTTCTTAATGGGCTTTTATTGCTCTTGCTTTAATCTTCAGAAACCGGTACCTTTTCACATAACACTAATGATTACCTTTGGTTATTCTTACTGACAAAGAAATCAAATACATGGTAAATGTGATAACAAGAGTGCATTGCAGAGTCATAGGACCAGTGCAACAGTGGTTCCCAGATGGAAACCCAGCTTAGAACAATGTTGTTTACCTGCATTAACTCTTTGTTGCCTTACTGTTTAAGAAAGTATCAGTGAAAGACAACTTGGATTAGAAAAGTAAAAAGAGAATTAAAAAATGGTCTCTTTCAGATTGCTTCCATCAGCACATTTAGATTGTGCTAATCTCTTCTCTGTGAAGCACAGCAGCTCCCTTGCAACTATGTATAAAAACAGTCCTCTGAGCTTCCAGCTCAAGTGAAACACACGGGTAGAGCAAAAGACCTGACATAAGAAGCCCTGCACCCTGTTCTCAGCTCTGCCACTAGAAGGGCATGACAGGGAGTAAGGCATTCAATGCCTCGGTGTGTCACTCTTCCCCAGATTTCATCAGCCTATGAAGTCCATTGATGACACAGAGCTGGGATATGCAGTTAAGACAGAGGAGTGGTAGGGCACTGTACAGGAGGAAACCAAACTTGATAGAGAGTAGAAAAACAGAAATGGGGTGGAAGGTGTGGAGCACAAAGTGCAAGATGGTTCCATTGAGGACCAGACCACAGAACCTTTTCCTACAAGCTGAGATGTCATCAGTTGAGAACTGCTGGTCACTTTTTTAGAAGATGATGTACAAGGCAAGAACTCATGGGAAAAGAACTTCAGCTCAAGTTAAGGGACAACAGTACAGTAGCAGTCAAGAAAATGATTAAGCTAGAAGGGAGGAGAGCAGTGAGGTCTGTGGTGGTCTTCAAGCAAGGATAGTTGAGACACATATTGTACACTAACATCTTACAAAAAATGGTGCTTCATCAGTTTACGAAAATCAAATTCCAGTCTTATGATCCTAAGTTTTGAACAATTCAATTTAAGCTCCTGACTTTCAAATTGGTTATGAAAGGGGAACTGTTTATTGCCTATAGAAACAAAAATGTTGTCAAGGATTACTCTGTAAATTTAACTATGGCAATGGTTTGAATGCTACCTGCATGTTTAAAATGGAAGCAAAATATCACGTGCCAGTGGATCAGTAGCATAAAATGGAACTAACTGGTCCAGTTTAATTGCCTGTGGTAAACAAAACACAAATATTTGACAAAAATGAGAAACTTTAGAGAGTTTATTTGATCTATTGTATTATTTCAGAAGGAGTAACCTACCTGATGCCTTATTACTTAAACACAAACAGGGATCACACTTAAATATAAAAGCTTTATCTTAGTAGCATGCCTTCACAATTTTAGTCCTTTTAAGGTATTCACTTACCTACTTATTACCCACTTTCACAGGTCTCATTTTCCATTAGTTTTTCAGAAGCAATTGTAAAGTCATTTCTTGATTCCATTAACATTATTTTTCCTGTTATTTCCAAACCAAATTCCATGATTTCTTTTCCAGACCTTATACAGTATTTCTGTCAAGAGCTCTTTTTCCAGGTGTGAATACATTTCAATATGTATACAGAACCCAAGAAAATATAGCTACACAGATTTTATTTTAATTATAAGTACAAAGTCACAAGCTGAGCTTTGTTATACTTTAAAATACATACTTCAACTAACTGCCAAGCTACACTGTTGTTACCAAAAGGGATCTCAAACACTAAAGGGGAAGATCTTAAGTTTCATCTACTATCATCATTGAAATGTAGTCTCTGTAGCAAATAGTATTTGTTTCTGGATCTAGAGCAGTGGAGAGCATGTCTTCCATTTCTTCCTGAGTAAAGGGCTCACCTGAAAGACAGCAGAGACACTTTGTCTTGATAAATATTCTCTTCAGGGCTCTCAAATTACACTGCTTTTCCCTTGCAAGGATCTTCTCTTGGTCCTCACACACAGGAGAAAAGGAGCAATACTGAGGATCTGCTTCCTTCACTTTTGTCAGTGTAAGTCCTGCACACCAAACAAGTTGGTCTAATGAAAAGGAGACAGAAGGCCTGGATCTTCTGACCTCCTTCTAGTTCACAGACTCCAAAACAGCCTGTTCCTCTCTGCCACAGGGATTTCGAAACAACCATTTTTGTCCAAATGAATTCTTCTAATGTGTACATTAGAATTATTATCTCTCATTCGGCTATCCTTGCACTTGTATTTACATCATGAAAGGCTTCTGGTTTTTCTCTTTTAGGAGCTTCAAAGCTGCTGATGGCCTACTTCATCCCTCTTTGAGAACAAGGTTCCCATCTGAGGATAGGTCTTGCGCAAAGCCTGCACATCGTTTTGTACTGGAGGCCCGCAGGCATGAGTCACTCATGCAAGAAAAGCAGGCTCTTCAAGGGATATTGAGGATTACATGATATACAACTTAAATCTGGTCTTTGAATCTCTTTCTTTGCATACGGCACTAGAATTAAGATCAAGATAATGCAGGAATGAATGAGCACTGAAACCACCTGAAACATCTGGAAATCTAAACTACAATTTTACAGGAGGACAGAAAGAGTCACATCCTTAAGAAACACAGACATGTGCACAGAATCATAAAATATCCACACAAGATTGAATTATGACTCTTAATAATGATAATCTCTATCTTATAATGTCTGCAAGCAAGCAGATAAATGTTCTTTCCCTGCATTATTCACCAGTGAAATTTTCTAGTCTGCAGCCACTCATCACAGCAACAGTATTGTTTGAAGACAAAGTACCTACTCCTGCAAGTTTTGGCATGCAGAATGAGGACCTCAAGGTGCCATATACACATGTAATGTTTATTTACTTAAACACCGATATTACAAAAGTCATGTTACCTTCTTCAGTCAAATATTTGACAAGCTCCTCTTTAGTAATATATCCACATTTATTCTCATCCAACGCCTTTAAAGAAAAAGAATGAAACTTGTGGTTTTAACCATATTGAATCAAGAATCAACAACTTCTTCCCAACAATTAGGTACTTGAATATTCATTTAGTTACAGACCTCAAATGCATGTAGAAGAACATCTTCTGGAATAGGCTGGTAGCTGAAACATTGAATCAGAAAAGTTAAGTCACAGGCTGCTGTACAATTCTGAAAGAATAAAATATGAGTACTAAAGGAAAGGGAAAACTTATTTTCTTTGAGAATTTACTAAATTTGCCTATCAAACACTCAACTTCTGTTTAATTTTCCTTGTGCTAAGGAGCCAGATGAATGGCTTCTGCATGTCTGGGCTGGCCGAATGGGTTAGTAGGAATCAATAATAGTTGAATCATTCCATTCCATGTAGCCAATGCACTGAACAGAAGATGGCCAAACCAAGAAAATAAACTTTTGTCCAGGTACGCTGGTAGCTAGGCAACAGATCACCTAGTGGGATTTTGACAGTCTAATGAGCTGATGATGAGCAAAGGAGGCTGGTAGCTATAAAAGAAAAGGTCTGTCACTAACTATGTCAGAGAGACAGGAGAACTGGGCACGTGTATGCATGCATATGTGTGCCTGATTTCAGAGATGGAAAGGAAGCCCTGTGCAGCAATGGAGACCTTCCATACCCCAGCAAACTCTCACCAATATACTAAAGAGAAGGTGTTGAAGCCAGGGAGATTCTAACTGCTTGACTGTTTCGTCCAGACCCGCCTTGCTCTTTTACTATCTAAAAATCAAATGCACTAAGAGGCCTTGTTTTTTGTGATCCAAATCTCATGTGCCCTTGGATAAGTGAATTATGGACATAGTGCCCAAAAGATAAAGTGGGTCCTGACAAGCCTGCACTAGCCTGGGGAAAGTGTGGGGGGTTTTTTTGTGTGCGTGTATGTTGTGTGGAGAGGGTGTGGAGGAGGAGAAGAAGGCCCAGAGCAGCAAGGTACCATTCTGTGAAACAGTGAACATCACTGTGGAGCCAGAAATGTGCCATGAAGGCCAGAGAAGGCAAAGGTGCAGGAACCTGGGAAAGCAATGCCCCTGTGCCGGCACAACAGGACCCAAACACTGATGGCTGGTCCATGTCCAGGCACAGGCACAAAGACTCTCAAACACAGCCCCAAGATGGACCCTGCTGCCTCTTGATGCTGTGATACAGTTTTGGGAAAACCTATAGCTATTTCATGTGTAGAACACCCTTTGAACAAAAGTCCCTCTGTGTGTAAAATCACTTCTCAGTATTGGACAAGGCTGAGTATCTCAAAACCCTTGGCTACCCATCTTTAAAAAGAAGGATACATTCCCTATAAGTAATCTTGCTTTTAGTGCAAAATATCAAAATAGTGCAAGTTCCTGTGTATATGCAAAGATTTCTATGTACCCTTTTATAATGAACAGTGGTTTTATTCTAGACTTTTATACTAACAGTCTTCTACAGTACTAGTTGTGTACATTCAACTGTACCTGGTAGTCACTTTGAGACATGAATATGAAGCTGATTTATACAGCTTATTAAAAATACACTCTAACAGACTGTACTTGTCAGTAACTGTAACTCATGTTCAGAAAAAGTAATGGTTATGACCTTAATTTGCACACAAAATATTTCAGAGATGCACAAAACATGCTGAATAGCAAGTTACTTCTGATTCACATTAAAAATACAAAAGCTACCCATTATCACGATTCATGATTATAAGCTGGTATTATTTATATTGTCCATACAACATAATTTTATGTAGACAAAGTAATTTTGAAACAAAATCTATCTAAGTCATGTAAACTGAGTTTAAATAACAAAAAAAAAATCTGTACTCCTTCCGTTTACATAAAATTACTGTAGATATATTTATTCAGAATCGACCCTGTCAATCTGGAATAAACTACAGACACAGAAAATCCACTTTCCATTACCTTCTGTCAAGTAGTACTTTTGTCATCACTGGAAGAAATTTTTCCAGATTAATGTATCCAGTCGGTTCTTCTTCTTCTACCTAAAAATAAAACTTAAGTATGGCAGGTTATATGACTCATTAGCAAACTAATATGAAAACCAGAAAATTGGGGTGGTTCCTGCATTAAAATTACAGTTAGACTTTGAATATTTATATCAGGTTTTTAATATCACATGGCACCATAACATCTGAGTGAAATGCTTGTGATCAAATAGAAAGAAATTCGAGGAAGAAATAATAGCCCAACTAAAATACAGGCCTGCAATTACAGACACTTTCAACAACTCAATATTGCCCTCTTGTGCTTAGAAGCCATGCATGCAAAGGAACTGAATGCCTAGGAACTGATCTTATCTCCCACAATAACGCAGCAGAGGTTTAAACATTCAGACTGCATTCATACTAGTAAAGTCTAGCAGAACCTGGAACAATCCCAAGCTGTGTAATGTGACCACCCATAACAGCAAACCATTAGCATGATCCCTGGCATGATTTTGGCCTGGGCCACCTAACACTTGCCCCAGCAGTCACCAGGCCTGGCTAGGACCTTAGGGACTTTTCCCCAGCAGGCTGCTTTGTGCAGCCTCTCCACGTAAAACATTTACCAGAGTAGTCATGAGCTGCTCTGTGCCAGCTGGCTTCAACACCCAAGGATGTTTCTGGGCATATTTAATGTGCTAGTTTGGACATAGCCCCAGTCTAGTACACCTCAAGGATGGAATTTGTTGCCTCCACATGTTTCGTAGCCAGAGAGTCGTCAGGGGAAGGACCAGAAAGGCGAGCAGACAGTCAGGGCAGTCTGAAACAGTCATAAGGCAGCCCATAAAACACCACACAAAGAAAAGCTTTCCTTTGCTTCCCAGATAAATTAACAGATTAGTCCCAAAACATCAGCGACTTCTAGCAACATTCCCACTGCATTCCCTATACTTCCACAGGAGATAAGCAATGTGGTAAAAACTGCTCCCTATCATACCAGTATGTCCCTTCCCTGAAAATTTCAAGTTTTACTCCCAAAAGGAGCCCTCTTAACAGAGCTAGCCTGTTCCTGTCTGTGTTGAAACTGGATGCATGCTTTGTGGTCTCACATGACCACAGCAATACCTTGCTAGGCTCTCCACAGCCACAGCTCAGACTGAAAGAAAGCTCAAATAGGCACTGATTTGAAATCTCCTAACTGAGACAGGAAAAGATGAAGTAAGAAATCTTCCTCTTGAGGGCTGGGTCAGAGCTGGTGGTGATGCCTGATACATCCAGTTGCTTAAATAGAGAGTTGCAACTGCTGCTGCATGCTCTTTTCCAGTGCTGTTGAAGGGCTTTGGTTGCAAAAAGCAGGCAGCCATCAACTCTTGCTGCTTTAGAGTTGAAATTGGCTTGAAAAAGCACTTTTTCCTTTCTGTTTAGTGAACCTAGCGGAAGGGATCTTTAGCGAGGAAATGAAGCCGTTGCATGCTTCATGCTAAATCAGATGGTACCTTTTACCATTACAGAATCATTTGTTTTACTGCTTGACTGAAAAGATGTAACAAAATACCTGGCAAAACTTATCTTCTTTCCAGTGACATAACAGTTAGCCAATACACTGAACTATTCCATGCATCACAAATATTGAGATGTAGAAGTACACAGCATGTTTTAGGGAACATCTGTACTTCAACTAGTATGAGGTCAGAAGGCCACAGAGATGGGAAAAGAAATATGGTTGCTATTTATTGGACATAAAATAGATGTGTCTTATATTAAGCAGAACAACCAAAAGCAAGGACCCAAAGCTTCCATGAAGATGGTAAGTTATATAAAAGATGTCTAATGATGTCTAAGAGTCAAAAAACTTTAGAACTGCTCATCCAAACAGTTGAAGGTCATCCTAATTTCCGTACGAGAACTCACCAGCAATGACCACTTCAGGGCTCAGTATAACAAATACCTGTGAAAGTGTCCGCCCTCACTGACAAATATCACACAGATTTGTCTCTTCTTGTTGGTGTGCTATTTGTATTTTGCCTTCAGAAAGTAATCTGTGGAAGTAACATGTCCTTCCTGACAACGGACCTAGTCCTGGGAGGTGATGGAACAGCTTCCATTTCAGTGACTCTACAGGCCCAGAAGTATCTTGAACTGTTAAAATTAATCCTATTTCTACCACTGATAGATGAGAGAATAAATTGAATATATTAACCTCACCTAAATCAGTAAGTATGCAGTTTTGCAGGTATATGTATTGTCTTACTCTTCCTCGTGCTCACTCCTGTCCTACACTTCATTTCCCATAGACATTTTCTTTTTTCCATAATTCCTCCCCTTCACACAGTGACTGTGACAATAAGAGTATTTGCTCGTTCAAACTCTGTGAGTTTTGCTCTATTTCTTTCCTTTAGGTACATCCACAGCTCCTGTAAGAACTGTACTGTAGCACCCATTCTGTTTTATACCTCTGTTCTCACAGCCACACTCTTACTGTTCACATAACATCTGGGGACTTGAGTCACAAAGAAACAAAGCATCTTCCAGAGTTATCCAGGAGATCTGTGGTGAAGCAGTGTACTGTACCTGGGCTTTCAAACTCCAGACATTGTAGTAAGCTTTCACCATCTCTTATCATTAATCCTTAATGGATTATCCTAACCTTGTAAGTAGGCCTAAATATATGCTATTAACTATAGCATTTAGCATAAGGCAATATAGGAAACCATGTATGATAATTTTTAGAGATAAAATAACTATATGAATGCTGATTTGGCAGATATGAGTAACTGGAAGGCAACATATGCCAGTTTAGCTACAATAAGGCTAATAGGAAGATGAGATGACTGAGAGACACAGGTAGTGAGAAACAGAAATTAATTGCAGCTTACAATGGGCAAAAATACTGGAGAAATAGCCTGGTTACAAACTGGCCAACAAAGACAATTTTTACTCTACCTAGCCAATTTTAATGGTATCTAATATAAATTAAGATATATTTGTGATTAACATAATATATTAAAGGTTCTACAAGAAGACAGTGTTCTTCTGGTACTAAATCTATGCCAATATATGGTATGTTTCATTTACAGGCACCACAAAACCTTCTTTGAGACTGGACTTCCAGTTCAGTGTTCTTTAAGGTTAACCATTACTTTTGAATGTATTCTTTCTTTCTGCAGTATTTGTACTTTAATTTCATCCTTATAATCAGCTACTGTATATACGTTATACTGTTGTATCTCAAGAGTCTTCCATCTCATAGGTGCATTGCATTGTACTTTGTTATGTATTACTTATCTCAAATTTTCTGTAATGCTGAAAACTGAAAAAAAAATCCAGTCAATAGGAAGTCCAGTCTCTTTGGGAGGGGTAGGCAGGCCTTAAACTCTCCTGGTTCCCCTGGACTTGGAGGCAAGGGGAGGTCAAAGCATTCCCTTCCTTTTCTCAGTTTTGTATCTTGAGTCAGATGCACTGTTCATTTGCTGCAAACAAAAATCTCTGTGGGTCACTAAAAATATCATCTATATTAAGCACCATAATTTCTCTTTCCATTTTGTCTTGTTTGCCAGCAGGAGCTGGGACAATCTGGTACTGAGAGTACAGACCCAGAGCAGACAGATTGCAGTATCATGTTAAAAGATCCTTCTCCTCTGATGGTTCATTGTGCTTCCTTATCTAAAGCAGCTGTGTCATTTTCACAAGACTTAGCACAAGATTTCTCACACTAAATTCCGATCTACAAGGGACCGGACAAGCTTACTGAGGAAAGACTGCTACTGCAACCATCTGAATTTTTGTTGGAGACAGGAAGAAAAAAGTAAGAGAGATCAATTCCCAGCATCATGACCTATACATGCAAAAGAGAAAAATCTTTCACCTACCTCTCAGCCCAAGCATCTTCCATTCCTTAAGGCAGTATACCAGTTTGCAAAAAGAATGTGAAATCCCTTTCCCACTTCTTTGTCCCACTTATTAACTATAACCTGCCAAGGCACTAGCATACCAACCTTTCTACTACAAGCATGAGGTAAGGAGACAAAAATTAGTATAGGAAAAAACTGTGGAGAAATGTGATCAAAATTCCTTACCCCTGCATATCACTGGGAGAACAGGAGGACTGCTAGGTCATGCAAGGTTTTATGTCTGAATTCTGACTCACAGGCTTAAGTAATCAAGTAGGAAAAGATTACTTACCAAGAGAAATCTCAAGGCTGGGAAAGACCTCATGAAGGACAGAAAGTTGAGAAGTCTGGCTATAAGATAGAAATAACAGGACCCAGTGAAAAAACTATGTGTTCCCTCTGTGTATTTTTGGAATTTGATGCAAATTTTAACACCTGGTCAGGAACTGATTTTTATTACCTAATCATCCAGTGTGTGGCCCTGGCATGTCCAGAAGAGCAAAATGGTTAGAGTTTGGATATCCTAACCCAACTGAGGTTTAGGACATTGTTTTTAAGCAGCAAAAACCAATTTTTCCTCCATTTTCTGTAAATGACCGTCCACCTTGGCACAGCGTCACAGTGACCTTCTGGGGTAAAATAGAGTCAAAGACTCGTCATTTTAATCCATCAATGTTGTTACTTCATCAGTCTAAAGACTTGCTTCAGGGCAACCTGAGAGACTACCTTCCTGCCTGCATCACTTCCATGACACTTTCAAACTCTGGGAAAAGAGCTTAGGTTTCCCACACAGCAAGGCAGAAGGGCCAAACTTGTGCAAGTTTAAGACTGAAAAAAATACAAAAGATCTAAACATTTACCTTTGCAAGCAGTTCATGTAGTTCTGCCTCAGTTGGGAAGCAACCCAGTGACCTGACAATTGAACCAATCTCTCTGAAAAGAAGAAGATCTTTGTTAGTAAATCTGCAACTCGGGAGTGTCTCTGGAGAATCTAGATACTAATGCAGAGCTTGTTGTGGCTTAAACGCAGCCAGCAGCCAGAAACCATGAAGTTGCTCGCTCACCCTCCCACCCCAGGGAATAGCGGAGAGACCTGGAGGGGAAAAGATAAGGAGACTCATCGGTTGAGAAAAAAAATAATTTAAGTAAAATAAATTAAAATAATAATAATAATTATTATAGAAACTACAAACGCATAATGTACAATGCAATTGCTCACCACCCACTGACTAATGCCCAACCCATTCCTGGCTAGCAATCCCAAAGAAGAGAGAATCCCAAAACCTGCAATCCTAGAAGCAAGAGCGCATTTCCTGGTCAATCCTCATCTATATACTGAACATGATGTTGTATAGTATGGAATGTTCCATTGGCCAGTTTGGGTCTGTTGCTCTGGTCATGCTCCCTCCCAGCTCTCTTGTGTACCTGCGCACTATCAGGACATGGGAAGCTGAAAAGTCCTTGATTTCTTAGCAACAACTAAAAACATCAGCGCACTATCAACATTCTTCTCATACCAAATCTCATGCTGAATCCAAAACACAGAATTATTTTAGCTACTAAGAAGAAAAAATTAGCTCTACCCCAGTTGAAACCAGGACAGTATCCTCCCCTTATTCCATACCATTTAAGTTATGCTGAGGATCCATGTTTTCCAATACATTCTAACTGATCACCATCACTTGTCTGGGTTTTTGATATAAACACATATATCACTCTCTCCGTCTGTGGGCCTGAAATGCTGGGGTTTCAACCCCAAGCCCCAAATTAAGGTTGACATATGGGTGATTCCCACAGCCCTTCACAAAGGGGGTGAGTTTGCCTTTAGGCTTCCCTCCAGGGTGCGGCCGGCCGGGCAGGGAGAGCCGTTGGGTAAATGAGCCCCGGGTGTCTGCATTAAGTAACCAAGGGTCAGGTGTCCCACTGAGGGGTAAAAGCTGGGACCACTTGCAGGCAGGGGCAGTGTCTGTCTGTGAGCTGGATGCACTGTGCAGAGTTCCCTGTTGGGGAAGGACCTCCTGCCTCCCTGGAACTGGGCTCCAGTCAGGTCTGGCTTTTATAAACGTGGGCTGTGTAGAGATTCAGTATGTGGCTTCCTTGGTCTTATGTGTTTGGTTTGTTGACTTGGTTGTCTCCTGTCTCTTCTATGAGAGACTGTATTTCACCATTTATTCCACCCATTGTTGGTCATGTGGTGTTGTTGTTGGGTCAGTGGGATTGATGTCAATTATGTATAATCTGACTGACTTGTTTGTACCCCCAGTACTCACCCATGTACTGACCCTTTTGTATCAGCTACAATTTGGTTATTGGTTCATCTTTATGCTGGCTGTGTCCTTTATGCTAGGCCTAATAATTGGCAAAACAGGGCCATCCCTCCAAGATGTGTAGTGAGTTCATTCAGTCCATAACTTTGGGTTCCATCTGTCATGACAGTCTTTCAAAGCAGGAGGGATGAGGTCTAGTTCACTCAGTTGGTGGAGTGGGTGTCATTGGACACAGCAAGAGGATGGTGTGTAGTCTCTGTTGTATGCTACGTTGGGAGCTTGTAGCTGGTGTATCTGGCACAGTCCACGTTCATGGTCTGTGTTGAAGATGTCGATCTTGGGAAAGTTGCTGAGTGCCAGTTGCTGAAACTAGTCCTGACTTCATCAAAGTTCTTTTTTCATTAACCTGGGTGAATACTAATATGTATGCCATTAGTATAATATATATCAATCACAGCAATAATGATACGCAATGACAGGATTATTTAGCAATTACCATCATGCAATACAACTCACTGGCTATTTTCACCCAAAATCAAATCTGCTTGAGGCATACATCAGGTCCATGGGCAAAAGTAATCCCACAAATGGCTTTGCCTTTACCCAAGGCAGGAATAACCCAGACTGCCTTCCCCAGCACAGTTTTAATGTGCATTATAGGGACTTTATCCCCATCTACAGTACACAGAAGGTTTGTTTGGGCATGAGACAGTTTGACTGGCAGACCCCTTAGTGTTGACTAACCAGGTGGCTTTCTCTAAATGTGTATCCCAATGTTTGAAAGTTCCACCACACATTGCTCTTAGTGTAGTTTTTTGCAACCCATTGTGCTGCTCAATTTTCCCAGAGGCTGGTGACAGGGGAATCACGGGGGATGTGATATACCCACTCAATGCCATGTTGCCACGAGACTAGCTTTTCAAGGCCAAGAATACTGTTCCCAGTGGTGGCATGGGGCACAGGATATATTTCCAGCCATCCGGTAGTTGCTTTCACCACTGTGAGCATGTACATAGCGTTTGCTGTGCCTGGTTTGTGGGAGTGTAATATAATCAATCTGTCAGGCCTCCCTGTATCTATATTTTAACATCTTTGGTATGGAGGACAATGGTTTTAACTGTTTGGCTTGCTTGATCACAGTGTAAGTTTCACATTGCTGGATAACCTGTGCAACAGCATCCATGGTTAAGTCCACCCCTCAGTCACAAGCCCATCTATATGTTGCATCCTTTCCTTGATGACCTGAGGAGTCATGGGCCCAGCAAGCCAGAAATTGTTTACCCTTATGTTGCCAGTCCAGATCCACTTGAGCCACTTCAGTCTTAGTAGCTTGATCTACGTGTTGGTTGTTTTGATGTCCTTCAGTGGCCCAACTCTTGGGTACATGAGCATCTACATGGTGTACTTTCACAGCCAGCTTCTCTATCTGAACAGCAATATCTTGCCATAATTCAGCAGCCCAGACAGATTTGCCTCTGTGATGTCAGTTGCTCTGTTTCCACTGCTGTAACCACCCCCACAGCACATCTGCCACCATCCATGAGTCAGTAGAGAGGCAGAGCACCGGCCACTTTTCTTGCTCAGCAATATCCAAGGACAGCTGGATGGCTTTCACCTCTGCAAACTGACTCCATTCACCTTCTTTAGCAGCTTCTGTGACTTGTCGTGTGGGGCTCCACACAGCTGCCTTCCACCTTCAATGTTTTCCTACAATACAACAGGACTGATCAGTAAACAGGGCACATTGATTCTCATTATCTGATAGTTTATTATACAGTGGGGCCTCTTCAGCATGTCACCTCTTCCTCTGGTGACATTCCAACATCTTTGCCTTCTGGCCAATTTATGATTACTTCAAATATTCCTGGGTGACTGGGGTTTCCTAGGTGAGCCTGTTGTGTGATTAATGCAACTCATTTACTCCATGTGGCATCATTTGTGTGGTGTGTGGACAGAACCCTGCCTCTGAACATCCAGCATAGCACCAGCAGCCAGGAGGAGCTGTGCTTCCATACCAACCACTTCTGAAGCAGCTTGAACTCCTTCATATGCTGCCAATATCTCTTTTTCAGTTGGAGTATAGAAGGCTTCAGATCTAAATTTCTAACTCCAAAACCCCAGGGGTTGACCTTGAGTGTCCCTTGATGATTTTTGCCAGAGACTTCAGCTAAGGCCATTCTCACCAGCCGTGGTGTAAAGTACATTTCTAACATCTTGTCCTGCCTGGACCGGCCCAAGGACTACTGCACGAACAATTTCCTGTTTAATCTGCTCAAATACTTGTTGCTCAGGGCCCCATTTAAAATCATTCTTCTTCCAGGTTACTTGATAGAGAGGGCTTACAATCAAACTATAAGTTAGGATACACATTCTCCAAAAACCCACAACGCCTAAGAAAGCTTGTTTCCTTTTTGCTAGTTGGAGGAGACATAGCTGCTATTTTGTTGATCACATCCATTGGGATCTGATGATGTCCATCTTGCCATTTTATTCCAAAAACTGGATCTCCTGTGCAGGTCCCTTAACCTTACTTTGTTTTATGGCAAAACGGGCTTTCAGAAGGACTGGGATTAGTTTTTTTCCTTTTCTCAAAAACTTCTGCTGTGTTGCCCCAAATGATGACATCATCAATGTACTGCAAGTGTTCCAGAGCTTCACTCATTTCCAGAGCAGCCTAAATCAGTTCAGGGATGGACACTGTCCTTGTTTTGGTGGTGGCTAGAGCTATTTTTTTCTTAGTAGCTAAAATAATTCTGTTTTGGATTTGGTATGAGAAGAATGCTGATGATGCACTGATGGCTTTAGTTGTTGCTAAGAAATCAAGGGATTTTCAACTTCCCATGTCCTGCTAATGTGCAGGTACACAAGAGGCTGGAAGTATAGGAGTGTGCATGTACAAGCACACAAACACACACAAGCGTATGTATGTGGACTTTTAAGGTGATATCTTAGTAAGCAATGTCTATTTTTACAGACATTAAATATTCTGGAGCTTTTTGGCAGAATATAACTCTTCTTGTGACTTTCCTCAAATCTTCTTTACTACTGTGTTACAATGAACTGTGTACAAGTTACTTTTCCACTGCTGTCCTCTAATTTTTAAGCTTAATTTCAGTGAAGTCTACATTTATACAGTTTAAAACACTTGGAAACCTACTGAGATGAAAGGTAGCAAATAAAATATATGTTTACATTAAATGCTATAAAGAAAAATTCTAACTGCAGTAAGGAAAAATTACAAAAAGTCAGGAAGGAGGCAGCTCTGCTATGCCCCTGCTGTGCTCTAAGAGTCAAACAGACCAACAGAGTGGCTTATCACCACCCTGTTTATGCTGCAAATTATCTTCATAGCTTGCATTTACTGCAGAACCTGATGCAGTCTGAGGCTCTAAATAAATTTTTTGGAGGCATTGCCAGTTTGGTCAGAATTTTAAGATGAACAACATCACAGACTAGAAACAAAAGTACTGTAAAGCTGTAAAAAAGTACTAATGAGATTTATGGTATGACTGAAGACAAAACAGAAGCATCAATATTGCTTGTGATTTTCAGCCTGATTCTACAACACAGAAATTCAAGCACATTTGACTAAGTATCCACAGTGCTGGTGGTTCCCATGATTCAAAACTCTGTGGTTTCTTCATCTTCCCCTACCAGTCTATCTGGTAGAAAAGGAAGATTGCTTCTTATATCTGTCTCATAAAAATGGCAATGACCTTTGTAAAATGATCTTACAACAGTAAGACCCCAAATGTGGCACACCAAGCATACATAAATTAGACAGGTCAGTCTCTGGCCTCCTCAGACAGGTCCTGAGGAGCTCCCATTCTAATTGAAAACATGTGAGAAACACTACAACAGACAAGAGAGGAGAAGGCTGGCTGCACAAAAATAGCTACAAAACCCAGTCCCACACATAAAGTTGTTATGAAATGAAGCCATCTGCTCAAATGACTGAGTGAAACCTTGTGCCCCATGGACATGAATGGAAGTTTGGTCATTGGCCTCAATGAGATCAGACATTTAGTCCTATTTTTTATAATCCTTGTCCCATGCATCCTATTTCTAGTATGGATATACTGTATTTGATGCTCTCACTCCTGCATTCCCTCATCTTTTCCAGCTAAAAGATACTTGTAAATATTCTCTGCCTCTCCCAGAGAAACATCCAACCCAAATCATGTCTCCCTGCTATCCCACACTATTTCTACTCTTACAGACTGCCAGAGATGGGAAGCTTGCCATCATCTCCTGCCTCACCTCACACACCTTAGTCACATTGCAGTTTTGCTGAAAGCCAGGCCCTGAAAGAATTTACAAATTCTAGCATTGCTGGCTGCTGTTTCTGACAGGCTATGCATGTGCCAACATGAGGATGTTGTTTGAAGTGTCTGTGGTCAAAGTCATGTCACATTTGGTAATAACATGGCATTTAAAGGACCCAGATAGATAGCAAGTTGTATTTTATTCCCAGCCACTTCCTCTCACTTAGTTCAGCAGCTGCAGTTCCTGCTGTGTAGTTTCTACCATAAAAAAAGATGGTTAAAATGAGTTTGTGTTCATACAGGTTTTATAATACAGATGCAATAAAATTTTGGGCTGTAGTTTTCATCCTGCATGTAACATGTTTCAGTGACAAGATCTGCAAAATCACAAAAGCCCTTGACTCAGGGTGTGTCATAAGCAGCATGAAACACCACCATCTTCCTTGCGCTTATTGTCTTACTAACTTGTATTTGCATTAGGAGTCATGCAATACCAATGCTGGCCTGTCAAGCCAGAGTAATTTTCCATGTTCTTCACAGGAATCTGATATTTCAGGCAATAACATTCATACTTCTACAATTGTGGTTAAGAATTGTGCTGTACTGCCACCTTCTGCTACAAGATAATCAGCCATTAATAATCCCATTATTGTGATACAGCCCTGCAATATGAACCTAGGAATAATGAGACAATAAATTGTTGTTCTTTGTCAGTAACTGTACTATGACAAAAATTAGTGTGAAATTGTGCATTTACTATGTTAAATAGACTTTTGAATGTCCCCTCTCACATTATGACTTACTATCTGAATGAATAAATTTTTTTAAAAGTCTATTTGTATAATTTCATTGTTGTAACATTTTCTCAAGCTCTGTATCCATTCTATAATGGAGTGAGGAATGTAGCAAATCTTACAGCTCTCTAGCCAGGACTGCAGACATAAATGACACACAAATATAGCAACTAACATGTCATGGTGCAGTGAGGGCTAGGGGCTCACCAGGGCTGGTGTAGTGCCAAGGGCTCCCCTTGTGGGGTGGCAGGGTGGCGGGGGGGGGGGGGGGGGGGGGGGGGGGGGCGGCAGCCAGGGCCTGTCCCACCACCCAGCCAGGAACGGGGCAGCCCCAGGTATCTGGCACCTCCCTGGGGACAGGTCAAGAGATTCAAGCAAGCGCTCTTCCAAAGAGCCCTATGGGTGAGGGAAAAGCAATTGTACCAAGTACGGAGATGTACCTTGAAACCCACATCTAGTATAACTGGAAAGTCATTTCACTTCTATGAAGCACCCATAACCTCTTAAATTTAGAGACACTAGTAAGCATGCATTGCTAAAACCATCACATAAATGTTTTGCACCTCTCTGACCTCTGTTTCACAATGTAGAAAAGATGTTTATGACATTTAAAGATGTCTTCTAATTTGACTTTGTGAAATTGTTGTCATTATAAATTCTTCACCAGTTCTCACACTCCTTTGTAGTGTGATTTATAATTAAAAGCTCTATTGATAATCTTATGAAAATAGTAAATGGACTTCTGAAAAATTACTTCAGTAAACTTTAATGACAACAGCTCATAACAACTTCAGAACCTGATCAGTGAGACATGAACATATGTATTTTATAACAAAAGCCATATTGTTATGTGTATGGATATTTATGTTAAAATGAAGTTGAAGTAGCACTGTCAAATATTCAAACTTTAAAAATACAAGAATTAAGATTATTTAGGAATTTTTAAATTGGAATACCTTTAGTTCTGTATCTTGTAGCTAGTTATGTCTTGATCAGTCTAACAGTCCATGTTTTTATCTTCCACTGAACTTCTTACTCCCTCAGACAGCTATTTTGTTTGTATTTCCATAATAATGCATGCTAAAGGTATAGTGCATGCAGTTCTCCCTCCTGACTCCCATTTGTGCATCCCACGCCCCCGGTTCTGGTCACCCCATTTCAAAAATGAGAAAGCTGAACAAGAAGGAGCACAAAAAAGAATGGCCAGAGCTATGGAACAGCATCTCCTAAGAGATTAAACACATCCAGATTCTTCAGCTTTAGACTACTGTAATGAAGGTCAGATGTGACAGACAGCTATGAAATCATTAATAGTGTCAAGAAGATTTAATAGGGAACACTTGTTCACTATTTATCATAAGACACACAAAATACCCAAACAGGTGCCACAAATCATAATGTTGCAGATGTACAAAAAACAACAAATACTGCATATTTGCTCAATTCCTTATATTCTTCCCCCAGGTAACTACTAGTAGCTCAGATGAAGGTACTGGGCTAAACGG
Source organism: Athene noctua (assembly GCF_965140245.1). Taxonomy (NCBI): domain Eukaryota; kingdom Metazoa; phylum Chordata; class Aves; order Strigiformes; family Strigidae; genus Athene; species Athene noctua. The sequence continues at coordinate 89,446,678 of NC_134037.1, read as the reverse complement.
ACTTCTGGTGCAATCAGATATGATCAACTTTATGTTCATTATGATGTTAGTAGTAGTAATAGCAGTAGTAGTATTGAAACTATATAATGAAATTATATACAAGTTTATTCCAAGTCTCCTAAAAACACTTCCCTGTCAGACTGATATCCACTTCCCACAATACTCCAGAGGAAGAAGGACATTGCAGTTGGAGACACCTACTGAAAGCCCACACTGGCACACACTGGCAGGGACACCTCTTGACATGCTGGGACTATCCTGAAAGCAAGGGGTTCCATATGGGATGTAGGACCTGTAGTGTGCCAAGTGAGCCACCAGAGCAGAGATTTCCTAGTAATAATTGTACCCTCAGACTTCTCGTCTAGCTGTAGTTTCCTCTTGCCTCTTTACTCCACCAGTCCCAGCATCCCTGTCTCAACCACTGAACAACACAAAATGTGTATTAAACAAGCCAAGACATAACTGTCTAATCAGGGCCAAAAGGACTCTCAATTACATTTTCTGAAAAAGCAGATGCAGGTTTAGGGGGTTATTTATCTCTATAATAAACCCTGTAATATTTCTGTGTGAAGGTATTCACAAACCTGACATCCACAGTTTTATTGCATTCGTGGTCAAACACCTCAAAAGCCTCTATAATCTTTTTCTCAATTTCAGCTACTGCGCCATCTGCAAAAAGAAACATAAGAAAGATTCACTGAGCTGTTGCAACCGATTTATTTCCAATTTGAGAAATGTGACAGCAAAAGCACCAAAACTGATAAAGGGGCAGACAGCAAAGGTATCTTGAAAAAGCAGAAATTATTCTAAAAAAACCCACTCTAAATGCAGAACCTGTCATTTATATTAGTAATATGGCTCTGCAGCTGCATCAGGTCTGGTGGTAATGGTTCGTCTCAGATGCATGATCATCACGTCTGGGTGTGGACCCTGCTCGGAGTGTGCCACGGCTCCTCCTGGACCGTGGGCCTGGATGCCATGGTGCCAGGGAAAGGAGCAAGGCGCACCTGGTCCCAGGCTTGCCCAGGGTTCATCCAGGTTCCTGCACCCAAGGAAACAAAAGTGTTCTCATGTCCACTAAGGTAGCCATCGTGTATGAAAAGCTGAGAACCAGGAATAAAGAGATGGTTAAGATACATGCACAGTGAATATATCTCATGGCAAATAATTTATTGTAACAGTTTGGAAAGGAAGACAATTCAAGGAAGGGGAAGGAGCAATTCACTACATTTGCTTTTTGTATCTCAATATCAAAGAATGGGGAAAGAAGAACTGCACGTTATCACAGTTATATCTCTTCTAAAGCCAAAAATTGCATTCTTGGGGTAAGGGAAGTACCAGGAAATAAATTCTGAAGAGAAAAATGTAAAGAGAGGAAAGAGTCCGTCTCAAAAAAAGGCACCCTGGCAAGGTAACCAGGGTAAACAGAGTGAACTGGTTAGCCCATTTATTAGTGTTGTAGTTTGACTTCAAAAAGACAGAACACAGAAAGCAAAGTGATATGGAGTTGACCTTTTGGTTCCTGTTGCTAAATACAGCCCCAAACTCCAGCTGGCAAACTCAGGAGGCAGCATTTTGTGAGCTAGCCCCACAGCCTCCAGAGGCCTCCAAAGGGAACATTTGAGCGACAGTCAGAACATGGTTGTCTCTCCTGCATTCTCAACATAATGATGAAAACTTAACTCTTTTATATCAGAAAAGATTTATTTTCTTCTTTAAGCTCATCTGGTGTTAAAAGTGTTGTTGAGCAGCTCTGACCAGCACTAAACCACTGGGCATTGTCTCCACTGTCATTATAAATCCATATCTAGTTTCCTACAATCCCAGTATTTTGAGAATCTCCAGGGCTGCAGTCTACAACCACTTTCGTCATTTGCCCTCTTCCCCACATGACAGAAATTTCTGTTTCCTGGCAAAGGGTATCAGAACTGAACTTAGCTAAAAAAAACATTGGCTTTGTGAGGGCCCCATTTCTATCTTGACCCATGAAACTTTTTTCATCATGTTTTCTCCCCTTGTGCTGCTGAGGAAGGCAGAGAGTGGTTGGGTAGGTGCCTGGCAGCTGCCCAAGGTCAACCCAGCACAGGCTGCAAGCACTTCAATACAGTCGTGGATTGATCCAGGTATAAGGAAGCTCTTTTTCATATAGAAGAGAGATGTTCCCTCTTATAAAGGTAGAGGTGCCCACTGCTTTCTGTCTGTATTTGGCACTGAACTCCCCCAGAAGATATAATACATAGAGACAGGAATATATCCTCTATTCCTCTCTCAGACTTTATTCCCCTGATGGAAGCATGGGCAGGTACATGTACAATGGACTGGAGACTAGAGCTCACTGAGGAAGAGCCCTGCTGAGTACCCACATATAGGACAAGCTGTGGGGTTTTTTCGTAGTTTAACGATAATCCCTGCCTTTTATGTGCCTAAGCAATACAAACCACATTTATTTCCTTTCCAAAAAGCATCATTAAATCTAAGTGGACCTGATTCCTTGTAGGAGATGCCTTAAAGACTTACTCTCAAACTACTACATTTGATGGGAGTTTCTTCATCAGCTTCTGTTGTTCTGAGTTCTGGACCCAGCCTCCACTGTAGACTGTTGTTTAGTTCTTAAGATCAGGCACTTCAGTTGTACTATGTCTTCCAACAGAGAAATGCTGAATGAATATTTATAGCTGTATATTCTTGGTTTGATGAGTGAGCCTTCTGTGGAAAAAAATTTAACCAGGGGAAGGCAGGGGAACATTTCTAGTACTGGAACTAATGTAGCCATCCAGCCTTTTCAAGCTTTGCCTTCCATTAAAATAGTATACATTAATCTTACCTGTTTCAAGAGGCCTGGCAAAGATCCTGAAATGAAATGAACTTGTTTCAATTTAGGTACCAGATAATCTATTTCTTCCGAGAACAAAGAGGAAGTTGCAATTAAGAACCATATCCATGGAAGAAAAAATAATATACTGTAGTCCTCTGAAAGATTCTCTGTGATATGAATGAACACCTAATAATCTATTGCCTAAATCTCTTGTCTCTCTAAGGATGAAAGCCAAGATGTTCAACATCGTTCAGAATGGCAAAGCTAGTTATCTGAAGACTTCTATGATTCACTCTAAACCTTTCTCTGGGAGGGAGAAAAAGATGGATTCCAGCTCTAGGATAAGTAATGGATAAAGGCTTAAAATGATCCCTTCAATAAGGGCATCAAGAGATCAGACATGCAGTTAACTCAGCAGATGTGATGCTCTAAGGTACTGAAATCTTTCTGCACAAGGATACTCAGTTCCATAGATCAATGAAAGCTTCATGTTGCTCTGTGTGGAGCAATTTTTTAGCAGTTTTCAAACAGAAATATCTACACTCTGATAGAATAAAAGATTTCACTCACTTATTCTACTAACTAGAAAAACAATACATAATATCAAAGATAAAATTATTTGATTACTTCTAATGGCTAAAATAAATAAATATTGAAACATATCATGCTAAAAAAGATTCCAATACCTATAACTACTTATTCCCTCAAATGCTTCCTGTAAGGATGATTTCCATTTTTATGCTGCTAAAATGCTTCAGATACTTGTCATTTTTTTCTCATTTTCTCATTTTCATTTATTTTCCTAGCACATAAGCAATAAGAAGACAAAATGTCTTCAAATCCATTCCTCAGATACAATAACTAAAAAATGTATTAATTATCAGTTTCCTTTCCTGTACTATCCTTTGCTATTTTCCCAGTTTGTTTAGTTTGAACTAGATAAAGCTCTAGATGCTGCCAGTTAAGTAAGACTGGCAGGGAGCTGGGAGTCCCAAATTAATTCTGCTGCTTCTTTCAGACTGAATTGTTCCTCTTCAGATTGTCCAGACTGTTCCCCGGCACTCTGAGGACTATTTGAAGCCAGCCCCCAAGCAGCACACCTGCCTCAGTTGTGACATTTCTTCTTCAAAGACCCCAGCTTCATTCAGTCTTTGTAGGGAACAGAAGCAATTAAATAGATGTGGCTCTGCCAGACTCTTGAGTAATGAGAATTTTAAAAAGTGGTTTCTAGTTGATACAATTTGCTAGATTCTACCATTCGTTTAACTGTATGAGCTTGCTTTCTTTTCTTCCTGGGGCCAGTTGCTCTGATGGTTCAAAAAGCCAACCCTTCCTTTCACTGAAGAGAAATTATGTGCGGAAAAAAAGAGGTATCAAAAGAACAGGTAGGCCAACATTAAACAACCACCTAAAATGCTGGGGAGCAGCATCTGTCAGGTGCTCACAGGAAAAGATTTAGTCCCAATGCAGCTTCATGAACCTATTTACACAATTTGATACTCTGAAACTCTTTTTGTGCTATGTAATGAGTCAAATTATGGGATGATTTGGAGAAACACCAGTGGACTTGATTTTATTACTTAGTGTTACATCAATCTAGGTATATTTTAATAAATATAGTCAATTCTATATTTAAACTCCTATATGCATGTGGATACCTCATTAATTACTCCATCCTCTCTTCACAATACTATGTTATGGTTACAAGCAGGTGTGAGGAAACCCCTGAGGTCTCTGGTGACAGGAACCCTTTCTTTACATAGGGCTGCCTTGCTGAACTAGTTGGTTTGAAAGGAGAAGGGAGGCAACTGGCTAATCCCAACTCAGTGACAGACAGTTTTAGAATCATTTAAATGTTGTTGTCCTATTTTTATTTGAAAGTGGTGTTATCAACAGCTCTTTTGTAGATTTCCCCATCCATTAACCAGGACTTATCAGCAGGAAGTGCAGAATTGTACCAGCACCTACTACTCCAGCACCATTTCTTCTCTTTCCCACTAGCCATTATTTCGCCCAAAAAAGTAGGCAGCATCCTTGGTCCTGTCAGTTGAAAAACTGGGAATGGGTTGCAAAGACTGCCATGAAGGAAAAGGAACATTTTTAAGAAGGCAATGGACATGAGGGGACGTGACTGTAGAGGCAGACACATGAGAGTATGAGTCTTAAAACCCCTGCAATCTTCACTTGACTTCAGTGAACTTTCTGTTCATGGATCCAAGCTATGGTATTTAACCACCCTCCCCACACTGCTCCAACAATCTTCAATAAGGCCCCTGTGATCACCCTTTGCAAATTCTAGCTCTTCCCACCATGTCCAAAATCACAGGTAACACTTTGTCTTGCCATACAATGCCAATCAAAAATGCGAGGTGAGAAGGTGGTTGACCTATGGGGAATATCTGAGCCAGCCGGAGGTGGAAAATGTACAAAAAAGTAAGTGTGAAGTCCCTGCTTGTAAAGTGAACCTACTGCATGGTCAAAAAAAAGGTGTGACCAACAAGGAGAAATAGCTAAACAGATCTTACTCCTTACAGCTTTAATATGGAGTTAAAATCCTATAAATGTGTCAAGATGCATGAACAGTTCCCCAGTAAGGAGGGAGACTAGTGCTAGTCCTGAAGAATACCATGTTTCCTTTAAGGGCAATTCCAAATTTATTATCTAGGTATACTGGGCAAATGGATGAAAGAGATGAACTAAAAAGCAGAAGAGATTTGTCTTTGATGTTTTCAGCCATTGTTTCATCTGACTTCTTCCAAAATCCTTCACAAAATCACTAATGGAAATAAAACTAATGGAGATAAAGGCATAAGAACTGGGGAAAGAAACTCCAAATCTGACTGTAGTTCTAATGAGAAGAAATTTACAATGTATATTTGCTTACATATGAAGCAAAAAAACCATTAAAAGGCTTCACAATTGCAACTCTGAGGAGGTTATCAATCAGCTCTTATGAAATCTAATCAGGCTTTTAAGCAAGTTTTAATTAGACCATCACCTAGGTCAAGATATTAAAAAGCAGTCACAATACTCAGCATCACCAAGCACAGGTGAAATCTCAAACACTCTCAAATAAGCTCATCAGTTTTATGAAGACATTGTGCTTCCAGAACAAAAAGGGAAAGCCAGTGCAGTGTCATAAGATGAATTCTTAGTGATGACATCAGCGCAAGGTGTTCCCATGCTGCTGCTGCTCTTTCCTAACTCCAAAGCAATGTATACAACTCCCTAAATTATTCTGCCACAAATGTTTGTGTTGCCTTCATGTTAAGTGTGGGGAGTTTGAATGACTTAAAAATAGTTCAGAAACCTTGCCTCACCCCAAAGAAGAAAACCTTACAGCTTTTAACTAATTCTATTTTAAGAAACTTACTCAGGAAAAGGAACACAGGGAGAAAGCAATCTTGAGGCCATTTGAATCTGACTTATTGGCAAGAACTTTCTTCTCCATAGAAGAAAAGGCATACATCTGATATTTTCTCGTGACCTTCCTAATTCCAGGGGAAGCTTAATGTACAGTCAGCCTAATATGCTGAAACAGTAATTGTATGCCGTGCTCTAAAAATATTCAGGCAAGAGAAATATTTTCTTCTGTACTCTGTACCTCCTATAGCATGTATGATACTAATACATTAGACACCAGAAAAGAAAGGAACAATATGATTAATACGTAAGCTGGCTGAATATGCAATGTTCTTTCTTTGTGTCTTGTGATACATCATTAAATAATTTAAGATACATGCTCATCGAAGAGACTTCATTCTGGAAAGACAAATCAAGCAGATTTTGAAGAAAAACAAGAGGTTTATAAAGCAGCTTGATTCCTCCCAAGAAGAGATATACCCATTCCTGAACTACAATCTGAAGAAAACAGGTTGACACAAAATATTGATGGCACCACTGGGAAATGTGTCACCTGAGTTTAGCCATTCAGATTGAATGAAGGAGATAAAAGATGCAGCTTCATGAAATTTGGTATACGTCCGTTCCCAACAAATGACCAGGCTAAGTTCTTCACTGACACGGTACCTATTCCAATTTGGGGATCCAAGTTATGTCATGCAGACTCAGGAAAGGATAATGCTTTCTCTCCTGGATAAGAAGCATCCCATGTTATCACAGATGATACTTAGACAATCTGAACCTTAGTTTGTTTCCTGCAGAAGAATAGAAAAGCTTAACTGGTTTCTGCAAAGGTCATTTTCAAGCATTCTCAAAGAAGCAAAAATGAAATCTCAAGAACGGCAAAAGCTTTTTCTTTCATGTTTTTCAGATTTGTTGGGAACTAGTCACATTATTGCCCCCTATTGCTTATGTTTGTTGCAGCCTACACCATGTGGTATCTAGATAAACAAGCAAACCCCATCATCAGTGAGTCAACAAAACCAAAACCCTCCACTCATCATCATGTAAGTGAGCGACCTTGGACTAAGAGCTTAACCTCACCCTATTGTCATACCTCTTTTCCTAATGGTAGTACATGTGAGAGCTGAAAAACTACCTGGTTGTTTTCATCACAGTAAATGCTTTATGGAAAACTAATAGAGAATAAAAATAAAGGGACTATATTTAAAAATAGATTCACAGAACGGAGCTCTCAGAGTGGAGCAATCAGAAGAATCTTTGCACAGGCCCATGGCATGTGGTGTGAATAACCATGAGAACAAAATCACAAGCAACAAACAGAGTTTTAGAAAAATCAGGTAATTAATTTGATGTCTGATAATAAAACACAGGCTGTCAGTTTGATGAAGGCTGTGGCAAAGTTAACTGCAAAAGCTACTTCAAATTCTGACACAAAAATATTAAACACAATTTTTCCTTTTTGTCTTCTTCTCATGAGACAATTGTAACATGGGCAAAATAAATAATAAAGTAATGTAAAAAATTAAGCACTGTCTTGACTCCAGCTTTGGCTATGGAAATGAGATTATTTCATAGTATTATGCTAGTAATAAAAAAGTAAACAAAGTTCAGATCAACCACAATGGTAACATTTTGATTATTTCAATTAGAGGTTGACAAATTCGTTAAAGACTTTAAAAAAATATGTAATAACTGTGCATTTCAACCTCAAAGTTGAAAAATGCAACAATATACCAATATGCAAAGTATATCCAGTTTGTGATAATCAGTTGGTGGCAACTAAATGGAGCTGCAAGCTGCCGGTAACTTTACCTGATGAAACAAGATACACTGAATATTATCCTAGGTTTTGATTGTTGAGCAGACAGTATTTTAAATGCCATGGCATTCTAATCTACCACAGATTCAGATGTTTTAATACATGTGGGAACCAAAACTAACAAAACTAATGGGGCAATTAACAAATTAATTCATCTGTTGAGAAAGTAAGTACAGAAAGCATTGCTGCCTTGAAAAACAGTCAAGGTTCTAGTTGCTTATAAAATTCTTAATCTAACTGATACTATAACATAAAACAAAACAGGCCATGAAGAATGCCACGTCAAGCTGGAAAAGTATGTCCAAAGATGTTTAAACCCACAGTGCACACTGCCTCCAAAGCACAGTTTATTCCCTTTTGAAAGGGAATATCCACCATTCACAAAGTTCTTGTCCCAGTTATGTCTCCCCAGAGGTGTTGGAGTCATGGTTAATCTTGTCTATCATCAATGGAAAAAATATTTCTTTCCCTTGTGGTACACATCCTTGTAGGTCATCAAACCCATTTTAATGCTGTCACTTCTGGTTGCTCTTGCAAGATGCCATTGTTTTGCCTGGTCTGTGCTGGGCAAACAGCCCCCAGAGCAGATCACAGAAATCACTCTGTATCCTCAGTACTTGATAACTCATACCTTTCTGCCCTGAGTCATAATCATTTAACAGCTTGAACAGCTGCTGTATTAAACCTGACTCCCACGTCCTTACCATGATCCTGTTTGCTTGCTCTGTCCAGAGCTTGCACTGCATATCTTAAAGCCAGGGGATGCAGATGGCAAAGTATGTCAGCATGAAGCCCCAGTGGAACTACAACCACTGCCTGGGCTTGCTGCAGATAATGCATTTGCCTATGGGAATGGAGAAGGGCAAATTATGAGGGATACCCTTGCTACCTCTGCAAATTCCTTGACAGATGCTTGCTGTAACACAAAATTGTCCATATGTTGGAGGGGACCAAAAAACCACTATTTTCTGCATCACTTCCTATACTACAACACTGCCAGCCTCCCTGGGCCCAGGCTTCTGGAACAGCAGCATTAATTTCCCTGGTGCCACCCCAATTCTTCCTGGAGGTCCCCAGAATGTAGGATTGCAATTTGTTTGTCAAAGAAATAAAAGATGTAAGGACTTGCTACACACAAACCAAACTTTAAACTTACTGAAACTATTTATAACCAAGCAGAACTTGCAAGTGAAGGGAAGAGGGGCAGAGAATGTTAAATGTTAGAGTGGCTGAGCAGGAGTGGGTCCCAGCAGGAATCCTGCTAATGTCATACAGTACTTCTTACAGTCCGTAAAGCTCCACTAAATGCTCTTCAGGGCTGGACATGTGGCAGATTTTCTCATGAGGAAGGCATATGGAAGACCGCAAGTTTAGCGCCATTGACAAAAAAAAAAGCATCAGCACATGCTGAGGATGTGGTAAGGGATAGACTCTGCACTTCCTATTACCTGGCTGAGCTCCTTACTCAAAAATGCCCAGAGGCAGAGGTGCCTGACACCACCGGTCCACTCTGCTTGCTTTGCCCTGCAGCACTGTTCTGTTCCCTCTGGAATAGCACCCATTTGCTCTGCTGAACCTCCTTTCCCAGCCTTGTGCTTCTGTCATTATCAACTTCACATCTCTTCATGTGCCGTGTGTGATTCTCTCTCCTGCCCTACAGGCAAGAAAACCCTTCCTTCCTGCTGCTTAAAGAGCTCCTGAGCACCCTGTTGGTGAGAGCAAGCTCAGCCTATACAATCCTGGGACAGACTGGGGAAGGCTGTTACAATCATATGGTTTGCTAGGGAAAAATCCACTCCCTTCGTAGGCAGTTAGTCTGAGTGATGCAACACAAGTACGTATCAATCCATGTCAGTGACAGCACTTCATGCATCTCAGGAAAAACGCAACAAAATATGCCCTGATGTTTTTACTGTACACAATCTGTGTACATATGCTATATCTACATATATATATATATATATATATATATATACTGAAGCATCAGTCTTCATCAGCATCAGCAGAGACACCTGAAATCCTGGTAAATGGTCAAGGAATACTACCTAGCTAGCTATACTCTGCTAGAGTACAATTTTCTCAAACCTGAAGCACTATCTGAGGTTTAAGGAGTGATCAATTTTTTATTTTTTTTTTATTTTATTTTATTTTGGTGGGATGGTATGGAAGGAGTCCTTCCTACTTTCACTGCACAGAATGAATTTCTGATTTGGTCTGCCAAAGAGGGGAAATGGAGGTGCAGGGGCTGGCTGGTTGGTATGACCATGCACCTGGGATGTAGAAGGCACTATGTTTCACGACAAAGCGATTAAGATGAAACAGACTCTGGCAGGGATTCCTGAGCTGCCACAAGCCCAGGCAGTGGCCCATAGCAGCACCTAGCCAAGACACACTAGTCCAGGCCTTGGAAATAGAAGTGTGCAGGCTAGGGCCAGGACTTGGCTACAGCACTAGTTCCTTCTGCTTTAAGCGTTCTGGACCTAGCAGCATGCCCAGGGGAAAAAAAAAAACAAAAAAAGTCAGAAAACCAGAAGTTGGTCTAATTCAGGTAAAAATTGCAAGACATACTGACACATTTTCTAGTGAGTAATTTGTAAGCCATGCTACAGCATTCCTTTTACATCTGCATGGCCCAGTGGAGGCCATCATCCTCTGTCTCACTGGCAGTAGTAGGCAGAAGTCATTCCATCAAGAAATGGCAATCCAGGTTGGATTCCCACATACACAGCAGCACAGGCAGGTCTTCTCTTTTTTGACCAGCCAGGATGATACTGTGTGGGAGGATTACTACCTCTAAGTAGCAGGGAAGTGCACAAGCGGATAACTTGGCACCCAGACCTCCTCCAGCTCCAACTTACCTCTCTGCTGCTGCTGCTGCTGCTGGAAGGACTGCATACAGCTCCCGCTAGCCACAGCCCTGAGCTCCTCCTGCCAGCTCCCACTGTGCCCAGGCTGCTGGGGGTACTCTGTTAGCACCCAGTGACAAGCACCTTGCTGCACAAGTTCATAGCTCTGTCTTGCACCTTTCCCTATAGCTACAGTTGACAGATTCTTTTCACCCTGAGTACAAAGTCTCTCTGAGCTCTGAAACAGTCAATAGTGAGAGCTAATGCCCTGACTCGACCTTCTTAAGCGCCTTACTCCTTGTATCCTAACCCACTATCATGCCCGTATTAAATAGTGCAGGGTCATCCTGTGAACAGTAACATAGAGCTTATTGCCTATATCCTCTGGAGAATACATAGTACTGGGAAACAGAAAGAATGCATGCAGCATGGTGTGCCCTGTGTATGCCCAAACCTCAGATAAAAAGTAGGGATAATCTCTGAGAGCTAGAAAGAATCTGGAGTTATTGTTACTTACAGCAGAAACTCTTGGCAGTCCTCCTGAGCTTTTTTCAAAATACAACAGCACTTTTCAAAAAAAAACTTTCAAAATACAGACTTCACACAAGTCTGTTTGCCCACACTTTGTGAATTTGAGTCCTTGCAAAAAAAAGTTTCTTTTTTTTTTTCCTAATACTTGGTCATGTGTTGAAATGTTTTTTTCCCCTCACATCCATTTTGCCCTTTTGCACTTCTTGGAGGGAAGAGTTGAATGAGACAGGCCTCAAGACTCTGGGATGGGACAGTTACAGTGGCCTTACAGGACAAAAAAAACTACTGAGTCTTGGATCATAACAACACATTTTTTCATTTAATAAGCTGTCAAACATTTTATATCAGGAGTAGCTATAACATTTTTAGCAACAATCAGGACAGCATGAAATGTTCAACTACAGCTCTCATGATTTGGTCCTGCCTGTCTTCCCAAGCAGTTGGCCACAGCCATGCTGCTGCTCTAGTTCCACAGGCCTTACAACTGTTGCAGACTGTTACTTTGGACGCAGCATTCAATAAGGACTCTCAGGAAGAAAAATGAATCCAAATTGGGCCTAACATTTCTCAGTTATGACCTAGATTTCAGCCAGACAAGCACATCATCATTTTTCAGCTACTCAAATGGTGGCTGAATCTGACTTCACAAAGCCTGACACTTCCTAAGGCAAAGCAGCAAGCTCTGAGTAGTATCACTCATATTAATCATTTGCAGAGGTCCAGCTGGGACAGCAAAGCTCTCCTTCTGCTAGCTGGTGTCCACAGATAAGCTGCCAAATACTTGCCGTTGCATGCAACCGACACTGAAGGCAGTAAAACAACATGCTTTGTCACACTAACTTGCAGAAGGAAGGGAAGGGAAGGGAAGGGAAGGGAAGGGAAGGGAAGGGAAGGGAAGGGAAGGGAAGGGAAGGGAAGGGAAGGGAAGGGAAGGGAAGGGAAGGGAAGGGAAGGGAAGGGAAGGGAAGGGAAGGGAAGGGAAGGGAAGGGAAGGGAAGGGAAGGGAAGGGAAGGGAAGGGAAGGGAAGGGAAGGGAAGGGAAGGGAAGGGAAGGGAAGGGAAGGGAAGGGAAGGGAAGGGAAGGGAAGGGAAGGCCAGAGCTTGATGTTTGTTAGCCTGCAAAAAATAACTGTGACACTTTTTTCAAAGTCAATACTGGCTGCACGCAGTCTCCCTTTCCATAAAGCAGAGCATAAATCTCCATTATGGATGTCTTGCACATCCCTGAAAACACAACTCTGGCAGTTGTACCAGTCAGCACTCCTGTTGCAGCTCAGAGCTGACAAAAACAGCAATCTCCACTCTTGCAATTTGTTAGGTATCTTTCATCTCAGCCACACCTGGGATATAATGAGAGTTATGTCTAGCCCATACTTATATTCTCTTTTATCACCAACAGCAAACTGCCCTGTGAGGATATATAGCTCTCCTGATGATGCTGAGAATCTCGCTATACCTCCAGCTGCTGCTGAAAAGGAAGAGCTTGTTTTAGCTGCGACACTGGCACAACACTACCTGTGCTGCTATGCTGCGTGGTCACAGAAGGCATTTGTCTCCATTTTTCCTGGACTCCACAGTGCTGGCCCCAGAAGCCTATGGCAGAGCAACAAAGGACTACTCCGACACCCACAGACCACAACACACATGCACCACACCAAGCTCCACCAAAATGCAGTAATGCACACGCTGCTGTGCACCCCACAACAGCAGCTCACTCTGCCAATGCCGTGGGTCAGCCCCAACAGAGCACTGCATAACCTGTCACCACCGGTGTACCCACACATCTGACTGCATGTGTGGCAGCACCTAACAGCTCCTAAATTGGATATGCCTATGAAACTGCCTCTGCACACTGATTGCTCAAGTGGTCAGGAACCAGGGACCAGAATCAAGTGGACATTCATGCCCTGAGAATTAATTTATTTTAAACATAAGCCATTATAAAGTTTAACTACAGCACCACAGTAGCACCACTAGAATACAGCAGTTTGTAAACTTTCTTCTTTTGAAAGAACTGTCTACAATATAATGAGAGAATGATGGTTTTTAAGTATGACTTTTAATACATGCTGTTATTATGTAACATACCACAAGCCTTTCAGTTTGCCTGACAGGGTCTCAAATGGGTTAAAAAAAGTAGTTTCTAGACTGGTTGCAATTCTATCTGCACTAGTCTGGCATGAGGGCTTTGACCAAGCTAAAGGAAGACCTTTACAGTGAAACAAAATGGCAAGAGATTACAGGGGTTTGCAGCAGCTGCTCATTTTTTAAGGGAGCTGTGTTGAAAGTATTGCTAAATCGCTTTATTTACATATCATGAATGAATACAAACCTCCAATTTTCTTTAGAATCACAGAACCATTCAGGTTGGAAAAGACCCTTGGGATCATCGAGTCCAACCATCAGCCCCACTCTAGAAAGTTCTCCCCTACACCATATCCCCCAACAGCTCATCTAAATGAAACTTACATCCAGGGATGGTGACTCCATCACCTCCCTAGGCAGCCTATTCCACTGCCTAACCACTCTTTCTGTAAAACATTTTTTCCTAATGTCCAGTTTTGTTTGCCTAAGACTAATATCCTGAATTTGAACAGTGTTTCAGGTGACAAATTTAAGACATTTACAATTATCATCAATGGGGAATAAGACTTACTTCTCTAACCATTTGAGGCAGGCTAAACTGTAGGAGAAATGTGGCAAACAGGTGAAAAATGGATACAAGCTGTTCATGGATAAATTTCAGAATTCATGTCTAATTTTCAAGCTGACCATTGGCAGTAACGGTCCAGAACCTCCTGTGACCTTACACCAGAGAAACAATAATCCTTACCATTTTTAAGATGTAGCTTGTTAAGCTTTTGAAAGTTATGGTTGTATACAGCCCCAGGATGGACTCAAGGAAACCCCTTCCCCAATCTTATAATGTTCATGTGGTTTTCACATACTACCCACACCTATATAACACTAAACAGTATGGATGTCACACTTCAAAAAAGTTGGGAGTCTGTATTTTCTTAAAGATGGACATTTACAATTAGAGACTGTTTATAAAAATATCTCCCTAGACCTGTCAGGTAGCACGTAATCTTCAAAAGATGTGGGGGCCAGAGGCAGGTTTTGGGTCCTCCTGCTCCTTACTGTGCCAATAGCTTTTACCCCCACACCAGGTACCTGCAAGCTCCACGGAGGGGGCTCCCCACTTCTCTGGCCACCTCCTGCAGCACCCCTAGCCCCATCTCTGACTCTCCCGTGCCCTTCCTAACGTCGCTGTGACGCTGGGCACGAGGCCCACCTCCACACAGGTTGGGCCAGGACACCACTGCCAGTACCTTGCAGGATTTGTGGAAGCTATTTTCAGCTTCTGCCCCCCACCTCAACCATACCCGCATGGCAGAAACAGCAGCAGCGGCAGCCAGACCCCATGGCAGAATTTGGCCAGGGCAGAGCAGTGGTGTGACCAGCAACCCTGTCTACATGGCCACCTCCCACCTGGGGGTCTAAATGTTGAGCATGTTCAGCAACAAGTTCATGTTGGACCTCTGTCACCTAAGGACCATTACCTTTCCATAACCTGTGCCAACAGCAATGAAGCAGTATCCGTTCACACAAAATAAAGGTACTTCTAAATTGCAAAAAACCCACCCCTCAGATCTCAGAATAATTAGTATGTAGACATGGAAATTCTTAATAATATGTTAACTATTGTTGGAAAGATAATTTGTGGGAGTTCTCGAGCTCCCTGTCAGCACTGCATATCTACTGGTTGGCATTGTTTAAAAGACAAAAAACTTTAAAGCCTTTCTGCACACCAGCCAATTTTTTATTCAATAAGTCAGCTAGAAGTAGAGCCAAACTGAAAAACTTCTGCCATTTTACGCACCATGGAAACAAGAAACCTGTCAATCTACAATTACCTGTTCTACATCCATTTGAGATCAACTTTTACTGCAGGAGTATAGCCAAGAGGATTGGATCTACAGCCTGTGTTTGTCCATGGGAGATGGACATAATTTATTTTTTGTTTCATTCTCTTATAAGTACAAATATTAAAACATAACTCAGATTGATGTCAAGGTACATGTTAAACGGCATTACAGTCTAATAAAAGCTATAAACTCTTCATGTAATTTCTCACAGCAATGTCAACAAGAGGACCTAAAAAAATTCATAGTGTTCATCTGTAAATTCCACTGTGATAAAACTGCACACTGATACCCTAAGTGATCTCATATATTCAGATTTTCTTCTAGAGCTGAAATACCGCTTGCTTGAGCCCTATGAAAGCTACTTATTTTTAACAACTCACACTGATTTTGTATTTTTTCCATAAATGAAACACTGCTACTTTTAAAATTAGAGATCATTTGTCTGATGGACTATTTTAGCCTGAAGGTTTAGTATGTTTAATCCACAGCTTTTGTATCTTTCAAATGCTGATGCTTATTTGTGAAACTGTCAAAAATACTTTTAAAATCCTCAATATACCAAGACCTTAAATGTACTCATGTGCTTAAGCATCATGTGCATCTTATTATCCCATTCAGTGGGATTCCCCAAAGCCGTACACAGCTTAAGCACTTTTCTGTGTCAGGTTTGAAACTCTCATGTTAATTAAGTGTGCTCCGAGAAGAATTAATGGTTATGACTGCCTACAGCGCT
Source organism: Athene noctua (assembly GCF_965140245.1). NCBI lineage: Eukaryota > Metazoa > Chordata > Aves > Strigiformes > Strigidae > Athene > Athene noctua. Next base: position 89,430,639 of record NC_134037.1, on the reverse strand, counting down.
CATGGCAGCTACTAGGCTCTCTGAGCTCGGACTTGCAACTTTATTAAAACAGAACAAGCAGCGATAGCACATTTTCAGTATCTCTAGTGATACAGAATCCAGGCAGAGGCAGGTGACACAGAGAAGGAACGTGGGAGGATTCGGCAGGGCAGATAAAGTAGGAGCAATTCTGCTTCTTTGCAAGAAGGTAGTAGTTGAATGGGATATGTAGCTACTTCTTACCAAATGTAAACTCCAGTAAATCTCTGATTTCACCAGCATGTCAGGTGGCAAACCGGGGCAGTTAAAGAGCAGTTATATAAGTATGATTGAACACAGTTACTGTGTTTACATAAAGCACTAAAATTGGGGTGAAAACTCTTTCCCATCTCCACTAACAACCTCCACATGTCTGTTTCATAAGTGGGGCAGAGGATCTGTGAGGCCTGATTACATATTGCAGCTGTAACTCTAACTATCTAAACAACTACCAATCATTTACCAGAGAAAACCATCATCACAGAATGGTTATGCTCCTGCTCCATCTCCATAGGCCTTGTCATCAGAATCAGGTATCTTTCTGGAGGACATCTGTTATCCAGAACTAGTTATTCGGTTTCATATGGGCGTAAGTGGGTGAAACAGAAGCTCAGACTATTTAATATACTTCCTTTTGGATTAAAATTCATGACTTATTAATTGCATTTTAAATATGCGCTAACTGGCACAAAGAATATGGTCTTAGAAGAACTCTAATACTGCTCAATTACATAACATTACCATAATGATATAGGCACACGGAGCGTTCTCTCCTTTATGTACTTCCATGTGATTTCTTAAATCCCAGCTGGAGAAAAATATGTCTTGTCTTCTGTCTAGTTCTACTTCAGGCACGACTGGTCTGACATTTTGCTTTCAGGTGCTAGTAACATCAGTATTGAGATCAGAGATATTAAAACTTAGAAAATCTAACACGTTATGTCAAATTACAAAGAAAGTATCTGAGAGCAAATGGAAGAACAGACAGACTGAATTAAGTAGCAGAAAAAAGGGAAAGAAACAGAACGATAGGAAGGAAGATACAGACAAATATGCAGAAGAGAAAGATTAAGAAAACAGTCTAGCGTAATCAGATGGGTAGGAAGAAAAAACACTGAACAATGTTGAAAGCACAAATGTAGGGATATAAATTCATACATAAAACATGTACCTACAGATATAATGGGCATGATCCCATTAACACATGCACATACAAGATTTTATTCACAAGAATTGCTTAAGTTAGAGGGTAATACTCATGTGAGTAACGTGATGTACAAGAGGTTGCAGGATTTGGCCTTTCACCATTCTTCCTTGTGTACATCCTGTACATCTGTAAAACATTTAACTAGGCATTTTAACTTTGAAGAACACAAAACCTGAAAATAATGGGACCTAAGGGAAACCTTTACCATGAAAGCTGGTGGAACTGCAGTTCCACAAAGAACCAAGAATACCCCAAAGACTAATTATTTGACAATATAGCTAATGTTACTGTTCTGTTTGAAGCATAAGAAAGTAGAAGTTGCAGCTTGCATAGAGGTGGAATGCTGAAAGTGTGATCGATGCGTGAATCCAGAATCGGAGAATTGTAATTATCCCTGTAGCTGCTATCTGCAAGGATTCTAATAGCAACTCTGAAATGGGTGTAAGCGACATATTCTTAATGGATTGCTTCTGCAGTTTAATGAGACACTGACTGTTAGCTTACCTCAACCATGTTTATAATAATGAGACACCTTTACAGGGCAAAAAGCAACTGGTTTGCCTACTAACAATGAGTCTCATGAGTGACAGCAGGTAAGTCGGATGCCTTGTCCGTGTGATACAGCTTACTGTCCTCATTCTACAGATAGGAAACCAAAGCCCAGTATGTCACTTTCCAGGATCCATCAGTCTGGTAGGGCCAGGAATGGACTTTATGGGTCAAGGTCATTTAAGATGACAGCACAATTTTCTTCTAGATGACATCTGATACTCTACTGGGAATGGTGTTCTACAGGCTGTTAAAAAACATGAAGTGTAAAAAAAAAAAAACAAACCCAAACAAAAACCAAGAGTCTGCCTTCAGTAATACCATAATTAAACTTCTTACAAAGTATTCTTCCTTTGAGACTACACAACCAGCATTAAAAGCCATTAATCAAGCAATCGAAAACCTACAACCTTCCTTCTCCAAGAGTTTCTGCCTGTGGATTGACAAAATGGTGCAAAATCTCAATATCATACATATGGGTACCCAAAGTATATGGAGCCAGAACTTCCCAATATTACTGTTATCCTGCCAGAACACCAGATACCCTCTTCTCAGATGGTTCGACAGACTTCTAGGCTGTTATCCTATTTCTATCCACCTCTGCCAGCACTGTGCCTCAGATTCATTTGTGAAACTGAAAAGATGCAAAAATAATGCTTTCACAAGACTAAACAAAAGTGAAAAACAATATAAAGTAGAACAGTCCTCACTGAAACTACATCAGTCTTACTTTTTAATTTTTACAAGATCTCTATACTTCAAAGTGCATGCTAGAAATACTTCTACCAAAACCAAATTACTCATTCAGCATTATCCACAGCAATTATTTATACAGGACTTTTCTGTGGAATATGTTAGGTTTTTCCTAAATAATGCGAAATAATCCATTATTTAGATTATTTAAAATACAATGTTCAGAATTTGCAAACTATTACAACACACAGAGGTTTACTTATGGAAAAGGCCAGATTTTAGAAGTCACAACATTGTGAGCTTTACAGAAAGGACGTTTCCCTTGAAACAATACTTGAACATCCCTGCAGGAGGCATTACCTTTAGCCTGTAAAATGTAATTTCTGGCAACACTCCCTAAAGTAGCACACGCTTGCCTCTAAAAATAAGCCCTGGTGCTATCAGCAGCAGAGATTACTTTTTCCTGGCCGAGAGCGCCCGACGCATCCAGGAACGATTGCAAGGCGCAATGACCAACCGGCTCCAGCAGCCGGTTCCACGGTCCCGGCTGCCCTGGAAGCCACCCCGCGCCGTGACGAGCCGGTGGCCGCCGTCGCCGTCCACTCCGGGTGCGCCCCGCGTGGCGGTACCGCAACCATAAGGCTGGCAGCACCCGTGGCCGTGTCCCGCGGGTGGCACTGCAGCGGGGGGCTGGTGGCATCCCCGGTGGCAGGGGGCGCTGGGTCAGGCCTGAGGTGGAGGCGGTGGTGTGGCCACCTTGCACGGGGTGGGGGGGCGGGTGCTGTGTGTAAATACGTACCTGTGCCTGCACTCATACACAATATGTACGTGCCCTCGGTGCCTGTCCGCCTGCCCTCCTGGCACCAGCCCCGGGCAGGGCAGGCCCCGCCAGCCGCCGCCTGTCCCGCCGCCCCAGGCCGCGGCCCGGCCCGCACCGCCAGCCCTCCCGCACACCCCGCCAGGCGGGAGGCCCCGGCCCCGGCCCCGGCCCCGGCCGCGGCCCGGCCTTACCCTCGCGGTTCCCCTCCTCGTCCGCCATGGCACCAGCCCCGCGCCGTCGCCATGGCGACGCGGGCCCGGCCGGGCCCTCTCTCTCCTCCCGCCGCCGCCGCTCCTGGCAGCTGCCGCGGGGCCCCGCGGCCGGGCGCGGCGAGGCTGGCTGCCGGCGGCCTGCCCGGCGGGCCGGGCCGGGCCGGCAGACGCAGCCACCTTCCCATCGCCCTGGAGAGCTCTTCGCTTGCGGCCTTCGCAGCCTGCTAGCTAACATGCCAAGCCGGTGCAAGAGGATGGCAGCAGGCCGCTGGAGGCCCTGCGTGCCGGCCTCCAGTCCTGCACCCGGCAGGGAGCCACGGCCGCAGTCCCCCCCAAACGCCGATCAAGCCCCAGATTTGGATCCCAGCGCGGAGGTCCGGGGCCCAGAGCCACTCCACGCCGGGGCTGTGGGCATCGCTCCCCGTCGTGCTACCGAGATGCCCATTTTTAGGTGACCCAAGCCCGTCTCTGGCCTGTGAGGTGGGGCCGGCACGGCAGGCTGCCCACACCGCCCTCCTGCAGCCAGGGCCCCGGGCGGCCCCTTCACCGGCCACTTCACACTGCTCCGTTTCTCTTAAAAATAGAGTTTTCCCAGCAATTGCAGAGATTTCCGTGTATCTGAGCTTCAGAAAGTGAAAGAACATTTTATTCTAAATATCACCGCGCCGAAACAGCTAAAATATTCTGTCTTAGCGATATTAAATAAAACACTGCAGTTTAAATTTAGCCGTGTGTTTTAGCAGACTTGCTTGCGATGCTTGGTTCTTCTGACTCTAAAACAACTGTGAAAGTAGAGAAAATATAAATATTAATATTCTGGCAAGATGCAACCATATATTCATAGAAAATAAATATTTATGAAATTCCTAGAACTAAAACCTTGTCCTCACCACAGCAGGTGCTTGTTTGTCAGATGTTAAATTTTTGCAAAGCCCGTGTGGATGACTCGTCCTCACACGCTCATCTCCACCTCTCAAACAGTTACGATGTGCTCAGTATTCATGGAAGCCTGAAATTCAAAAACCACATTGAACCCTTTAAAAGAATCACTTTTTTATAATGTTTTAACATTTGCTGTTTGCCTTCCAGCCACTTATTTCTGTGTTTTTATTGAATGTGGCTCAAAGTAGGGAGGGTATAATAGATACCCAAGAGAATACATCCTTTACTCTGTTGGGAAAACGGCTGATTATGCTAACAAAGCAGATCCCTCTGAAAGGTTTTCTACAGACTTGAACAGTTTATTAAAGTAACTAAATATTTCAAATTACATGAGTGACTACAGTAGTAGCACAGGTGTGTTTCCTCTAAAACTGATAACAGAAGTTTTGGTGAGAACAGCATGGCAGACGAAGACAGAAAACCTTTTGTTTTTCCTGGTTGTAGATCTATGGTGGTGGATCAGTCACATGTTTGAAACTGAAGATTTCCAGATTACCTTATTAATCATAGGACATTTACAGCTCTTCTACAAATTTTACACTAATTCACAGTGTTTACCACATTTCCCTAATACAAGCCTTAAAAAAACCCTCTTCTAGTCACTCAAGTTTTCATGCCAAATCCATACCCAAAATATGAACAACATTCAGCTTTAAAATAGATACAAATATTGCATATTGTGCAAATTTATTGAGATTCTTGTGGATTTACAGTAGCCTTTGAACTGGAGTCACTGCAAATGTGACATGATAAGAGAGTAACTCCACTCAGGCCACTACCTTTAACATCTTCCCACCAATTTCACCAGGGCTTGCACTTGGCTTTCCTCACCACCCTTTCCTATTCAATACACTTTTGGTTTTGTTTTCTCCAAGAGGGACGGTAACAAAAGCAGTGAATCCAGTCAAGAAAGGGGAAATCATGAAGTACCCAACATCTACGACATGTTGTGTATGCCACAATGTCTATGTCCCATTGTAGCAGCTGGCTCCAGCCCTCAGGAGCTGCTAAAATTGTTGCTTGAGGAGAGCATTGTTCTGAGTATATAAAAGTATTGGTCAAATCCTGGTTGTTTGTACCTTATGTTTGATACCTTTAGCCTAGCTGCAGAATCTTCTGTGGCTTACAGCTAATAGTAATTTCAGCAAACAGTATTTTGCACTGTCCTGCCCATGTTGAGATTCCACTCAGGACACTTACTGTAAATCAAAGTGCTTCACTTACATCATCTTCTCCAGCCTGGAGTTTCCTTTTGCTTTCAGTAGCTTGCAGCCAAGTGCCAGCACCTGTTTCCCCTTCTTTCCCCAATTCCTGACACACAGGGCTTTGGTGTCTTGCCTGTCTCCAGGAGCAGAACAAAATATGGAATGAGAAAGCACTTCAAAATGAGAACTCACTGCTTTAAAATTTCCTGGCAACATATCTTGAAAAATCTATGTAGGAAAAAAATGTTAACAATTATAATGCAGATCAAATATTGGACCTGAACCACATGACTGTTTCCCTTCTAACTTAATGCACAGACATCTCAAACCAAGGGTATGAGTGGGCTGAAACAACTAATCGCATTTTGGCACAGACAAGTACAAAAGGAAACCCAGAACTACTAATTCAACAGCTTGAAATATCAGCTGCTGCATGCAAGATCTTTAAAGAGCTCCTCTGAAGAGAACATACCCTTTTAAACTTGTAATTTTTCATTTAAAAAATGTCAGAAAATATCTCAGGGAAAATATGGAAGAAACGAGCATTGTTGATATAAAGCCTGAATCCACTGATGTCTAATAGAAATAAGGTACCCTTGCCTCTGCACCTAATTTCATCACATACATTCCTCTCAGCTATTAGGGTCCTATAACACATTTTGTCTATTTTTCATGCATATGTTCAGAAATTTTGTTTAGCGGTAAAAAACAGCTCTAAAATGGGAGAAGTGATGCAAAAGATAAAGCAGTTCAAGGAGGTATAATGATGTCCGACAAAGCAGCGTCCCACCATGGCTTCAGGGTTGCAGCGTTTGGATACATCTTTGCTCCGAACACTTGCTGAAGACCTTCACTATAGAACTCCCTCTGTGAGTCCTTGGGAACCATGTAATTGAAGGCACAAAAAAGAGTATTCATTTGTCCTTCACGGAGAAAGAAAATGAATAGCTATGGTTCTGTGACAGGAGTCTTGCCTATAACTCCTCTGTAGCTAAATGGGTTCAGCCCTACCACTCGAGAGGTGTTTTTACGTTGCAGTACCCTTGTTCACCAATATAACACAAATGACCCAAGTGCATTTGGCATCTTCATTCCACTCTTCCTCTGGGATCAGCAGCTGATCTGAGTGACTCAGAAACAGCTTCTTCAAAACGGAGTATTATCTAAAGATTATCTGTTCACCCAAATGATACACAGCAACCAGATAAAAATGAGAAAAAGACTCTATCATTCCTTGTCTATGCTGTATCTTTCTCTTCAGATTTTGGGTAAATTACACCGAGAGCAGCTATCTCGTTCTTTGATGTGTGGGAGGGAAGAGAGCTTCTCTTCTGGCTTGTTCTGTTACCTCAGGCTTTGATCCTATGCTCGGACCAGCTGAAGAGAAGCCTAACAAAGCTCGCAGAGACAGACAAATAGACATGCCCGCCATTATTTGCTCTACCACTGACCTCTTTCAGGCTGCTGGTGTTTTCATATTAACCTTATCTGTCATCATTTTGTTTTCTTTTTGAAAAATGAAAGTCTTCCTGCTCTGACCTACAGAACAGCAAAAAGCACATAAATTGGCAAAGGAGTTCCTTTATTGTTCATACAGGTAATAAATCTAGAAGCCCAAAGTCTGCTGTCTTAAATAAAATGTCAGGGTATGATTCCTTGAGACATGTGGGGTTCACTGATGCTGAAAGGGGAAGATCCAACTCTTTCTTCAAGCCTTGCCCTTCCTTTCTACTGCTGGCTGCACACTCTCCTGCCTTGTGCTGGCTCTGCCATTCATTGAGAGCAGGTATGAGTCACTGAAGTAGTAAAATAAATCCATCACAAAGTGAATAGTTTTCTGCCATATGAAGAAATTTGGTAAAGGGTCTGACAAGCATCTGAATCAGCACAGCCAGGAAGTTGGACCATGCAGTTAGACATGAGGGAGAAACAGGGAGGAAGGCAGAAAGGGTGATATGTTCTTTTAGAGGGAGAAGGCTCAGTGGTTGGCTGAGTCTGCAAGTAAAACTTCCAAAAGGAAGGAAGGAAAGGGAAAAAATAGTTTTGAAGGCCGCTTATAATAGCAGCATCTCAAATCCTTCTCAGTCCACAGGATGGATTTGGAACTGTCCTGGCATATATCTCTCTGCTCATACACAGCTATGACCCTATGGATCTTTAGCTGCTCCTGTCAAGCTTCAACAAAGCTGCATTTGAGGAAAAGTGACTGAATGTGCATTAAAAATGAGTTACTAGGAAAAAGGAAGCATTTTTTTCCCTCAGCAATATTCTTCAATGTCAAGGAGCTACTGGCAGTGCTCGGCCTCTGGGACTATGCCTAAAAAGCTACAGGAGAAAAAAGCTCTGGCTTTTATATATGTAAGTGCCAGGATACTGTTCCCCATCCCACCCAGGCATAGAAATGGCCCTAGAGATCCACATATTTTAACCTTCAGACTTTATTACCATTAATTATATCTAGAAGTGAAGCCAGGATCCCCGAGAACACGGTGGCAGGAACAAAACACAATCATCCATCTGCCTAGCAACACGGGTTGCCATGAGTACTTCTCCCAATGCTCCACAGGCAGCGGGGGCTCGCCACTGAACACCGAGCCAAGTTCAAGGGCCCCATACTGATAAAGAAAGCCTGCTTCCTCAGATGACTCACAGAATCGTCTAGGTTGGAAAAGACCTTGAAGATCATCCAGTCCAACCGTTAACCTAACACTGACAGTTCCCAACTACACCATATCCCTCAGCGCTATGTCGACCCGACTCTTAAACACCTCCAGGGATGGGGACTCCACCACCTCCCTGGGCAGCCCATTCCAACACCTAATCACCCATTTTGTAAAGAAATGCTTCCCAATATCTAGTCTAAGACCTTGGTTTCCATATCCAAGATACCTGTATGCCTCTGGAGCCTAGAAGACAAGAGCCAGCAGGAGGGACTTCTGGAGCAGCAAGATGTCATCAGTGGAACTGCTCTTGCAAGAGACAAGAGCAATTGCATTGGTAACATGAATGCAAACTCCATTCTTCCCTTCTCTGTTTCTTTTGACAAAGTTATTTGCACATGTTTCAATACCATGCCAAAAAATCCCCAAATAACATATCATCAAATCACCGAATTTACACATTTAGGAAGAAAAGAAGAAAGACCTTTGAATGGTATGGAATACATGGAAATACTCTTTAATGCCCCTAGCTCAGGAAGTCCTCGAATCACGAATCATTTGTAGGAGGCTGAGTGAGATAGTATTCAAGATATCCATTTGCCTGGTTCTCCACTGAGCACCTGCTTTAGGCCTCACTAGAAGAAAGGATACTCAAAGACATGGACCTTCGATATAACCCAGAAAGCTCTTTTTGGTGTTCTTAAAAAAGTGGAGGACTCTTTAATCATTGCTTAGTATTTAAGGGAGGCCCTCTAATAATGGAGCTATCTAGAAGCTGTGTAAAAATAGATATATGAGAAAAACACAGAATCATAGATTTTGGACTGACATTTGAGCAATCACAATTGAATGGGAATGTTGAACACTGGAATTATGTTTATGTTACCAGTATTGTGAAGGCAGCCTTTTAAAAAGCTCTTCTTTCATTTTTTGTTATATGATAACATGCAATTTAAAGGTATAAAGGCCATAGAGTAGGTAAATTGGCCCAAGGTATATTTTACAAAGCTGTCAGTTGCAACACAGGAGTAGTTAGCTTTGGAATGAGAGAAGGAACTAAGGTTACACATCTGAATGATCATATATGGCACTTAATCAGTTTACATTAGGAATGGTATAGTACTTTTTAATACTTAGGAAAATCACCCTAGCTCATGAGTAGCAAAATTACTTTCTTTTAGATCATCTGTCAAGATTGTCTGGGCATGGAGATGTTGATATACTCACTAGGTTAATGATAATCAAGCCCAAAATTAACCTGGGTATAAGAAAACCCATCAAATTAAGCACCTAAGATTTTTCTGTTTTCTTCAGAATGCAAGTTTTCATTTATTTAAAAAAAAAAATCTAGACCATCTGCTTGTAAAGATAATGTTTGGAGAATTTACGTAGCATTATCCTTTTAAATCTACAGTAGGACAGTAAGGGAGAAAATCATATTCTATAACAAGTTCCATTAACTTAATGTGTTCAGGATTTCACTTTACAAGTCTGACCCCGCTACCTGCTCATGTTAACTTCACAATTTCCATGGGAATAAGGTTAAGGTCTGTGGGACTAATCTTAATTTGATTCACAACTTATTCAACTTCACTGACACAAATGGCACAGGATTAAGACTAATGTTACAGCATAAGCATCACCTCAATTCTCATTCATATCAGTGTTTTTTTATTCCAAGGGCTAATTGCATGGCTAGCTTCAGGTTTGTGACATTTTCTTATTACTTAAATATAAGCTTTAACTTTGCAGAGATTAAATTAATTTCCATATTTAAATGTTAACTCTGATCTAACTTGAGATGCTATACAGAGTATATTTCGTAAATTTTCCTATATAGATTTACTATTGTAAAATGAAAGTTGCTTTGAAATAAAAATATTTTTGTTACTTTAAAGGGGGGGGGGGGGAGAAGGAACAGAACTAAGACACATCCCAGGAATATTTTCTTTACCTTTAGAATAAGAAAGAAATTGAACTCCTATTTGATTCCCTCATGAGGGATAGGGGACTTTGATGCACTGTGGCCAGAGGAGAGATAACTGTATTAATGAAAACCTAATCTGTGCTCAGAGACTTTGCATGTTGGCTATGAATGTAAAATATTCATACTACAATAGACTGTTACACTGTCAAAAGCTGAAGTTCAGCCAATTTTACCAGCAAGAGTTGACATTTTGCTGTATTCTTCACTGTAGGGAACAGGAAAAATAAGCCATCAAAACTGCTCCTCCACTTGTAAATTTTGCCAGTGTAACTATTTAGATATGTCATAAATCTAGAAATAGGAAGCATTTCTCTGCTGAGCCATTTAGACACAGTGACTCAAACTAAGAGAAGTAACAAATACTTTGGATTGGTAGAGTTTTCAGTGGCACTGTGCCAGGGCAAGCAGCAACATCACCTGCTTTTATATCACCACCTCTGCCATGTCCCAGGGCACAGCCATGAAAGGATCTGAGTAGGAAACTGTTTCAGCTAAAAAATACTCTTTTGTTGTTGTGATTACCAGGTTGTGAGCTGGGCTAGCAGCAGAAAGGACAGTGTAAGAACAGCTGACTGGAGCCGAGTAAACACAGACGTGCCAGCAGGCAGCAGCCTGAGGCTTGGGCACAGTCCTCCATCAGTGGTTGGAAGGAGCTTTTGGTCCACCACTGGTTTGCTTTCTCCCAACTCAGATGCCTGCCACCCTGAACTAGCTTCCACTCATGCTCTGCTCACATGGAGGTCCACCGAGGAAGCAAAAGCAGGGCTTGTAAAGAGAAGCATCATCATTTATTAGACTAGGTGACAGAGCTGGGGTCAAAAAAAAAAACAAAAACCAAAAAAAACCCCAACCCAGTTCTGGACATATGATCCCTTTTTCAGCTCTGAAATAGAAGTTCTATCTGTTCAACAGAGTACTGTGGCCATCGTTGTCAAACTAATTTAGCCTTATTATTTACATCATTTGTACTATTGGAGTAAAATGGGTAGTTGGTAGGTGAGTGTTTGGCAAAGGAAGACATGATAAGGGCATTAGCCTTGTAGGACAGAGAGACAAAGCAGTTATCACATGCAGAGCCCTAAGGAGCTGGGAAAACTGCAACATGCTAAACTGATTCTAATAGATAAAGGACACCTAACAGGAAAAGGCACTTAAATATCCTGATAAAGCCATTTAAATTGTCTTAGGGTAGGACATTCAAAGCTGTACCACTTAAGCATTCATGAAGCTGTGCAATGAACCACACCAGGGAAATGACAAACAAACTGAAAAATAACACAGGAGAACCAAATAGGCAACAAAGTACTAATAGGTTATTTCTCCATGAGATGAGTTCTCATTTGCTGAATAGCCACATAAATACTTGCACAGCATAATGTAGGGAGTGACAACTGCTTAAGCCACGGTTGCTGACCAGACAGTTGCTGATCAGACACACTGATCATACACAGATCAGTGTGTAAGATTACTCCAACATGTAAAGATTTGCAGCGTAAGGAATGCTGTGATCAATTACCTGTTCACTTAAGGAAGTTATGGCTAAGATTATGCAGAACAGGGAAAATGGACAGCTTAACATACGTGTAAATTTTAAGCTGCTAACAGAACTTTACAAAGTGGAAATACAAGTTTAATAATTCATCTGAAACTGAATATTAGTAAACCCTAGATAAGTAACCTCTTCCCAGTTCTGTGTCACTGGCACCATGATTTTCCATCAGTAATTGGATAGCTGTGTAAATAAACCTAAAAGTGGTATGACTTACACTGTGAGATAGTTGTTTTCTTATAACTGCTTATTGAAATATATCAGAACAGAACACATCTTTTATCTGTTTTATATAGACACTTTTATGATACAGCAGTATTTATTGACATTGCTATATACATCGTCGTCACCTTGAGAGCTATAGTTACTGTCAGTTTACATCAACTCAACCAAACACAGAGTCCAAGAAGGAGGGTAGTTTTTAACTAAACCGCAAGATCTGGAAGCCGGAAGACAAAACCTTGCTGCAGTGATTTGAGGCAATACTGTCGTTTCTTGGTGACCTTACCTTCCACTGCCAGCTGGCATCTTCCTCTCTGTAACAGAAAAATCAGACGGCACTGGGTGTGGATGCCCCAGTACATCTCCTTCCACCTTCTTTCACCTCGACCTGGCTGTTCAACACAGCACAGCATATTTAATATTTTAAACTGATAAACAAAACTGTGGCCCAGAGAGTGATCACACATCCCGTTTTGTCACTTCTTAAGCAGTACAGCTGTTGGGACAGTAAGATCTTAAACCACTGTAGCTAAACTGGACAGAATCTGCTATTGAAATTATTAAGTATTGTTTCTCTGTTACCAGACCTCAGCTATGACCCTAGTTAAGTCTTTTAACCCCCATTTTTCAAACGCTGACACATGTAAGTGATTTTCCATCTGTAGTTATTTACAGGATTAAGAACAAACCCGCAAAAGCTCAGAATGTCTTACCTGAAAAGTGATACTGTATCATATATCTACTGCATGTGGGCTGAGTGTTAGTGTTGTATATTTTAGGATATCTTTACAATAGGATATAATATCTTTAAGATAGTATTTCTTTGCAAGTAGTTTGCCTCTTAGACGTAGTGTGGAGCATCCAAGACGCATTGAAGATATGTGATTGAAGAGAGAACTAAAATTTAGTATTACAGAGGTGAAGCTGAGGTTAATATGTAGAAATAAGAAAATGTAGAATAAGAAAAGGTAGAGCACATAGCAAGAAGGGACGCATGTGCAAAGAATGTGGGACCTAGGGTAGATGGCATATCCAAGTGCTGAGCCTTTTGAAAAGGTCCTCCTTTTGTGTCCTGTGTGTCTCTATAAACATCCAAAGGTGCTTCTGGAAGCAGACACATCCTTGAAGCCTTCCCTTCAGTGGCACCACCACTTCTCCTCTTCCCATAGTGAAAATAATTGTATGCTAGAAGTCCGGATTTCACAGAGATGTAGACAGGCCCATGATCGCCAGATCCCAAGACACTAAATGGGCCACTTTGTTGATCTGTAGCCCTGACACCAGCAAGTTTAACAAGGTCAAATAGCAAGGTGGTGCAGTAGTATGTCCTCCCTTCTGACTGGTGGTCAAATATATACTGACTTGGTCTCACCAACAAGCCTGCATGGCTCAGTAGTCTTTTCACTAAGCAGTTTATCTATGAAACCTTCCAAAATGGCTACCAGAAATCTGCCAGTATGCTCACAAACTGATCTGGTAGCCATGGAGATACACATGATTCTTCTGATCTAAAATTTCAGAAGTCTGAGAATCTCTTGTTCTGCTAAACAACTCTAGCAGCCAAAATTTTCAGCATATTTTCAGAAGTCCAGTTTCCAGAGTGACTGAGTGACTGAAGACCTCCTTGGTAAATATGACACAGTCCCAGAAAGGATGCAAAGAGGTTTTCCGTCTTTGTGGGGTTAATTTGATTCAATAGTAGAAGAAGGAAGAAACTGATTTTTAGAGCTCTGTTTTTAGCACTTTCCAACCTATATTCATTGCCATAAAATATGAATGCATAAAGTTATCAGCCTAGAGCTATTGGCTTCCCTATAGATTTGAGAAATGAGAAACACAGAGGAGAATCACTGATTTGAGACTTTGAAAGAAGTAAATACCCATCTCTTTTTCTCAGTAGGGACAATCTTCAGTAATATCAGAGTTACAAAGGAGGGGGAAAAAAAACGCTCCATAAATTCACAGATCACTCAAAGCTCCAGGCCTGGCATTTGGATCTGCATAAGGTGTGGCTGGTTATGAAGGAGCCAGTGCCATTAGCAGCAACCTAATGGTTGATGTTGGGAAGATGCCTTCTGCTTTTAAGAGAGCCATCACCAAATTCTTTTGGCCATCCTCCCAACATCCTTCAATAGCCTAGTGGATTGCAACAGATAAAAGTTGATTTTATATTAAGCATAAGGTTTCACAGACAAACCTAGCTTTGTCAATTCTGTGACCACAAATAATTGTATGGAATTAATCACTTACAATTGCCACTTGGAAATCAAAAATAAAAGTCCTAATATCTGGAAGCTGGAGAGAGAGCATATGTGTTATCTGCTGAGAAAGACAGATAATATCCACTGAGGAGAGAAGAGATCTGTGAGGTATTAGTGTTGGAAGAAGAATTAGAATGAAACCTAAATGAGAGGATTTCAATATAGAACAAAAATTAAGAACAAGAAGTGAGAAAACCCCGTCAAATTCTTGAAACAGAAGCATCAGAAAACAAAAGGATGAAAGAAAAACTGGATATAGATAATTAGAACAGTTGTATTTGTCAGAATGACATATAAAAGATCTTGAAGTTTTGAAAAAAAAATTGGAAGAGAGGAGGATCTAGTGATCCAAAATATCAGCAGATCTAAATGGCTAATGGAAAATCCCAGTCTTGAGGCATACACTCATACTCTATCCTAATCATGAGGCATATATGTATGCTTAGCTTTACCTCACACAAGTAACACCAGTGAGTTCAGCAGTAAGCTCCATCAGTGTAAATCACACTTCTCCCTCTCCTACACCCCCAGTTTCAGCAGATGCAGCCACAGTAAAGACTGGGGAAAAAAGACAGAAATCAAATGCAATTTCCAATTCAGATAAAACACCAGACTGTTAAAAATACTGAAAGAAAATACTTCTCCTTTATCCTTACAAATGCAGTTCCAAATATACCTAAAGGGCAGAGAGGGGGAAATTAACATACTGTTGCCCAGTTTTAAATTCTTTTATTTTAAAATATAGGCTATTAGGATTTTAAGAAATCTTGGTGCCCTGCAAGAAGCAACTTTATTGCTAATTAAAATACTGTGTTTCGTAAATTTTCTCTTCTTAATTCTAAGGAGTTTTCTCATTGTTTATATTCTCTTGAATGAACAGAATCTTCAAAGTGATTCCAAGAGAAGCAGTAATAAATTAGTTTAATAAACTTGAACAAAGAAGCAAAGTAAACTTCAAATTTCAACAAAACTGCTTAAAATCCAGAACACGCTCTGGAAGAGCGCAGTGTTTACCACTGGTATTTATTCCATGGGTTTTTTTAATTTTGCTTTATTCAAACCAGTTCTGGATATCACCCAAGAAAGCACCCTGTAGCATCGCAGCATGAGGCTGCTGACAGCCCACCCTTGTTCAGGCAGGCAAGGCAGGCAGGCAGGCTCCTCTCTTCTCCACCAGCCCTTCTGCTTCAGCCCGAGAAGGATGGGCTGCTCCACCTCTTGCGCTTCACGTTCTTTCTTCCTGCCTTCTGCCTGCAAGCCACAGCCCCCCTGTAAGGCCACAGCACTCGTCTCAACCAAATTCTTCCCTCTTGCGTTAGGCTGCTGACTTTTTCCAACTTTGGCTCAGAGGTATCTTTGGCCTCCAGGTGCTTGTTCCTCAGCCGACTGGACCCAAGGCACTGCTAGCTATGGGTGATGAGTGTGTACCAGCCCTCAGCTCCTGAAGGGTTTCAAGGTACCTGTCTTGCAAAGGGAAGTGCTCTGTCCCTGGCTCCACAAGTGCAAGTTTCCAGTGTGGTTCCCATCAGACCAGTAACAGTTTGCATGGGGGGGGGGGGGGAAGGAGGAAGGCATGAGACAAGGAGCAGTATTTTCACCCTTATACAAGTTTCACTGCTGAGTATCCAAATTGGCTTCTGTGGATTTGTTACCTGTTCACAGCAGTGAAAGTGAAAAGTAACTCAGCACCCATGTTCATTCACTTCCCTCCCAGGCTGTCAGTTTGGGGGTTATCTGGGGTAGTGTGCTCCAAAGCAGCCCTTGTTCACTTGGAAGCAGACAGAGATCTTCAACTCATTTCATGTGGGCTGCTGCAAGCTGTGATCCACCGCCAGTGCAGGTCAGGTTCAAGCCAGACATTTCAATGTTCCAGCAAAGTGAAGTTCTGCATCATTATGATGAAGTATTTCAAGTACATGAAAGCATTTGAAATACATACAAATGGGGGAGACAATACAGGGAAAGCTGTAAACCAATAAGTGAGAAGTACAAAGGAACAAAAGGAAATATTACCAGAAATATTTCCTCATAATAAGGGTGCTTCAAATAAACAGTGGACCTAAAGCTTGCTTCTGATTTATTGCTGGTTGCTAAAGCATGGCATTAGGTACAGACTCTTGTATTGTCAGGCCTGAGAACTTGGAGAAGGAGTGCTAGAGTTAGTTACTATGGAGTTAAAAAAAACCTGTTGGCTTTTGTGATGAGACCAGATTCAGGGAAGAAATAGAGGATAGAGGAAAAAAGCTGGTTTTAAGCATTCATTTAAAGATTTGCCATCTGAATGCTCTGCATTCGTTTCCTTTAAAGCTGATCAGTTATTATTTTCTCACATAATTGCTTCTTTTTCAAGTGTTTTGTGGGGTTGTTTTTACTTTTAATTGCCTTCTGTGTGTCAGTATATTAGAATTTCACAGTGCTATCCATAACTAAAGTATCTGAGCCTTCCCCATGTAAAATATACCGGTGAAAAAAAACCCTTTTATTGTGGGCAATCGGATTCTTCTCTGTTCTGAACGTGTGAGATTTGTGCTTGGAGTGCATCTTTTTTCATTCCTTTTTAACAATACTTCTGGTTTTAAGTTCTTGAGTTTGTAAACTATAGACAAGCACACTATTGTCACTTAGTGACCAGCTTTTATTTCAGAAACACTGTCCTGTATACAATAATGGTATTGTTAAAACAGTTCCTTCTTATGACAAGCATGCTGTGCTCACCTTGCTTCTCACTTGTGTTAATTTTTGCTGTTGGGGATCTCTTACCTTACTGGTAAGTGGAGTGGGAGGGAGCAGGAGAAACAAGATGCCTCATCTCATAGAGGAACTACCAGGCAGTTCTGTTTTCCTTTGTATGAAAAAGAACTCATAAAATCCAGTATCTCATTGAGGCCCTGACCCTGTAATGAACTCAGCAGTGTCACAGGGGTCTGGGGACACAGGAAAAGCTATAGGATAGAGAGACTTGGATTGCAAATACTGGTAATTCAGTGTGCTACACAAAACATGTTAGCCTGACGTTACTGAAAAGGATAGCTTGCTTTATATTAGCTATCAGAAAATTTTAGCTGGATAGCTCGGGAGCTTGTTAACGCTTCGATTAGCTCCCTTACAACAACCCACCCCTAGAAAACCTTTACCCCTCCTCGCCGCGGGTTCTGCTGGCACTGTTCCTTTAAAGCAGCGTGACCTGATGGGATACCTGGAGGTGGTTTATAATACCTGCTGCAAGGGCCGCCTGCCTTCTGGCAAGAGTGTGCTCCCGGGAGTGTCCTCGGACTATGGATGTGGAGCAGCAAGGTTAAGTGACAGTGGTTTTCTTCTGATACTTATTGTCAAATAATTCTTCTCAGAGAGTTAGTAGGTGGCTTACTGAGTTTTTGGATATTTTCCTAGAAAATTACCTGTAACCATTTGCTAGCAGTTACTTTATTGTGTTGTCAGAAAAGTTTTTGTTGCTGTGAAATCTGTCATACAAAATGATGCTGGTTTTCCTCATCTTG
This sequence comes from Athene noctua, assembly GCF_965140245.1. Classification (NCBI taxonomy): domain Eukaryota; kingdom Metazoa; phylum Chordata; class Aves; order Strigiformes; family Strigidae; genus Athene; species Athene noctua. The sequence continues at coordinate 89,412,817 of NC_134037.1, read as the reverse complement.
AAAATAAAGAAAGACTGGGCAGATTTGTCCTAGCAAAGTGGGTTAAAGAGCAGTGTATGATAAGACGGCTTTCTTTCCAGGGACCATTCTACAGTGAGGTAAGCTTAATTGGAAAAAATGCAGTTTTCTAAAAACACCAACTAACAAACGTCTGACCTCATTTTGTTACCTTGTCTTTCTGTATTTCTTGATTTAAAGATGGTGTAGTATATTGTCCTAGTATCTTGTTGCTTGTGCATGGTTTGCTAGCACATAGTTTTCCTGTAGCTTTTTGAGCCCATACCTGTGTGATGGGAGGCAAGAAAGCAGAAAGGAAAAGGCAGTTTCCTTCTCTCACCAGCTGTGTGGAGGGGTTTTCCTTTTCTGTGCTGACTTACTCTGGGGCCTAACAGAAAAGTAGCTAGTCTTTGGGCTGGTGATTCCAAAGGTAAGAGTGAAGACATCTGAGATCAAGACTTGGGAGGGGGAGCAGTTTTGCATTAAGTTGTTTTCTGATGCTTTGGTGTTGCCTGGAGCTACCTTAGCAGAGTCTAGAATTTTGTAGCAACAGCCTTGTAGGAATGCCAGAGCAAGGCCTAGACGGGGAAAAGCTACCTGTTTTGTTTTGTTGGGTTTTTTTTCCCTTTCTTTTTAATGTACTGGACATGCTTCCTATGTGGAAAGTAGTGCTGGGGAGAAGTTTGAGACACTGCCTCTGTCTTCATGTAACTCTCCTGAGCCTGTAGAACTTAAATAAGCCAACAACTTCAGGAACGAAAAAATAAGCATCCTATTGCTGGGCTATGTACATTTCTGAGTGCTCGGTTTCAGTTGTGTGACATGCTCGTGTGATAAAAACAGCCATCCTGAAAACATGCTAACATGGATTAATGACTACTCAAAAATAGTTTGCTTACTCAGCTTTGCCCATCACAGATCTAAGGTATGCGGTTGGATCATGGTAGTATCTTTTGTTAGCACACAGTATTCCCTTAAATTTTAGGGTGTTTATGTGGTTTTGTTTCACAAGGCTTTCCCAATCTCTAGAAGCCATTCTTTGTGAACTGGGGAGAGGGGACAGAGGAGATAGCCATAGAGCTGGCAGCACTCTGGTGCCACAAAAGGTATGTAGCTGCTTACCTTTTCCAAGCGTCTCAAGAGGGAAAGAAGAAAGTTGTACTGAAGAGGCTCAAAGAGTAAAATGATGACAGGAGTGTACTCTGTGTACTGTGAGAGTGCAGAGCATCAGAACAGGAGGGAAATACAACCCAAGAAGGTGGTTATCTGGACATTAAGAGTTGGGGGTGGTGGTGTTTGGGTTTCTTTGGGTTTTTTGTTTGGGTTTTGGGGTTGGTTTTTTTAAAGTCAGGTTGAACAGAAGAGTTGCATTAGGCAAGAGCTGATCTGCTGGTTGCCAGTTGTGAATTGTCTTGCCACCCACACTTCTTGCATTTGTCTTCTGAGATCAGTTGGTTTTAGTTACATATATTGACTGTATATTTATTCTGGTGTGTGAGCAGGAAGGTACACTGGAGCTGACGCTCAACTTTAAAACCTACTTATGACTGTCTTAATAGTCCCTTAGAGAGAATAATTGATACTCTCTTGAAATGGTTGTTTCACAATGTCTTCTTGCAGGAAAACAACATTTTTTGGAAGTTGACTTACAATGCCACCTCCTCTTTCACAGACTGACTGCTGTTCAGAGGGGTTTAGTCTATCTAATTCTCCTGAGCTCACAGTTCTGCTCTAGTCAAAGCATATATGGGACAGGTTACAAGAAAAATCTCAAGAAACTGCAGATATCTGATTTCCAGAACAGTGTATCTTCTCATTAACAAGTTCACATGTAACACTTGATAAGTGTGTGGTCAGTAGACTTCTGAATGTCTCTGAATAAATCCAAAACGAATCCTGGTTTTAATGCTGGAGGGTACAGCCTTTTTTCCAAGCCCAGTCTTGGAAGCTGTGTGACTCTTTGAATGCTCTGAACTAAGAAACATGGTTTTGGTTTTTGGCATTTTTAAGCAAGAAAAGCTACTTCTTGAAAATGGGGAAAGGGAGATTCTTGTCACTACAAGGTCAGTGGGTGCTTGCCCTTTAAAGGGTGACAAACATGAGTTGTGGCTGATTGGTGATGTCAGTGTAGCTTTGCAGCTCTTCCTTCTGCTTGGTGGGTTTGCTGAAGTACCTAATCTTTATCCAACACAGGAAAAGCAAAATAGCATTTTAGGTTCTTAAAAAGGACTTGTGTACTGACCCTTGACTGACAACCCACCTGGAGGCCCAAAGGGTACTATGGCAGAAAAGGGAATGCTATGCAGAAGTGTAATAAGAGAAAGATGCTACTGAGGCAAGCCAAACCACTGCCGGAAACCTGGATTTCAGTCCCTTTAATACTGTTAGCTCTACTTGTAATCCTTAGGTCTGAAACCATCCTTAGGACCTAAAAGATCTAGTTTCTGTACAAATAATGGGCCTTAATATGGCAAGTGACCGCTTCGTTTCTGAGACAAATTAGACGTCATTTGATATTAAAATATCATGGAGAGATTATAGATAGTACAAGGCAAGGTCAATCTAGTTCAGCATCCTAGCTCTGGTAGTTGAGCAGTATTGCATGTCAGGGAAAGAGAGGAGCACAGGGCAAGAGTAGTGGTATTTCTCCCAGACAAACTCCTAACCTTCTGGCAGAGTCTCTACAGGTAGAGCCTACCTCTAGAGTTATATAGATAGGGGGTTCTTTGGGCTAAGAAATCATCAGAACTGACCCTTTGTCATGTAACCTCATTTGTGACAAATTAGCACTTTAAAAATGTCTGAAAATTTCTGACTGGCTCTAATAATGATTAATGAGGATTTCATGAGGAGAGATGAAAAGGGAGAAAGACTCACTCCACATGCTGCCTGCTATCATAAAAGGCAGCAGAGTATTTCAAGAATGATACTCTTTTTTAAAGTAATGGTGTGTTGAATGTGGAACTCTGAAGGCAATATTAATTGAGGGTAGATGGGTTAAGGACATACAGAAGAGACCAGGAGCATATTGTGATGGTCAGATGTAGGGTAAAGCATGAGAAGGACAGACAAGACTGTAAGAGCAGAACTAGGAAGAGATAAATACCTGGGTCCTCCTGCATCACTGAAGGTGTACAGAAAGGTTTAAAAAACATTCAAAGCCCAGGTGAGATTGTACTTCTGAGATTATCCAGTCCCTTCCTGAATGCCTGCTCTTCTTTTTTTCACTCCTTTGTCACTGCTTTTGGTAAAAAGGACGAGAAGAGGGATTTGGAAGGACTAAGGGTAAATAATAGAAAGAACATTAGGGGTGAAGAAAGCAAGTAATTAAAGTCTAAAGAGCACAAGCAAAAGTGGGGGAAACCAGAGTAACTGATCTGTTGAAGGGCCAAGTCCCAGAGGGAGGATCCCAAATTGCTTTTGAGAGGGCAGACTGGTTTGGAGAGAAAAACATTCTCTTCAGCTAGAAAGTAACACAGCTGGAGGAGAATGTTATATGATTATAAATAAAGGACATAGAAGGCATGTTACCTATGGGTAGATGTCACTTTCCATTTACATGGAAAGGAAGATTTTTTTTTTGAGACCAAATAAAAGGCAATTTTAGTGGAGGAGTACTTGTTATCAGCAATGATAGTTTGTTTCTCATATGACCATCTTTATTATACAAGTAGCAGCTCTGCAAATTAAAGCTAAAGTGCTTTCCTCTAAGCACTTTATTCTTTCAGAAGTTCACATTACCAAATACTCATTTTTATGATACAGCTGGTAGGTATCTGCATGATCTAGGAAAAGCTGAGTTGGAGGATCTACCATCTGAATTGAGAGGGTACAGCAATGAGGAGAGTGTATCCCCTTATTTTTCCCCTTCAAAGTATGAATAGGGAAGAGGCAAACTCCTGAAATATAGGATTTGAAGAGGACAGGGGAGGAGCTATGTTAGAGAGTGTTTCCCAGAGGCAAATGTGTAAGAAATATGTATTTAACTTAAACATCAAAAAATTCAACAACTTTTTTTTTACACTGGGAGGCAGTCATTAAGGTTACATATCTATTTCAGTTATGTGTGTATTTTATGTACTTAGCTTTATAAGAAATGCTGTTCTTGCCACAATTGGATCAACTGACATTCACCTGAAAATCGGCTGGGATTTCTCACTTCTATAATAATAGGTAACAATTGTAGTCTGAAAACACAGTCCTACTACATTTGTTTGGTAGTGTAATTTTGTGGTTAGTGACTACCCTTACTACTATGGTATGAATTAATTTCCTTAAAAAAAAAAGTTCAGCCTTCTAAGTGGTTTAATGAAGAGATAGCCTTAGTAACTTAAAAAAAATTCTCGGGTTGGACGTGTCAAATTTCTGGGAGGAAAAGATACATTCTTTATATACTTGTGCCTTTACATACAGGCTTGAATGCTTTAGGGTAAGTAAGCTCTTGATGTGCCTCAAAGCTGTTAGCTGTTTTGTTTCTCCATGGTAACAGGAGTATAAAGCAGTATGAGCATGTTACTGAAGTAGGCAGACATGACATTGTTTAGGAATGGGATTACATGTGAGGACTGCAGCTCTAGGGTGATTCTGAACGAGGGCATTTTCTAACACAGAGGTGCTGTGAAGGTGTGCAGATATGCTAATTTAAAGCAAGGCTTAGGGATGCAAAACTGGCCTAAAAGTTTGCAGTGGTGGGAGGGATTATCAGACATCAGGTCAATGAAGATCTTCCAGGAACATGGCTCAACATGTGAAGAGGCCTGTGCCAGGTCAGGGTCTAAATGTAGGGCCCTGTCTGAGGTTCAGATACACAACAAGTTATAAAGACTTAATGATGCATCTTCTGTTTCTTTCTTTTGAATGTAAAAGAATTGAATACTGCAGGCAGATGACATCTGAATTAATGCAGAGTTATCTGTAAACTGGTCAGTAGTCTTGCAGTATTAACTAGGTGAACCCTGTTTACTTTTGTTCCCACCTTGGCAGAACAATATATATCAAGAGTACATCAGACTAGCTAAGATAGCTCTTCCATGAAGAAATGGACAAAGGTAATAATTTATATTGGTGCAGCTTGATCATGCACTGACCTCTCCCTAGCACTGATGCACTCTTATCCTTTTCTTCCCCTGCTGAGATGGCTCTGACCTACTAGGCTGAGATAAAATCTACTAACTTGCATTTATAGTAAGGCAAAGGTTCTGGCAGCCTTTTTCTCATCTGTACATACTGCATGAGGGAGCTCTCTGTCTCTCTTCCAACAAACCACTGTGTAGTGATGGGTTGAGCTAACCTTGCCGATTGACTCATTTCCTTCAAATTTTCAGCCTGACAGAGGACAGAGTGGGGTGTGTGTGTGCCTGGGAGAGCCCTTTCCTTGTGCAGTTAAAACAGGGTAACTTCCTTGTCTCTCTTCCCTTCCTCTTGGTGCAGGTAAACATAATTGCTTCTGGTTGAGAAGGCCATGTGACCTGTACCAACACAAAGCCAACTTCACGCCAAACACACCTTCCCCACTTTTGCACTTTGTACCGGTTTTCTAGTTGTTTGACTTGCTCTTCTTTTTCTGCAAGTGAAAATTAGCTTTTTATCCAGGCTCTGTAAGGAAGCAGACTTTCAGATCAGTGCTGCCTTTCTGTTCACGTGCAACCCTCTCTGCTGTTTGTTTTCAAGTAACTTTGGTCCAAATTCAACCACTGTACAAATCGGTGGCTGAGGGGACCCCCAAATTAACACTGTGCAGAGGGAAAAAGAGGAGAAATGGAGGGGTTTTGTTTAGCTCTGTGCAGAGCTCCAGACTAGTGGAGCTAATGCACTTGAAAAACCTTTGTTAGCCCTGTGGCTTTGTTAGCCCCAGCCTGGTCTAGTTAAAAGATCAGGTCTGTGCATGCTTCAGTGCTGCAGCCGGTGAAGAAACGGGTATATAGCCCTACTTTTGTCCTTATGTAACTGTGTTAACAAGGTACTATCAGGGTAACTATTTTGAGTAGCAGCGTTCGTTTTCAAACCCTTTATGCAATAAACTGCGTGGACTAGGCCCGAGATGGGCGCCCGGGAGCGAGGGAGCTGCTCTGCCTTCCAGGCTGTGGCCTGAAAACAGGGCCGGGGGTGTGTGTTGAGTTGGACTGGAACCTTATTCGGGTTTAATCCACGCCATAAGGCCGGCCGGAGGCCCTCTCGGGCGACACGGGGTGTGATTTCCAGTCCCGAGTGGATTATTTTGCCGAAGGGGATGCATCGGAGAGGGGCCACACGGCGGTGGCCGCGGCCGCCTGCCCAACATGGCGCAGGTCCAGCCGCCGGGCGCGGAGCGGGGAGAGCCGCCCTGCCCTCTGGCTCCGGGGCCAGGCGGGGAGCCCCGCACCCGGTACCCCCCCCACCACCACCACCACCCCACGCGTGAGGGCGGTGCGGGATCCACGCCCGGGCCGTAAATACCCGCCCGAGCGCAACGGCTCCGCGCGCGGGTCCCCCCGCGCGCGGAGCCGTTGCGCTCGGGCGGGTATTTACGGCCCGGGCGCGCGCGGGCGGCCGTTACGGTAGCGGGGCGGGGGGGAGGGGACGCTGGGGGAGGAGGGACGACGTGCGCGGGGGCGGGGCGGGCAGTGCTGCGTGCTCGGCCCCGCGAGGCGCGTCTCCCTCGCGAGCTCGGTGAAAGGATTTGGCGCCAGGCGGGTCCGCTCTGCAGCTGCCGCAGCCGCACGAACCAGCCGCGCCACCCACCCACCGCCTCTCGCCGGGGCCTCGACCCAGAGAGGAGCCGCCGCCGCCGCCGTTCGCCTCAGGCCCGAGTCGCCCGCACGCCGCCCAAGGGATCGAGCCGCCGCCGCCGCCATGAGCTGCTCGCCCGTGAACGTGAAGAAGCTGAAGGTGTCGGAGCTGAAGGAGGAGCTGAAAAAGCGGCGCCTTTCCGATAAGGGCCTCAAGGCCGAGCTCATGGAGCGGCTCCAGGCCGCGCTAGACCAGGAGGAGGCCGGCGGGGGAGGCCCCGCCAGCAGCGCAGTTGAGCCTGGCAACGGCAGCATGGAGGGGGAGGCAGCCGAGAGCGGCGGGGGCGCCTCGCAGCTCCACCAAGGAGGAGGCCCCGACCAGGCCGCGGCCTCCACCGCGGAGGACGACGACGAGGAAGGGCTGGAGGCCGCCGATGGCGACGCCATGGAGCTGGGCGAGGAGAACGGCGAGCGGGCGGGGGCCGGGGGCGGCCCCATGGAAGAGGAGGCGGGCGGCGACGAGGAGGAAGAGGAGGAGGAGGAGGACGAGAACGGAGACGACCAGGGCTTCCAAGAGGGGGAGGACGAGCTCGCCGACGAGGAGGAGGCCGCGGCCGGGGACGCCAACGGGCACGGGGAGCAGCAGCCGCCGCAGCCCCAGCAGCAGCAGCAGCAGCAGCCCCCGCCTCTCCTCCAGCCGCGCGGCGCCGCCAAGGAAGCCCCCGGTAAAAGCGCTGGCGGCGCCTCGGGGTCCCCGGCGGCGGCGGCCCCCTCCGGCCAGGCGGGCCCCGCCAAGCAGCAGCAGCAGCAGCAGAAGAAAGCGGAAGGTGGCGGCGGCGGCGGCCGCCCCGGGGCTCAGGCCACCGGGGGTGAGTGTGCGCTGCGGGAAGGGGGGGGGAGGCCATTAATTCCCCCCCCTTCCCCCGGGAGTCCCCGTCGCGGCGGGGTGGGGGGAGGGTGGGAGCAAGAACCAGGCGGGCGGTTTCCGGGGCGCGCGCGGGGTGGTGTTGGCGGCGGGCGCGACGGCGGCGCCTTCCCCGCGGGGGGGTGAAGGGGGGGGGGGGGGGGGGTGTTCCGCCGCCCCCCGCGCGGCACCGCGTGGTCCCATCCAGGCGCTGTGCCGGGCCCCGCGCGGGGGGCGGGGGTCCCGTGAGGGGCCGTTACGCGGGGCCGGAGGAGGAGGGGCCGGGGCCGAGGGGGGGGGGGGGGGAAGGGGGGAGGTGCGGGGAAGGGGCCGCGGGAGGGGGGGGGAAGGGGAAGAGGTGGCGGCGGAGGGGCCGCTGGGGCGCGCTGTATTGTGCTGAGGAGCGCCGGGCGGCGTGACGTCACTTCCGGGCTGGGCGCCGCACGGGATGGCGTTGGGAAGGCCGGGTACAATGGAGGCGGGAGGAGGCGGAATCCCTTCCCTGCAGGCAGCCGGGCGGCCCCGCGCGGGGCTCCCGCCCGGGCCGCCGCGCCCGCGCTGCCGGGAGGAGGCGCCGTCGTGCGGATCGCTCGGTGTCCTTGCGGGCGGCCGGGAATGTCCTGCGGCGGAGGGGGGGCGGGCGGGGGGAGGGGTTTTTTGTCCGATTTCTTCCCCCCCCCCACCGCCGCTTGGGAGCGGTCTGGCTTTTCTGTGGGGATCTTAGCAGCGAGGACTGCCAGCTGCTGTGTGGTGTACGGGCCACTTCTGTCGCGGATCAGAAATGATTTAGCAGACAAGTTTTGAGTTCTCTGAGAAAATTCGAGAGTCATATTTATTTCTCGGTACAAATCGAAATTCTTCTTTAGGATACTATTGCTTTTCTCGTGCTGTAGGTTTCCAAAGTTGGAACCGGCTTTTATTCCCAATGAAAGGGTTGCTTTGTGTAATTAAAATATATCATTAATTCTATTGCAGGAGATGCTAAAACGGAACAAAAACCTGGTGAGAAAAAGAGGGGAGTGAAGAGGCCACGGGAAGACCATGGCCGTGGATATTTTGAATACATTGAGGAAAATAAGTACAGCAGGTAAATAAACGATGCTGGGCAGCTTTTTGTGACTGAGGAGAAAATTACGGAAATGCTTATTTCAACAGCCTGAAAATACATGTAGCTTTATTATCTTTTGTTTGTTTTTGTTTTGTTCAGGGCCAAGTCCCCTCAACCACCTGTTGAAGAAGAAGATGAACACTTTGATGACACAGTGGTTTGTCTCGATACTTGTGAGTAAACGTGCTTTCCTTTACTCTGGAGAGATGTGGTGTTACACTTTTTATCTTAAAACCACACTTTCTGAAATGTGGAGTGAATACATTCCTTGACCGTCATTACCAAGTAATCTTAAAAAAACAATTAGAAATGTTTCCACCCATTTTCAATACACAAAAGATATATAAAGATGGATCTTTACATTAGCAGTAATAAGCTTGATTTTCCCATGAAGTCTGTGATACACAGTTTTCTGAAGGAGTTTTAGCCAAAACACTAATCTAGTATGGAAACTAATTTGGTCAAGTGTAAAGTGAGCATAGAACACCCTGGAAACAGCTTGAGAAACTAATTATATAGCACATAAGCTTTTCACTTCAGAAAGTTATGAGAGTCATCTATAGTGTAAGAGGTTACAGTAGTAAAATATGTGAAGTGAGCTCCCTGCATAGCTTGCTGAGGCCCTACTTATGTACCAACCAGTGGAGTGGTTTTTTTCATGTTTTCTGTTTAAACGTCACCAAAAAAAAAATCAGGTAAGGCCTCCTGAAAAGTGACCCATTCATGCAGCCTGGGAGTTTAAGAGGTGGGGGAGTGATTTATCTAAGTGGGATGGCAGAGCCACTTGGGGGGAAAGGCTGACAAGTACCTACAAACAGTGGGGGTGTTTTGAGGCAGATTATAAATGTTACTATTGAAGTACCATAGAAGGAGAGCTTAAATTTTGGCATTATCTGGCGTGTTTGCTAGTAGTTTCAAGTGGGTTTTTTTCCCCCCTATAAATGTTTTGAAATGGAAGGAGGTACGAGTTTACAACCATGTGAATTGCTGAAAATGCCATCCTTGACATTTTGGTAACTAAATGTCAAGTTTCTAGCTACTAATCTGGTGAGTGGTCAGCTTTGTGGGAGCTTCCAATTTTCCCAATAACTGAGCAGTAGCCCATTTTCATTATTATTTCTAGTAAAAAGTTTTGTTGCTGGAAAAACTTTGTCGTTTGGTTTAAAGTGTTGAAAGACTGCATGGAGATCAGCATCAAACATAGCTTTAAGGCTGAATTGTGTAACAACCTGGCACCCTCTTTTCTGGACCATAATGATCCAGACGTATAAGAGGTTTAGCACTCTTAAGTGCTTTTTATTACCTGTGTCTTAAATGGAAGCTGTAACTTCCAATTCTGTTCTCATTCTGTTCTCATTTGTTGTTCTAAAAGTAGCCTACACAGGTGCATTTGGTCTGTATGATTTTTGTCTGGTTTTCATACAACAAATCAAAGTAGTAATGAGAACGCTTGGATCACAAATACTGTAGTTGCAACTGGGGATGGCGGTATGCAAACAAAACAAGATCTCATGCATGAGAGTTACCAGTAATACAGGGAAGACTGCATTTTACTGCGCTCGGGCAGCATGCAGATTTTATACGAGGGCAGAACTCCTCACTGCTTGCTCTCTTTGCTCTTTTCTTGTAACAGTCAAATAGGTTTGGAGTTTTTTCTATGGATTCCTTGCTCTGGGGAATTCAAGTGCTGTATCCTGCACCTCATGTTACCATTTTGCATTGTCTTTTTGAAACGTACTGGAAGATTAATTTGGAATTTCATGGTGTTCAGCTCTGAAGATGTCTGTTAAAACAAAAGATTCACCTAAGTTCTTAGAGTGATAGGTGAATTCATAGTGCCGATCATGTTTCTTAGGTGAAGTCAGTTCTCTTACCACATGCTGTGTGCTTAACCTATCTGCACTTGACTTAACTGACTTTATTTTAATTGGCTTAATCTAATTAGACTTGCTAAATTACTATATTAACTAAAGACAGTACTTATCAGCTGCCATTAGGTTTGGGCATGAGGGGTAAGAAGACTTGGAAAAAAAAAAAGTTATCTAGCAAGTAATGCAAAGAGCACAATGCAGTTTCCTTTGCTCTATATTGATGGAAATACCTCAGGTAACTGACAAAAAAGCTTCAAATATTTTAAGCAGATGGAAAAAACAGGGAATTTGGTGACAGAAGTGAAGGTGGCACCTTGAAAATTATTCTTGTCAGCTGGCTTTTCTTAAGATTTTTGGCTGAGCTTCAGCCTGCAGCTCCATCTCAGCATGTGTTCACTGGTCTTCTGAGAGATGCTGAGCACTTTCTGGCAGTTTGTTTCGAAAATCACCTTTGAAAGCTGAAATCACCTTAATGTATAAAATTGGACAGCTGTACTTTATTTTGTAATAAAAAGAGTAAACAATTATTTTTATGTTAACAGATAACTGTGACCTGCATTTTAAAATCTCAAGAGACCGGTTTAGTGCTTCCTCTCTGACCATGGAAAGCTTTGCTTTCCTTTGGGCTGGAGGAAGAGCCTCCTATGGAGTTTCTAAAGGCAAAGTCTGCTTTGAGATGAAGGTGAGTTAAACTGATGTTTTATGTGAGGTGTGAGGTTGTTTTGCTTATACTTGACACTTTTTTGACTTAGCTGAAACTAATTGAGGTGAACAGGACTTTCAGAAGGCCTTCTCTTAGGAGCCTATGAAATGGTTCTTGATGGAAAAAATGGCAATTTGCAAAACTGCTGCTTCTTTTATAAGAACTTCAGTTTAACAACAAAAAAAATTATCTTGCATTTGGCCTGAATGTAAAATTGTGGTCTTATTTTTGAACAAAGAGTTTTACTTGGCACCTTATGCACCAACACTTGAAGAATTTTGATACTTGCTAGTCAGAAGTTTCCTTGTACTTTCTGAAGATTACAGGAAGTTTGGCCTTTTTTTAAAAATATATATAAATTATTCTATCATTCCTTTTTTCTATTCCTACTTAATCTTTGAATTTGACCTGCTCTAAGCAGGGATTTGGGCTAGATGACCTCTGGGGGTCCCTTCTAACCTCAGTAATTCTGATGTGTACACAGTGGATGTGAGTACATAGCTGGTACTTGAATTTTGAGAGCAAGAGTTCTTCTAAAGGCTGTGAATGGCAAAGAGCATTCAGCCTTGTAATAATAAACCATTTTCTCCAACTTGTTGATGAAAAAACAACAGGAGGCACGAAGCCTGAGTTTTATTATTTTTTTGGACTTAAAAGGCTTCTTTCCACATGATGTGCCTGTATATATAAATGCTTGCCCCGTTCTCTTCTAGTACTTCCAAATCTAACTACCACCATTAGGGGTGGGCAGCAATCCCATTCTCCATGCTCTTGCACCGAGTGATTTCTGTGGTTTTTGGTACCTGTAACTTTCAAAGGCCAATGAAGCAAAATCGATGTCATACTTACTGCCCTGTTCACTTTCAAATCAGTTTCACCTCTGTCACCTGACTCCAGTAGTTGTGTAAACTGGTGGGATGTTGATCAGTTTTTCACTTTAGTTTGGTGAAGTTTGTAAAGGCAGTTAAAAAATAGCTGGTTGCCTACAGATTCTAGTACTGTTAGGTGGGTTTTTTTGAATCTGGTTATGTTGTTTGGAAGCTGGCAACTTGCCCAGGAAGTCTGCTTGCTGTGGAACAGGGATAAGTGTAATATTTTCCCCAGTCTTATGTGAAGCATTTTTTTATCCATTACCACACTTTATTGGCAAAGTAATTTAATTCTAACTTCACGGCGATTTATACTTTTAAAAATACATATACATATTGTCTGTAATTTGAATACAGTATCAAAAGGTTAAGGCTTTTGGCCACTAAGAGGAACTGCTGTGACTAAGTGCTTGGAAGGTACATGGTATCTTGCATCTTCATTGCTCAGTCGGGAGATGTAACTGTTTAGTCATTGGCTTGTGGTTTTACATACTTAAACATGTTTTATTTTTGCAGAAGGTGATTACTCAGACTTAGCAAAGATTTGACCAAAGTGTAGAGGTTCCAGATGTTACCTTTGTGTTTCCATCTTTTTTTGTGTTTAATAAATACTGCATACCTTTTAATGAGTAATTTAAAAATAGGTTACAGAAAAGATTCCTGTTAAACACCTGTACACAAAAGACATTGACATACATGAAGTGCGAGTTGGTTGGTCCCTCAACACAAGTGGAATGTTGCTTGGTAAGATTTAAGCATTTGATTACTTCTGTATTATTTGTTGTGTATGTAGTTGAAGTTTTAAGTTATCTTTTCTTAAGCAGATGGGAAGAGCTTAGTGACTGTAGTCCACGTGTGTTCTGAAAAGTGGTCTTAACCTGAATCGTTCACTGGACATGGTGCGAGAAGGTTTATTATTGGGACCAAATAAAGTTGTCAAGTATTTAGGCCTGTAAAGAGTACATGATTTGAGAGTTAATTCTTTCAGTCATCAAGTGTGGGTTGTGGAGAACATTCTTGAAAACTTGACAAGATTAAGGAGTTTTCTCCTTTTTGTGTAGTGTCATAAATATAAGGGGGTTTTTTGCCCTTTAGTTATTGTTTGGTTTGGGGTGTGGTGTAAGACACAACCAGTGAATAAAAATTTCTGGATAATTACATTATTACATTATCATTCTTTTGGCTTGGGGGGAGAATCCTCATTTCTGAGAGTAGCTAGGAGGAAAGAAGTATAACTTCATTAGATATATGGGAACCAATCTTAATGATATTTATAACTATTACCTGCTGCTGAGGTGCATCTGTGTGGGAAACGTATATGAATTGGTATGTTCTAGCATCATCATCAGCTTTCTAGTAAGTGCTTAAGTTCCACATGAGTCCTTGTTTGACACTTCCTGTTAGCTTGTTCCTTGCAGCTTCATCCTCAGCTGTCGCATAGGCTGAATGTCTGCTAAACTCCCTTTAAATGGGGAGAAGGGTAAGTGCTACTGGAGACCAAATTAAGAAAGCCTTTCTGACTAACTACGTTATGGGTATACTGGTGTATAATCAGGTCTTCAGTGCTTAAAAATACTTGCTCACGTCTTTATGTCGACATGAATCTGGAACCAGCAGCATAAGTCTTCTAAAAACTGGGATGCAGGAGACACTGCTGTTCCATCTCAAGTCAGAGTATTCTTGAATACAAGAAAAAGCTGTAGCTGTTTGGGGGTTGTAGCTTGTTTTGGCATTAATAAAAACGTTCTGAAAGCAGCTTTCTTAAGTAGCTGTAAAGTGATTGTATTTCTAAAAGATTAGGTGAAAATGCTTATTTTTTAATAAGTTTAAATTATTTCTTCAGGTGAAGAAGAATTTTCTTACGGATATTCCCTAAAAGGAATAAAGACATGCAATTGTGAGACTGAAGACTTTGGTGAGAAGTTTGATGAAAATGATGTGATTGGATGTTTTGCTGTAAGTTTTCACTTATATTTTCTTTAGAGGAAAAACATCCTTGAATTTTTAGACTGCTTTGATGTGAGAAGCAGTAAACCAAATACAGAAAAACTTGGAGCAAGGCGTTTAACACAGGGAAGAGGTAGAAATAGCAGGTATTATCGAGTGACTGCTGTTAACATGTTAAGATTTTATATTCACAAACAAATGTCCTTAAAGCCTTTTGAAAAAAATCTGATCTTAAAGGAGATGATCATTGATAGGTAGTTCATTTTAAGAGAAAACTTTTCAGTAGTTCCTTTACAACATAAGTGTTACAGAAGCTGAGTGAGTATAGCCAATATAGTGAAATGACTAATGTAACTTTATAGAATTAGATGAGTAATTTTATCCAAACTAACGCTTTGTCTGAAAACCAGAATTTTGATGGTGATGAAGTGGAACTCTCATATTCCAAGAACGGACAAGAGCTTGGTGTTGCATTCAAAATAAGTAAGGAAGTTCTTGATGGGCGGCCACTCTTCCCACATGTTCTCTGCCATAACTGTGCAGTTGAGTTCAACTTTGGTCAGAAGGAGGAACCTTACTTTCCTGTACCTGAAGAGTATACCTTCATCCAGAAGGTCCCCCTGGAGGATAGGGTCCGAGGACCAAAAGGACCTGAGCAAAAGAAAGATTGTGAGGTAAGTTTCTTGTTGTTAATATCAAAGTTGATGAGATAAATGAACAGAAGTAGTGGAGTTTAATAAGCAGACGATTGTACAATTTTCTGACCTTTTTGTTTGGGGGCTTTAATACTTGGTATTCCGTGATTCTTCAACCCCTGACCCCACACCCCCCACGCAGTTTCCATTAGCCTTGCTGGTCTAAGTTGCAGATTAAAGAAAATCTTTGAACTCGTATCTCAAGTATAGAACCTGTTGTCATAGGTGGTGATGATGATTGGCTTGCCTGGAGCTGGCAAGACTACATGGGTTACCAAACATGCAGCAGCAAATCCTGGGAAATACAACATTCTTGGAACAAATACTATTATGGACAAAATGATGGTAAGTGATAATACAACATTTTATTTGTTGATAAGTTAGACTTGCTGTAAATCCAGGGTCTGTGGCTGCCATGGGGTATTTTTGTATCAGATTTAAGGAACTAGCTGCTGGTTAGCTAGTAACCTTCAAAGATTTCTTGTCTTGCTGAGCTGTATAGCTCTTATGTGGCGCTTCAGGATTCTGAAGCTTTTTGGGGTACTATTTAAGAGATAGTCAACTGTTGTTGACCAAGTATTACTGTTCCTCTGTATATCACTGCCATCAGAATAGAACATTTACCTTTGAATTAATAATATGGTGAATATAACTTAGGTTGAGCTGTATTGATTCACATAGATACTTTGATTATAAAGCTTTATGTCTTACGGAGGCTTTGGGAACTCCAGTTATGAGTTTGTAGCCATGGCCTTGAATTGAACAATCCTTGAAGAGACGTGAAAAGCATTTAGCAAAGGAAAATGTCAGCCACACATATGAGGGCTGCTCTAACTCTGGGAAATCTCTCTGTAGGTTGCAGGTTTTAAGCGACAGATGGCGGACACTGGAAAACTTAACACACTGTTGCAGAGAGCTCCACAGTGTCTTGGGAAGTTCATTGAGATTGCAGCTCGTAAGAAGCGGAATTTCATTTTGGATCAGGTAGAAGCTTCAGTGAAAAACGGTTAAGGAAATCTGTTATAGGCTATAGTGCAGTAATTAAATGGGATTAAAGTTACGTTGTAATGTTTCACTTACTGACTTACTACTCATTCAGGGGACACAAAGTTGAGATATTACTACAAATGCTTGTCTGAACTTCTGGATTTATGGGATGTGGGAGGAATAGTGCGTTAACACGTGGATATGAGCTCGTAACTTTGCATTATGCAGCATCTTTATGTCCAGTTATTTGTAAACTTCATTGCAAGCTCTTGTAGAGGTGAAGTCTATACACCATAAGTTGACTTCCTTAACTCTTACAATGACAGCTACGTGTAGTAAGTTACTGCATTTTTTTCAGACAAATGTGTCTGCAGCTGCGCAGAGGAGAAAAATGTGCCTGTTTGCAGGCTTCCAGCGCAAAGCAGTTGTTGTTTGCCCAAAAGATGAAGACTACAAGCAAAGAACACAAAAGAAGGCAGAGGTGGAGGGAAAAGATCTTCCAGAGCATGCAGTTCTCAAAATGAAAGGCATGGAACATAATCCTATACTGTGTTTTAGGATGCTGAGTATCTGTTTAAAGGATTAAGTAAACGTGAAGTCTAAAAAATCACTTTATCTTAAACAGTTGTACTTTAAACAAAACTGGAAGACTATTGTAACTTGTAGGACAACACTATATTGTGTTCCCTCTGCTGCAGTCCTTAACACTACTCAGTTATGCTGATATGCTTCATGCAGATGCACAAAGCTGTCTTGGCATAAAGTGCCCTATATAAGTGACATATTTGGCAGAAACTGGTATTCTGAGTGGAGGCTTATAAAAGAAAAAAAAGATATAGGCAGAATGTTTTCAAGGTTTGGAACAGTACTGGCAACTCCATGAAGACCTGTTTATTTCCTTTGTCACTGCTATGCTTATTAAATGCTCAAATTATGTAATTTTGTCCCTATGCTGAGGGAAGGCAGGGGGTGGGAGGAAGAATGGGAGAAAGGTGGTTAAATTACGGCTTTGATTGTAGCTGAATGTAGATGCTGAATACTCAGTGTTTTTGCAATTATAGGGAACTTCACACTGCCAGAGGTAGCAGAATGTTTTGATGAAATAATCTATGTAGAGTTGCAAAAAGAAGAAGCTCAGAAGCTCTTGGAACAATATAAAGAAGAAAGTAAGAAATCTCTTCCGCCAGAAAAGAAACAGAACACTGGCTCAAAGAAGAACAAGAAGAGCAATAAAAATCAATTTAATAGGGGTCAGAGAGGACGTGGAGGATTCAACATGCGGGGCAACTTCAGAGGAGGAGGTGAGCCTAGAAGTAAGGTTGTAAACCTTGGAGATTGCTGCTGCTGTGGGGGGAAAAAGGTTGTAGTACTTGTGTGGTGATAATTATTTAGTGGGAACCTTGATTTCAACTTAATGAAGTTTAATGTCTTAGTCTAAAGTTAATTATCCAACTTCAAAAGTGAGGTTTGTCAAAATCCTGGATTACGCTGTTCTTGTGGTTTGAGTCACAGCTTGGAGGTTTTATGTTGAGCTTGGTGTTTGCTTGCACACCAGACTGTATTGGGGGGGTAGTGCATGGTTAAATTACCATTTTTCACTATGACCAGATGAGTTAACCTTTGCACCAAAATTTTTGCACTGAATGTAAACATCTGATTTCTGTACCATCGTTATTTTGAATAATCTTCACGTGAGAAATACTTAAGACCTAACAGTTACTTGACTGAAGTAACTCTTTCCCTGCAGTTCCCGGCAATCGTGGTGGATACAACAGGAGGGGAGGCAACATGCCTCAGCGAGGTGGTGGAGGTGGCGGTGGTGGCGGTGGCAGCAGCGGTGCAATTGGTTACCCATATCCTCGTGGCCCTGTCTTTCCAAGCAGAGGTGGCTACTCAAACAGAGGAAACTATAACAGAGGTGGAATGCCCAACAGGGGAAACTACAACCAGGTGATGCTTTGGGAGGAGTTTATTAGTTGAACTACAGTATTTTGGGTAATGTTATTTTGGAAGGTTTGGTGGCTGTGAATAATGACAGGCTTGGTTGTGGTAATATGCTAATCCCATGCTAAAAGGCCTGGTTTTCCAAATTAGTGTATGTGCCTGGAGCTCTCAGTGTTTCCTGAGAAGGTCTGATGCTGTTGTGGGGGTTCCATATTAAGACTGTACCTCTGTCCTGTTCAAGATGAGAATTTTTAGGGCTTGTGTGTGAAGGCCTGTGTTTTGGGGTTTTTTGTCTTTGTTTTGTCTCTAAATAGTAAGTAACCGTTGTTTGGCCTTAAGGTCAAGGTGTATCTTTATCCAGGATTTGGGGAACTTTCTGGAAATAACCCTGGAGAAAGTCTTTGTTTTGGTGTCTGGTATCAAATGCAACTACTAGAGAGACATACTAGGTCTTAACTGATGGAATATCATTTCCAAAGTATGTGAAAACATAATTTGGATTATGGAAAAACCAGCAGATGGAGCCCAAGCTAGTAAACATGGCTCAGGTTTGTCTAACACTGACAGACAGGGGAAATGCAGTATTTAACCTCATATCAATGTCTCTTTTTAATACCGTAACTTTTATTTGAAGTTTTGTGGACTAGCTCTATTTTCAGTTGTATGATCCATATCCTTTTGTCTGATCAGATAACACATCCTTGCAGCAACTACAGCCTTTCCTAACTAAAAATAGGCAAGCTCTTGTATTTTTAGTTGTCCTGGTGCACTTTAACAGCTGGAAATAGGGTGAGTCAAAACTGGATTAGCCAGCTTTCCAGACCACCACCAGTTTGAGCTGGCTTATTAATTCTGAAGTCCTTGCCTCATGTTTAAGAAACAGTTCCAGGGGAAGGGGGGAGTGGCTTTTGGTATTCTAGTGGTTTTCAGGAAGGTTTTTGGTGTGGTTTTTTTTTTTTTGACATAGGCCTTGGTGCCTCGTATTTTGAAAGATTCTATATGGTATGTGATGCTTTTGTGGTAATAGTCCACTTCTGAAAAAATCTGTATAAATGAAGTACTTAAACTGTTGTCCTCTTGCAGAACTTCAGAGGAAGGGGAAATAATCGTGGCTACAAAAACCAATCTCAGGGCTACAACCAGTGGCAGCAGGGTGTAAGTAGTCATAACTACCTTTTCACTGATAGTTAACTTGACTATTTCAAAATGCTGTCTGAAATAATTAATTGTGCAACCAAAACTGGATAGCAAAATCTTTTCATGCTAGGTAATATGACTATAAATAGTTTTCTGTGCAAAACTTAATGGTCTTGGTGTATCAAGTATCGGCTATGGCTTATCGGTCTTAATGGTATGTAGTATTTGGCTTCACATTACTACTGTGAAGTGAACTCTCAACTGCCTTCAGTTGTTTAGGAACTTGCTGCTATTTGAAAGGACTTTAGTCTTCTTTAATCTTCTCCAGTTCCAAAAGAACTAGATGTTTTGTTAAACACTTCTCTTCTGTAAGAAATGTAACCATTATGTGATGACAGGATAAAATTAACTATTTATCCATTTATTGCAGCAATTCTGGGGTCAGAAGCCATGGAGTCAGCATTATCACCAAGGATATTATTGAATACCCAAATAAATGAACTGATACATATTTCTCCAAAACCTTCACAAGAAGTCGACTGTTTTCTTTAGTAGGCTAACTTTTTAAACATTCCACAAGAGGAAGTGCCTGCGGGTTCCTTTTTTAGAAGCTTTGTGGGTTGATTTTTTCTTTTCTTTTTTTGTACATTTTTAATTGCAGTTTTAAAGTGATTCGTAAGAGAACCTCAGCATTGTGCACGATAAGAGAATGTGTCAGTATTTCAGGGTTCTACATTTTATCTGTAAAATGTGACTTTTTTTTTACCACAACAAAAGTAAAACGTTGCTTTGTACCTGGTGTCTTTTTATTAAAGAATTTTCTCCTTTTTCCCCATCCCCCAATTTCTAAGAAACAGTCGTGAGTCATGTCACAATACGATAGAAATGTTAGCAACCAGATTCGTATGGAGGCTCCTTGGTAGCCCTCATGAATACCATGAGATTATGTAAAGCTCCATATTACACTCCATCCTCTCTATGAAGCTTCTGGGTGGGGAGGGGAGGAGGGAGAGGTAAAAGTTTCTGGCAATAACTGGGACTTTTTTGTAACATTTGGAACTCGATTAAGATGTTGGGGGCAAAGAGGAAGCCTGGGGCTAAATAGTGAAGGTGGAGTGTATGTAGAAGCTCTTAAAGTTGTAAAACTTGGTTGCATTATTTGTGGAGGCTCAAACTTGTGAAGGTACAACACCATAATTTCTTTTCCATTTGTTCTGCATTTTGATTCTGAAAAGAAGCTGGCTTTGCCCATTTCTTATTAAACAAAACTTGTTGTAAATCCAGTTGTCTAATGGGATCTATATGAAGTTAGCTGTGTGTCTGTATAACTCTTTCCCCACAAAATACTGTATACCTAGTGTGCTTGTAGTAGTTACTCCACCATTTTGTAAGCTAATGAAACTGTGAGTCACCCATTTTATATCTAATTTTTAATCATGTCAATTCTCAAATGGGTGTATCTCCTTAGCCTGCTGATTCCTTCTCTCTAAAGAAAGTGGGTGGAGAAATTTAACTCTAGACGTTTGTTTGCAATAAAATAAATTCATTTTACTCTTGTTTTGGGATTGTTGCCATCAAGGTCTAAAATCCCTTTAAGGCTATAAAGAGGAAGAGAATGTATGAAAGCAATGATGTTGGACAGTTTTAAACTCATTACTGTGTACATGCTGAAATACTTGTGTTTCTTTAAAAATCTAAACTGGTGGTTGCTCTGTTAGAGATATATCACATGTATAATCTCATCATTTTAACCTGGTTCTGTGTACAGGGCAGAAGTCTTGAGTTGCGCTTGCATCATGTAAATCCACTTAACCTATTTATTGTAAAACAGACGTTAGGGAAGGAGTGGGGGACGAAACCGGATAGGGAGTAGGACAGGAGGCTTGTCATAGAGAATGAATCCTGGACCTGGAGAGCTTCAGTTTGTTTTAACTGCTATTTTGTTCAGATTTATGCTTTTGTAAAATTGTAGTGGCTATGTTAGCAGCTAATTTCCTTGCATTTTAGTGCTGTAAGACAGGGGAGAGACATAACCGTCTTAAGTCTACTGGTGGTGGTACACATGTGGGAGCACATGTCCCTGCCAGCATCGGGATGTTGGGAGTTGCCTCCTGCCTTCCTCACGGCAGTGCGCAGGCTAGCAGAGGCTTAACCAGCAGTAGCCTCGACCCAGAGTCGGCCTAGTGTGCTTGAAATTCTCAAGTGTTAGTCGATCTCTAATAGTCTTCAGAAGTAAAGGTAAAGTTGTGTTGCTCTTCTAGCCTTTATAGCAGATGACATTGCATATTGACATTAAACATTAACAGCACCACCTCCTTGTTAATATTGCTTTAAATCATCCCTTTACTTTGAATAAGAAAAATGTAAATTGTCTTTAAAGAAACACTAGTCGATGAATCAGAAATGTGGGGAATCAACCCAACTCTGTTTTGCTGCAATGGAATTTTCTTTAGTCTTGCAAAAAAAGTTCAGTGTAATCTCCCTATTACCCTCCTCACAGGAACTAACACTTTGTATGGAGTGCTGATCCTTTGCTTATTTTGGTACTCTATAAAATTATATAGTCTTAAACTGAAATATAAGAGCCTACACTTACTTACGTGGTTGTAAAGCTTGTATTTTAATTCAAGAGTCTGGGATGTTTTGTTCTCCATTCTTCACTGTATGGTGTTTAAAAAAAAAAAAAGCCACACAACTATCTTTCATGTGAAAGAGGAGTATCTTTCTACTAAAAATACTCCTATATCAAAACTGCTGGTTTGATCAGTTCAGCAACCACTCTGTGTGCTGCCTGTGCTCTGAGGTAGAGTTCAAAAAAGCCTCGCCCTGAGCACAGAGGCAGGAGTAGAGCAGAAAGGGGGTAGGAGGGGTCTGCCTCCCTGCTCCCTGTCCCAGCAGAGCCCAGATGCTCTCGGGTGGGGCTCTACGTTCGTGCAGCCCGCCCCCACCCCGCCCCCCCCCCCCCCGAAGGAGAGGTTCCAGCCGTTGATCTTAGCTCTGATGATTTTGCTGATGGCTACATAAAGGCGAGGGCTGAGCCATCTGTCACGTTGAGTAACTTAGCGCAGCTTATAAGGACTTGTTTACATGAGGAGAAGCGCCCGTACTGCGGCAGCTGCGCTGCTGGCCGGGGCCGAGTGGGTACCAGGGCCTTACAACGCGGGGCTTGCGGGCACGTTTGTCAGCTTTCCTGATGGAGTACGGACCTGGAGAGCCTTGGGCTGGTTCCGTGGCGGTAGGAATGAGGCCTGTGATGTCCGTCCTGCTATGAGCAACAGTAGCAGTAACGCTGCTGCCGGTGGGAGTCTCCTTGCAGCTCTGTCTGCTGGAGCCGCTGACATCTCGGCTTACCACAGGTTGCAGCCACCCTGCATTGCATGATGGGGCCACGTGTGCTTAGCTGCAGGCTGAAGGCGGGTCTGTGCTGGGTAGCTCAGGAGGAAGTTCCCATTTAAAAACAAAAAAGTATTCGGCTGTATTTTTGCTTTTGCTAGTAACAGTAGCAGCGATACACACAGTGTAAATGGAGGTGCTTCCCTGACACACCGTGGTACTGGCAAGGGGCTGTGTCCTGAGTGGCCTTACCTTGGGACATCAGGGCCTGGCTTCTGTTGTGGGGTGCCTTACGAGATCCCTGCCCCGACCCCAGCTTTGCTGGCAGGAGCTGGCCCTCCTGGCGTGCTGCGCTGCTCCTGCCCTGCATGGAGGGTACTCAGCAATGCTGCCATTTGTGTGTAGGAGCAGTTTAAGTGGCACCTGTACACAAGTTCATTTCTGTACCTACAGTATAATTCTTGATTGACAGAGACATTTTAGAAATTCTACCCAGTATTTCTGATAGCACAATGAATTAAACCAGCATTCTGGCAATGCCATGTATCAGTCCATGCCACCTGTATTAAAAAAAAAAGGTCGTCTTCATGGTGTAAACCCCTAGGTGGATTTTTTTTTAATCTCTTACAACACTCTTGACCGATATTTTTAATAGAAATAGGTGATGATATCTTTTAAGATTCAGAGGTTTCATAACCTTTGGAACACTAGGCCAGTCCTTTCTCAGTGCAACCTCAGGCTAAGCCACAAGAAATCAAAGTAAGTTAGAGAGACATGAGGTACTTTAATACTTCTGCAGATATTTAACTGCCAGGAGTTGGACTCTCCCAAGTGAAGAAGTGTGCATATACTGTAGTTGTGAACTAGTGAGGTAGGAATAAGTACATCTGGAGCCATCTCAGCCCGAAGCACCGTGGAGGGTGGGGAGGGCTCCAGGATGTCATAAAAAGCCACTGAGAGGAAAGCGGAAATTCAGAGAGTGGCTTTGTGACTCCAGTGTTAACAAACCGGCTGTGGTGGAAGCTAGAGCAGCGCCTCTCTCTGTCCTGCACAGTTCATCCTACACAAAGCCACCCTGTGTAGGTGGCGGGGGCAAGGAGACCTCTCTTTATTTTAACAGAAGATTAGCGATTAGTTTTGTGCAGCTTTTCTCCCTTTGCCTGGTGACGGAGTCACACACTCTCTCCTGCAGTGCAGCAGGCCTCTCTAGAGTCATTGCAGGGAACTGGCCAAAACTGGGACTTGGCCAGTAGTTAATCTGGATGAGGCTGTTGCCTTAGCCTGTCTTTCTGCCAGTACTGGGAGCGGTAGGAAGATTCAGCAACACAGCAATGAATCAGTTGCTACGTAAACTCAGCTGTGGCTTAAAGATGCTAAATGCTTAACACATTGTCAACATCAAAAGAGAAAAAACAAAGGCAAATGTAAAAAATCCAGTAATATACTCATGTGGGTGACTTGATATGCAAGTGTTAATTCAGAGCAAGTTTTTTGTTCTCTTTTCTGGTTTAGTAGACAATCATTGATCTGCAGAATAATTTCAATCCTAGAAGTTACTGAAATCAAAACTATGGGTAAGGCAGCTCAGCCAATTTTTCCTTCAAACTTCTTCATGCTCAAAAAATTTTTATGACTTGGTAGTCAAGGGCAGACACAATTTACATGGCTGCTTACTAGGATGCCTCTGATAACTAATGTGGCATAAAAATGCAAGTATGTGGTTTCTGGTCTGAGTGTGGCCTTTGTTTATATCACATTAGCCCTACATTAACTCTTTTGCCACTCTGCTCTGGAGCTTTTTCCCCAAGTTCTAATAAACACTTGTTTGCCTTAGAAATGGGGACATCTGTGCTGAGAAGGAGCACTGATGGAACACTTGTGAATGAAGTTCTGAAATGGTGCTGATGCCCAAGAGAGTCACGAAATAAAAAGGCCCAGAATAGTACTGAAGATCTCCCTGGCCATAAGTGCATGCTTAAAATACCAGTGATTGTTTACAAGATAAGAGACATAGGAAAGGCTCAATTCTTTTTTTTTAGTCTCTGATGAACTTGCAACTCTGTGGTGCTGTTGAGCAAGTAGGTAAGATAAGCCCTTCCTTGCACTAAAAAAGACTTTTGTCTTTGTAGTAAGAAAGTAGTAAGAGATGGGGGAGAGGAAATGAGTAAGCCTTGTTGGAGGGATTTACTGTAATTTTTTTTTTTTCTGAAAGAAATAACGCTTGGGGTTTGCTCACATCATGCTGAGAAACACAATTGGAAACAGCAGAGCTAGCAGAGGCAAGTCCACAGCATCGCATGCAGGTTGTGAGCAGCAGAGCTATGTACCTGTTGTGGTTTAAATCTGTCTAGCAGCCAAACACCACGCAGCTGCTCACTCACCCTCTCCCACCCCAGGGAATGTGGGAGAGAACTAGAGGGGTAAAGGTAAGGAGATTCATAGGTTGAGAAAAAAACAATTTAATAATTGAAGTAAAATCAAATTAATAATGGTTAATAGTAATAATAGAAAATAAAAATGAATAATGCACAATGTGATTGCTCACCACCCACTGACTGATGCCCAACCCATTCCCAGCTAGTGATCCCGGAAGCAAAAATGAGCTTCCTGGTCAGCCCTCTGAGTTGCAGAATATGGAATGTTCCATTGGCCAGTTTGGGTCTGTTGCTCTGGTCATGCTCCCCCCCAGCTCTCTTGTGTACCTGCGCACTAGCAGGACATGGGAAGCTGAAGAGTCCTTGATTTCTTAGCAACAACTGAAAACATTGGTGCGTTATCAGCATTCTCCTCATACCAAATCCCATACTGAATCCAAAACACAGCACTATTCTGTCTAGTAAGAAGAAAAACTTAGCTCTATCCCAGCTGAAACCATGACAGTACCCAAAACCTGGCACCACAGTGTAGACACTTTGTCTTCTTTGCTTCATGCTCCCTGCTGCTGTCAGAGCGCCTGGGATGCTGGGGGGCCCCCAGCCCAGCCTGGGAGCACTGCATCAAGAGGGAACAAATTCCTGAAAGCAAAGCAGAATGTTGTGTGGGTGGTCCTCTGCACTGCACGGGGCTTTTTCTGCCTTGGGTTTTGCAGATTCTCCATTCCTCAGTAGTTCACAGAATAGCAGAAGTGCTGTTCGCAAGGCCCTCCAGAGAAGCAGTCCGTCCTTCCGCTTGCAGCAGGACCGGTGCTAGTACTCGGGTCAGCGGGGGCTTTCTCGAGCTGAAGCTTGAAAACCTGCAAGGGTGGCAATTACATGACTTCTCCGGGCAACCCATTTCAGTGCTGTGCTGACCTCGCAGCGAAGCAGTTTGTCCTGCTGCCTGGCCTGAAGCTCCCAAGCTAGAGTTTGTGGCCATTGCCCCTGCCACATCACCTGCAGCTATCAAGACGCATTTGGCTCCATCTTTGTAACTGTCCTGCAGATAATATGAGGTGGTTGGTGGGTCACCCCACAGCCTGGTCCTCCTGAGACTGTCCAACTCCTTCCTCCATTTTTCCAGAGGGCATGCACCTGAGCTCCCCAAACACCTTCAGAGCCCTTCACTAGAGCCTCTACAGTTTTTCAGCATCCTTGTTGATTGAGAGGCTCATAGCTGGACAGCAATACTGGATGTGCTGCCTCAGCAGTGTCACATACCGGGGCATAAGTGTGTCCCTTGATTTGTTGGCCACATACTTCCTGATGGAGCCCAGATTGTGGTTTGCCTTATTTGCAATGAGAACACTCTCTTGGCCCATGTTCAACTTGGCGTCCACCATAAGTCCTATCCTTTTCAGGAGGGCAGCTATTCAACTAGCTAGTGTACGCTCTATTATGCAAGCAGCTACCCTACAATAATAATTCTTTTAAAAAAGATAATTTATTAAACTGTTAAATAATAAGCCAAGCACAGCAAGAAGAAACATTAGATGTAAATTACTTGTGCAAATCAGATGTCTTGTGTATTCTCCCTGTTTGCTCTGAGAGACCTCGGAGACAGCGGCTGTGATTGATAGTGCAATAAGAACTATTTCAGTACTTACATTATCAGAGAACGCAACACTTAAATGTCACAAAACGCATTTGGTTTCCAGACCTAGGATGTTCCTTCAGTCGCACGTTTTGTATGAACTCGCCTGCCCCTTTTTTACAAAGGGAAGTACCTTCTGCATGGCGCAGAGGCCACTGAGTGCCACGCCAGCTGCCAGCGGTCAAGCCAAGGGGCTGGTTCCCGTACGTGGCTGCAGTAGGAGCTGCTTTCTCTGAAAGAAAGGAGGAGGTGGAAGGAATTGCTGTGATCCAGCGCCCTGGTCCACAGGGCAGCATGCTGAGCCCAGCCCTGCTCGGTGGTGAGGAAACTCTGCAGTCTGCTCAGCGGTGGAGAAGAAGGTGGAAGCTGGGAGACACTTCCAAAAACCCAACATCTCCCTGGTGGCTCCTGGATATTCTCAGGAGGGGGCTGCTGCTACTGCTTCGGCAGCCGCGTTGGCACAGCCCTGGGATATTTATGTGCCTCCATGTCTTGGCAGCCAGCCAGTCCTTTTTTATTTTTTCCTTTAAGGAAACACCCGTGGAAGGGAAACAAGAGACTCAAATGGTTTCTTTCAGCAGATCCTAGTGCAGAAAATGAAGAGAGAAGTTTTCAGGAATGATCTTGTTTTTGTAGATAGCTACTGCCTTGAAAGGTGTATCATCCAGCAAGTACCAAGTATAAGTATCCTTCTCTAGTCCTGCAACAAACCAGTGAAAATTACACTGCTGAAAGCAACTGAACGACTGGTGGGGAAAGGGAGGGAGCACGTGAGTTCCTCCTTGAATGGTGGCTGTATCTTAAGTATTCTAATTGGTGTGGATCCCACTGGAGGTCACCAGTAGATGGATGGTGTTGCTGAACTCCTCTGAATTTTGTCATGTTTGCTGCCATACCAAGAGTATGCGATTTAATACAGGGCTGTGGTATGTGGTGGGTCACAGCCTTGTGGTTCTCAAGAGTGTTCCTGAAGTGTGGGGAGCGTGGGACACGTGCGTGCGGGGGCATTCTTTGCTCTGCTTGAACTGAGCATTATTGTGAGGGAGCAGCTTGCTGGCTGTGTGGTGGGTTGTCCCTCTCTGACCCACTTAAATGCTCTCAAGATGCATCTCTTAGATGATCTTGAGAGTGCAGACGTGGGTTACAAACTGAGTTACAAACTGAGGTACGGTGTCTCCAGTGGAAGGATGAATGGTGATACAGAAAATGGTGAGTAGAAATGAATGGTGACTGGCTTTTGGGATGGAGACGACCATCGTGCTTGTTAGCGGGGGTAAGAAGCCCTCTGCCGTAGTGGTTCAAGGGGACTTGTGACCTTTAGAAAAAAGGCCCAGGCTCTTCTTATCCATTTGGGAGTCTGAGTAGGCAGTTACTGAAGAATGTGGCACGTGGATACTATGAGAGCCAAGACATCCAGTAGAACAAGTTCTGTCACAGCCTCCCAATGCTGCCTCAGGGTGACCCTCGAGGGCTTGAGATGTTGGATGAAAGCATTATAAGCACAGCACGTGATAATCACTGGTAGTTCCAAATTTCTTTGGGGGGGCCTGAGCAGAGTATCATCCCCTCTATTTTGAGGAACAGGCAGTTGGAAATTTTTCTGCTCTGTATCTGTTCTATGAAGGACTCTTGCAACAGCCTTTTGTGATAATGTATCTGCCCAATAATAAATCAGTTATTGGCTTTTCATCTTCACCGATGTTGCTATTACCTCAGAGCCTGAATGTTTCTTGATAGGAAAGAGGATGTCAGCTTCCCATTAATCACTCAAGTAACATAACCTGAATGTTCCTCGGGGGAGGGGGGGATTGTGGGCACCCTGACTGCAAATGTGCTCAGAAGAAGGAGCTAGGGGCAAATGGGCTGAGCAGATCTCTTATCCCATTTCCACAGCATCTGTGCAGTGTCAGAGTGATGAGGTAGGTGGTAGAGAAAGATCTGTCTCACTGGGTCTGGCCGCCTGGCAAAGGTAAAGGTGGTAAGAACTCTTGACCTGGGTGAGGGAAAGCATGGCTATCAGCCAGAGTTGCAAAGCTTGTAGGTGAACTCCAAAAACCTGTCACGCAGGTATATGCAGGCTTGAAGGCCATGACAGACATTTCATGGATAAATGCACACTGGTCACCAGAGCTGATCACAAGACCTTTGCCATCAATAGGAGAGATGAGGATCTGCTGTCCCGGGAAAGAAGCCACGCTGGCTGAGAGTGCATCTGCTGCTCTTTGTGACAACATTTGACAAAATAAAAAAGGAGTTTAAAAAAAATAAGCAAAGCATATGTTTAATTTTCTTCAGAGCATGAAGACAGAGAGGGGGAATCTTTGGTTCTGTTAAATAAATCACCACAATGTACAGGCTGGGTATTTTTGGAGCTGTGGCTAGTCCAAAGAGAAAGAGCCCTGCAGTGGTAACTGTCTGCTCCCACGGCACATTTTAGATACTGCCAGTGGGCTCCTGGCATGTTCAGGGAAGTTGAGGGCTCTGACAGTCTTGCTCATGATAGATGATGACAGAAACTGGAAGGATTAAAATCTCCTCCTAAGAACTGAACTCCTCTTAATCTTTAAAACAAGCAGCTACAGGGATGCTGTGACCTATTCCCACAGGAACAAGGCAGACCCATTGCTGGATGTTCCTCAGGCAAAGGAAGAGAGCACATAAAAACGTGGGGGCCTACTATTGGTGTTAGGGTGCTGCTAGCCATGAATAAAAGTCTGCCTTTTCCTCAGATCGTCTCATCCAAGGCTCTACCTTCTCTTCATCTGCCCGCTCCCCTGCCCCCATCTGAAGGTTTAGCAGTCACGCTTACTTAATGTATTATTTTAATTCCAAGCATAAGAAGGATATACATTCCAAGGCCTTGAGTCATGTTAACTAAAACTCATCTCCACTTCTGACATTTAATTAATTCTTGGTTTTTCAATTTAAAATAAAAAAAATCATCAAAGGATCATTATCCTGATCATCTGAACATACTCTAAAACCTTTGTTGTTTTGATCAGTTTTCCAAGGCAGTAACAACCTATTTGTTCCAAACCTTAAAAGGAGCAACCCAAACAACTTTCACTGGTAACCACTGAGCTCTTGAGCTAAATGCCTGGATATAGGAATGAAAGAAGTATGAGAATTAATCTATTAAACTGGAAAAAAATCTTTCACTTGGGAGCTCATTACAAATGAGTTCACACAAGTACTTCATTGTTACTTGGGTTGCTTGCACCAGAAATATAAAACGTACTTCCCCCTCTGCCTAAAAAAATCATCCTACCAAAAGCCAGACTCACTGTTATGACAGGAGATGACCCTTCCCTTGCAGCACTCAAGGACTTGGGGTGGGTGGTGAGACACACAGAAGACACACAGAATAGCCTGGAAGCCTGCAAAACGCAGCGAGAGACATCATCTCCCAAAAACTTCTGCTTGGGTAAAGACGTAAATGATGAGTTTGGACAATGGTTGTAATTAACTCTGCTGTCAACTTTGAAAAACTTCCTGGGCTTTGAGCCTGTTGTGATTGTCAATGGCTGAAGCATTATGCTTGCTTTAGCAGAAGGCACTGCAGAGCAGAGGCCATCTGATCACAGGCATCTCTAATAACAGAGTTGGCAATTAACCTTAGATTGTAGCGTTTCAGCCTGTTGCCTTGACAGTGACTTTCCTGCTTGGAAGGCCTGGAGGACGTGCGTCCTCGTGCGGTGCGCTCTGGACTGTCGGGAGCCCCGGGTGTGCTGGCAACACCTTTTCCCCAAAGTATTGCTACTTCAGGGAGTGGGAAAAGTAAGGTGTGGAGGAGCGGAGGGGGCCATAAACCCACCTGTTTATTTTGCTGGTGTTTTAGATTGCTTTAAGAGAGGATTTTATTAACTTCAGGGATAAAAACTAAGTCCTTGTCAGTCACTGTTCAGTGACCAAGTAATGCAACTGTCAGTACACTAAACAGCATTTCAGCAACTTTATAGCTTAAAGTTGCTGTACTTCATTCTCTCCTTTGTAAGGCTCATTCAGAGGGTTGAAACCCAACAATCTTCACAATTACTACTTCCTTTCTAGTAACTCCCCTAAGTTTTGAGGAATATTTTGAACCTCAGTAAAGCAAGAACTATCACATCTGTCACTAGCAGTAATACTTAAAGATATCAAGTTCAATAACAAAACACAGATGCACGGTCTGTGTTTCCACCACTGACTTACATTTAAAAAAATAAGCATTAACAGAGATATGGCTCACTGACTTAAAAAATAGTTAGGAAATTGTTTTAAAATGTTAAAATTACTTCTATTGAGTTACTACAATTTTTATTTTCTTGTGGATGTACCCTAATTTATGACAACTAATAGCTTTAGGATTTTGGGGTTCTGTCCTGCCCCTCACCCTTTCAACAGGGGTTTGTAACCCACCAGTCACTTTCAATCACGTTCCATATCTGGCACAGAAGCAGCTGTAGCCGGTGCTTCGAGGAATTATGCCAAACTTTCTCCCCTGCATGTTTAACCATGAGCATTCTTCCCTCTGCTATTGCAGGCCCCCCGCCTTTCACACCAGCCGAGTCCTGCTCACAGCTTCCTTGTCTTACCCACACCAGCCCCATTCAGCAAAGACTCTGACTTTTGGTTAGATCAACTCCATCTCAAGTTCTACTAGATAACGAAGCTCAAACATGTTGCCGAGACTGCCTGTGTATTGCCTCTTTCCCCATTTCTCTGTTAACATCTGGCATACTCACTTTACATTTTGCACAGTGAGGCAGAAGTATTACATCAGTTATCTACACCATGCAGACATCTAGAATTTTATGGTCAGAATTTGGCCAGAACTGTTAATACTGTAGTTAGGCTGCTATTGAGCTAATATCCTTAAATGCAGTAGCTTAAACCAACACTAATTAACACTGGAGAAGATCTAATGCTGCAGTTTTTCCCAGAAGGGAGGGATAGAGGGAAGGTTTTTTTTATTCCTCATTACCCTACTATGATTTGATTTGCAATAAATTACTTTTCCCACGTTGAGCCTGTTTTGCCCATGAGGGTAATTGGTGAGTGACCTCTCCCTGTCCTTATCTCCACCCACGAGCCTTTTGCTATATTTCCTCTCCCCTGTCCAGCTGAGGAGGGGAGTGACAGATAAGCTCTGGTGGGCACTTGGAGCCCAGCCAGGGTCAAGCCACCACATTTGTCTACAACTGCTCTTTGCCAGAGTAAATTTTCATCTGTGTGCTTCTGTTTCCTAAACTCCCCAGCTGAACTATGACCTCGCAGCCAAAAGGCCCCCTGCTTAGGTTGCAGTTCCTTTTCTTAGGTTAGATAGGAAAGAACTCAACCATGTGTTAAAATAGGAGTTGGCTAAGTCCTGGTTTATGGCTCGCTCAGTTTCCCACTGCTGTTCCAAGGGCTTTAAGAGGCAACACCTCCTACCCCATCTAAAGAGAAGGAGCACAGAACCAGGGGAAATGTTTTTCTTTTCTGAATTAGTTAGCTACTAGTTAACTTCTGAGTTTAGATTTTGCAGTGAGGACAGTAAGTGTTTCATTGCATTAACTCAAGTTTTCTGGAGACTTTTTATATAAAACTATTGAACTGAATGTCCTCCACAAAATTTATCTTGTGTTTCCTCCAGAAGAAACAGAAGAAATAGAGGAAAAAAAGGAAACAAGAGTACACAGGTCTGTTTTCTTCTTCCAAGAAGCTAATCCACAGAGGGTAAAAGTTTAATTATCTTAGTGTAAATAGCATGTTTGCTTAGTGCTCTCAAGTATATTTCCAAACTAAATAAGTAGAGCAATGCTGCTGTTTACATCTGGATTCCCAAACCTCCCCACACCAATCTGAGTTAACAACAGATGTCAAACTCTCTGACTAAGTATAGGGTGGGGGGAAAGGACTATTTTTGCTCAGCGAATGCCTTTAGACCAAAAAGTGCTTACAGCATAATACACTATAAATCATTTTGTGAAAAAAATAAATACACTGTGTCATTGGTTAGACAGAAGCAAGCAAGGAATATTATACCATCACTCATCTTTTTAACAATATGCAACTGGACCTAACACTGTATTTCCAAGTAAGATGGTTTCCTTGAAATGATGTAGAAATTTTTCTTGTAACTGAAAATGTAGAGTGAAATATACAAGTAAAACGTGCCTTTTTTAACAAAAACCTACTGACCACTGCTACTTCCAAATAATGTAAATTATTATTCCATCAATTGTAAGGAAATGTCTTAAACAGAAAAGCAACATTTTTAATCAAGGAAAAATTAATTACTTACATAGCTTAGACTGCTTCTGAAGTGTGATTTTATTCCTAGTTTCACACAGACAGAACAAAGATGGAAATCCTTCAACTTCACAGTGTATCTAAATTATCTGAAGTTATTCTGCAGCTGAAATATTAGGCTACTGATATCACCCATCTTGCACAAGCAAAGTGTTCACCTGCTGTTTAAATATTTCGGTTTTACAAACAGCACAATTAACAGTAGCACTGAAGGATACATTTACTCAAGAGAACAGCTGGTGAAAATATTTTCCTGTATTTAAATGAGAGGTAATTACAACTTTGCTAAAATGAACCGTTCTGTTTATAATGGAAGTTAAAGCAGTCCCCAAACCCGTCATTAATCCTCTGAGACCTTGTAACAGAACACATCAGTTCCTAGATGTTTAACAAGAGGTCATTCCTACCTGTGAACATAGTCATATACATACATACATGAAACAAAGAAAGGCTTGTATACTGATTTAGCAGATTTGCTATAAATTTCTTGCTTGGATTTGCTAGAAAAAACAGCATGATTTATCAGTTTTAGGCACCTCACACACTGGCAGGGAAGACTGCCACTTTTGGACCACCTTCTTCCAAAGCTGTATTAGACCACAGATTCCTCCATAGCAGACTATGAATCGCTTCTTTCATTGCCAGTCAGTTTTCTTTCTGGATCAAAAGAACTGCCTTCAAATAAAATTTTGTTTCTCATTCCTTCTTTAAGCATTCTTTGCCGGATCCTCTGTTGGGCCAAATTGTACCTGCAGTAAAACCTAGAGGAGGGGATGAAAAGAAAACACAATTCCCTGCTTTATATGAGCAACAGTATCAAATCAGAGTTAATTCATCCAGTTGAAAAGTTGAAACCACGTATAATAATGCCAGTAAAAGTATTATGAAATGATGCATAATGAAAATACTAGGGCAACTGCTATTTCTTTAAGGCAAACATTATGAAGCCACGGAGGAGTGCGCCATACAAGTCCAATGGAAAATGCTAATTTCTGTAATTTGGATTTTAATTTAATGACCATTTAGTATGCTACCTTTATAATTAGGACAGAATGATGGTATATGTGACGGGAAAAAGAAAGAATTAAAGACGGAAATAACTGGGTGGTTTGATCTCTTAGGATACAAGGAACAACTCCAAGTTTCAAAAAAAATATTAACATAAAAATTCAAAGGCACTGAACACTTTGCCTACCCAAAATATTTATTTTTTAAAGAAGGAAGAGGACACTTTGTTAGACAAGTTTTTTATGGAGTTTCACAAACAGTGTGAAAGGTCACATGATGATCATGTTGTATAAAGCAGCCCATTTAGGTTTGTCAAAATTCAAGAAGCATTTTACATACCAGTATCCTAACATTGTGCAAATAAAGCCACCAACTGCAAAGTCACAAGATCTTCTAACTCTACCTGAAAGAAAACCAAAAATCCTCCAAAAAGTTAAGAGAAAAAACCTTGGATGACTTCCTGTTATTAATAAAACCTAATAGCAAATAGGATTTTTTTTTTTTTTTGTAAATAAATATATAAACCCTAGAAGAAATAAGTACTTACTAGTTGCTAGAAAATGTCCAAGACCCACAACTAAAGATCCCACGGAGCCATACAGCACTGATTCTCGTGCACATGGGACACTTTTAACATCAAGAAATCCTAGGAGTTTAAATGACTGTAAGAAAAAAACCCACACCATTAATTTAAAAAAATATTTTTGTAGAAGCCTATGATGCCAACTCCATTATAAAACTGTTATCTTAGTAGTCAAAAATAACCACTTGAGGATTTCCTACTTCCAGGGTTATATCTGAGCAAAAGTGAACATGCACAGCTGTATCAGGAATGGTTTTGGCAGAGTTAACCGTTGATTTAGGCAACATCATTTTGCAGAAACCTGTCAATCCATCATTTCTACTGAACATTATAAAAGAACTGCTTCATTTTTCCCTTTACATTCCCCAAAAAAGGAGGGGAGAAAACCCTTAAGAATCCAGCATCTTTGTTCAAAATAACCATACATCACAACCAATAGGTAAGGTGACAATCAATTACGCAGTCAGTTATGCCACCTAATTTTACGATCTGAAAAGGCAGATGTGCTTAAAAACGTGAAATTACTTAAGAATGTGCATGTAGTAGAGAACCTTATACTGAACACTGAATAAAAACATATACACCTGATCCTTTGTTTAACTTAACCCTATGTATAGGCAGGGACTGCGCACAGAAATTCTTCTATATACAACACATAAATTTTTTAATTAACCTACTAGTAAAATTATTCAAACTATTTCATACCCTGTCTCACACCTATAACCTACCCTATCTTATATCTATCAGTTTTCTATTTCACTTTTAAATGGTAACTGCTTGCAGCATTCTTAAAACTAACTGTGAACTGACAAACATGTTTTTCATTTCAGAGCTGCCTATGTACACTGGCTTCCGCATAATCCAAGCCTAACTTGAATACAACTCTTATTGCCCACTTGAGAAACATCCTTGCAAAACAAGGAGTGAGAAACTACGCTACACAAAGGCCTCAAGATGACATGGGTCAGGCTTAAGGTGGCTGGCTGTTGCAACATCTGCACATCTTTCTGCAATTAATTCTTTTGTTCGGGATGGTGTGAGAATTCTATTGTGTTTAAATCCTTAGACCACAGGTGTAGCTGTATCAACTAAAATCTCAAAAGATGATTTTTTTTTTTTTTTTTTTGTAAAGCTATTCTACTTGGATGAAGTAGATTTTGAAGATGGGAGTACTACAGTCAACTATTTGTGGTGGGCTGACAACTCTGTGAGACATGTCATTATGAAACACGTCTGACTGTGGCAACAGGGATGGCAAACATCTAACAACAGCTGGATTTGTATGCAAGCATGGAAATCCCCATCAATAACTTTATGCTCCCTACGGACAACCATCAGCTGTTTCCACATAATCTCTGTGTACAAGTGAGACAAAAAAGATTTGGTGTATGTTGGTCTAATCTCCTAATGAGTAATTTCAAGCACTCTCATATGGAAGAAGCCACTTGATACACTGCTGTTGTTGGCTAAGAAGGCATTCCTGCTACAGCCATGCAGCATGATGCATCCTTTTAAAATAGTATTTCACCTGTTGCTATACTTATAATCACTTGTTATGACTCTAACCATGGCTAACTGCTGGCGTTACGAAGGCTCAAGTGTCATCACTGTGTTTCACCCACAGAGAGAAAGCCCCGTAGAGGGATCCGTGGAAAAACAAACACAAAACCCCCACGCCATTCACTTGGCCCTACAGAGTCTCAGTTCTTCCAGGGGTTTCCGTGTATTGTTCTCTAATTACTTCCCCTGGAGGAAAACCAGCGGGGGTTCACAACTGGTCTGTTGAACCTCTCCTGTCCCCAGCACAGGGCTCCCCCTCCGCTTTCGCAGGCACTGACGCGCGTGGGCGCGGGAAGCCGGGTGCCTGCACGGCTCCTCCTCCTCCTCCTCCTCCCAGCGCCCGCCTGCGCTTCAGCCGGCCGGGCCAGGAAACCATAAAACGCGCGAAAGGCTCCGCGCACCGCCGGCTTCCTCGGTCTGTGGGGATCACGGGCACGGCCCGGTCCTGCCACGCGCCGGGGACGCCCCTCCGCCGCCGCCTCGGGGCTGCCCCGCCGCCCGGGCGAGGCGGGACCGTACGGGCTCGGCTCCCGTCGCCGCCGCCCGCCTCAAGCCGGGCCGCAGGGCGGAGAGGGGAAGGCAGCGCCCCGCGCGCTCCGGTGAGGGGCGAGGGCTGCGGCCGCGTGCGGGGCGGGAAGGGCC
This sequence comes from Athene noctua, assembly GCF_965140245.1. NCBI lineage: Eukaryota > Metazoa > Chordata > Aves > Strigiformes > Strigidae > Athene > Athene noctua. Next base: position 89,376,541 of record NC_134037.1, on the reverse strand, counting down.
CTCGGCGCCGTCCGCCCTCCCCATCCTCCATTACCTTCCTCGGCTCAGAGTCGCCCTCGTCCGCCATGACGTGACAGCGCCTATCCCCGGCCCGCGCCCCCTCCCCCGCCGCGCACCAGCGAGGCCGGACTACGGCCGCGTAGAGAAGGCAAGAGGAGAGGCCGCTCTATCCTCCCCGGCCCGCCCCATCTCTATGGTGCCCGCGGGGGGGCGGGGGCGGGCAAGCGCGCCGGCGCCATTTTAGGTGTAGCGCCGAGATTCCAGCAAAATCCTTTGTTCAGTGAAATGGGTCACGGCGCAGGGCGCGCGCGCGCACGCACGCGGGGCGGGGCGGGGCCGGAGCGGGCGCGCGCGGCGCCGGCGCTCAGTCCGCCCCCCCACACTCCCCTGCCCCGGGCGCGCGCCTCCGCCCGGCGCGGGTGGCGGCTCGGCGCCGGCGTCTGGCCCGCGCCCCACCGCGTGGCCCAGCCGGGGCGGCCGCCCGGGGCCCGCCGCAGCGGCTGTCGGCGGCGCCCCGAAGGCCCGGCCCAACGCAGGCGGTGGGCCAGGGCGGGCCGGCCCCTCCCCGGCTGTGCCGCCGGGGTGTTGGGTTTGCCGGGTTGAGAGAGGCGGCTCGGGCACCCTCAGAGGCCGGTGCCGTGTTGCTCGCATCCTCGGCCCTTCATGTGTGGGAAGAGTGACACCAGCCCTCCATAGGCCTCCCTGTTGCTTTCTGCTCCTTGCCGCAGAAGGAGGTGTTGAGCACGGTTTAAAGCCGGCTCCCTGCTCAGTGCCGTACCATAAATCCTCGAAGAGAGGCCCAGCCTCAGTCTGGCAGCCGGATGGGCTAGGCCCCAGCCAGTCTGAGCCGAGTTATGAAAAGCTAAAAAGAGTAATAACAGGCCTAGGAAACATAAAGAGGCCGATTAGCACCTAGTGGGAGAAGGCGGTTATGGGACCTTTCACGGGGTGTAGATGGTGCGAACGATACAGACCCCATGAACAGGAGGAGAGGGTTATTTTCCGTGTCCGCAGGATACAACCCAGAGTGCTGGAATGAGATGAGGAAAAGATGATGTGCAACTGGGAGAAGGGTACCCTGGTGGCAGGGGGAAGGAGGTGGAAGAAGAACAGTTTCTTTTAGGAAGAATTGTTTCAAAGAAGTGCTCTTGAAAATGGCCTAGTGTGGGACATTTACAACTAAATTAGACAAAACAGTAGTGGGTTCAATAGGGGTAAGTCCTGTGCTAAATCAAGTAGACGTACTGGAAATGGTCCCTTAGATTACAAAATTGTGCCTGTAGTAATATCTGAAGAGGTAAATCGTGCTAAGTGACGGAGGACGGAATCAATGGTTTTGCAAGATACAGTAAAAACATACTTTGCTGCAAGAGAACAAGTCTCTACTTGCAAAGTGGTGAATTACAGGGCAGGTTCAGTTTAGGAACTTTTCCGTCTTAGCAATGAAGTATAATAAGGATGAGAGATGTGTGGTATTGCTCTTTGATTTAAAAAATAGTGTCTTGAAACACATTCCTAGGAGGAATAAGATATCTTCAGACCTTGTTAAATATTTTTGTATGTGGCTGTTGTTTTTTTAATCTTATGCTAAATACAGTTTTTCACACGCTGAAATTTAAGCCAATTTGAGTTTTCTGTTATGTGTTTTCAGGATTTTGGAAACTGTACTTTTACACATAATCAATTTTCACGTATCACTAGTTGAAAAGTGCTACTGTACGTTTGCATAAGATATTTTAAAACTCTGATGGATTAGAAACAAGTCTCAATCCTTCCCAACAGTCCAAATCTATCACTTAACATCTTCGTAGATTTTGCAGGCAGTGCTCTGAATTCATGCAACACACTGATTCAGTACATTTATTACCCACTTTAAAAAGATCAGTAAACATTTCCTGAATTGTGAGTAGTTTAGCCTGTTTAAAGCTAATGTATATTATGTATATACTGCTGCAAATATGGGACATTAGCTATAATATGTGAAAAACAAAATTATTGGCATAATCTCTCCTTGGAAAAGTTTGTAATGTCTGTTTTTATCTTAGTTGGTTTTAAAAAATGTAATTGCATTTTATTGAGCAATGACAAACGTTGAGGAATACAGTAAGAAATCCCCAAAGCGTGCTAATATGTTGGAGATTAACAAGCCACCGTGGTGAAAAAGAGATGCTGCTTTTACTGCTTATGAGGTGGCCTGGCTTGCAGAAGTTCCTATTTTGTAGGAGAAGAATGGAAGGATCTTTTCTGCTTTGAAACAGGAAATTGGAATGAAGGTGCTGGAGAGCAGCATACACAAGTAGAGCATCTTCTGTCTGAAAGTCAAGAACAGGCTAAGGAGAAGCACATGGATTTCCCTACATGGCAATATCCCTTTTCCAAGTACCCAAATCACACAAATTATACTGAAATATCCACTGGCAATGAATGTAACATTCTAATATTTTTCCCCTCTCTGGTACTCAGTCATTCATCTTCTTTACTGCTGCACCTCACAGTTCTGCTTCATCTGTTTTAGAAGTTGCTTAAAAATTAATAACTATTGCCCTTTGGGGAAGTCGAAGTACACAGAGGGCTGCTTGGTAGTGCTCAGGATCAGTGAAGACACTGGAGCTGGAGCCTCCTCAGCTTAAAAGCGGAGGGGCCACTGGCATGGTGCTGTGGGACAGCCCGAAGCGTGCAGCTGGCTTTCCGTCGTGGCCCGGAGGGACCCGAGACGGGGTGTGCAGGGCATGGGGTGATGTCCTCTAGCTCTTGAGGCACACGCCTCCTACTAATGCTGCTTTTGTCCTGATGTGTTTTGAAGGCTCTGGAAGTAGGATGTTCTTTTTCACACCTTGGACTCAAATAGAAATGTGGAAAACTAGCTCTAGCTAGTTAAAATTCAGGTTTTAGCGTGTTAGTCGATAAAGCAGGATGAGGCTCTGCAGGCATGCAGTGCTGTTACCTTTATGAAGGTGATAGTACAGGGAATGTCAGAGCTGCAGAAATGTGCCCGCTGCCTTGCCATGTGATTTTCTGCAAGGGCTGGACTGACCTTTGATTAAACCTGTGGTACAGCAGAGGCACCTCCCAGAGTATCTCTCGTTGTATCCTGCCAGTTTGTCCTACAGGGAGGGTGCTTGAGCTAGAGGCCTGGCCTACATACCTTCCTCCATTGACAGAGACACTGCACTGTTTATGGAAGCCGGAAACCTTGTATATATGTTTGGAATTGCTGCCTTGGTTTTCTGACCCTAAAGTCAGAAACTTTTCTGCATTGTGGTTTTCTGTATCATGACTGATACAGAAAGATACTTCTTTCCTTAATGACATTATCTGGACCTGGAGACCCTTGGCAGAAGCTGCGTGTGCTCAATTTTATCCCTCATAGCATGCTGACTGACACTCACTCTCAGCAGTTCGAACTTTTCCTATATTTACGCAGTCCTTATTTTTATTTGTGTAGCATCCTTTGCCGTGAAGCTGCGTGCCTGTTCACTCCATCCTGAAATTGCCAATTTGGGAATGGTTTGGATTGGGTTTTGGCAGCAATCCTTGTTCTGTCCTGTCACCCTTCGCCTCTGTGTTTAAAGGTCAGGCCAGGCAAAACTCTTGTCAGTCTAGCAGCGGGAAAAAGACCACCATCTACAGGATCTGGGGCAGTGGACAAAAGGTGCTCATGTCACAACAGTTCACACAGGAACCCGGCTCACTGACTTCTCCAGTGCTTATTTCCTTCATCACAAAGAGCACTTTCTTGAGGGGTCTGACCCTACATACAAGGATCTTGTCACTTCTGAAACACTTCGGGCTGTACTCCCTAGAAGGAGGAAGCCATCACACAAATGTGGAATTTCCTACCTTTAGCACCTCTTGGTCATTGAAGTTATTCCTGTACCATAAGCTGTTTATGTAGCCTTGTGGGGGAGCAAGCACCTGCAAAAGATGTGACAGCCTGTCCTAAGAAATACCTTTATTAGGCGGTATGGATGGTACCTTTAGGTTGATGGCTACTATAGACCTTTCAGATAAATAACCTTCAGTGAGATGAATTCAGCATCTCCAGAAGGGCTGCATGCTCTGCCCAGGTAGTTTGCCAAGGTCCAGGTAGTTTGTGAAGGCTCTCCTCCTGGTCAGTCTGTAGCAGTTGTTACTGGCGAGTGGGGGCTGCTCTGTCTGTTGGTATCAAACCACTCTCAGCTTTCTCTTTCAGCTCCACATGTAGATTAAACTGTTCCAAGCTGGGCTGCTAACACCAGAGGTGGTCCAGGAATTCCTCTTTGCTGTGCAGTCCTGCCTTCTTTGTACCACCAGCTCTGCCACCTGATGCAGCTGAAAATTAACACTACACAAAAAGCTGTTTCCTGGCCATTGTGAGGGGAGAAACATGCTGATCTTTTGAGGTCAGTGCAGATTCAGATCAAGTGCCTCAAGAAGTTGCTCTGTTGCAGATGTTGTTTGGGAGGTAGCAGGCCATCAGGTTCCTGGGCTAGTAGTAGTTGAGGCATGCCTCAAGACAAATTTCAGAGATGTCCAGTGGGACTTTTTAATCTGTCTTCATGGTCAGCCTGAAGCTGCTTAAACGGCAGTCAAGCAATTGCTTGTGATGACCATGCACCATTTCTTAAGCCATGAAAGCAAGGGGTACTGAGAATTGCCAGAAGTCAGGCAGAGTCGTTCTACCCATGTCCTCAGTTGTCATGAGGGTGTTGGTCCTTCAGGAGGAGGACATTACGTTATTGGATACAAGTGTGTGGGAGTTACGTATTTTGATAGTTCTGGGTGGTAAATGTTTATTATGATGGCTGTAAAGATCCTGTGCAGTAGGTTATATCAGAATAGCCACCCTTGTGGGGACAGGACAGGCACAAAGAATGTGTGCAGGCTGCTGTTGCCAAGGCAGCCAGCAACATGCTTGTGTAATTGAATTTAAAAAATACTTTTTCCCCCCACGCATTAATGCTAATGCAAATTAAATTTCAACTGCAAGACAGTTTTATTCTGGGTTGGCTTCACTGATGGTTTCTGTAGGTTGACTTTGCCTAACTTATTCCTAACTGCCTGCACACGTGATTTTTTTTTCAGCTGCAACACGTAAGAGATGTTAATTCAACGTACTCCTCTAAAAGCCAAGTAGACAAGGGCAGGTGCCTAATGGCTTTATTTCTTCTGCCAGATTTTTTAATCTGTTTATCTTATTGAGGCTCTTGATTAAAAAAAGGAGAGGAGTTAATATTAAAAAATAAGGCTTACATAAAACATAACGGTTATAATTGCAGCTGTAGTATTAGATTTAGAGCTACATTTAGAATGCCCTGACTTACTGGTAGCAATTGAACTTAAGGATGCTTCTGACTAAAAACAGAACAGAGGTTTTCTTAATTAACCGCAATTTTTCATAAAGCAGGTCTTAAACGTGTTAGTGGCAAATACTGACAGACACTAAGCTTTCCTGTATGGCATTGTAATTCATTTCAAGCAGATGATGGTGGTATTTATTTCTGCCATTTTTTGGTCCATTTTTTGAAGTTGCAACTTGGTAAGGTGTAGAACTTGTTTCCTGAAACTGAAGATGTTAGGAGATACAGGCTATTTCTGAAACAAATCTGAATAATAATGACCTAGTAATCATAGGGCTGTAGAAACAGGAGTGTGGAAGGGAACTCTTCTCTTGCCTCGGAGCTACTTTATGTAGGCCTCTTTAATTCTTGACAAGTTTATCTAACTTTCTTTTAAAACTTCCCCTTCCATTTCACATCTTAATTTTTCAAAATGCAGTAGGCATCCTGAGGTTTCTATCAGGAACAGCGTGGAGGGAGGTTATTATGAACTGAGCCTCATGTTCTGCATCTGTCATATGAATGTGTCAGGATTAATCTTCATTAATTCCTGAGGGAGATGAGAACTAATAAGATATTTGTATGGTAATTGTTTCTTTTAGGATGTGGTTTCTGAGAATTCATAACAAACTGAAGAGGGTAGCGCCAGTAAGAAATTTGTTTAGAAATAAGCTGTTTAAACAGCACAACAGAACTAGAAAATTCATGGCGAGGAATCATCTGTTGAAAGCTATTAAATGCTCAGGCACCCTCTCAGGCGTAAGAATTCCCTCATCACAAGTCACTGGAAGCTGCAGGGGCATTCTGAGGAAGTGTCATGGTGTGCTTCTCCTGTCCTTACTCTTTTCCTTATGTATCCAACACTGGCTAAATTAACTTTTTGCATTACTCACTGTGGCTCTTGCATTTTTGCCAAGATTAGGCTAAAACCCAGGGAAGGGAAAGAACCTTCTTATTGTTTAATGTGCTATAGTCTGGACAACTGGTTCATTTTTAACACAGACAGTGATATAATATAATGATATCACTGAACTGAAGGGTAGGAGAGAAGTGGTGTGTCAGGAGCCACTTTGATGATGTGTTTTGCATGCAATGTGCCATTAAAGTATATGTATAATTAGCAGCATACGGGGAAAGAGGAGTCACAATCAAGGAGCAGAGCATGCCAAAGTAGACACTCAAATCAGACAACTGGTAGGGTGTTTAGAAACGATGCCATGTATCGACTAGAAAAAAAAAAAAAAGGTATATAATGTAGATCTCATCATATCTTGTTGGGTTTTTTTTTCCTTTTTTTCTTTTTTTTTGTCTGGGGGAGGAGTGTAAGGGGTTTTGATTTTAATTGTTAATTTTATTGTAAATTTGTCTTCAAGTACCAAGCATTTTAGTGTAGGTTGCACTGACTTGACCCCACCTCACCTTGTCTAGAGACATGACTGTCCACTAGTACCCTGCCAGATGCAAGGTGTTTCATTCCACTGGAAGCAACAGTATACTCCTAAGGCAGCTGTCATCCCAAATACATGGAAAGATTCAGAGAAGTCAGAGTAAGTTTTTTCATCATGCCACAAAGGCTGGTTTCAGTATGCTAGGGCAGGGTCTCCAGTACAAAATAGCACACCTTTGGCAAGGGGCAAAGGAAAGAAAGCTCATGGCTTCAGAAGGATCTTATGAGAAACAGCCGGTCTGCAATGCTGAGATTTGACAGATCAAAGTCAAACATAGCATATTATTTTCAAACAGTTGTTCCAGATTTGCAGGCACCTCAGGTGTCCCGCTATGGTGTCCAGATTCCCTGGCAAGAATTCAAGGTTTTTCTCATTTGTAACAGGAATGACTTCATGTCTTGCACACTGAGAGTGTTAATTTAGCATATAAATATTTCTGTACCTGGTGTGGTTTCTGCTGCTTTCTGAGAAGGATCAGAGATTAAAAATACTTCGTATCTTGTTGCTAGTGGTTTTGGATCCAGTATTTTTTGCTCTTTTCCTGATGCCACACTGTGATCTGGCCTGAAGGCCAGGTCGGTCTGTTGGTGACTGGCTACCGAGGGCTACAACCTTCTGTCAGATTTTGATTTTGGAGGATCCTAGTTTCCTGCCTACAGCATCTGGTGTTGGGCTAAAGTCACTTAGATCTACGAATTAACTCTACAGAGCATCTGATGCAAGACAGCCAGCAGAATTTGGTTGGGGGCAGAAGCTGTGTTCTGAGGTTCTGGAAAACAGTAGGACACCTGGAGCTCCCTGGGTTGCTGGCAGGATTGTTGCCAGGTGGACCAGGGGGATTTCTGTGCACCCTCTGCACTGAACTGTTCGTTGTCACCCCCCTCCATGGCACAGTGGTGCTCCTGGGGAAGCCTTCAGGAGTCTCCCTTAATGTAGGGCCCAGTGCTGTTACCCTCACCAGTGAGATGACTAGCTGCTCCCTAAATTCATATTCAGGCCTCCTAAGCATTGGCATCTATTCAGTGGCCACTGATCTATACTGAAAGGTTTCTTTATTTACGCGGGTAATTTTATTTTCCCAGTATGTCAGACTTGTGCCTTCTCAGTACCTCTGCAGGAACAAGAGCAGAAACTTAACATGTGCTTAATTACCTCCCTTACAAACTGTTTAAAATTCTTAGAGAGCTGGGTATAATTGATGTTTAATAGATGAGTTTTTCTGGTCTGCTAAAGCTAAAATAGCCTAACGCCAGCCAGAGGTAGCTGGTGAGTTATTCTCCCAGCCCTGAGGAAGTCTGTGTTGGCAGGAATCTTCAACAACAAGCTTCACCAAACCCAGTGCTTCACAGAGGGGCCATTTCTAGGGTGAGAAAGAGAAAGGAGTGTTTATTTTGATGAATGGTCCTTCAGAGTGCTAACTTGGGCTTACAATAGTATAATTCTCAATAATAGTGTCGGTTCCCTCCGATTCCCACCTTGTCCTCATGCTTGGGAGCGATACATATGTTCCTGTATTTTATGGTTTCCTTTTTATATTTGTTTACTTCCTGTGAGGGTACTTTAAACTCATCTATCAAGATGATCGTTGCAATACAGCAGTTTGTCTTAAATCCCCCATCTTCTTCAAATGCTTGTAATGAATATTAAAAAACTAATGCTGTTCGAAGTTCTGTTTGTTTTTTGGTTCTTGGGTTTTTTTTTCCCCAACCTAACTACAGGCAAGCCTCAGATTTATTTGGAACATATTAGAGGTCTCTTTAAAATCTTATGTATAACTGGCATAATTATCTGCTCAGACGAGTTGTGGTGAAAGACCCTAAGAAGAAGTTTAGGCATTACGCTGTTTTAAGTCCAATCATGGAACAGTCCCCAAACCCTCACCATTTCATTTATTAGGTCTTTCTCAAAAAAAATGCAGAGCTGCTGTGCACTCAGAGGAATCACAGAATCGTAGAACACCAGGTTGGAAGGGACCTCAAGGTCCAACGTTCCTTGGCAGAAGCACGGTCCAGACAAGATGGCCCAGCACCCTGTCCAGCTGAATCTTAAAAGTGTCCAGTATTGGGGAATCCACCACTTCCCTGGGGAGATCATTCCAATGGCTGATTGAACTCATTGTGAAAAATTTTCCTCTTGTGTCCAGTTGGAATCTCTTCAGGAGTAACTTATACCTATTACCCATTGTCTTTTCCATGTGACTTCTTGTAAAAAGGGAGGAGCAGAACTTAAGCATTTTGATTTTATTCAAATCTCAGTAACCATCAGCTCCTTAGTTGCTAGAGGTGTGTCTGCTAAGAACAATCTGTCACCTGGCTTTTAAGTGACTGTGATTTCAGATCCAAAGCAAAGATAGGTAATTAATGAAATAATGTGGACTTCAGTGAGAAAAGTGCTAATTTTTGATACTATCATTATCCACAAGAGTGCTGCTTTTTCAGCTAATTTCACATTCTTATACAATTTCAATCTACAGTTATGAAGAATGACGTATGGGGTGATTTTAGCTCATTTGTAAAGGTCTATCAGCTACAAAGCGTCCAGAATCTGCAAATTTATATAAATGCTGGTTAAACCTATTTTTTTCATAATTAATACATCTCAGTTTCTGAAAAGTTTCTAGAATCCATTTTAACACACATACACTGATATTTTACCAAAACACTAAGCTCCCCAAATCCTTAAAGCTTACTGATAACTTCAAATTTATTGAGATTATTAGTATGATTTTTTTGGAAAAAAAAAAGAGGCCAGAGTACAGATGCTGAATTTTGACAAGTACTCAAATATTATGTAATCAGTGAAGAATAGCATCATTAAATAAAAAAATAAAACCTGTTTTCTTGTCCCGAAAGATACAAAATTGTTATTGGGCCTCTATCCCAATAACAATGAAGTTACCATATTTAATGGCACTATAAACTCAGAATAGGGCTAGAAAGGATCCTGAGATATCTTTTTTTTTCAAAATTGTGTAGGAAGTATGGACTAGACAAAAACCCCACACAAATCCTTTCTGCCTCTAGCACCCTCCTTGTGTATGTACACCTTCAGGCCATCATTACAGATGAATGTTTCCACAAAATACTGGTGTGAAGGAAACATTAATTTTAATTTATTTAATTATTAATAGATATTGTTAAAATATATTTAATAAAAAATAAATTATATTATTATCTTGGTGCAGTCTGCTTTCATGTCCAGCTAATACATCTGATCAGAGTAAATCAGACATCTGGGAAAGCTGTGATTTGGAGAGACCGGTACCACACCTTATATGTCTTCTGTTGTGAGTCAGGCTGGTTGGTGCTGCCCTCATGGAGCGGGAACCTGAGCAGCCCAAGCAGGGTAGCTGGAGGAGCCCCAGGAAATGAGGTCTCTTTTGGTTTTTAGATACACAGCAGAGCAGCTGTAACTGTGTTCCTTTCTTTCAGGGTTGCTGCTTCTGGCTGCTTTGTTGGTCTCCCCTCCACCTTCCAAGCCCAGTGTTTACTACAGCTTTGCTTATTCCTGGGGGATCGTTGTGCTGTGCTAGCAGAGCTGTGGCTGCCTACACTGCCTTTACCTCTGGCCTTACCTACATGCAGTGTGGAAGCTGAACATGTATTTAGCTGTCTCCCTGCAAAAGGGTGGACCCTGTACAACAAGCAGGGTGCCAGTCTTCTGACAGCCTCTGATTTGCCGATGATTGCTGTGCCCTGCACGACCTTGGTGAGGAAGCAAGACACTTGTCCAGTTGGCCTTGCAACCCACTGTCCCATCCTCACTGGCTGTCTCTGTGCTTTTTGACTTTTTGCATCACCACCTGGCTGGGAGCTTTGACAACCATCTTGAGAACCCTGAGGAAGCATCCCACGTTTCTCCAGAGCTCTGGGTAACCTGCCCTCACTAGTCTTGAGCATGCTAGCCTGTTAGAGGCAACTAGCCTGTTGGAGGTAGCTGAAAAGGGCTCAAACCAGTGAATTTCTGATTAAGACTAAACTGTGATGCATGGAAGTTTTGCTTGTGTTTGTTTCCCAAGGACTTCTCAACTGTTTTCTCTAGGCCTCTTTGTCTGCCCAGACAAAAGTAAAATGCTCCCTATATTGCTCACTGATAGCAAACTCAAAGCCCTCAGTGGGCACTTGGGCAAACTAAGATAAGGGGAACTCGAACAAAAGGACACAGAGATACCATCTAGGGAGGATGATCTGGTGGATTTAGGAAGAAGAAACCTGGAATTTAACTCACAGTGCATGCTCTGGAAAGAGCGGACACAGAACACTGTAAAGAAGACCACCTACTTCTTCCCTCAACCACTGAAGACCCTCACTCTATTTTTACTATGCATGCTTGGACTATGTAAATGAGTTCTGGGAACTCATTATCATAAGACACCCCTTTCCAGGAAATCTAATGAATAGGTATGATTTGTGTGTATGTAAACTGATGTCCCTTGCTAGTTCGAGGGAGCCCTTATGGTGGGGAATCCTCAGGGCAACCCCAGCGCTGCTAATAAAGAATACCTGCTTAACAGTTATATTGGATTCTGACTGTTGAGTGAAATTCTTCATTTCATAGCCATGAGGATTTGAGTATTCCACACCGTAGAAAGCAGTGGTGGAAGACTGTTTTTATGCTGCTTTGTGAAGAGCTGACAGGAAAGGGGAAGGAGCTGGTGCATGGTTTGCTTAAATGCTCTTTTAAAAGGAGTTGATGGAAAACGGGGTGTTTGGAGGGAAACTGGAAAAAGGCTCTGCAAGCAACAGCCACAGATGGGAAATTTGATAAAGGTTGGAGAGGTCAGAGGTGGAGCTGGTGGCTCCTGCCCTGGATGGTTTGAAGGAACCTTCTCATCAAGGAAACTTCCTCCTCCCACTCCATGATCAAAAACATCTTGCCCCATTTCACCTCTCAGGATGAGGTCACCTGTTCTTCCACTGTCAGCTTCATGACCATACATGCTCCCTCCCCAGTAGGGTCCTGAGGGGCAGACTTCTTTTGACTCAGAAACTTTGCCTCCTGCAGGAAAAAGCACTGAGGCGTGCAGATATCTTCCCCTCTGTCTTTCACAGAAAGGTTTTGACAGCTATTATTGCAGGGTCAGGGGAGGCCATCAGCAACCCTTGGACCATGTTCTCTACCCCCTTCTAGGTCTCCCAGAGAATGAAAATACTAGGAAAGTGTGCAGCTCTAGGCAAAGATCAGACATGTATTTACAGAAGTGAGTCAGCAAAAGTGTCCAAACACCATGAAGACTTCTTTGTAACACCATACCATTCTCACTGCATCCCAGCAGTGCTGAGCCCCTCCTACAAATCTCATAATTGCTCTTCCGTGGTTAGAAGGTAACTCACTTATTCCAGGCTTAGTTGATCAGTTCAGAAATATTCAATTTCACTGCCTTTTTGAAGGTCCCTTCTTGTTTCAGAAGCTGTTTTAAAACTGTATTAGAAATTCCTCAGACTGCTTGCCAGCAGTTACTGACCAAGGAAGTTCCATCTGGGGGAAAATTATTCCAGTTACTGGAAGTGAAGTTGTTCTCACATGTTGCCCTCAGATGGAGGAAGTGAGTGCATGAGTCAGATTTTTTTTAAAACAAAAACCTCTATTGTTGTATCGCTCGTCAGGATCCACATTTTTTATATGTGTCATTTGCTCGACTTACCTGCAGCAATTCTGGGTGTATATCTGCCAGCCCCAGTTTCTTCTCACATTGCTGAGGATACCATAGTCTTACTGCTACAGGACAGCAGCTGCACAGCAGCATCAGTGAACTGAAAGAACACCTCGGTGTTGTAAGAGAAAGCTACAGAGAAGATGTTAAGTGACACTATCAGAAAGTCCTGCTATGGTGATTCAGGATAGAGTTCAGTTATCATGATCAAATGGGATTTGTCAATGTCTCAGGCAATTATCAGTTAACATGTTTCACAAGATGCTTTTTACAAGGCTGATGGGTGATTTTCCTGTACTTTGTGTGCTGCTATTGGAAAGAAACACTGGGAACCAGTTTTGAAACTCACTATCCCCACTCCCATAGCGACTGTGGGTCAAACAAATTCTAGACTGAAAATTGGTTTGGAAGTTGATGTGTTTGGCTGAACAGAGGTTACAAAGACCAGCTGAACAAAATGGGAGTCAGACATGAGCGTTCATATCCTGATCTGAGGGTCTGACTCTCTCAGGAGCAACTAGAAGCTTTGACAGTGAAGGGGAATGTAAGGACTTGCATCCCTGAGCAGCCAGTATTGCTGCCTCTGCTGGGACAGGTCACCCAGCTCACTGAGCTGACCGTATGCTGCTGTTCTCCACTTTTCCTCACATAGCTGTTCAAGACTGTTTTATTAGAATTGAAAAGTGATTGTCTGACAGCAGAAGTCTCTAAGCTACATTCTAAGACAGAATAAAGATTTTGAAAACAAATCTATCCTTTACATAGTGGGTCCTTACAAGGCAGATAACCTTTACTCTGTGGTTTCATTGAGTCCCTCTCATCTTCTGTCCAGGCTCCTGCTTTGTCTTCTCAACATCAGCTTAACTTCCAACAAAGCTTCCTCCCTAAATCCTTGGTTTGATGCAAAACCTGGCTTCTCTGATTGATGTCCAAGACCTTTACTTACTATGGGACCCATCTCCTGGCTCTGTTCTGGCCCTAACCAGTTAGACAACACCCTGGCACGGCATACTTCCTCAAAGCTCCTAAGTGCTAGACCATGGCTAGACCTGCTGGAGCACAAAGCCGTGCACTTTTCAAGCTCATCAGCAGAGTGACTGAGCTGTCCCCTCAGGGAAAGCCACCTATGTGGGTGAGAGGGTTTCAGAGGAGGTGGAGTACTTTGAGACAAATTGCTTATCTAGGAAGAAAAGTAGTGGGCTGGAAAGCTGATTCGATTCCCTTACATCAGCCTCTACTTTTCCTGGCAAGGCTCCAAAGAGCTTCTTAGACTCTTCTGATGTGAGCTGGGAGGAAGATTCAGAAGGAAATCTGGGAAAGGCTACACAATGGAGAGTTTAGGCAATCCTGCAAATCCTGTCCATGCCAAAAAAGTTCCTTTCAGGTATGTCTGAGTTTCATTACTCCTGTGACAGTACTAAATCAGCTGAAAAAGTAGCTTGTGTTTGGGTGGCTAAACCAAGAGGGACCCAGTGGCAGTGTGTAGGCAGCTGTCATGGCCTGACTGTCTGGCAGCTTGAGTCTGATGAACCCAAGCCACAGCTCCCCTCTCTGTATATTAAATCACTGCCTTATATGTTGTACAATGCATTCTTCTTTTGCTGTCCTCATCTACGGAATGACCATCATGTTCTTTTTGGCTAATTAATCACTTCACTGATAGGCTAAGCATACATGTAAAATCAAGTCACCGGCAGCACCATGTGTCTGTTCAAAACTGTGTATCTTCAAATACCACAGACTTCTGAGCTACACGTTTCTTCCATAAAATACCATATCTGTCTTCTGAGGGGCTTTGTTCCTCGTTTGATGGACTATAGACCATCACGTTCTGCTTCCTAATTTAGCATCTAATTGCTTATTAGTCGTACTGTAAAAGTTCTTCATCACTTCAGTTACATGGCTACAGTAATTAGTGTTTATATTCCCAAGGCCTGCATAGCAGCACTTTAACACTGCATAAGGAGATGAAACACTCCACCACAGAACACGAATTGAGCTCCCAGGATTTCTAATTTTACATGCTCAAGTTCTGTAGAGCCTTGCTGTGGGAGTCTCTCCAGAAACAGGGTCATGGGTAATCCGGTATAGTCATTCTGAGTGGATTTCACAGCAGAGATGCGGAAAAATATTCATGGGAAGCTTCCAAGATCATGTAGCTTTCACTGCACTGAGGAACGCAGGGACTTTTCAGTAATGAACACTTGTTTGTTCATGCTATGATCAGCTGTCATTTGCAGGACTTGAACAAAAATACTTGATGTTTGATTCGGCTGTCTTCAGCATTTCTGTATTCTTGACTAAATGTGGGAGCAACTTCTAGAAACATACCAGAACTCAGGCTAAAAATGAATTCCACCCTGCTAACATCTGTTTCCGGATGTTTTTTTCTGATTTGCCTGATTATTATCCACTGGGAAGGCTGTTTTTCCACTGAAGTGATTACCTGCAGGTGCTAGCCCTGCATTAAGTTGAACATGTGCAGGGTGCAGTCCACATGGCCGTTCTGCTGCCTTTCAGAGGAGATGCATGTCGCTGCTGTCATGGTGAGCACAGCTTGGCTTCACACCACCGGCTCTGAGCATTAACCACAGGCCTGTGCCCTACCTAACCTGGGCTGTGGCATTTCTCTTGTTAGGCTAAAAGCCTCTTTGTACTTTCATGGACTCTTTCCAAATGAAACTTGATCCAGCAATTAATAAGATGTAGGGGGAGTTAAGCTTTTTAAATTTTGCACGTTTTCCTGCCAATTATTCTATCACAGACCAGCTCACTTTGTTGCTACAAAGCTTCTCTGAGAGGCATGAGAATTCAAGAATACCTTTCTGAGAACAACTTGGATGTGAGTTGGCCTGTCCAGACTTTGTCTTCATACAAGACTGATTTTTGACCACTTGATGGACTTCTAAGATATCAAAGCAGGCACTGAATAAAGTTGTCCCCAGTTCAATATTTGTGTAGGAGGAACAGACAGCCTTGCAATATCTGAACTTGTCTCTAACCTGCCATTGCTGCCTTTTCCCATTCCACTCCAGGTGCTGCAGCATAGTGTGCTTGCAGCCGCTTAGAGATCTTGCCACATGATCATACATTTCTACTGCTTCTGCTGGCCAGGCTTTTCCAGAGCAGACAATAGATTTCAGCCCTCGGAGATGGCAACAGTGCTGCCTCTTGTACTGGTGTGAGCTGTGCTCACCTATGCCTCCAAGTAGCTAATGGGACCTGGAAGTCCCTGCTCCTTCCTCCTCCTCCTCCTGTCCCCTGCCTGGGGTTTGTGGCTGTGCTGGCTCTTAGTGACATGGGGCTGGTGATGCAGCTCTTGCTGTCAGCAGGTTGCCTTGGCAGTACCCACAACTTCTCGGAAATGGTTTTTATGCCACACGCAGGGCAATAAAGTGACAAGTCCTGCTACTCTTGTTAGAGCAAAGCAAATCTGTTAGCTTTAATCTTGGAAGTCTTTTTCATAGCATCATTTCTGCAGCAGCTGGTTTCCATGGAAACCAAGAAATGACTCACAGCAAGTACAGGAAAGAAGACCGCTGACCTGCTTGTCCTTCCCTGGCCTGTGCCGCTGGGCATCCCTCCATTTGCACATGCACAGGCATTGCTCATTGCTGTGAGGTGGACAAGCCCAGGCCCCAAGGCTTCAGCTTGTTCCACCAGCAGCAGCCTGAGTGCAGTGCCTCTTCCAGCTGCCATCTGTCCTCCTCATCTTGCCTCTGGGCAGCTTGTCTGCAGCCAGGAGAGAAGGCCAGAGGGAGGAAGAGTCTCAAGATGTCTTTGCCCCCCTCCCACCACTGTAGCATTCCCAGACCCCAGCAGACGGGAGGATTTGTGGTTAAGGTTATGTTACCTACTTTCCTTTAAATGGCTGAAGGGCATTAGGTGCAACCACACCGTTGTGCCTTTTGAGGCCAACTTTGATGAGCAAAGCTGTGCGAGCAGTGTTAGCATCAGTCTATGCCTGTGCAACGTCCTCACTGAATTGTCCTGTCTGGAAGGTGCTCTTTCCAGCCACAGACTGTGAAGGGATTGGCAAGAAGAGGGAGCAGAAAGCTATTGTCTCGTGGTGGTGATGCCTGAGGTGTCCTGGCACTGTTACTCTGGCATGAAACATGATGGTGCTGGGTGGATGCTTGCTTGGGTCCAGCCATGGGATGACTTGAAGCATTTCCATAAACAAGACTATGACTTGTATCAGAATTAGCACCTAGCACTAGGCAATATTTTTTTAATCGGATTGTGAACTTCCTTGAACTCAGCAAGCAGGTGTTGATGAGATGCTCTTTATCTGGGTGTTTTTTTGGATTTAACTAGCCTTGAAGGTAAGCTCTGCCAGCCAGTAAAGAGCAGTGGCCATTTTGGCTGGCCTTGGTGGCTGGGCCCTCCCTGTGCCTCAGGGCAGAGCAGCCACCCCCGCTGTCTCAGCCTGTCTGCCCTTTGCCTGGCTACCAGAACTAAATGTGCCTCAGCATGCCTGCATTCTCCTGAGCCCAATCCCTGTGCCCACAGGAGGGAGGAGTGACTCGAGTCTGTTCTTCAGCCCCGTGATGACTGTTGAGCTGTCCCATCCCCACAGCCAGGAGTTTACCACAGAAAAAGCAGCTTCCACCTTTACTCTTGTTCCAAACCTCATGTAATTGTGGTGAGACAAGCAGAACCCTGGCTTCTTCTTTAAATGGGAATATTGCTTTAGAAAATACTGTGTTAGAAAATCCCTTACTTTCCTCACAAAGTATAAAAGGCAGGGTACTTATTTCTTTGTTGCTTGTCCAAGACAACCAGGTATTGACTCCAAAAGCATGAGGTGAGCGTGGCATCCCTGTGTGCGTGCTGTGGCGTGGCCGATTCACTGGAGGAGCATTTGTGCGGGGAGCAGTCTGGGCCACAGAGACTGTCCTACCTTTAAACCTCTTAACTCACACAGACGCTGTAAGGCTTCTGGAAGGGCAAAGCAGCTTAAAGAAAGCGATTGAAGAGGTGAGAGCATCCTCAAAAGCTGGGGAACTCTCTGAGGCCTTTCTCTGTCGTCTACTCCAGAGTGCTGGAGGTAAGAGCTGGCCTGAGCAGTCTCTGCCCAGCTGGTCACCTTGACTCCTTCAGTGCTTTTACTAAACTTTACGAGTCTCTCTGACACACAAAAAAATTGAACTTTACAGTTGCATTTGAGCTGGCTACATTGCCATCAGCTCTTGCTAGTCCTTGGTACTCTGATGGTATTTGCTTAATGGTCGGTGAATTAATTTGTGGAAGATGACACTTCACTGCAGGATTATTTAGTGACTCTAATATGGGGCTGGTGCATGAAATTTAAGGTGCAGAGCATCCTTTTGGAAAAAAAAAAAAAAAAAAGGAAATTCCAACGCTCTTGGAAATCTTCACTTTTAGGATGCTATGACTGGAGTAATGAATGAGCTGAAATACAGAAGGAAAATAAATTCAATTCCAGCTATTTAAAGGCTCAGCAATTCCTTCCAGGCAAAAAACAAGCAGCTATTGTGTGTCTGTGTTAAGAGGGCTAGGGGGAGGCAGCGTTTCCCACAGGCAAATTAGGAATGGGAAAACCAGAACAAAACCCTCAAGCCTCAGAAGCCCAAGTAGGGAACACAAGCCATTTTCTGTTCAACATGATTTGTGTTGTCATTAGGTGGGTTTAATGGGGCTTTATTCTTATTCTGGGAGGGAAGCCCTGGCTTTGCTTGAGCCAACAGTAATGACCGTTCAGACCTGGGAAACATGAGGGAGCCAGCCGAAACCGCATTCGCTGTGTCACTCAAGCACTCACTGCGAACAGAGGGTCTCCTCCTCCCCCCATTCCTTCCTGGTACTGGAGGTTGGCCACATTTTGCTGGAGCATGATAAAAACCTGCCTGTGCCCTGTTTGGCAGGGGGTGTCCAATTCATGTCATTTAACTCACTGTAAAGGAAGACTTGTATCGGCTATCAGCCATGCTGGGACGAGACCTGAACCTCACAAAAGGTGCGTTTGAAAACCCCACACTGCTGCCCCACAGTTGCCTGGGGCAGAAGACGAGGCCTGCATCATGGCTGAGGGAAAGGCTTTTCTTGTCTGAGATGATTTGCACCCCTTCCTAACCCTCCCACCAAGCTACAGTGAGCCCCAGCAGGAACAGTTCAGCAACAGTCATGGCTTCTTGAAGTCCAGCATTTGGGTGCCCTGTTTTAAGCTCTATAAAGGTGAAAGGGGATAGAGAAAAAAGGCTTCCTGAAAGACCTTGAGTTGAAAACCATCTTAGTTTGAGCAGCCCCCATGGGACACATATGAAGCCCCTCTCTTTCAGCTTTGTTGGTTTCATTCAGAATACCCCAACAGCGATTTTTCTCCTTTCACTCAACCACAGGGGTAGAAGCAGCACAGCAGGTAATCACCAAGTGCAGCAGGCTTTCTGCTTTGAAGATTGCAGGAGTGACACACCACTTCGGAAAGAATACGAGAACCGCTGGCCACCCATCTTCCACCTGAGGGAGGAGCAGTGTTACCTTAGCTCTGCTTGTCCTGGGCTGCTGCTCAGAGATGGAGAGCCGGTCTTGTGTAACATCCCTCTCTAAGGAGACCTGGAAATACATGCAGCCCTCAACCATCCCCAAAACAAGCTAAAAGTGCGCCAGTGCAGGAATCTTGCGTTTCGCCATGGCCAGAACCTGGTTTGGTTTGAGATATGCTAATTTTAGTGGACCAGATCATGTGAGAAATACAGGATTCCTACTCTAGGAATCAGTAACTGGTGGAGCACAGCTACTTTCCCAAAGCAATGCCATGGGCTTCCCTGACAAGTTGTTAGATTGAAAAGTTCGTTGTTTTTTATGATCTGATTTCGATCAAACCAAGGGTATCAGATAAAGTAACTGTCCAATAGCCATTTTCATTGTATTATATAAAGCACTGTGAAAGAAAATATTTATTTAGGTAAGAGTGATATGACTAAGGTGCCTTTAGCCATAAAAAAGCTTTGCCTATTGAGGAGCTGTTCTGATGACAAATTCGCAACATAAACCCTGCATGCCTGAAGAAACTGTTTTAGAAATTTCATTTGAAACATTTTTATTTTCAAGAACAGTTCAGTTAAACTCAGCTACTCACCCATTAACAAAGAATGCAGTATATATTTCTTGTGTATTGATTGCCTTCCTAGAAGCAGATAGGCACTCTTGGCCATTGGATGCCACAAGTGAATTTATCTGGAACTCACAATTTTAACTGATGATTTCTGTCAAAGTTGTAGTTTCCTTCCAACAGGATGCGTTCCTCAAACTCTCTTGCAGCTTTGCTAGCAATTAGGGTCCCATAGAAAAGGTAACACACCTCTGCCTTGGCAGCTTCTCCAGCAAGTCATGGTGCCCAAGCTCGGGGATGTCTGGGGAACTCACTTTGGCAGCTGGCTCACCGCGCAGCTGACCCACAGCACCCCACAGCCAGCAGGGCTGCGAGGAGCAGCCAGCTCTACTGGCCACAGCTTCGAGCAGAGGTGCCACTGCCCCACAGAATTATGCAGGGGTGCTGAGCTGCCCTGTCCGGGAAATAGCTTGGCAGCTTTTTAATTAAAGAGCCAGGGGAGTTTCTCCAGTCTGAGTCAGTGGCACTGCTGCTGCAGGAGCAAGCACAGCCCGGGTAGCAGAAGCGTAGGCAGGTGTTGCCACTGGTACTTCACCGTAATCTGGGTCCTTCCACTCTGCTCAAGGAACTGGCAAGGCGCAGGCACTACAGACCCCATGTGCCTTGTGGCTGCTTAGACTAGTGCACATCCAGACTACAAATCTGGGCTTTGTATAAATTTGTAGAACATGGCACATATCTGCAACATATCCCAAGCATATCCTAAGTGTTTTATGCCCCAATAGCTGTAGTAAGCACACCAGATCTGAACACACTTTGAATTTAGTCTATTAAAAACTAGTGTCTTAATAAGACCTCAGACAAACCAAACTGTTTAACTCCAGGAAACCCCTGGATAGTTTTACCAAAGATCATCTTGGGTAGTGCTGACAAAACAAGCTGTAGGTATCAGGGAAATAACATACAGAGCCAACTGTCTTTTTTTATAAAAGTATTTTTAATAAACTGATGGATTTAAGTTTCAGATGCTAGACAACTTGTTGCCATGTACAGGTAACAAAAGTCAAAATTCTTTGAATTTTATACAAATACTATGTAGTACAGTAAACTTGAATACAAGTTTACAAAAAATGCATCAGTGAATATTCAGCTTGTAACCAACTTCCAACAGTGAAAATTACCATGTATCAATAGTGATCAGAATTGCATTGCAAATTTTAGAAGTAATGCAACTATGTTTTTACCAAGCCACTCTGAAGTTACTGGTGCACACTGACAGTACATTGGATTTTTTTGGCTTGCTGAACAGAAAATGGCATTTAAATAAAATTACTTTGAGTTAAAGAATATAATATGTATCAAAATTACTATCTTACAGAAAATTAAACAAGAACGAGAAAGTAAACAGAGCAGAACCCTGAAGTAGTGATATTTTTCTACCCGTTTTGATGGAAAAGACTCCACAGGTGTCCAGCTTCCTCACAGCATTTTGGAGTGCTCTAGTCCTAGCACAGTGTGGTCATTAGTAGGCTAAAGTAATCCCTGCTTGGCAGTGATGCTGGTGAAAGGTAACTTGCTCTATTGCTAACAAATCGGAGTAACCACTGGCAGGGCAACTTCTCGGAGGCATCCAGTGGAGGCTGAGTTGACAGCATGCAACTGAAGTTACAGTACCACTTGCTTTCATACAATACTCAACATCTTTCAGGGTTCGGGTGTCAGTTTCCTCACAGGATTTACAAATTGATGATTTTGAAACAAAACAAAACAAAAAAGGAGCATAAGACAGTATTTTCACCTGTACAGCTACCAATAAAATGAATGTTTTTGTTACAAACTTTTCAGTCTGCTTTATAAAAAATAGTCTTAGTTTTAATTCTAAATAAAAACTGTGCTGTGATCTGTCACGTTCTTGCATTGTACATGCTGTAGTTGTGTGTATTAATGAAGGTGTAGAGATTTGTGACCTAGCGCTCTGGATGTATCAGAAGCCTAAAAAGCTGATTTTGGTACATAAAAGTTAGGTAGCAATGAAAATTCATTCTATTTATTTTTTCCTAAAACCTAGGAAAAGCTACAGTACATTGCTAGATCAGTGGCCTCAACCCTGAGCTGAAATAAAGGACCTGCCTCGGCCAAGAGACTTAAGTCACATGACTACCACACAGCTGCACAGCAGAGACAAAATAACCTGTCTGCGGCCTTGTCTTAGCTGTAAGTAGTGTGAGATTCAGTTCTGTAATGCTTGAGAGTTGACTGGAGACCACCATATTCATTTTCACTACAGGAAAAAAAAAAAAAGGAGGAGATTCAAGTGAAAAAGCACTCAACAGGGAGTCAGTATATCCAGCTTCTGGAGACCAAACAGAGAACATAGTGGTAGACTTGTCAGTCTTAAGAATTTACCACTTGGTAGAAAAAATTATTAGAACACATACCAAACTACAGTAAAACAGACTTCGTACTATTATCTCACTCTTTTCAGAAAGCGTCCCACTTGCTTTTTTCCCCAGAACTGAGTGTCTCTCTGTACCTACACTGCATCCCAGAAGATTAGCGAAAAACTTAAAGACTGTCTGACAAAGGATTCAACCCAACTGCTAGCACAAAAACCTCCGCTCATTTTCAACGTGAGTCGGAGGTGGTGATCGTAAGAATTCTTACTACAGTACAACCTACTGCACCTTCCTGTAGGGTTCAATGGCACCGACTACTCATGGCTAGGAGCATTCATAACATGGAAGCATTCTTGTCTCCTAAGAGGACTTTTTCCTTTTAAACAGCAGAAACTGTAGAATCAGTATTTCACTTAATGGAAAAACTAAACCCAGCAACAGACTGAAAATAAAGCTTGGAAGAATCATTTATACTTCTAGTAATGCACACTTTGTGAGCTGATCAGTTTACAGATGGTATAGTTTTTGTTAGTTTAAGGCAGCAAGTCTTACAAAATACACAAGCTCACCTCCCTCATGTTTGTGCTACTGTATCCTTATGTGCACAATAGAACCTCACTAATTTACACTAATGACTGGAAGAACCATTAATTCTCTTGGTAAGTGAACAAGAATAAGGCATTCCATTATATATTCTGATCACTAATTATAATTTAGCTCTAATTATAATCTACCAGCAAACATACTTCTGTGTTTTCGAAAATAATATCTCTTACCTTCAGATATAATTATGTGTGCAGATTAGTGGGTTCTGCTGTGTAAACACGCAGGTGCATAAGCAATTTTCAGGTTTTTCTTCATTACATCTGACAAGAAAGTTAATGCCACAGACAGAGACTGTGGGAAAATAAATTAGGATTTCTCTATAATTTGTGCGGATATGCACAACTGGGCAGTAATTTATAGCTAAAAAAAGGACACAAATGTTTACAAACTCAAATGAAGCAAAATCAGCAGCAGAAAGCAAGGCCATTCCCCAACCATAAATGGCTCGTATTACACTATTCCAAACTACATGAAACAAAAAAATAGAATACAAGTACTAACTTGCATATACAACTTTGAAATCAAGTAAAGCAAACAGTGAAAAATTCGTTGATGCTTTTAACAGATGATATTCACATGTCTAAATCCTGGTTGAAGTAGACTGTAAATACAGACAGAAGATAGGATGCAAACTACATGGCTGAGTTAAAAAAAAGGGATCAGTGTGCATTGCAATGAGATAGAAATTTCCCTTCATATGTGCAAAAATCCACAGTTTCATTAATGTAGAGGTCATACTTCTAAAAACAGATCTTAGACAAAACCAGTCTCCCTACATCCTGGAATCTACCTGCTTACATCAGCCACTTCAAGCGCATAGTACCCTGTTCACATCAGTTTCTGGCATTTCTCAGAAATTTAATGTTCACCTGCCTTAAGTCTTGAAAACAAAAAGGGGAGAGTTCATCCAGGGCATGATACCATTGCTTTTGAGTTATACCAACAGTTAATCAAACTCAAATTCTCTCTTCTTAAATGATGGCAGGAGTCCTTACAGGACTTGTAAACAGCAGTACACAATACTGTAAACAAATAATTTAAATTCTGCTTTATACAAGATGTTAAGTTAACCCAGGTCTACCAAACAGGTGAAAATGAAAAGGGTGGCTTCACACAAATTCCTTCCCTTTTCTCCCAGCAATTCTTTTCACTACATAAATAATCCTGAGCTGAAACAGGGCTTGATGAGAGCCTTTTTTGCATATAAAACCAATGTTCTAGAGTCAGCTCTCGTGTTCTGTCAGGAAGTCAATTGCTGGAGAGATTAAACTGAAGTATTTCAAACCATTTGTTACTTTGGAAGAGGACTTATAATTTGGTGTGGCGTCCAGTTCTAGACCCAGATGCTGAGCTTGCCAAGGAAGCTGATGCTGCTGCATCCTCAGCTTCCTCCAGCTCATCGTGTAGCTCCTGGCTAACACTAGACTGGAGGGCTGCAGGAGTTAGCCACTCCTTTGGCAGACAGCTCTGGAGAAACGGTATACAAGAGCTGAAGTAGGCAAGGCGATTCACCCATCGTGGAATCTCTTTTCCACACAGAATCTAGAGGGGAAGCGAAAAGAAAGAATTAATTTGTCTTCTGGATTCAGCACTAACAAAACTACAGTACTGTAAATAAAAAGCAAAGGCTGCAGCAGCCTTATGATTTACGTATCATGGGTGGCAGTCAAGGAGCACTCAAGTTAGGTACACCAAGACAACTTTCTCCATCAGTAAAAGCAGCATCCCAAGTCACACAAGTGACAAGACTTGTTCCCACTGTGAGAGTCTGACACATGGTTCTACACTTTTTTTTAGAAGTCCTGAAAAGCATAACCACCTCACTCTTTTTCAACAACTTCTATAAAATGCACAGAAATGAGTTAAGGTACGCTTTCTATTTATCCCTAATTACTCAGAGACAGAAATTGCAGGAGAAATCTTACTATTACAAAAAAGCATCCTGAAATCAAGTGGTGGAAAAGACAGTGTCAGTGCTGCAGTTGTGTGGAGTTACGCGTTACAGCTGAGGCTATTCACTGTGATGGTCTCTGATGACTTTGCACAGGACTATCACTATCTTAGAGCACACAGGCCGAGCACACAGGCCAAGCACACACACACTTAGGGTCACTGGAACAAGGGAAGCCATTCAATGCAAAGCTGATTTCAACTCCTCAAAAATATATAAAGCTGCATTAAATACTTCTTATTGTACGTCAGTCATTAAATGGTTTTGTTGTCACTATTCAAGGGGTGAGCTATTTTACTTAACTACCTCCATGTTCACTTCCGGTATTACTTACTGCAGTGCAAATCTGGAGAAAATCATAGCTAATGGGAGCATTACTCTGCTGTAACTGAGCAGTATTTAACTTGTAATTATATCTCTGTTTCTATAGTCGATTTGAAAACATTAAATAGGACAAGACATAAAATAGAAACAACATGACCATGCGGCTGAAGAGTATGGCACATACCTGGCCATACAGGCCAGATTTCATGCCAGCTGCAACATTGTCAGTGTCTTACCCTACTTGTACCACCACTGCACATGAATCATCTCAATAACATTTTCCAATACCACTGGAAGATCAAACAGTTTACAGAAAACACAGGCTATACAATAAGTGTTCCATTAACTACTTAAAAAAAGAACTTATGGAAGTTCACCATGGAAAAAATAGCCATCCCTTTTTTTGGAGTGCTTCAATGAAACGTTAGAATAAATTCTGAGAAGCACAGATTGCCAACTACCGATAAAAATCACAACTGCCATTCCCTTCTTTGTCCTGGGTTCCTGACCCTTTCCCTCATGTTAATACACACGCGAGTGGTCAGGCATTCAATCATATTGGAAAACCAACCATGTTAAAATAAAGCTGAGAGGAAAAAGCAAAGCCCATTCAACTCCAAGTCAGCTACTTTGCACGACCATTCAGGTATCTAGATGACCAGGATGCAGGTGCCGGCAGAGCAATAACTTGACAAAAGCCTCTCAAGCAGAAGATTAACACTGTCTGTGAAACTTCAATGCCTTTGTAATTCTTTAACAGTAGGTCATAACTTTAGAAATTATTTTCAGTGTGATGGCTCTGTGGGGAAATACTGATAAAAATAACACATGCTTCTATCTTCAGTAGTGATCTCTGAAGTACCCAAAACGATTCTGAAATCTGTTAATGCTTTATTTACTAGGTCTCAGTTAGGAACGCACCCCTGCTCAAACAGAAACTACGTATGACAACAACATTTAGCATTTTTGACAGCAAAATCTTGTGCTTTGGACATAAGCACAAATAAAACCTGAAAAATGGTGACATTTGCGCAAGGTAACACAGATAGGAAGCTGGAAACTAGGCCAAACATTCCAAAGGGCGGGAAGGAGATGATGGTCTGTAGCCACCTGGGAAGCACCTTTCTAGAGGCCTTCATGTTTGTTTACCTCAGATAAAGCTGAAGAAAAGTGATTGCAGTTTTTGTGCATTAGGTGATAAGCATTTCCTTTGAATTCTTTTCCAAGCTCTTCTACTATTTTTTCTACATCATCTTCCATAAAGTCAGTACTGCCTAGAACCACAGCCTCTCTAGAAGAGAAACAGAGAGTAGAAGGTGATCAGGCTTCCATGATATAGGTGGGTTATTGTTCATACATTGCTTAAAAAACACCCCACTGTGGGTGGCGAGATACTTCTGCCCTCCTAGAATAACATGGATTCCTTCTACAGCACCACTTTTCATCTTTATCATAAGAGGTTATTCCTTGCCAATTTTCACTTAAGTTCTTTGCAACTTAACTCTGACAAACACTGGATGCAATTTTCGCCTCCTCACCAAAGGATATTGTTTCTAAGAGACAGCTGAGAACAGGCAAGAGCTTGTAATGAAGGGAAGGGTCAAGGCAATCACACTCAGAAAGTGGGAGAGACACATGGGGAAACATTGAAGAGGAACATTTTTCAGCATTTTCTCTTGAATAAAAATTTCACTACCTTGAAAAAGTTACCCCATTGTATATAACATATGAATAACAAAAGCTAGCCACAAGTCCACATTATTTGTACATGTTTAAGGAAGTTAATGTATGCTAAAAATAATGTTATTTGCTGTAGACACTTCACTGTCTCATCACCTCTGTCCATCTTTCATTTCTCAGTAAACACACTAATTTCTCAGAAAGTTAGAAATCCTGTAGTATCATTCAACACATCTATCCTCAAAAATAAATGCAACAAGTTGTCTTTTTAATATGCCTTCTCAAAAGCAAGAAAATAGGTATCTTTCTTACTTAAATTTAAATGTTTCTCCTAGCTCAGAAGCATTTCCTGGTGAAATTTCAAATATTCCAGAAAAAGGGTATGGATGACCACCATAGGCAAATTCTGAAAGAGAAAGCTCAGATTTAACAAAAATGGCATACAATGACAGTAAAAACCAGCAGACCTCACTGTCTGGAAGATCACTTCACAAGGATCTAAAGCTAGAAACCAGACATCTTTTTTACATGGGTAACAAATGCAAGGAGCTGGGAATGAATGGTTTTGTTAGTTACTAGTCAACCTAAGTAAAAACTACCAGGAAATTTCCTACAGCAGTGTACAGATTTAACCTGAGTAACTTTATAGTAAGCATATATTGGTTTTGGTGTATAAGTGAGGATTTACAAGTTAAATTGTAAATCCTACCAATGCTCTTCATACACACTTGTCTTTAAAAGTCCACTTACATGTTTACAGATTAGGAATTCAAAGTACTGCATCCTCAAAGGTTGATGTCACTTCTATTCAGTGTGCACTACAACTAAAAGTGTGGCAGAGAGTACTGGCCTAATAGGCTTTTTTAATTTCTTGATTTGCAAGAGTTCAACTGTTCCGAGTTCTTTACTATAACAAGAAAGTAAACCAGTGCATGTATCTGAAGTCTGCACGTAGCATCTGCTGGCATAAGCACTTACAGTACATGAAAATATCATGGTGTGCTTTAGCTTCCTTCTGTGTCTGTAAGATAACACAGCATGCCACACCCTGAGTGCAACAGTCAGCTTTAGGCATGACTTCACGCTTCCTTTCCTCAAAACCTGTAACATATTATCCAAGTCTAGCATTCAGTATTGTGGATAATCTTTTTCACAACAGGTTAATAAATAAAGTTTGATGTATTTTGAAAAATGCAAGTCATTGTTCTAGCAGGGTATGACCTGCTATACAAGAAAGCTGTTATAATCCGAACAGGAAGGGAGGCACATGTATTTGGCACAGCTCAAGAACTAGGTTCCAGGCACAGCACTATCAAGAGTCAGGTCTTTCTGGTTTGGACTAAAAGAAATCAAAAAAAACCTTTAACAATAAACGTTGTATTTTGTCAATTTGTTTCTTGGATAACACTTGTAAACTCAGTTACAATGTGACTGTTATAGTAGCTAAAACATCTATAGTTTAAGATAACTTTGTGTAATGCGGTCTTTGGATCGCATGCCACACCTTTTGCTGCTTCGCCTCACCTCCAAACATGTTCCAAAAAAATAAATTTTTCTTATTTAAATGAACTACTTTTAGGAACACCATCACCTCTGAGCATCGTTATACTGGTACGCAGAACACCTCAGATGCGAGCCTGTGCTAAAGCCTGCTCAGGAACGCCTTCTGGCTGCAGTGGGGATTCAAAGTGGCCTGAGCAGATCAGGAAGCTGCATCTCCAGAGTAAAACCTATTCAGCAAAATTGTACCGTATTGCTGTATTTCTCAACAGTATATGTTTTGTAAACAGTATGTAGGAGATGTCTTTTAAAGAAACTGTCTCTCTAAAAGAAACCAACCTACCAATAACGAACAGACAGTTTTCCCTGAGCATCATGCACTTTTAAGTGCCCATCTGCAACATACTATTGTTTCTGCAGTTAAAAATTAACTCCCTGCACTAGGTGCTGGTAGAATACAACACGACTCAACCATGCTTACATGAAGGATACATTTGTTTTAACAATAGTTATTTCAAAACCTAAAATAAAGATTTCTATGCCTAGCTGAATAAATTGCACCCTTTTTCATAGTTGCATAGCCTTATACAAGAATCCAAGATGACTACCAGATTATTTGTATCTGAGAATAATAATTTCCAGAGGCAGGAGAGATGAGAACTTTAAGAGAAAACTGATGAAGAGGTTTCAAGAGCCAGACTTCCTCCACTACCTGAAAAATGTTTTTTAAATAACAGCATTACTGGAACAAAGACCAAGTTATGTTTTTCTTGTACATACCTCGGCCATACACCTCTATACCTGAATGGAACACTCCAATTCCAAGGGAAGAAGTATATTCATTCATCCAGTACTAAAAGGAAAGAACAAAAAGACTCTAGTTAGTTTCCAATACAGATTTGTCTTCTGATAGCAGACTGACATGTATTTGTCCCCCACATTAAAAGCATAAAACACTATCACAGAGTGAAACCGCACAACTATTTTATGGGAACAGAATATGTTGTTAAAAATCCCCAACTGTACACAGTGAATTAATTCCATTAAGTTCGACTCCAATGTTTTAGTGCTGTCAATGTCTGTCAACCAAGGAGACCGCATCTGGTAGAAATTCAGGTCAACTTTTGATTTGTTAACAAGTTACAGGTTGTAAAGTTTTCCATTAGTTGGAATACATTCTAGAATCAACTGCGGTAATTTTGCAAGAGCACTTATAAAAAAAACACTCCAACTGTCATTTATAGGAATGACCACACTTTTGCTTATGCAGATGAGTACCAGACACACTCAAGAGATATGCAAGATGGACTGAAATGATCTTAGTATATTTTGTCTTTGAATACTCAATTGGTGGTCACCATACAATAGACTAAGCTCTCTCAAGGCTCCTGATAGATGTGTGCCCATGCATCAGGTTTAAGTCTTTTGCATAGGTCTGCCATCTGTTTCCAATATATCACTTCTATTGTAGCCAACAGATAATAGCTGCATTTTAAAAGAAAATCAGGAAGTGATACTTAAAAAAAAAAAAGAAAAGGGAGAAAAGAAAAAACCTTCCCTTAGTGCTTTCTCTTTTCCTTTCCAAAAGCAGCAGCAAGCACCTATCAGGAGCTAACTATTACCCTCAAGACCTTAAAGATGGACAGAGTTCTGGGAAGGGAACACCTCAAAATTATTTATTTCCTTGGCTACATCACCATGCTCAAAATATCAGTCTCCAAGCAATAAAAATTTTCAAGTGACATGTAATTTAAAAAGGAACCTCAAAAAAAGCCTAAAAAGAAAGCCTCAGTTGTGTCCTTAAAACTGAAATTGGCTAGCGAAAAACCCTCTCAAAAATACAAGGAAAACATAACTTTGTCAATTACTCCAGTAGTGGGATATTTCCTCCCAGGTCATCTGGTCCCAAAGGGCACCACTGTGAACTTCTGCAATGCAGACTTCAAAAAGTTAGCTGGCAGGCAAGATACAGACTGAGGTAGTACAGCAAATTAATATTTGTTTAGCAAACAGGAGGAAAAAGAAGCTATCTTCCTTAAACAACCTGTTGACATAATAAGTGCTTTCTGATGTGAAGTCACTATTAAAACAGCACAACTGATGATAAACATGTAAAAGGTTGCCAGTGTCACACTTTAAGATGTGCTAGCTGGAATTAGTGCTTAATTTGTAGGGTGTATAACATGCATTTCTGAAAGCTAGTTTTTTCTCAATAGAAATGACACACTACACTTTGGACTGAGAAGCTACTAATGAAAACTAAGACAAGCTAAATGGCAAAAAGAACAAGTTAGGCCAAAAGTTAAAAATTTTCAGGCCTAAGATATGGATGCATTTGACTTTTACAGTCATCCTTATT
Source organism: Athene noctua (assembly GCF_965140245.1). Taxonomy (NCBI): domain Eukaryota; kingdom Metazoa; phylum Chordata; class Aves; order Strigiformes; family Strigidae; genus Athene; species Athene noctua. The sequence continues at coordinate 89,346,231 of NC_134037.1, read as the reverse complement.
CTAAGTATCGTCAAAATAAATGGTCCCCCAAATTCAGTTACCAGCAGTTGCCAAACATCTGCACATGGTTTTTCCAGCCTAAAATTCACAATTGTGCTAGCAGGCGCAGGACACAAATGACTATCTGGATAAGAAGATGCTGAGGATTTGATGTTCTCTTCTATAGACGAGCCAGTTTGGGGAAATTTTGTCAACAGGAATTAACAGAAGACAGTTTTGCTCCTTATATTTACTTGTAAGTTAAGGCTCGTTGAGATCTGTGGATAAATTTTGCTTAAGACTAAACTTTACCGTTTGCTTTAATTTTTGGCTTTGTCAATGCATTGCTATGTTAGCTAGCGGGGTATGGCTGACTATACTAAATTATCACCTTAGTCTATTTAAAGGGCTTAACAGTTCTTTACATCCTCCCCCCAGAAGACAGCAGAGTGCTAGCCCGTATGATCAAGCTACATCCAGAAATATACTGGATTAGATTTACTCTGTTCAGAATGATAAAGAACAGTGAGAAAACAAGAAGCGGGGAATGAAAGAGAACGATGTTGACTACCCAACTAACAATGGATTTGTAAGCATTAAAAAAAATAGATTCTGTTAATTGAAATGAAATCAAAGTCCCCAGGAAAAATTGCTTCAACATAAACCTGTTTCAGTTCTGAAGCCAGTTGTATCCCACACTTTACCAGCTGACCATTTCAAAATAGTTTTAGGTTTATACTTGTAGTCAAAACCATAGACACATTCAACATACAGTTTGTCAGCACAGAAAGAAGGATGTTTGTCTAATGAGGTGTATCCAAACAAACCTAATCTAGAACTGAGCTAGATAGGGTCCCTCGTGCTCTAGTCTTTCCTCTCCTGGAAACCTGTTCTGCCAGAAAACTCTGGGTCTGACCTGTAAATTCCAAATAACCTGCACATCACATATGCATCGGATCTGTTAATGCCAAACAAGGTTATTGTTGCTCTATGAAAATGGAACAGAAGTTACACAAGAGATCCCATGAGCAGCAGAAGTAATAAAACCTAGTTCGTTACTAGGCAGAAAAAGAGAAAGAAATTATTACCACTCCTCCTCTTCCACAACCCTGTGAAATCTAATGCAAGATATAGGGAGAGGACAGAAAAGCGCGTCACCAACCCCCCTCATCGATCCGTACAGAAGCAGATGAATGGGATGGAAGGCTGCTCTAACAAGGTGTGCAGCAAGTCCAGTGCTATTCAAGTACACACTCCTCCTTACTGGTGCCACCTACACACAAGGGGCTCACTAGACTGCAAAAACTGAGCAGTGGTGGCAAATTAAATAAATGTTAGCAGCTTTGGAAGAAGTGCCTAGAGCAAGATGGCACTTCACTTAATATTTCCAGTAAGAACAGAGTAGGTTAATTGAAGATAAAAGAATTTCAATAAGGCAGAATTACTTTCCCCCTAGGAACAGTAATTATATCTAATTATTACTTAATCTGGATCAGCTATTGGAAGGTTGGTCACATTTTCTCATTGAACAAAATGCCACATCTCCCTGAAGAAAAAAATGCAGGACAAATGCAACAAAGTATGCTGAATTTGGCTGCTGCTGAAAAGATTATATACGACTTAAAAAATAAAGATTGTAAATTAAATTACATTTATATAGCTTGCTGGTTCAGTAATGTGCTCTAAATTCTGGAATCCCAAACGCTCCATCCTTGCTTCCATTACACAAACTGGATTCCCTTAATTTAGTCTTGATATTAATTTTGCCATAGTAGAATGCATAGAAACAGCAGAATTCCATATCCTCGGTATTTTGCAGTAAGTTAGTCTTGTAAAACAGGAATTCATGCTTAATGAAACTATCAGAATGAAAATATTAGAGAATTGTTTTTCTATGAGCACAATAAAGTCATGTCACTGAGATGAAAAACACTAATGCCCGTGCTTAAAACATATATCTTAATAACCTTCTTCAGAGCTTCCATTTGTGTTAATACTTTAGATTGTTATAGCCTTATTTGACAAGGGAAAAATAGGATGCTACTTTGGGTGCAAAAAAGCTAGACTCCTAAAAATAGCAGTTAAAATGAAACTATAAAGTACTCCAGTTCTCAAAACACAATATATCAAAGTCTTCACTCTACTCTTTAATGATCATAAAAGATTTTCAAAGGCACAAACTGCAGCACATAAATATGCCCTTAAGCTTCTTTCCCTCCATAAAGTTACCAGTACTTGAAAGTCCACTTTCTTGTACAACACATGCACCTCTCCTCACCCTTTGGTTTCATCAAAGATTCTTGCTTTTTCAAGCACTAAGGACAATGGAAGGGTATATGCTCCAAAACCAGCCAATGCAGTCCTGGAAGGAGTTTCAACAGTGGCAAGGTCACCTAGTATTCCCCTGCATACCTCAGCAGCTGTCTGGGAAATGAAGCTACAGCTAACAGGTTAAAATAAAGCCGTTCATACGACTGTTGCAATTATAGCAGTGTCAATTCTGTCAACCAGGTGACTAACAGTGGTCTCTTATGCCAAAAGAGAAACAAGAAAAACCCCAATCCCAAACCTAAACTACAAAAAACCCCAAACTCACCTCCAAGGGACACAAAATGTCAGAAGCAAACAGGAAACCTGCTAGTGCTTCAATACACACTTGGCAGGATTTGATGAATAAACAGAACTTCCAAATAGCTATTAGGAAAGACTTTTTCTTCCACCCTCCGAGTGCAGTATCATTGATTTCAGCAGGCTGTCTACATGCAGCATTGTACCTGCTGTGCAACATGAAAGCAAGGCTTTAGTTTAAGCTCCTGCTTCGAACAGTTTTAAAGTGGACTGAGACATCGTTTAGCAAGAGAGTTTGAGGCAGGATGTACAGTCTTTCGGACACCGTGGGAACCTCAGTTTTTCTTTCCAGTTTAAAGGAAATCTGTGTCTCTGATGGTCAAATAACACAGATTTCGTTATAAAACAACAAACACAGCTGAAGTAGTACACAGGAATATTCTGCTTAGTAGTCTCAGCCTACTCTCTATATAATTTGTCATGTGCAGCTTCAACAAATACAACTGCAGACCAATGCACAAAAAGCCACCCCTACACATGATCAAACATCTGCAAATAAATGTGCTTGCTTTCTTTTTCTGGAGAATAAGTTACTTCTACAGATAGTGGCTTCAGAGTATGCTACCTCCTGATGTAGGCAGAGCCCCACTAATCACAACAGGACAACCATCAGTCGCCAACATGTCCTAAGGAAGAGCATGACACTAGCTTTTACAAGCACAATCTTCCTGTCGCCTTTCTCTCCCCCTCCCTCCAGTCAACTGTCAGCCTTCCTTGGAAGGCTGGAGTAAAACTGGACCCAGGAGAGAAAGGAGGATATGGGTTGCAGTAGAGAGAACTAAGGAGTAAGAGATGAAGGAGAACTATGTGAATGAAAGAGTAGACTATCACAAAAGAAAAAGAAAAGGCATGCTGAAGGCACACCCCACCAATGCTATCATCACAGCAAGAACAGAGTTTCTCACAGAGGCCATGGCATTACTTTCCAGGCAGCCACTTACACAGGAGACGGTCCATTCTGTTAAGTTTTCACAGCCTGCCTGTGAACTCGGCCCCAGCGACACTTTGCACAGCTAAGCAAGTCTTCGTGAGAACACCGGGTCTTTCATCTTAGTGAATCAGAAGTGCATCAAGCCTTGACTTCAAAGATACTACCTATGTAAGAGTCCTGAAACTGAAGTCCTACTTCTTTCTCTGTATGAATATCTGTAGTTAATATATGTAAACCCATCTCCTTTTATGTTAAAAGGGCTTCTCCAATGTGTATTTTTGAACTGTAGTCCAGAGAAGTCACACGCATGCACGCGACAGAGCATCATTCCCTCAAGCCTAGTATAAATACAGCACAGACTTTTTGTTGTATCAGCATCACATATGAGCTCAACCAAAGTGAGCAAAGACCCCATTTTTTTTTTCCCCCCTCTCAGGAAACATCAGTGAATAGACTACTCCAGTCTCCCCTCATTCTCTACAACGAAGGAAAAACAAAGTAGAAGTAACAGGTTATATTTGCTGGAGACAGAACTCTGGTACAGGAGGGGGGAAGGGGGGAAATCCTTTGACAGGGACATTAAGTATTAGGGTGAAAGACAATAATGACAAGAATCAGGCTAGTTCATATAATCTCATATAATTTCAAGACAGATAAATCCCTGCTGATTGCTATTAAATATCCTAGCATTTGAGCTTGAGTATTCCCAAACAAACAAGTTGCATTTTTCTCTCTGCCAGTAGTCAGTGACTCTACGCTATACACCTTGACCCTTTCAGAACATCAAAAGTTCCCTCTAAAATGGTGATGGCAAGAAAGCCTATCCAAAATAAGCTGTTAACGCATACACAGTTACCTGAAGCTACTTTTCAATCTTACTGTCCCTCTATCAGTAGGCTCAAAACATGGTCAAAGAACCAGTACTACCTGTTCCAATTTCCAGCGATTGAAACGCATTAACGGATAATATTTTCTTAACGTTACTTATCCGCACCTCCTGTTCGATGCAGGTACTTACACCTCATTTGTTACCATGGCATTTGAGCAGCTTCCAGCTGAACATAAGACAATACAACAGTTGCTGTAGGTGTCATAGAAAGATTACCCAGAAGGGAGGGAAGGTGAGCTCATAGACTGCAAATCAAGCTGGAGCAATTCCCTTATTTCTGTCAAGTTGCAGTCATACCAAAACTGCTCATAAATTCTGGTCTAGGAAAAACCCCACGTTTCTGACACAGCGCTAAAAACTCTTATCCCTACAGAGGCAGTCGTTACCACCAACCACTACCCTGCTGGTAAATCTGCCGCTTTTATGGTTTCCAGGAGCAGGAAAGGCAGGGCCTCCCCCCTGCTGAGCCCGGGGGGCAATAACAGAGGAGGAAGAACATCTCGGGGACGTTCACTTTTCGCTACTCACTCACAGCCGGGGTAGGGGGGAGAGTTTCCCCGGCCACGGGGAGCGCGGATCGACCTGCCACGGGAAGACCCGGCCCGGCGCCGCAGCAAACTTCTGTCGCAGGTCACAGAATATCTGCGGAGATTGACGAAGCTCCCAAATTACCGCCAACCTCCCACCCCCCCACCCCACCCCCCCGGTTCGTTATTGCCCCTGCTCCACCGCCCCCAAGGGCGGGAGCCCACGGAGCCAACTCCCGCGGGGACCGGCAGAGGAACGGCAGGAAAAGTTTCCCCGCTGCCCTCGCCCCCCTCCCGCAGGATGCTCCGCTCCGCAGGCCCCGCGGCCCTCGCGGGAGGGGTCCGGGCCGCCCGCCCCGCGCGCGCCGGTGCGGGGCTGCGCTGCCTCCACCGGCCGCGGGCCGGGCCTGGCCGCCGCGGCGGGCCCCCGGCGCCTGGCCGGGCGCTCACCATGTCGTAGACGTTGAGGATCACCAGCTGGTTCGCCATCGCCGGCGGCCCGCGGGCGCCCCCCGCCCGCTCGGTCGCTCCCGCTGCGGCGGCGCTGCTCAGGCCGGCGGCGGGGCGGTGGGGACCCCCGGGGGCCGCTTCCTTCTCGTCCTGCCTGTTGCTGCGGGGCGGGGGGGGGCGGCGGGCACCATGGAGCCGCCGCCGCCGAGGGACGGGGCCTCGCCCCCGGCAGACGCGCTCAACCCGCGGCCGGCAGCGGGGGCCGGGCGGCGCGGGGGGGAGCGGGCGCGGGCCCCACCCCGGTGGCAATGGCCGTGCCGGTGGCGGCGGGAGGGGAGAGGGAGGGGGGGGGGGGGGGGGGGAGGCGCGGCGGTGGCGACGCGGGCAGGGGCTCGCGCGCTGCCTGGCGCGGGCGGCGGAGCCGCGGGCCGGCCTGACAGCCCCGCCAATAGGCGCAAAATGGAGCCGCTCGAGCCCGCCCCCACCGCCCGCGAGGCGCGGGCCGGCGGGAACTACATCTCCCGGCGCGCGTTGCGGCGGCGCGGACCACGGCTCCCGGCATGCCCGGCGGCGGGAGGGGCAGGGGCGGAAAGGGGCGGGGCGGGCGTGCCCGCGCGGCTCGGCAGGGCCAGTCACTGTCTCCGCGCCGGGCAGGTGTCGGGTCGGGTGAGGTGGCCGGAGGGTCCCGGTGGGGGCTGCCCAGCCGGCGGCGGGGACCCTCGGGCGGGCGCTGCCCACCCCTCGCGGGGCCCGGGCCCCGAGGCAGGCCCGGCAGACCCGCACCGGAGCGGACACCGCCGCGCTTTCCCACCTGCTGGGCTCTGGCAGGCTGCCCTGTTTCATGTCGAGCGTAACACACACGTAAGTTAAGGCGCTGAGTTTCCGGTGGCGGGAACGTCAGTGTTCGGGCCGTGTGGGGAGCATCCCCCAGCACCGCCATTTTGAGGTTGTGTTCAGTGAAGAATGGGAATTGGAGCTACCTTTACAGAGTGACGTTTGAGCCCTTTGGATCTTCAGATAACCCACATGTGGATACTGGTTAATGCGTGGCCACTTCTAAGGCTGCAAACGCCTTCGATAGTAACCTTATTGTGTAACATGGTTAGCTAACCTTACATACAACCCTATCAAGGAACAGCAAAACAAAACCCCAGATTGTAAAAGCATCAGCAGGAGAAAAGATGCTTTCTCTCTAACAGTAGATTCAATTTTATAAAGACAGCTATTGCCCCTTTATAGTACTTTAAGAAAGGCAGTTCACAACAGACTCTGGATGCGCCCTTGAGATGAAGGTGCTGCAAGAAAGAGCTTGTACAACCCCAGGGTTATTCTGGCTTCCACTGTCACTCCTGGTAGCGGATGTTTAGATGTTAGATGTTCAGCCCCTCTTTCTCAGCTCAAACTCCTCTTGGCTGCTGAGCTGTGCACCCTGGGCTCCACTCTGCATGCAGAACGGCTCCATCCCTCCAGTGCTACAGCATAACTGATGCAGACAGTTAAAAAAGCATCAATTTAATTTCCTACTTTGGGGAGTGATCTTTGGTTAGAGGAAACAGTACAGTTGCAAGAACTTAGCAGAGATTTGGCTGCTGGTTGTCAGGGTATGAAATTCAACCGCCTGACAGACTGTGGTTCACCTTAGCCATGTGAGACTGTTGGCAGTAATGCCTTACTTGGCCCGTGGAAGAGTAAACCTGTGGACAGGATGTCTGTAACTGTCTTGGGTTGCATTTTTCATCTGCTTCTTTGGCTGGCAGCTGGGAAACAAGCTAGTAGTTATTAAACCAAAAAGTTTTATGGGAGAAAAGCTGCTTCTATATCAGGGTATTCTGAGGAAAATATGATTGTATCTTAGAAATTGCAGTGGTAAAAAACCTTATCTGAAAAGGCAGGGACTCCATTTCCAACTATGTATGCATTAACTGGAAGAGAGAAATACATAGTGCTGGAATGACTTGTAGTGAATCACTTAGTTTTCTTTCTCTCCTGTTCATTGCCTGTCTACAACATGTACTGTGAAGAAAAAGGAGAGGAAAACATAATTCCTAGCCTGTAGTGACAGGAGAGAGAGATAAAATTCATATTATATGAATTAAAGCTGAAGAATAAAGCCTACAAGTGTCATTTATTTGACTTAAAAATTGAATTTTGGCATTTAAATATTAGACTTACTACATAGCGTAGTAACACTACCACAGCTCTGACTTCCTCGGTGATGCAATTTATTTATCCTTTCATGCAGTTATCTGCAAAAGACAGGAAAATCCTTTTGAGCAGGAAGACACTAATTAGCTAGGTGTCAGAAGCAATGTTAAGCATGCATGAATACTGCAGAAATTTGTGCCTTACATGGTATATTTTATACCAGTTTACATTTATACCAGTTTACGTTTATCTGAGTAGTATGGCATGGTGATACTCCAAGATACTCACTGAGATCAATTTGGCAATTTGGTAAAGGGGCAGTGATCAGTAGTGGGCACTGTTACCACAAAAGAAGTATAATGTGCGAACCCAGGGACTTCTTGCCTTGTAAAACCGAAAACCAAGCTGCTTGAGCCCTTCAAAGAAACACAGAAAATCTCCTCAGAGAAGAACACAAACCAAACTCATTGTCTACCAATCTGTACTACATTTACTTTACGCTGTGACTTTTTCCTATCCTTGTATGGGAGAGATACATTTGAAGAGCAGTCTTATTTCTTGCCTCCATGGAACATGCCATTGTCTGTTTAGTTTTCAAATGTGTAAAGTAGTCAAGATTAGAGGAGCATCCATTTTCAGCCATGAAAGAGAACTGAGAGAAGACTAAGGCACCTTAGATTCACAGAGAGATGCAGAGCACCCTGTGCAGATGTTGCTGCACACCTGCTGTGTGTCTCCTGCATTTGGCATATGTGCAGCTAAGATGGAACACAGATGTGCAGATGCTCCAGAAGGAGCTGGAGGGCTCTCACCTATGCGACTTAATGTTCAGTAGGAACAGACTGTTTTCACTGGAGTTGATTTCTGATTTTTTTCTGATTCTGCCTTGGTACAAACTGTACTGAAATAGATGGGTTATTAATCATGCAAAACCTATCAGTAACAACTTATTTAAAATGTTTGTGAGCTAGATTTCTACAGCTTTTATAATCTGTATGAGAATGTCAAATAAAGTTATTATGAGAAGTTCAACCATTTATTTACCTATGAAGTTTTATTAAATTTATTTTAGGACAAACTGAACAATTGCCATTAACAGTACAAGCTTTACAGGGTATCTTAACTTGCCATTAAGAAAATTCTAGCTAGAAGTGCAAAAATAGATTCAAATAAAACACTCCTTACAACAAGTATTGTAACCCCTACATTGAAGGAGAGAATAAGCTTGAGAGGATATATGATCCAAATATGTACTTTAAAGATAGAATTAGCATTTGTTAAACGAGGTAAAATATATAGTATCAAAAAATATCTTGAACAACATACAATATTCCCTGCATGGACTGTGCTGCTTCTTATGGCAACTGAACTGGCTGCTGCCCCTTGGATAGAGTGGAAACTTTGTATGCATTTTTCTGTCAGATTTCACGCTGAAAAGATATGCTAATATCTTAGGTAAGTCAGCGAAAGCAGTAAGAAGGTGAGGCTAACCCAAGCCTGAGGCTCACAACTGTAACTTAACTTAGTTTGGCTTGAAAGGCATCTGTTAAAAATTAACCACCATTGCCCTGTACTCACAAATCAATTAAAGGTGTATTCAATAGCATGTCCTTTGTATTTGAAACTAAATACATTAAATGATATTTTAGAAATACAAAAAGTGCTTATAAAAACATTAATAAACAGTATTTCAGCTGTCAAAAATAACACCATATTTTGACAATTTGTCTATGGGTTGTTGTTAGTATGACAGAGAGTAAGATACTGGTCTTTCAGTCTTGCTCTAGTTCTCTTGAAAGCTGCGTAATGTTTGTAGTAGTGTATTTGTAGCTGATGATGAGGACAGCCAAAAAGGTGAAGAGTGTGATGACTAAATATAGCATAATTCTAGGTGTGTCTGACCTAAAATGCAAACAAATAGGATTAAAATACAATTACTTTTTAGATTCCTGCCTTAATTAGTCAAGAATATATTGGATTTCATACTAGCAGTACATTCACTTGGTACAGTAATTCATGACTATTTATTTGGTTAATTATTAGGGATTTCTTTTAATCTATATGGTCATAACAATTCAGAATCCAATAGGAATACCTTAAAAATTTGCTTTTTCAGCCAATGGCAATTCCTTTGATTAGGAAGCAAGAATAAAGCCTTTTCCTAGTAAGAGGTGAGTGTACTGGGGTCCTTAGAAGTTGATTTGGTTTAAAAAACTTTGCTACTCCAGGTATCTTTTGTACAGAACACAGAAAAGAAAATACCACAGAAACTGGTTTACGAGGCTGAGGCCTTCAGGCTGGGATCTAAGTAGTATCTCTGAACACTTTTCACCTAGTCAAATAAGTTGCCCAGTGCCCAGAATCATCCATCCTTATACATTTCATGAAAAAATTAAGTTCTTGATAAGCAGATTAGAATTATTAAATTATTAACATTATTCAAAACCTGCTAAAGTTATAAGTAACACTCAAAATGAAGTACATAGTCAATTTTTAATGTATTTGCAGTTACGATTATTTTTTCTGCAGTAATGTCAACTTTTGTGAGCATTCAGGCATGAAAATACACGTTTCTACGTGTCTGTTGCCTTGGAAAAATCACTTTCTGCAAGAGCCATCCCAGCAGTATCAGCAGGACTTGTGGAGGTTTAAACAGGAGGTTAATGTGTCTCTGCAAAGATCAGGATATGAGGGAACATTTATGGCTTTGAGATTGGTTAGAAAAAGTCTGAAAACTGTTCTCTTTAATGTAGGCCTAGTATAAGCAGGGAACATTGCAGAAACTGTAGTGCATTAACCAGTGCTCACTGTTTTCCATCTGATATCTGTGCTGGTGGTTCAAGCAAGTATATTTGAAAGAAGAGGAGGAGAAAAGCCAGAACTCCCTCCTGTGCCAGGACCTTTCTTCAGGTTTTGAATCCTTACAGTTGTTGGTTTCAAGTGTAAGGTTGGCTAGAAGTAAGCCACCAGGAAATGTGAACATACCGGTTTATTTTGTTGACTTCTTATTGGAATTTATCTATGTTCCCAAAATATATGGGATGTGGGGTAGTATGCTGAATGTTATACAGATTTTCAAATTTTTGTTACAGATTTTCAAATATTATACATATTTTCAAAATTTTCAAAGATTATACATATTTTCAAAAATTTGGAGTGGATGAAAAAGTTGAAATATGAAATTGTTAATCTAAAGTAAAGGGAAGACAAGTATTCTTGTATAGAAGCGATACTCTCCTAAATTCCTGTAAAACATATGATAGGACATTTTCAAAGACCAGATAACCTAAGTTGATTTACAAATAGTATGGTTCTTGTTTTGTAAATGCCTCATTGCTTTCAGATTATGTACTCAGTATATATGCCGTGGATTAGTCAGAACAATGGAAAAGTCAAGGATTCTGAGAAATTACACCCTCATTTCTAAGTTAGAGCTAGGCAGAAATGAAAATATTGGTAGCACCCCAAGCCAAAGGACATCCCAAGCAAAAATATTAAAAAATATCAGTGGCACGCATCTTACCCATTTTCACCCCACATCATTACATTTTATCACATTAAAAAAGGACAATAACCTCTCGTGTTGATTTAATATCCTCACTCTGGACACATAAATGGCACTATGACTAGTAGCCCAAACAATCTAATTGCTTGAAGCACTGTTTAAAATCTGACATTGCTCTTGCAGTTCTTAATTTGTACTGTTCTGATGAAACACAAACAGGATCTGTGATTCTGAATAGAAACAAGAGAGTTACTTATTTTTGAACTAGCTTTGAAAAGCAATTAAACACAAACACAGATTTGGTGCGGTGGTTTTTTTTATGTGCAAATAGTGGCTGAAAATTAATAGATTCTGCTACGTGAATGTTCAATTGAGCATAAATTAAATGTCCATAGAACATAAATTATATCATTCAGTCCCTTGACAGAGCTATTAAGAAACTGCCAATAATTTACCAAACACATTTATCAGTCCTTACAGTAGCTGTATTTCTTCTAAAGACACTATCTTAGAGAACTCTTTAATCTTACAGCTCTAAGTCAGTCCATATTCAGCTTATCATATTCAGTATCTATTGTACAGATTTCAAGGCTATACTAAACAGAAGAGACAGAATATAAAATAGATAGATAACTTGGAAGATGCTTCAGAATTTATTTCTGAAAATCTTCAGAAATTATTTTCCTCAATCTGAAAGGGGCATGAAGATGCTTCATAATTATGGTTAAAGTCCTGGACAAAGAACTCCTGGATAAGGAAGTCCTGGACAAGACAAAGCATTAGTTCTGTGGATATTACAGAACATACTCTGTTTTTTCCCAACCAGCTTGGCTGCTTGAAGGCAAAAACCTTAGATGTCATGGTATCATATGTTCTCTTTACATTCTTTGAACCTCATAACACTTGTGGGTTCCTGGTATGGCTTCCAGTGGGAATCTGATCAATCAAACAGCAAAAACAAAAGGAGGTTACTTTCTGTGCGTTTCTCAAGATGTATTGTCTGTATATACATGTCTACATTTGTACCATTGGTATGTGTACGTAAACTCTCTTAGTCAGACAATTGGCCTGTTAATATACATAAAGAAGGAACACTAACATAAGATGTGAAGGGTTACTTCTGCCAAATAATCAATTTTAGGAAAAAACCCCATGCATGCAAGCATTTCCTTGGCTAAATAAAAGTGCAAAAAGTCTTGGGTAAGAGTTTGATGTGTGTTCTAAAAGTCATGTTATCTTCATAGAAAACTAGAGAAAAGGCCAGCCGTGAGACTCTCACCTACCCTAATGGGCCAAGGTAATGGTGATTGAGGAGGTTATCTTAGTGGACAGGTTTAGAAGAGGTTTGTAGTCCCTTACTCAAAGGATTTTCTCTTTAAAAGCTGCAGAAATTTAATTAAGGTTCCATTAAGAGGACACTGTGCTAGCAGGAGTCTTGAGTCGGCTTTGCTTCTTCAGAAGTCTACCATCAAGAGGGTGGGAAAAGCAGATTAATCTTCACATAGAATAATCTTTAACTTAATTGTGCAAGGCTAAAACATGGCATGAAATGAACTGTCAGAGCTATCAGATCTCTAGCAGAGCTAACAGAGACCAAAATTCTTCAGTTTGAATAGATAGTAAAGAATTGCTACTTGGAGGAGAGCTCATAATGGAGAACATGATCTTCATGAATAGTGAGATGAAAGCCTTTTCAAACTGCTTGTCTCAATAGATCTTCTGGATTCCTCTCTCCTGTTTACAAGGGTGTTCCTCACTGGTAAGAGCAAGGTTATATTAACCCCACTAGCATCCACATCCAAACAGTTAGATGAAAAGGATTTAAGTGGAAAAATGTATTGCAAGTTGGTATAATAATGTCCTGGTATTCTGGACTGAAAGTCTCAGAAGATCCTGAAGCCAAAGTTGCTGAGGGAAAGTTAGACTGCTGAAGGCTAGCAAAACCACTTGCTCTTCATCCTACCTTACCTAGACAATCTCCTTATGAAAGGCAGGAAACTGTGGGAAATGTGTACATCAGCTCTTCTAATCATATGATCGGGAGTAAGTCTGATGCTGACCTGAAAGCCAACCCTCCCTTAGAGCATAATATCAATAATATTATTGATATATAAACAAAAAGAGCAATACTGAGCAGAAAGAGCTCTCTTCACAAGGAGCCACATGGAGAAGACAATGGGCAATGGCTACAAGTTGCACCGGGAGAGGTTTTATCTCGATCTAAGAATTGTTTTACAGTGAGAACAATAATCCACTGGAACAACCTCCCCAGGGACGTGGTAGAGTCCCCATTGATGGAGGTTTTAAAGGTGTGACTGGACACGGTACTAGCTGATCTCATCTAGGCTGCCTTTCCCATGAAAGGTTGCATGAGATGATGTTTCAAGGTTCCTTCCAACCTAGGCTGATCTATGATTTTATGATTTAAAACTATTTTACAGAGATACTTAAATTTATCCAAAGTTGTATTTGTGATTAAGATTAGATTCTAGCAACAAGAAGGGTACAAATAGGTCAGGCTTCTTAAATATAAATTGATACACCAAAGCAGTGTTGTTTTTATTAGAAGTATATTCTAATGGTAGAAGTATTTTAAACAGACAGATGTAACTGTAATGATGAAATAGATTTCACCCTAAATTTAACTATAGCTATATTTCTAATATCAAGACCACAGATAGACTACCAAAAATGCTTACTGAATTGTAATGATATTATTGCCCCTTTGAGCAAAAGCCCAAATTTAGGGTTTAGTGAAACAATTTTGTTTAGATGAGAAGTAAACGCTATGAAGTTGACCTAAATGCCAAGGAAGCTACTGATAAATAGGATATCCAAATGGAATCCTTTCCGAATGGGCATTGGTAACAAAACTGTCTCTGGATTTGATGTGGAGAGGATTTCAGACAAATTTCTGTCTCTCTGAACAACACAGTGATTATGCAGGAATTTCAAGCCAGATACTCCAGCCTTCTGTGCAAGAAATAACTCATTCTTTGCCTTTATTTTTTAGGAAGGATGAACACAACTTTTGTTGCTTATTCTGTTTACACTGGCTTGAACCCACTCTTCTGACATCTTCCTGGTGTGTGTTTGCATTTGGGGAATTTTTATAATCCCACTCTGGCTTCCTGTCTCGCACTCTTCTTTGTGTTCCACTCTTCTGTATTACAAGAGTTTCAATTATTCCTGTTGTTGAACACAAAGAATGCTTTACTGAATACTAAGTGATACCTTTATCTTTCTTGCAACATAATAACTAACAATGCTGATAATGTATTTTCAGCAGAAAGTGATCCTTTTAGATCATTTTATGGTTAGACCAATGCAGTATTGTCATATGAGCTTTATTCCACCCTGTCAACAACAAAATGCCTTCCTGGAGAGCAGTCAACATAAAAGTAAGATACTTGAAAAAAACACAAACTTTAGTTTACCCAGGAAATCTTCCAGAAATTAGTCTTATACATGTGCTTTGAAGAGTCTGGTCACTACTAATGGCTATTGGAATAATGGCTATTGCACCAATTCTGCATGCTGTTTCAGTACTATGGCTCCCTTCTTGTCCACCAACTGTTTCATGTCCTACTCATCTTGGACACTTTTTCATCAATACTCTACTGTGAACCTCCTCTCTTCTGCATGTATACTTACACAGTGTTTATGTTATTTTACATGATGTTAGTTAATTGCAAGGATATGAATTGGAGTGAAATCCTCCTGGCACTGGGTCAGGATTTGCTCAGAAGAGTCTGAGAAGCATTGTTACTGTATTTATTTTTTTTCAAATTACCTTACAGTGCCTACCTGATGCTGTAATTTACATACATTTTCAAAGATGCTAGGCTGCAGTTCAGCTGACATAACACTGCTGGTTAATTCTCTATGAAAAAATCCCCAGCCCAAAACAAGAATTTGTGTTAGAATTTATTTTCAAATAAATCAGTAACACCAAATAAATGAAATACAGCAATATCAAGGTCATTTCATTTGGAGGCAAGAGGCACCTATTATTATTACTTACTATTTCTTATTTTATTATTACATCACCTACAATGTCAGTGTCCCATTTTACTCCTACTGTATTAATACAGGAATTGTGGTACTACAGGTGGATGTTTGAGGGACTATGAGGGTCAGTCCTGTCTGTCTGATTTTTAAATGATTATTGATTCCAGAGAAACAAGTTTAACTTTATTAGATCTCCTGGTTCCTGTTGTAATAATACATCAGCTCTCCAAGGACAGACTACATTTTTTCAATGTTAGTTTCAGGACTAGTTCTCTTGGAATGTTAAAATAAATTTTGCTTTGGGAGGATGGGTTAAGGATTGCCGTGAAATGGGTCTTTATAGATAAACACGAGTCAAATTAAAGCGAGATAGTGAAGACAGCTTAGAAAATTTGAATAGATTAAAGATTTTTTTTTTTGTTAGTTTGCAGAGAAGCCACACTGTGGAATGCAGAAAAGTCAAGTTTGGGTGGGAGGTTGATCACTGTTGTGGGAGATTTGGGCTTATTATTGAGCCCATTAACAGGTGCACTAGAATTTGGATTTAGGAAGATGGAAATAAGCAAAATTACTGGCATACTATCTGAATGAACTTTTTCCAGAACTCTGGCTTGTGTTGAGATAAGATGAAAGGCATAAGACAACCTACTGTTGCACTGAAGGTGAAATCAGTCAGAGACTGTTGATTCAGGCAGCCCTAAAACAGAATACTTAGCTGGTTGCTCCTATTGTAGTTTTCCATAAAGAAATCAATTTCACAAAATCATTGGTCCTTGCAAACAGTACTGAAGACAGCTGATTGTATTTCCCATCTGTGATCTGAGATTCTGAAATGGCAAGGTTTGTTCACTAGCATTTTTTAGCACTCCTTGAAGGAGAACATAAGAGTTGATTTGGAAGCTTGATTCAAAACTTTTAAACACCATTTCTGACAAAAGAATAATCAGGCAACTTTGTCCTTTGATTCAAAGCATAGTGATGATATCATGAGATGTGCACATGGGTTTTTATGGCTCTGTACTTCAGTATATTAACATAGAGACCTGTTCCTTGTATCCTGGGCTAAAATCAGCTGCATGAATTCTGTAACTTGCCAAGAAGCAATCCATTTTGACTGATTTGGATGGAGGGGAAGAAAGGGTGAAATGGCATATCCACACAGACATTTTGAGGATCCTGCCACCATTACAGGTATGGGCTGATATGGAAAGAAAAACTGAACAGCATGCTGGGGGAAGAAAGCAGGGATGAGCAAGTCTGAAACAGTCACACATGCTTAAATGAAGGGGTCAAAGATGGATTCGTATCACAGAAGTGACTAGGGAAGTTACCTGCCTGAAAACAACCAGATTTGAATGCATGGGGGTTCTTGAGCAAAACACAAGCAGAATTATCTCAGAAACCACAAGTAATTTCTGCTCATAAAGTAGGCTTGATAGATTTGCTAATATGAGTTAAAAGGAGGTAGAGGAATACATGTGCTAATTCTGGGCATCCAGTCCCTTACAGTCCTTCTCCCCAAGTGCACAGAGCAAACTGAAAATGTGTGTTTCTTTTTTATGCATCACTGCTACTATCAATGGCATAAGTGGTTACCATTTTAGCTAAAGAGGAATATGGTATTCTCTGATGAGACTTGTTTTGTTTGGAGATGGGAGTGCAAGATGTAGGGCCCTGCCAGTGATAGATTTACTAATAGATTTAATATTGTTTCATTCATTGGCAAAGATCCTCATGGGCGATAGTTGGTAGAAGAATCCAGAAGACCACAGGACAGTTTACCAAAGGATAAAGTCTGTGCTAATTTTGAAGAAGGTTTTAAAATCATCTGATATCCTAAAGCAATGGTGGGTTTCTCAATAAAATGAAGGAGGCATTATTGATGTCTGATGATTCCTGGTAAAGAAATGAATTAAATTCCCAGACATCTGCTGGAAATACAACACAGCAGAGCAGGACCAGTCCTGGAGATTCCTAGAATGTGTGGGAGACAAATTCCTGACTCATCTGGTGAGTGAACCAACCAGAGAAGGTGCCCTGCTGGATCTCCTCTTTATGAACAGAGAGGACTAGTGGATGATGTGATTGGAGGCCGACGAGGGCACAGTGATCATGAAATAATAGAGTTCTCTATTCTTAGAGAGGCCAGAGAGGGGGCAGCAGGACTGACATCCTGAACTTCCGAAGGGATGACTTTGTCTTGTTTAGGCACCTGCTTGACAGAATCACTTGGGAGATGGTCCTGAAGGGTTTCGGGGTCCAGGAAGGCTGGGTGCTCTTTAAGAATTCCTATTTATCAAAACTACATTATCAGCTCAACATCTACTGTATAAATTTTCTGTTAGTCACAATACCTTTGTATAATTGGCTTCTAAATTATAGTCAGTTTGGTGGTAAAATGTAAATGTCTAGAAGAGAATAAAAAATAACAGTAAAGAATAAAAATCTTTAAATCACAGTGATGCTTTTAGTGAGATAAAGGATATCTTCATGATATCTGGGGAATTGAGAAAAAAAGGCCAATTCTACTTCTGGAACTTACTCTGTATGGGTCTTCCACAGTGCCTGTGTTAAGTGAGAGGCTGAATCTTCTCTCTACTCATCTGGTTCTAGGTTGCCCAAACAGTGGATCTGGGATTCATCTGCCCTACATTAGATATCTGAACTATACATTGATATATCCCGTAAACCAAGAACCTTCATTTAATTGAGACAAATACCCTGGCACAAAAGACCAAGCCTGTGCTCTTTGTACCTCTCAGCAGTTTTACACTCTTCAGATTCCTGTGGAAAAGGCACCCGAGAGACCTACTCTCATCCTAAGCAATGCAGCTCCTTCGTGAAACATTTGAAAATAAAAGCACTGTCATGCTTGCAGTGTGCTTGCAATGACTGCACAATTCAGCAGCCTTGTTCCTATCCCTGTGTTTTCTTTGCTTCACACAGACACCCTCAGCGATTTGGCATAATTTCATTTTGGAATCACACATTCCGCTTTCCTTCGAAGTTCTCCATGTCACAGAAGAGAAGTGGCTAACTTCTACTGCAGACACTGCTGTAGTGAAACAACTTGGTGTCTTTAAGGGGATGTGGCCATATGCATGGTAGCTATCTGGTCACCTCTGCCAGAATGCCAATCCCATCCCACAGACAGCTTCAGAAGAAAAAATAAATCCTTTTTTTCCTAATCAGTCACTATTTCAAACACTCCTGCACTCAGTCACCATGGTCAGTTCCCCATTCGAAGCCTTCCATGGGGAAGAAGCACAGAGAGGAGGATTAGAATTCCCTGAGAGAGGGTGGGAACTGGAGAAAGAGGAAGACAAAGGAGATAAAAAGAAGATCAAAGAGCCAGGATCACTAGACAGCAGAATTATATAGCTACCTAAATCCTCAACTCTCTCTTCTTCATAGACACAAGGAATGAAATAGCACCTAAAACCACCACAAGAATTTTCCTTCAACAACATTCCCACACACAATAAGAACACATTCTGCACTCCATGATCAGGCATTCTCACATATAATAGAGGAAAACGTTGATGTCTGTGACGTGACTAGAAATTATTCTGTCTCAAAGAAGGTTGCAAAGATACATCATGGCATTGAGATAGAGCTGAAAACACTCAACCCACTCTGTCTCATCCAGGAGGAGGGTGAGGTGTGTGCTATATAACCTGTCCTCTACACCATCTACTTTTGGTATTTCCTAGCTCTTTAGTCCAGGCTGTGTCCTAAGTCTTGCCCAAACAATTGTGCTTAGGTCAGTGTTTTTATACTAGTGGTTGTGCCTCATTTATGGGCTTGATAAAGGAGCCTTGTTTCTGAGATATTTAGGAAGGGGTGAGCTTGTAGAGAGCAACAGGACTTAAACTCCTAGAAAATAGCAGTTAATTCACAACATTCTATGATTATGGAGTAGGCATATAAATTAGCTGGTTGTTCAAGCACAGGAGAGACACTTTTTATATGTATGGATCATTAGACATCCAAATGAAACATAGCAGCAGAATGGAAAGGGGCAAATAAACAAGATGAAATGCTGATAAACACTTAGGAGATATTTGTGTTCCATATGCCTAAATTTGTGTAGATTATCTCCAACTTATGTGACTTAACTGTTCATGTTTCTTAAGAAATCTGCCTTCTTAATATTGCAGAATTTTTTAGTTATTTTACAAATTTACAGTGCTATTTACAGTGCTGACCTTAGTTAATATGCTATTTTAATTTAGAGTTTTAAGAAAATATACCTAAATAATAGCTATATCGCTAGAAAGTTAATTTGCATGGACCTATGTGAGCATATACTCCACCGCATTCTCAATGACAGTGAATGCATGTGGAAAGAAGCCTTTCTCTCCTCCTTCTACATACACACTTATCTCAAATATTGGCCAAATATAGCTGAAAATAAAACTATATAGCAAAATATAGTGGAAAAAACCATTTTTTTCATGAAAGAAACTTAAAAAAACCCCCACAGCCTTATCTCACTTTTAACAGATTCTATGAGCAACTTCATAACTGCTGCTTTTCTCTAGTTGCAGTAGGTCTGGTCTGTAGACTTCCAGAGATGTACTTACAGACACCTTCTCAAAAGCTATCAGAGATTAAAACGTCACTTCATCTCCCATGTCCACAGAGTAGACATTCAAATCCATACTGTGTTGAAAAGCTACAATTGAGCAAGAATCCTCAGAGGTAAATGTAGAACTAAATATTTCAATTTCCAAAGGATAGGTCTGGCAGTATATTCTAGAACCATCGATTAATAACATGTATACATTAGCAGCTGGATTCAATAAAGGACAATGTTTTTCTTTTCACTTATCTACACAAGAAGCTTTACAAATTCTAAGACAGTTCTCCCAGAAAATAAGATGTTATTTTTCATTTTTATCAATTCCCAAAGTAGTCTGTAAGAAGAAAAGCAGAAAGAATACACATTTGTGTAATTTAAACTTACAAAAGATGATGGCTGTATTTATTTCAAATTAATTTTTCTTATAGTTGTTATCTTTCTCATATGATATCTGCAAGTACTTCATTCATATACATCCCCAAGTTAAAGAGAAGTCTTTTAACAAGCTATGCCTAGTGGCTGGGTTTAAGTGGCAGGGTTTTTGGTAGTGGGAGAGGGGGCTACAGTGGTGGCCCCCTGTGAGAAGCTTCTCAAAATCTCCTCCAGCTCTAAGTCAGACCCACCTCTGGCCAAGGCCAAGCCAATTAGCGATGGTGGCTGTGCCTCTGTGATAACATATTTAAGAAGGGGAACATGAGAGAGAGTGGGAACTTTGAGGAGGAGTTACCAAAAGGACAGCTGTGCGAACACCAAGGTCAGTGGAAGGAAGGTGGAGGAGGGGGTGAGGTGCACTGGAGCAGAGAGCCCCCCTCTATCCCATTGTGAGATGGCAGGGCCACCCCCCTGCCACCTATGGAGGTCACCGGAGGAGCAGAGATTTACCTGCAGCCCGTGGACAACCCCGGGACTCTGTGGGAGAAGAGGACCCCACTGTTATAGTTCGGTGCTGGGAGGACTGCAACACATGGGGGTGACCCACGCTGGAGCATCTCAAGAAGAATGTATCCTGTGAGGAGGACTCACGGCAGAGAAAGTTTGTGGAGGGCTTTCCCGTGAGAGGGACACCATGTGGAGCAGGAGAGGAATGCAAAAGAGTGTTTCCACCCCAGCTTGGAGGAGGAAGCAGCGGACTGACTGCATCCCCCATCCCCTGCCCCTGTGCTGCTGGGGAAAAAGATAGAGATATTGGGAAGAAAACTGAGCCTGGGAAGAAGGAAGGGGTAGGGGGAGGTGTTTTTAAGATGTGGCAGTGCTTCTCACAGTCCTATTCTGTTTAAGTGTTGGTTTTGTTAGTGTTTGAATTAAAGTTTTCTTCCCCTAATGAGCCTGTCTTTTGCCTGTCACTATTAAATGGCTGATTGACCCCTCTTTGTCCTTATCTCGATTCCTGAGCCTTTTGATTCATTTTTCTCCTTCCCAGCGCTGGGCGAGATGGGGTGAGTGAACTGCTGCTTGGTGCTCAGTTGCCCTCTGGGCTCAAACCACTCAAACACCGATAGATATATCTTTTGCTCTCTCAATCTCACTCCCAAAGAAAGAAAGAAAGAAAGAAGGAAAGGCAAGGTCTTTTGGGATCATCTTTCAGGATCATTTCCCTGTCAATGGGAATTCTTTTGCTTAAGAATCTGGATATCATGGGGATAGAAGATGGGCCTTTGCATAGATATAAGGAGCATATTTTGAAGAAGGAAGGCAAACTCCTTAACTGGCTTTTAATGACTGTATAAATTTCAATCTACTGACTCTAGTAGTGTTACCATGTGCAATCTCATATGAGGAATGGGGATACCAGTGTCTTTAATAAAACAGTGACTGAACAAACTAGTTTGGCAAGTGATCAACTACTCTAAAATACATACTTAACACTGTTTTATGTAATAATGAAATGCCTAGTGATAATTATATACATTTCAGGTACAGGACTGTTTCTGAGAAAATAGGAAACTACTCAGCACAAGCTGGAGTTTTTGAAGATATACTCCCCATAGGCACACTGCCACTCTGGATGCATGTGCTGTTAGTACTTGAAGCCATACGGCTTGAGCAGTACTCATGAAGCATGCACATGCTTCCCCTTTTTGCACATAGGGGCATAAAGGAGACCACACCATATATTCTGTAGTTCGCTCAACTGTATAATTCTAGATTTAAACAGCTCTAGGATGACCTCTTCCAGAGATAGAAGATGAATAGTCATGTGGTGTACACATCTCAAAGAACTTTCATTAATGGTAAGTAGTCCTTTAATTTTTCTTTGACTGTATACATAAACCACCATAGTAATGGTGGTAACCAGAAGCATCCCCTTCACATCCAGAGCTAATATGGAGTTAGCATATGTTAAGAAGAAGATTCTCTAAGAAACACTATATCATTCATAGATGCTTTTACAATGGCACTGTAGGTGGAACTCCAAGTGGCTGCTTGTGGATGTCTGACATTTTTCAGTTCTGGTTAGTATACCTTAATCTCTGAAAGTACTTAGATGAACAGGCTTTGTAAGGAGTTTGTTGTGCTTTTCACTCCTCTGGCTACAGAAAGAATGAACGAGGAATTTGTCTAAATAATTTAGTTCTATTCAGATTAAGATCTGTCTGCTGTCCAACTCAGCCCTAAACTAAAGGGAGTTTAGGCAAGAGGACTGATTAATTAATTTCCTTACTCAAATGAAATTCAGATATGATTGAAATCTTGAATGAGTTTCAGACCAGTCCACATGGAACAAATGCAACCATCAGTGCCTTGATCTTTATTTTTTCACCCTGGTTGAGATGACCACCTTTATACAGAGGTAAATGAGCAAACCAAATCACCAGAAGCTCAAATGTCCCGTTTACCAAAGTTGTGAGCAGCAAGTGTAACTCCTATTGGAGAACAGGCTGTTCTGACAGAAAGGAGCTCTTAACACAGCTCTGAATGAACATCAGAGCCATGAAGCTGAGTAAGCCTTCTCTGACTCAGGTATTGAAGACTGCACTTCTGTCAGTCAGCCTTCTTGAGACAATACTGCTCCAATTTTTATCCTGGAGGCAACAGTTTCTAGTATCAATTCCTCACAAGAATCAGATGTACTTCCTTGAATACTCCAAAAATCTGTTGAAGGTGTCTCAGCTCATCTTTTCTTGGCAGGGCACCTCTGGTGAAGGCCAGTAACTGAGCAAACAAAATAGAAATTGTAGCAGAAAATAATAAATAGTGATGATCCATTATTACTATTATTTTGATTCATGGTTGAATACAGCCTCACTCACCTTTTATCTTGTCCCTAACCACATGGCTCAAACACTATTAAAATCCACTAATGGTGTATTTATTTTCATTGATTATGTTTCTAGCACAGATACGCATTTTCCAGGCCCTGTATTGGGTACTATTTTTTATGTTATGGTCTAGTCCTTTCTGAAAATTAGCTGTGGTCTCTTAATCTAGTATAATCTGAAAGGGATGATGAAAATAGACTATCTTTTTTCAAAGTCATGGGGAAGTATCTCCCCTTCTCCAGGTTATCAGCTGCTGCCCCCGGTTTCATGTAATTCATGAATTTGCTGAGAGTGCACTTCTTCCCACTGATGGAGATGTTAAACATATCAGTGCTCCTCTGCCAGTTAGACTTTGAACTGGGGTCTGCCAGTTTTCTACCCACCTTGCACACCAGTCATTCATTGTATATCAAATGCTTTGCTAAGGTCAAGGTAAATGACATCTACTGTTAATGACTTTGTCCACCAAGTCAGTTATCTTCTCACTGAAAATTATCAGGTTGGTCAAGCATCATTTTTTCTTGTTAAAACCATTCTGACTGTTTCCAATCACTTCCTCATTCTTTCTGTAATGGAAATGCCTTCCAGGATGATTTGATCAATAATACTCCTAAAGACTGAGTTTAGGCTAATTGGCCAATAGTTCTCCCTTGTCTTCCTTCTCTCCTTCTTCAGATAGCTATTTGCCTTTTCCCACTGATCACCACAGCTATTCAAATATGATGAAGAGTGGCCTTGCAATGACATCTGGCAGCTCTCTCAGCAGTCTTAATGGTGTCTTGTCTGATCCTGTGGACTGTGCATGTTCATCTTATCTAAGTAGTCCCTAATTAGATCCATTAATACTGAGTATCAATGTAGTAACTCTCTCCCACAGAATTTACTAATGTGAATGGTGACCTGGTAAGACTGAAAACAACGTTTGTCAATAAAGTTAGAAAGAGGAAGACACTGAATACTTCAGCCTTCTCTTTACCCTTAGTAGATCTCCAGCCTGATGCAGCAGTGGGCTCACCTTTTCCTTTTTCTTCCTTATGTTGTTGATGCAACTATAGAAGCCTTTCTTGCCACCCTTCATATCCTTCGTTAGTTTCAATTCCAGCCAAACTGGTGTTTTCCCAGTTCTGTCCCTGCATGTCCTTGGTAGCTTGTCCCTGCTTCCATCCATTTGAGTTCAATCACTATCTCACATAGGGTATGTTGCTGGACCTGATTTTGAGTCGTGCCAATCTGTTTATAAGTACAGTATATTAAAGTAAACTTCTATAGTAAACATCCCACAGTCCCCCAAGAGAAAAAGGCCAGAGGCTCAGTCTGCCTGTTTGGACAGAGTTGTCTCTTGACTGTGTTGGGGTAGTAACACAAGACTTCTGTGGATCAGCTCTAGCCAGGCTAGGGAAGCTGCAGTGACTATGAGGCAGAAACTCTCTCTCAACAAAGAGCGCTGGAAGATTGTTTAATGAGTTTCCTTCTCATGTTTCTCCTTGCTGAGTCAGTATGGAAATGGTACTCGGGTATAGTCTTCTGTGAGCCTTCACAAGCCTGACTTCTCTTTAAAAAGGATCACCAAGAAAACGGCTTCAGTAGTGTCACTTGATCTCCTCTCATGGCATTGTCAGTATGCTTTTCTATGGTATCTTGAGGTTATTATTTTTAGCAGAAATATTTATCAAGTCCTGTTTAGAAATCTTTTTGTGAGTACCTACCCTTGGCCTGGCTGCCTGCACTGTGCAATAGTTGGGCTGGCAATGCTGCCATACTCTGCCTAGCTGCTTCTTGTTCTTTTTAAGTAGACCCTTAGCTGCTGCTGTATTTGCAATGATAAGCTTGACTCTCAAGCTATCCTGTTAGGATCCATCCTCTATGTCACATATGCATTAATAGGTAAGACTGAGTGTCCAGTAAGCCTGATAGCTTCATCTTGCAAGCCTCATCCCAAATAATATTTATTGTGGCCTTTGGAGCTGGCTAATTTTGCCTGAGAGAGGTTTTCCATATTATCCTGCACTCTCAGAAGGGTTTTTGACTGGAACAACAGCTCAAAAATGTAGAATAAGATCTCTCAAGTTTCATGAACAATTTTGTAGGACATGGCTGTGGTAGTGTCCAGCATTGCTCCACCAAACTCTGAACTTCATAGAGAGGGACTCAGATTGGACTTTTGTACAGTTACCAGGTGACTCAAGTAGTCAAGACAACATACCATTGTCTGTAGAGTGAATGGCAGCTGCTTAGTTCAATTCTCTTTTAACAGCCAACCGAAGATGAGCAACTACCTTGGGAAATGACTTGATGGGGCTTCCTGAGGCTGGAATAATGAATAAAAGAATTTTTCTTAATAACAGTAGTGCTCTACTTGGGAATTCCAGGTATTTTCAATATGATGGTGCAATTATAATCTGAAAGTGAATGCCTTAAAAAGTCAGAAAGTTGCAAAGCAGTCTCTTTTTGACATACTGAAAAGGTTGTCATGTCATTTCAATCACCTTCTTTTGAGAAAAATCAGAGCTATCATGCCATTAAACTTCTAGTCAAACAGAACTGGACAAAAATCAAGTTATTTTCCTGTAACAAATGCTAAGGCTGAAAGCCAGAGTTTTCTTATTAGAATCATACTGAATAGGGAGTGTAGGTTAGAATCATACACATATGGATGCAAGTTAACAATACCTGAAGAATAAATAACTCTAGTTTACTAAGTCTCTTCTTGCTATGTCTGTCCATCTAAAAATAATATTTTTCAGTCTTAACAGACCAATGAAATGAATAGTACTACTCTACTACTGTTATTTATAAAAAGGTAGCTTCAGTGATCTTACCTGATTTTTTTTTTACTTTACCACTTAATTAAAATAACCGAATAAGTACTTTAATCTACTTAACCAAGAATAATCTGGTGAAGAGCGGTCTCATAAGACATTTCTGATAGAGAAGATTTTGATCCAGATACTTGAAAACATCCATTAGCTGTGTTGGCTTTGTAAGTGTAGTAAATGCTCACATAATCCCACAGCAGCCCAGATGATAACGCTGCATTTATAACATCCTCATAACAGAGCTACAAGGAACAGGACAATAAAAATCTCTTAAGCCCCAAAAGTCATTATAAATTGCCAGGAAAAAAAAAAAAAAAAAAAGTCTTCATTATAAATTGCCAGGAAAAAAACCTGGAGGAGCTGCAGCCACTCCAGATCAGCAACATAATTTCAGATGGGACAGAGTCATAGCTAACAGCCTCTACAGACAAAAAAATCATCACTTGAAAAATTTCAGAACCTCACTAAGTTTTCTGTATCTCCTATTTTATTAAATGTTTCATTATATCCAAGATAAACCTCAGAAGATGTCCATACTGCCGAAGTACTTAATTGTTTTCCACTCTTAAAAAAATGACACAGCGATTAGGTAAATAGTAACTTCTCTTAAACTTTATATCAGGGATGTACATTAAGAAATCAAGATGTTTTGGGATAAATTTTCAGCTAATGTAATTAGGAGAGCTTCATGGAAATGCATTTACAAATTTAAGTTGCGATCTTAAAAATGATTTCATATGGCTGCATGAGCTCATGCAGTGAGAGCCACAGTGTGCAGCCTCTATTTCAAAATGTTCTTTAAATAAACTTGTTGCTGTCTGGTCATTTCTAATTTCAAACCCAGCATTACATCAATGAAAAGTAGATCTAAAATAGATTCATCCAGACATTTAATGAAGACCATCCATATCTTAAATGTCAAATGAACATAACAGATAACCTATCTGCACTGGATGGACACATGAACATATCTTGAATGTGTTCCAGTTATTTCACTTTCAGGAAGCTTATGTTCCACTCCAAGATTAAAAAAATTATTAGTTTTTCATTTATAAAAAGTACCATTTATTAAATATATTATTCCATAATCTGTTAGAGCCACATCAGTTATATTGTTATTTAGGCCTTGGGTCAAAGCATCTGAGAAACTTCTTTTTCTATGTACGTTTGGAATCCATCATTTGTATAGAAAGTTCCAAAATTTGATAATAAAACTGCTGTTGATGTAAAACATGTAGACAATTTAATGGAGAGGTCACTGTTTTGTGGGGAACAGAGTGACACCCAATCTTTCTTGCTAGGAAAGGACTGTTTGGGCCTTGAAATTATAAAAGGAGCCTCTAGAACAAAGCATTCCTGACATACTGTTGGTTTTCCATGTATTTTTGATAGGATGTGATCTGATATTGCAGGTACATTGACTGTCCATAATCTGGAAATGGAAGAAACAAGAAACTTGAAAGATGAAAACTTCATTCAGTTGAATGGACTGAAAGAAATTCAGCTACATGATTAATGTCACATTCTTAGAAGAACTGCACTTTCAATGCTACAAAATTATTTCCAAATTGTGTTCTAATTCCAGAAGATAGATGATGAAATAAAATCAGGGAGAAAAAGATGAAAATTTGCCTGCTGTTGGACTTTAACTTCTAAACTTACCAAACAAGGCATATTCCTATCTCAGTGCTCTCCAAGAATTGTACATGACTGAAAATAAGAGAAAATAATATCTGGAGTTAAAAATGAGTGGTTTTCACTTTGCAACTCCATGGAATAATACAGCTTTCACTATTACTGAGGACATCTCCCCACCTTTCCCACAACCTCATTTGAGCTACTTGGAATGTGTAGAAGAAAACAGATTAACAAAAACCAATACCAAGCCACATTGCAGATTGATGGTCAAGGCCACTGATAATTCAGCAGGAGTTGTGTTGATAAACCATAAGAGAAAATGGGGCTTTAAAGAGATAATTTATATGTAGGAATAGGCTTATTGTAGATCATGCAGACTAGCAAACCTGACATGAATCTTGGGAATTTCTAAGTCTTCCAGAAGAAGAATTCTTAGTTTCTTACAAACTCTGTGTGTGTGTGCATCACACTGACAGTTACACATGCATCCCTAATGCAGATATTCTAAGCACTGAAAGCAGAAAATGTTAGTATGCCTGGTAACCAAGTAACTTAGAGAATCCTATAAAAAATAACAAATCACACTATGTAATTCTATATCCTTACGCTTATATGCTTCAGTTGCCCATCCTCAGTGTATTCCATAGAACTATTAATGAATTCTACTAATCCATTCATTGATGGGTTTCTTATAGAGATTAACAATCTGTGTGGTCCTCTCAGTTACATAGCATACTGTCACTTCATTATGATATACACTGATATGAACACAGCTCTAGTAGCTCCAATACATCAAGTCTGGAGTGAGTTTGAAACTTAAGAGGTTTCCTTGATGAACATTCCCAGGAAACAGAGGATGTGGATAATGCAAATTAATCAAGACATACAATTGATTTTTATTACATTTCAATTAATAGTAGCTGCACAGTTTTCCAGTATTACTTCCTTAACTTCCATTGGCATAATACAACTCATTCATTAAATACATAGGATAATAATGGATCTGACAGGGTGCAAAAGGCCAGCACCTCTGAAGAAGATGACTTGTTCAAATATCAAGGACCAAAGAGTTCTGTTTCACTACATTGGGATACAGCAGGGCTGACAAAATAAAAAAAGAAAAGAAAAATTCAGCTCAGTATAAAGCAGACCTGGGACAAGTATAAGCTTTTGCACTTTGGCTTCTGGAGAAAATGTGATGGAGGACAAAATCTGTTCCTATTCTTACAAACCGTTTTGAGTTTCCTGAGAAGCAGCTGCTGAGTTTCAGAGGAGACTTAGGAAGCCTAAGAGCCTCTCACTGACTGTTTAACAAATACTGGGCAAAACCGTTGAGTCTGTCCAAGGTTCCAAAAGCAAAAGAAGCTGGTAGATAAGTTAAGATTGGTCTTAGTTCTCTTTATCTCATTTCACTGGAAAATATGTCTCCTGAGAAACTGAGTTTGAAATTTCAGGTTTTATACCTTGTCTAGTGATAATACTTCAGTCCTAGTCTGACTAGAATTATTGGACACAAGTTCCTTCACCCTAAACTTACTTCAGTGTTTTCTTTTCAGTTTTCAGTTGTTTATTAACTTCCAGACTTACCTCAGTAAATGAAATATTTAGAAAAGTAAAAATTTTGCAAATTCTGTTCTCGTAGATGTGAACATAAGTGCCACTGGCTTCAATAAAAGGTGTTTCCACAAAATAACAAAGCATACGTGAGATGACTCAGATGAATCAATAAACCCTCTTCCTTATTTGGAAGAAAAAAAGACTTTATTTATAAAGCAATTGTATTTTCTCTTACTTTATTATGCACTTCAGTTGTCTAAAAAAGCAGCAATTAATAAGATAGAAAAAAGTAATACTAGAATTCACACCATTAAGAAACAATTTACCGAAATTGCCAGAATGCCTATGTTCCCCTTTCAGGGGGTGGGGCGAATTATTTAAGCTCTGCTGTGAAAAAATGAGATAGAAAAAAACCCATCCCTGGTTATAGCAACTTTTGATATGGAGTGTTGCTATGTTGCCATCTAGTGATAAAATAGAAAGGTACAATAGATAAGGACCAAGAGAGAGCAAACCAAACCTGCATGAACAGTACTACCTATCCCGTTAAAACTCATACTCGTTTCTTGCAGAGTAATATGTATCATTAATTACATGCTGAGAGTAAGATCTTTAAAGAAAAAGGCAAAGTCACAAAATAGTAATGAACTTCTTGGTATTAGGAGAGTGTGTAAAATGGGTAAGGGTCAGATGGCAAATATGCCGCAGGAAACATCTCCAGTTGAGAACTCCTTGTAAAATGTAAACCCAGAGTCGTTCTCACTACACCATGACAAAATTTAGCTCTGAAGTATTTGGATTAGCTTCACTGAAGGCCTACATAGTATAAAATTTTACAGATCACAGAATTTGTGACAAATACCTTTTCTACACATTACTCCTTGTATGTTCCCATCACTATTATTTACTGGTTTGTTTTGTTTTCTCATGAACTCACAATGAAATAAAAACTGAGTTTTTGTTGCTGATGACCTGTTGTGTTTTCATGGCACACTGCAAAATATGGTGAATACAAGATACTGAGAGAGGAAAGGAAGTAATTGCCCTAAAAGGCAGTAAGCAGTGATAAAAGTAGAGCAACTGACAGTATGAGAGTCTTTATATTAATTCTAGTATTTTTGGTCCAAAATACTTGAAATAACAGTGCAGAAGAGCCAGGGCCTCCAAGCACAGAAGAAACAGGAATTGAAGGGGATGGCACTACCTAGGGAAGTGCTCCAGGTTTGTCTGGATACATGAATTGCCTTTTTGTGACTGTCCAGACTCACCAAAATCTTATCACAATCCCTTTATTTCTAGGAAAATTTACAATCTTTACTTGTGAAAAGAAAAAACCTCATTTATCCTTTGGAATCCTATGATGTTTCTAAGAAAAAAATCTCCTACAAAGGTCACCTGATGGTGGATGTTATAGTATGAGGAGGCTCTGGGATCTCTTGCACTTTTCCCTCACCTTCTAACCATTTCCTTGCTATCCTATTTCCTATACAGAACATGCAAACCCCCAGTCAAAGTATGACTGTAATATAAGCAAGCATTATAAGAAGGATTAATGCTTTCGGAATTATTTTACCACATATATTTAGAACCATATTACTACTGCCATTGCTCTACTGCTGCTCATCAAGGGTATACTTAGCTGTTGATTCCCCAAAAATGCTGAATTCTTCAGCAACTGGTAAAAGAAAATGTCTGAGATGTGGTGCTTTGCACAAATACCTGACCTTTATCCTAAACAAGCTGAGACACTGGAAGCAGTTTAATTGAACCCGAATGATATTCTGCCTGAGCTACCTTACTTATTTTTTGAAATTGTGCCTGAATTCTCAGCACATAAAATGAAAATGTGCAATCAATCCCCCACTTAGAAGTCTAGAGAAGGGTGACAAAGAGTATCTGTTCACGATTTTTTCCTAAATGATGAGGTGTTTGACATAACACCTCACACAGATCCTGAACTTCCAGGAATGGCATACCTGAATGGCAGGATATGTTGAACTTTGAGCTGATACCTACAACTTGACAAGCAAGACTCAGAGACCATTCATTACAGTAAAAATTTTAGGTGGCTTTTTGTCTCTCTTTCTACTTCATGAGCTTCTATACATATGAAGTAGACCAATTACATACAGTGAGTTTTTTAGGACTGACAAAAAGGCCTATGTAAGTTTAAGTACTATAGTGAATGAAACAAAGGGCAGCTAAACTTGTAGATGACAAGCTGTCTTCAAAGAAAAGGAAAAATGGCAAAATTATTACTGAAGCACAGTTATCTGAAAGTAGAAAAAACAGGCCCAGACATCAACAACTCTCACCATGGCCCTACTCATTGACAGCTGTTTGTAGAGCTGCAAGTGTAAAAATTCTAAACAGCATTCCACAAAAAACCCAAATCAATCCAAACTAAAAAACTCATACGTGAATTCTGGGTGCTTCTGAGAGCATCCTTTTTTTCAAATAGATATGAACAACAGGTTCCTGTCCCAAATTCCGAAACAGCCTGCCAAGCATCTGACAACTCTGTTTAAGTAAAATAAAGGTTGTTATTAATTATAATTTTGTCCAGCTAGTATAAGGCTGTTATTACAACACTTCTCTTTTGAAATTTTGAAGCTGGAATAAGCTTTGATATTATAAAATAAATTTTCAAACAATGGCATACCATCAAAATTGTATTTGCTCAACCTATTCTTTTCAGAATACACAACACTCAGAGCCAAGTTCAGTTTTCTCTGCATTCTTTCCATAGCAGCAGACACAAAACAAAACCACTTTCCTAACATCTAGTTATCTAACCACAAAAATGCCTTCACAATTCAATTAAGATTGCTTTTTCTTCTGTTTTGTTTTTATTTTGAAGATAGTAAGAAATTTTTTTTTTAAAAAAAAGATATAATGATGGCAACTTAATAATAAAAAAAAATAAATTAAATTGGGGTGACACGCATGTATGCATACTCCGTGTTGGACACTATACCAAAGACTAATTACTTTCTGCCATTTGTTTATGTCAGAAACCCATTCCTAATGAAATTTATTGTACATATTAATCCCTACAACTATTCTATATGAGATAATTTCTTAAATGAATCTCCATTCAGTCCAGAGATCTATCTGTATAGATCAGCTTGTACAATAGGTTGTCACATTTTAGGTCTAAATTAAACCAATAGATTGACATCCCTGTTTATTGCATATTATGATTTCCACAATGCTTTTGCTTTAATCTTCTTCCAGCAGTTTGCTATGAAGGTGCATGAGGAAATCTGAAAAGAGACTTCTGTTTAGCTGTCATACATTACTGCCAGTTACAATTTCTGAATATAATTTTCACAAAGACTAAAATTTGACTGAATCACTAAAACTTGCTAATTATTCTATCTCTATGAAATAGACAGTAGGTTTCACCTCGCTCATTATACCCACGTTACTGCTGCAGCATTAACAGGAGAGAAAACCTTGCAAGATTATTTTTCCTAACACAGTAAAAGGAAATAAAGATGTAGGCAGGCAGTATATTTCAATTTTCACTTTGAAATGGTAAATTTTTGCAAGACATGCATTTTAACTTTTTTCTTTAGTGACACCATTTCAGTGTACTTGTGGAATAATTGCAGTGTGGTTCAGTTCAAAAGCATCTGCACTTTCAGCATCATAGATCTACAAAATTAACTTCTAGCAAGTAAAAAAGAGACACAAGTTGATAGTTTTTTAACAAACTGATATTCTAACAGTGCTATAGTCTTTCTTCTTGTGACAACACATAAGATAATGTAACAATATTAACTTAGGAAATGCATATGCTACAAGGGAGTCTTGTGCTCTCTTTTTGATGTGAACAGACAACAGCTGAGGGAAGCAGCACCTCCTTTCTCAGAAATAAGGGTGGAAAGAGTAAGAATTTATGCAGAAGAATTTTTTGTCCTCTGATGCCATCATACTTCCCTCAGAAGCCCTTTCTCAGCCTCTCTCTGTTCTTGTGGGCTATGCAGCTATATACAGCCTGTTCTGCTGCAGCAAAGGAAGAGCAGTTACTCGCTGCTGAAACAAAACAGAACTTGTTTCTTGTCAAGGAAATGTTACAAAGGTGTTATTTAAACGTGCATCATGTATGCTTCCATGACTGGCACATTGCTGACACACTGCTCTTTCAGTCAAGAAGGCAGCAAACACCTGGTATTTCCCTCTCATGGTACAGGCAAGGGGAATAATCATTCAGTGAGGCAGACTCACCACCTCTACCACAAAGTATAGTGGTGTAAGGATATGCACTGAGTTATAAAACAGCTGACATGCTGCAAGTTTACATCCTACAGTTCGCATCCTGCAGTTTCCTATTCATCTACTCACATCAAAATGACAAGTCTTGCAATCCATCCTTAGAATAGGGCAAGCTGAGTAATCATACAGCTGCTTGCTCAGAGGTGGCTGAGTAGGAGAACTTGCACAGGGAGAATAGAGGCTTGCTTCCACAGCTGTGAAGTTCAGTCATTTTTAGCAGACTGCAAACTACATATCAATTCAGTTTGTTAGCAAGGACACTTTTTATTATTTAAAGTTTTCATATTTCCCCACATGATCACAATCTGTCACAATCAAATAGGGGGTGAGGTAGGAAATAATTTATGTTATCATCTCTTTATATTAAACTTCACAGATGCTATGGAATAAGGAATTTTTTAAACACGATGATATTAGTTTACCAATGGAATGTTTAATCAGATTCATTGTATGCCACACACATTTTAAAATTCTCAAACAAGTACACAAATTCAAAGAAATGAATAATAGGTTGGTCTGCCAACATCTGCCATCAATCAGCCTGAATTTGTGTCAAAATTGTTTTCCCTAAAAATGAGGAAAAAAAACCCAGAAAGAGCTAAAATAAGACATAAGGCAAATGAACACATTCAAACTTAAATTTACCTGGCTTTCACTTATGGAGAGTGGTTCTGTTCTACAAAAATAATAAATTACATACTACTTTAAATTATCATTAAAAAGATTGCTATTGAATAAAACTATTTTACACGATTTTAATCAGTCTGCTTATATGAGGTGTTTATACAGTGTCTAAAATAATGTTTTTAACGTACTGACTTTGGTTGTTCCACTGCATAAATATTTTAATATTTAAAGAGAGATCCATATTTGCTAATGTTTCTCATTTAAAAAACTACTCTAAGCATCTTTCATAAACTTTTTTATAACATAGCTTCTCTCTTACCAAAAATATGTACTATTTAAATAAAGCATGTCTTCTGAAAAGTTCACCTTATTTAAAGTTATCAGATTAAGAAGATCAGTTTGCAAGGAAGAATACCTGCTGTACCAGAACACACAATGGAGGCCCTGTGTTGTGCCCTATATGAGGAGAAGACTCTCCTCTCCAGAAAGGGAGACGTGCCCCTCTCTGTAATGACATGACAGGGAGCAAAGTACTGCTTGTGTTAGAATTAGGGCCTCTGAGTCTTCTACACACTTGCTGCAGCTGGAATGGGTAAGGTCCAAGGGCGAGGGAAAGGCAAGGAAGCTGCTGCATCTTGCATGTCAGAAATACAAGAGAATTAGGTGAAATCAAACCCCATCAAACATCCTGGATAAAATGTTAATTATGATTAAATCAATGCTAAAATATCCACTGCCTTCAAAAGAGGTAAAGAATTCATCCATCAGTTTAAGCAGAAAAATGAAACTGTAAACAAGGATCAGAGTTTGTAATACAGAAACATGTTTTAATCACCGCTCTAGTAAAGTCTTAAAAATCTACCGAATATCTTCAAATTTGCTGAAAATAATCCATATGACTATGAAACTAAATCTGCAGTTTTCAAGCAACGACACAAGTAATTCTAACTGGTGTGACTGAAGTAGAAGAAAAAAGTCTGATCTACGGTTCTTCTAGGATGACAGAGATTGCTGCTATTAAGGCTGTCTTTGGCTTCTAAGTTTCTCAGTGCATTCCTTCCAGCAAAACAAAACAAAAAGAGCAATTAAGTGCTCCTTTCTGCAATAATATCTGGGAAATGTAGAAACATATTCTCAGGCAATATCAACACTAATCGAAACAGAAAACACGCAAGAAAGTTTACCCTGGGGTTGACAGAAAAAAAAATCTGAGTAAGGAGTTGACTAGCCTACTATACAAATAAAGAGAACAGTTGCATGGCTTTTGAGGGCAAGCACATGATGCTTTGCATTACACAGGAGGGGTTTGGAAACTGTGGAAAAGAAAGCTACTGATATTTATTTCTATTAAGTTTAGAGAAACAGGACTTTGTATACATATTTTGTAAGCAGAAGTATGCCATTGAAAATATTCCTGAATGGCATTGTAGATGTTTTCCTCCTAAATAAATAAATCAAGCCAAATACTGGCAAACTCATGGATGATAGGAGCAGAATACAAGTTACTGTTTTCACCTAAAAACTACTGGTTTTATTCAGGAAACCTACAGAACATTTTTGGTAGTCTCACGACCATCTGACTTTTTCTTTCCTTTTTCCTAGTGCTTCCAAGTATAAGGTGATCATCACTCTGGCAAGGCTTCCTAGACTGACCAGGGTTCGTGTCTGGTCTTACTATGTTAAAATATGTGCTCTTACGCTTCACTACTCGTTTTTTCTTGGCCTGTCTAGCACACTTCAAAAGCATGCTCTCTCCCTCCACACAAGTGACACCTTCTGTTCAATTATTTTTAATTCCTATTTGTCTGACTGGATGTTTTTTAGCTGCAACTTCACTCTGACATAGCCTTCTTCAGAGATGTAGGAGTGTGCAGGGAGACATACTCATGTTCTAAGGTTTAAAAATCATTAATGAAGCAGGATAAATACACATACATAGACAAAAGAATAAAGTCTTTGTCTCGTTTTTCTCCCTTCTTGTGAGTATTCTTTGGAATCTTGCAACAGCATCCAAGATATTTTTATTTCTACAGTTGACTCCTTTCAAGAAACATGTACTCCTGGCCCCTGTGTTCACAATCCCCCTGCATTCTACAGTAGATAGGAGGTTCTCCAGTAACCTTCAGACCTGTTAGACATACGTCCTCCCAAGTCTGGCTCTTTTCTGTTTAATCAATTGCTCCTGAGCTTCCTTCTGCAATTCTGTCTTGGAACACTGATTTACCTTGGGCAATGGCTGGCTGTATCTTCTTCAGTTACATCTCAATCTACATGTCAATACCCTTCATTTTTAGACCTATACTAAGTACAAAAGCTCCTCTTTTCATTTTCTATGGATTTTAATTCAACGTGCAAATAAAGGAGTTCTTTAATTTGAGCCGTACATATACACACAAACCAACATTATCCAAAAATAAAAAATTCCAAACTGTCAGGTTTTTCATTTATTCACATATATAATTAAAAATACTATTCCTGTTAGAAAATGTTACTATTATATATCTCAAAAAATATTTACATAGAAAAACCCCGTCTGTTTGTGAAGCTGCTGTCACATACCACATGAAACAATTAGAATGATCAGAAGCAAGTAAATACCACTCTTCATCCTCAAATGTCTGGATGACAGAAACATGTTTTGCTTTGATACACTGTTCGTCCTAGTTTGGTTTATGTTTTACTTGTATCAATATACACATCTGTATAATGCTTTATTACGTATAGAAAAAGCTTTGATTTATGAATAGTCCAATTGAATTCAGTGAAACTCTTTATGAACACACAAGCATACTTGGAAACTGAAGGTCCTAAAGCCTTGGTCAGTAATCACATAGTAGGTTAGGACTGATCACAGCACTTGCTACCTCTTATTCAACCAGTATTTGAAAACTTAAACAGCTGAAGATATTCTGGAATGGCTCAGGAGATACTGATAGGAAATAAAAATATTAAAGGCAGCAAGTGAGCTTGAAAACTTGGGTAGGATTTAGGATTACTTAGATAGAAAGGGTGAGGTGAAACATAAAGTGGACAGAACTAAGGTTTTGCACTGGGTGAGTGTCATACGAGAAGGAGAAAGAAAACATGCACAAACAGGCAACAATTAGTTTTGATGTTAATGAAATAAACTGTAGCAATCCCATCTGGTAAGAGAAAATATGAAATTAAGAGCGGTTTCTGACATGAAATGTGTTTGGGTTGGGTTTTTTTGTTTGTTTGTTTGGGGTTTTTTTAATGTCTGTATATTAGATGTTTTCTGAATAGAATGCACTGCATTTATGCACTTTACATATGTTTCTGTGCCACCTTAAACGGAGGTGTAAATGGGCACATAGGCCCAATACCATTCACTTCTTTGTAACGGTCTTATCTAATCAGCAGCGGTTCAACATAATATTGCAAACTTCCTTAATCCTTTAAAAACATATTATAGTTCCTTTTGATCAGTGACCCCAATAAGGATTCACCATGAGCTTCTTCAGATCCAAACCCAATTACAATTCAGATACCAAACCATCAACTACATTCTCTACAAAATACTGAAAAAATCCTAATTAGTCAAATCCCCAATTTTTTGTGGTAAACATGATGGAAATCAGTGACAATACTCACTTAATCTGTGCTGTTCCAGTGTAACAGATAGGAAATACTATTATTACAAACCCATCTAAGAATCAAGAGTTCTGATTAATTTATAAGAAAATTAATAATGTCTCCACAATGGTTTCTTATCTACTGTAAGATTAAAATCCATTAACACTGTCCCATACTTTTTTAAAGATTTAACCATACGACAGAATTTGGTATAAAACCTCTCAATGTTCATTACAAAAACTACTGTGAGGAATGAGGGTTTTTGCATCTATATATATGAAAAGCAGCTGCCTTTTGTCCCCAGAGAAGATACAGGGTGCAGACAGGTCTGTAGAACAAGCAGACTAACTGGATGTTAAAGGGATAAGTGTGAAATATTTACTATTTCAATAAAATAGAAGGGGCTATCAGAAATCTCAGAATTTATTGATTCATCTTGCAAGCAAACAAGCCATCTCCACAGTAGCTGAACTCTGTTCTTACTTGAAAGTTTTCCTTCACAACCTTTAGAGATAAAGATAGGTTATTTTGTAATTAGTATATTCAATTCTGGAGCTCCATTTCACAACAGACTATGGATGCTATGAGAGACATCTGCATCCAAACCATCAGTGAGTACACAATGATCAGACCACAATTTATTTTCACAGCTTACCTCAGTCTTTACTTTTGGTTTTATTCTGTAAGTCCCAGTAAATGGACAGTTCAGTGTTGGCTTTGGTGAACTAAAATTATTTTAAAAATAAACACCACACATAACACAGAGGTTTAAACGTAGTTAACATGAAATGTGTGCATCTGAGAATCTATTTAGATTAAATCTTGAAAATTTAGGATTTCAGGGTCTTCTTCATAAGTTTGTGCAAGAGAAAACCCCCACGTTTTTATAAAACAGAGAGTACAATCTAGCAGTTCAGCAATCCAGTGACAGACAATCTGCACCTCTAAGACCGAATGATTATAGTTTTAAGGCATTATTTACAAGCACATTGGACTGAATTTAAAAAAAAAAAAAAAAAAAAAAAAAAGAATGTGAGAGAAATGTGAGCCTAAAAACATGTAAAATATTCATTAAGCTTTTGGCTCAAGTTCTTCTCACATGTATGTGAGACAACCTAGCTACCGTACCGTATCAGTGACACTTTGGGAACTACAGGATGACTGTCTCTCAACAGCTATATAAACAAGCCCCTTAATGACAGACAACTGGCAGGGCACATCTCCCATCCCCTGAGCTCTCTGAGAATGTGGTATGGGTCATTCCAGAGGCCTACAGACCCTGATCACCTGCCTTTAAGGTCACACCTCACCCCCCATTTACCAGTTTAGTCTCATCCTATCCTGTCCCAAAATATCAGGATTAGTAGCAAAAGAAATTAAGGATTTATCAGGACTCAGGTATTACAGGTCACAGGTTAACACAGCCAAAAACATCCTTATTCTCACCTGTATTTAACAACCAAATACAATCTTGGTTGATGCAGTAGCTCTTACGCTCGGCTCTTGTGATGCTTTCAAGAGATGGTGAACTCAGGGTGCTGTTTTCAAATAGATAAAGCCTGATGTAAACTGGGGCTACTGTGCTCCCCTCCCTTGAGCTGACACTTTTGCAATGACCCAGATAAGGGAACTGTTCTGACCAAAAACCAAACCTAGGAAAAAGGAAAAGCCTTCAGCAAATTCA
This sequence comes from Athene noctua, assembly GCF_965140245.1. Classification (NCBI taxonomy): domain Eukaryota; kingdom Metazoa; phylum Chordata; class Aves; order Strigiformes; family Strigidae; genus Athene; species Athene noctua. The sequence continues at coordinate 89,307,124 of NC_134037.1, read as the reverse complement.
GGATCTTTCTTAGTTAAATATTGTGCCATATTTGGCATTTGAATAAAAACAACAAAAAGGATTCATACATTCATTAGGGGTTGTTGTTTTTTTTTCTTACATAGTGCTTCATTCTCCCTGACTCAGAGACATATTCTGAGAAATTTATAAATCTATAAAGTGCTGCAAAAAATGAATCACCTAATATCTATCACACATGCATTTTATTAAACTTTTTATGGCTGATGCTGTTAAAGGCTAAGACAGAGACAGAGCACCGTATCTTTGTGAACACTTAACATAGTGTAACACTAAAGAACAGGGAATGTATTTACACTTGCCTTGGAGGGTAAGCTGCTGCTTGGATCATAAGAAACAACAAAATTCTGGGGGGAACACAGTAATAAAAGCTAACTTGTATCATATATGTTCATTTTCATATTTAACATATTATAGGTACATATTTAGTATCATACAAACAGAAAACTCTGTAATTTCTGCTCTGTCAAGACAACAATTTGCCTTTCTTTTAGAGAAAAATGACATATGTAGATCTGAAGAACTCAACATTTTACTTTTTTTTAGTATTATATAAAATAGTTGTCTTTGCAAATCATAATTTACAAATCTCATTTCCAAGCAAAGGATTTAGCTTTACAACTTTTCAACTACAGTATTTTATTTTCTTTTATATCTCTAGTCTTGTCAGCTGCTACCTTATTTATACTTGCATGTAAAAAATGTACATCTGTAAACTGCCAATAGAATTTCAAAACTATCCCTTATTAACTCTTCTCCTACGGAATTCAAAATCTTGCTATTGTGCTGATGTTTATGATTTTTAAATGATTTTTTAAGTTCTTACCTTTTATTTTCTGCAGTTCATACATCAGGAAGTTTCCACTCAATAAATGAAGTTCCTTCATATTCTAGATATATCTAAACAGAGTTGAAAACACTTGCTAGTGTGTGCAAATACGTCAGTTGTGACAACATATACAAATACTACTTTATAATGTTCTTAATCTCATTTTTATCATAATAAAAAGATTAATGAAGGTAACAAAAATAATTAAGGGAAATTTTAACTGGAAAAACTAATTAAAAACCAGTAATAACAAGCAACAAGCAGGGATCAATTACATTAGCACACTGTTGAAATAACATTATGTATGTCCTAACTGTATAATGATTTCTCTTCCTCCTAAGATAAGCTGACAGCATTCTGGAGAGTCTGAAGTGCTACAGATGCCAACTGTGTCTGGCACAGTGATTCTTAGACTTTTTTTGACTATGGTACCATAAACGCCCAATATTTTTTGTGAGACACTGTACATCTTAACATCAAATTAAAATAGGAAAATGCTCTAAAGATGCTGTAAACATCCAGGAAGTAAAATTAACACCTCTTATTGAATGTTTTAATGAGATTAATGTAACAAATTTAAATATTTTATTGTTTAACACAGCTCTGTAGGGCACCTGCAGATTAGCTAACCATGGCCCACAGACCACTTTTCTGCAACCACTATTCTAGTGTAGATAAGACCTTAGTGTAAAACACCTGAGTATTACATTATTGTCACAGGCAGAACCAATTTTAACAGAAAATTCGCATCATGGACCATGTGCTCTGACATTTTCATTGCCAGGGGCTATATTTCTTCAATCTATACTTTTCTTGAAGCTCAGAAATTGCTCACAGTAGGAAACAGTATCAGAAAAGTATTAACACCATTCAGAAATCCTTCAACGCAATTAAGAAGTATTAATAAGGAGAAAAAAATATCACTCTATGACCCACTGGCCATGCTGAGCATTAGCTAATAGTCCAGTTGGCCACATTGCTTGTTACAGCATTTTCCTTTCATTCATGCTCACCCTTGATTTTCTGAACTACTGAAGTTCCTACCTAAATTCTCCTCTAAACTACTCTGTAATTTAGTTTTTAAAATAACTAAACAGAGTATGTAGGATACTTCATCAGAATAATTGAAAACTTATAACAATTCCATGTATCTCTTCAACACATCTGAATGAAATGCAAATCTCACACTGCTTCCATTCAGAGTTTATCTATTAAAAATTCCCATCTGAGTCTCTTGCAATTTACTGAGGTAGGAAATACAGTCATATGAAAAGCCTGAATGTACCCAAATTAGAGTGAAATTTGTAATAAATGTAGCTGCCTCAGTTCCTCATATTCAGGCAGTAACACTGAACGGTTCAGAAGACATTACAACCTAAACTTTATCAGTGTACACTTCTGCCATGCCTTCAGTTTTACAAAGACAATCTCATATACCAGCTTTCTAATGCCAGAAAAGGCAGTCACATTACTTCATAGATTGAACATAAACTCTTGCCGCTTCGTGCCACCTCTAAATGCAGACCTGACCTCTCAGACCAGATTCAGCTTGCTTGAATAGCAAAAAAGTTACTATAAAAGTTAATTGACATACATTTTAGAGGAAAAAAACAGTACTGTAACACTGCATGCTCTTGCTGGTTTTCTTGTTTATAGTAAATGAACCGAACTAACTGCAATTGGGAATTTCTGCACAGTTTTATTTTAAACTCTTACTTGTACTACACAAAATACCTGGTTCTGACAAGGGGCATTAGAAACCAGATGTGTTTGTACTTTGGTCGAGTTACTATGTTTTAGTACTATAAATACAGTTAGTGAATCATGTCAATAAAGAGTATTTAATATCTTTTACATATTAGAATGAGAGCCTCCATGTAGTTTGCAAAGAAAAGGGGGTGGAGAAATGACAGACTTATAATACCATATATTAAATATAACTTTGCAGTACCAAACAGTATTGATTAGCTTGATCTTCATTAACTACTTAGAGGTTTTCTGGAAGTGAAGTGTTCACAGTTTTCTTCACTGGTTCTATATCTACCAAGAAAACATACCAAAACATAAATCTCAAAACTCTTCTACACCAAATAAAAATAGCAGAACAATGGATTCGTGTGCCTGAGAACTCTTTGGAAAGTGGCATTACACTAATACCACATTGCTAGGACACTACCACAACAGGCTTAAATTTATTTTAAGATTTAAGGGAATATTTGTGTTGGCAATGGTGAGGTATTAATGTGATTCAGCTATACTGGAAAATCACATCCTGAAACATCAATCTAGACCATGGTTTGGGGAGTCATGAGATGATCTACAGCCTCTTAAGCGAGTGGACTAAAAAAGTTTCCCATTGTGTCAGCAAGACTGGAGAATCTGACTTCAGCAGCTCCTTGTGGCTTTCAGTGACTTCCCACGAGCTCTGTGCAGTGATACAGAAATCATGGCTATGTTTGGTTTTAGCACAAGCAGACAAAAGTACTAATACTATGAAGTATAGTGAATGTTTAAGGAACTATTTGCTCTTTGATGTGTTTACACACAATCGCCTCCTATCATTTGCAATTGTTAACTTATTTGTACTGAACTGACTGCTTTGTCATAGCATCTCTTTAGACATTCAGGATTTGGATTTTTTCAGTTTTTCAAAAAAAGTTCTCTGTCAATTTTGTATTTAATTTTCTGTTATATATCTTCCTAGCTTTACAAGACACACTTAAACTTTTCTTCAGTGGCTTTTATAGATCTTCAAATTCTTGGTTAGAGTAAACCTGAAGGAGCGAAGGACCAACTAAAATCAGACTCTGCAACCTGCCAGACAGCTGCAGATTGTAACTGCTTAGTGACTCAGGTTTTTGAATAGCTGTCTTAGCAATAATTACATCATTCAGATTTCCATCTTTTTAATAGCTACTTTACAAAAAAAAAAAATAAATTCTTCCCCCAGGGGTGTTGATTCTGTGAAGCAGGAAGGAATGAAAACAGCCACTGAGACATCAGTTCCACTTCTAAACCCTCAAGTATGCGTGATGGCCTTTCTCTGCTATGGGTTTTTCCATTATTTTTTTTTCCTCATGAATAAGCTTGGGGCCGTGTTCCGGTGTCTCTGGAGAAAATGGCCTCTTACATTTAGCCCCTGGTTCTAGAAACGCTAATTTACTTTCTTATCATTCAGTCTGCAAAACTAACCACATAGGGAAAGCTGTGATACACTGCAAACACGCTCGCAGGTTTGACGTCTGTGAGAGGCCACAGGGATGCCTTGCCCACTGCAGATGAAACGTGAGGGGAAACGGAGAGCCACACCGGCACGGGACCCCCAGGCTGGCAGGGCGCAGAGGCACCCGCTCTGGTTCGGGAGCGGTGTGGGGACACCTGCGGCACCTCAGGCCGCGGGCTTCTGCACCCCGGAGAGCCCGCTGCGGGGAAGGGACACAGGGCCTGTGCCCACCAAAGCCGAGGCCGCGGCTGGAACGCACACTGAGCCGAGGCCAGACCCGCGCACAAAGGCAACTCCCCACGACTCCCTCCTTCCAGCCCCACGGGGCGCAGCCGCCGCGGCACAGCGGGGCCAGCAGCTCGGGGGCCGCCACCGCCCCGCTCCCCACGCGCCGCCGCCTCCCGCCGCCGCGGGGGCGCATGGGGCAACCGGCAGAGCCCCGTCCTGCCACAGGTGCGGCCGCCGAGGACTACGAGTCCCAGCACGCACCGCGCCCGCCTCCGCGCGGCGCCCCGCGCGGGAGAGGCCGCGCAGCACGCTGGGAAATGTAGTCCGGGCTGCCGCGCGCGGGGGAGCCGCGCGAGGGCGGAGGGGGGGGAAAGCCGCCGGGAGTGACGGCGGTGGCTCCGGTTTTCGGCGTGGGAGCGGAGCGGGGCTGCGGCGGCGGGCAGGGGGTCTGCGCGGCGGCGAGCGGCGGGGGGAGGCCGCGCTGGCGGGGCCGGTAGGCGGCGGCACCTGGACGCGGCAGCGGCACCACCGCCCGCCCGCCCGGGAGGAGGCGGAGGCGGCGGCGGCGGCGGAGGAGGCGGGGGGAGCGGAGCCGCCGCGCGCTGCCGCATGTGCTTGGAGCGGAGCCGGAGCGGGCAGCGCGAGCCATGGCGGAGCATGGCGCCCCGGCGCCCGCCATCCCCAACGGCGAGTGCGTCGCCCGCCTCCCCGGCAACAAGGTGACCGTCGTGCTGGGGGCCCAGTGGGGCGACGAGGGCAAAGGCAAGGTGGTGGACCTGCTGGCGCAGGACGCCGACATCGTCTGCAGGTGCCAGGTGAGGAGGCGGCCGGGGCGCGGGGGAGGCCGCGGGTGTCACCTTGAGGCGAGCGGCCCCGCCACCGGCCCCGCCGGCCGCCCGGCTCCGTGCGGGCGCCTGCTTTCGCCCCTGCTCGCCCGCCCCAGCGCAGGGCCGGGCGGTGGTGCCCGGCGAGGCGGCGGGACTCCCGCCTCAGCGCAGGGCGGGCTGAGGGGCGGCGAAGCCTTATCCGGCGGGGCAGGAGCCCCTGGCGAGAGCCCCGCGGCCGGGCTCTGCAGCCCTCCCGCTCCTCCTTTGTCCCCGTCCCGGCGCCGGAGGGAGGAGGAGGAGGAAGAAGGCGCCCTCCTCGCCGCCGAGAGCTGGCCTCCAGCAGGAGGAATGCGCCCGGGGTCGCTCCCCCACTTCAGGCCCACCGCCGCACTCTTTGTCTGGGGGGCGCTGGGAAGGGGCCGCGCTCGGCGGTTCTCGCAGCATCGCTACCGGCTTCGGGGCGAGGAGCCTTCCCCGGCGGCGGCGTGGCCTAAGCCCCACCGGCTGTGAGCGCGCCCGCCTGCCCCGCTCGGAGGGGTAGTGCTGGCCCCCGGCGCGAAACCGGCGGTTCCTCACAGGATGCACGTGAGGGTGCGCATGTCGTCCGCGACAACTCGGTCGTCTTCAGATAAAACTAGCTCTGGAAGGACTCGCCTGCCCTTGCTTCAAGATCACTGGTGCGCCAGTAAAACCTCGGTTTTTTCGTTTAATCTTTGTCTTTTTCTTCTCTCTTGCTGTGTGGAAGCTGTATTCCAGCACAAGAGCAAAAAAAGTGTCTAGCCTGCAGGCGTAGTACTCTAAATGCCTACCTTAAAACAACATAGATCTGAGGAGATGTTTCTCTTAACGTTTCTAGTGTAGTAATTCTATAGGGCAAAAGATGATGATGAACTAAAGCTATGAATGTTTTGTTTCCTTCAAATAAGAGGTAGAGCACATTAAAATGCCCACAACGTGCGGATGTCATATAAGTTGAATGCACAAATTAAATTTGCTCTGAAATAAATATATTTTGGAAGAGTGTACCACTTCTCGAAGAGTACAAACACTGAAGCATTGTATTATCCAACGGTGACTGCACGTAAAACTGGTATTTTCAAAGTCAAGTCAGTTGCAAAACTGACAAATCAAAAACTTGAACTTCAGAGATTGATTTTGAAGTAAAGAATAATCTTAAATAGCTCCTTTCACAATTGAGGTTTTTTTTCCCCATGTATTTTTTTTTAAATAAAATCTGATGCGTGCTGTGGCATGGTTGCCTGGCTTTGTGGATTATTAGCACAATGACTCAGTTTGTCCTTTACAATTTTGTTCTTGAAACTTGAAGGGCATCTAGGTGAACACGTATGTTTAATGCTAAGAAGTTTTGATGGTGTGAGAGAGGCAGACTGAATTTTTGTGGGCATGTGTTGTAATGTATTTGTTACTTGTCTTTCAAATCAGCTGGATAAAGGATCAAGAAAAGGAAAAAATGATGATGCTATCTCAGGCTTGAGTTTCATGGCCTGTTCTGCCATTTCTAACAGCTTGTTCCTCTTCCTGAAGGGGAAGGAGTTTTTCTTCTTTCTTCCCTTTCCTGTTGATGGCTGTACTGTCTGGGTCTCCTCCCATGCACTGACTCTGGCCCTTGAACATGTCTGTAAGTTGATTTAGCTCACCAAAATGGCAGGAAACTATTTTTTGTTGGATTTACTTTCTGCTGTTGTAGTAAATAAAACTGAGTTTAATTGGCTCAGAGGAGCCCAGGACAGGGTAAACTCAAAGAACAATTTCTTAGAACGAGAAGGGAAAAATAGGAATATTCTCTTTCAGTGGTACTGAGCTATTAAATCCTCTTAGTGGGTATGCAAGCATATTCTTGATGTTTTTGTTACTGCTGGTAAATTAAGACTATGACCCTTGTGCTTTTTGTAGGGGTGCAAGTCCAGAAAGAAAGATTGTAACACACTTAGTCTGCCACTTGCTAATAGCAGCTTTGTGTAATTGGAGCTTCTGATTCTTATTTCACTGTTGTACTCTTACTCTCATTCTAGGATGATTCTTTCTGTTCATCATGCCGCAGAGTTGCTAGAATGCCTGTGGATGAGATTAAATATTTCTAGCGTGTTCTTGTGAAAAATTTATTAGCACAACTGTTTTTTTGGAGGACTTGGGAAGTTGTAGGAGGTCTAAGGTGTCTTGGAAACTTGCCTTACATTTGCAGTGAAACACCCTAGTGTCTTTCATATCACTGTACCTTGTTGGGTGCAGATGCAGAGCATGAAAATGGTCCTGTCCCAGAAGTGAGAAATGACCTTCATCTACTTTTCAATGCCTGTAAAAGGCATTGCAAGAAGTTCTACTCCGAAATCTATGGCCATACCTTCTTGTCTCCTAGGTAAGCAGGTGTGCTAATGACTTCAGTCACTTGTATAACTAGCTGACTATAGCATTGGGAATGAGGTCCGTCCTTAGTTACACTTAGCTGAACAAGTGTCAGGAAATAAGTTGTATTATGGCTCTACTTCTTCTAAATACTGCCCTTCACAGTGTTTTATCTTAGTTTTAGAGGTTGCTGAAAGGAGTCTTGTGTTCAGAGCAAGAAAATGGTATCATCTCTTCAGGAGACAGATTCACATTTATCAGAACTGGTATTATGGTTTCAGAATCAATTCCTTGAAGAGACTAACCTAAAATTAAAATACATCCAGGGGCTGCATGTATGTAGTTGCTAATGCAGCTGCACTGGCAGCTATGATAGTTTTGTGAGGGCACTGCACATACGGAGGGTTCAGATACAGTTACTACAAACATATCTACATGACAGGCAAAATATGTACTTGTTCTTCCACTGTTAAATTTGAGTTGGTCTTCATTTACCTCTGGGAAATATCAGGTAGAATGATACTACTGATCAAACAAATGCATTGTTGAGACTTTTGCACTTAAACTTACATCTGGTCTTCAGTGGCTTACAGAGCAAAGTCTCTTTACCTGCTATCACATAAATCCTAGTCCAGACAGTGAAACAGAGAAAGAATTGGTTTGAGATTCAGGAGTAGTTGCCAGAAAAACTGCTTTTCTGTTTTTTGACTGACATAGTTTCCTCTTACTAAGCAGCTAGACTTAATGCTGTCAAACCTGGCAATTTTGAAGAGTGTACATTGTATTTTTGTCAATTCCACACAGGTAATGAAAAGTTAAAGGAAAACATTTCTTGTTCTGATTAAGGGACTTCCTATCATTGCTGAATGCAAACAAATTAGCTAATTTAATTACCGGAGTTTCATTTGTTAGTGGATATGGGAATGGCAAATTAATGCAAGCAAATTATTTTAGATAATCATTTTGTCAAAACAAATACAGTACCAAAATACACTGTGTATCCCTTATTACCACCACCCCGTTCACCAAATCTACCAGGGTATGCAAAAAAATAGTAATGTCTGTACTGCATGATTCTGTTCTTATTTACTCGTTTCATCAGCAAATTTTTGGTCACTTCCTGTTCCTACTGTTGGAGGAAGCTGACTTACTCAGAGTATATAATTGATACAGGTGAGTAAGATTTGTCAGTCTTCGAAGTTATTTTTAAGCAATACTCTCTATGCTAAAGAATCCTATTTTCCTGCTTCTTCAGTTCTATTGTACATCTTGTTACTACTTCCAAACAAAACTGTAGCTTCTTAACAAATCTTCTCAACTGATTTCAGTATGGTCTGCTCTGCCTGCAGTGGGATTTCACGATTCCTACTCTTCAACTGCTAACACACAGTAATTGCAATGTGGGGTTCTTTGTACTCCCTTTTCCTCTTCTCCCCACGAACAATATCATGTATAGTGATGCCACCACTGATCGCTTCATACATGGCGATTACAATGCAACAGTTAGTGGAGAAGTTTTCAGTGAGCAGGTTCTTGGGGTTAAGCAGTTACTATTGATCAGCTGATAACTGCTGACTGAAGTCCTCAGACCAACGCTGCTTAATACCTCCATATTACTAGTCTTTATATAGCCACTATTTTTTTAAACTGAAATTTTCTTATCTTCCGTTCACCACGCCCACTTCTTTTCTCTTTCTAAGTATTCTTGTTTGAAAAGGTGTTTTAGTCTAGAGCCTTCACAGGCCATGCAGAATTAGGAACAGCAGAATCAGTAGCTATAGCTATTGGTGCTTTTTTTAGCTGTGCAGGCATTCGATATGTGATGTCTAGCTAGAGCTCTCATTTTTTTAAGTGCTTGGTGCACTTTTGGACCTTGAAGTGGTTGGCAGCATGCCAATGATGTGCCCTGGTGAGGAAAGAGAGGTCAGTAAAAATGAGTTCTTTGGCCTGCCCCATCAGTGAGTCATATGATTTACAGGCCTGCTTTAGAGCATCACTGACAGGTGATCTCTTGTTATTGTAATCATACAATGTCTAAATTAATTCAAACAGAAGAACAGTTGAAATTCGATTTTCCAGGTCATTTGAACCATTAACAAAGAAGATCATAATAGCACTAAAGAGCAAATTACACCTTGATCTGCAGGTTTCTTATTGTTCTTCAAATCTTACTACAAAAGCTTACTGTATGTGGTTGGTTAAGATGCAGTTACTCTATAGCAGCTTATTATCATTTCAAATATATTTTTTATTTCTACTGTGCTACCTCACCCATTTGGAAGTTGTTCTCAGGCAATATTCCTGAAGTCACTGTTTTTCATATCCTTCCTTAAATGTTCTTGTGAAATGTAGCAAACGTCAGTGGGGTTTTATGCAGTGAGGCAACATACTGTTGGACCAATCTGTGCTTTCAACAATTTTCTTGTTCCTTATCTGCTTGCCTCACTTGATCCCTTTTATCTGTTAGGGAAAGATTGGTCTTTATTCTGGACTTGGCCAATGAATCCTGTTCCTTAACTAACATATGTAGGCATTGCAACAGTATATGGTTTTGCAGATCAGGTGAGAGTAAGCAAAACCCAGCTCTAAAGAGTCTTTCTGAATATTGTCTTTCAGTAGCAGTTCTCTCGGTACAGAGAAGTGTATGGTGTTCTTTGAGATTAATAGACTTAACTAAAGTTAATGTGTTTTTTTTTGTTGTTAGGAGAAAAACAGGTGACTATGTTAAACATAATGTGCTTATTCTGTCATATTCTGCCTCAAACCACACTCTTGATCTTGTTCTCATGCAACAATTCTTGTACTACACATTCAAAAATTTCTGAAGTCTAGCCAAAGTTTTAGAAACTTTTAAGTATATAACATTGATGGCTTCTTGAACTAGGTTTAGATCTTACAAGCATGAATGAATTGTCAAGGAAAAAAATTGCTAGCTGCTGGATGTTGTTTATACTGAAATCCAGGAGTAGGTTATAGAGTAGAGTTTGTTAGCTGCTGATTTCTTTGAGCAGGGGGAAGCAAGAAATTAAGCACAAAATCTGGGATGTGAGAAAATGAATTAGTTATCAAAACTTTGTTTTAAAGGGGGATGGTTTGCAATCTGAAGTTCAAAATAGGTTTTTAGCAGTATGTATTGACATGAGAAGCAAATAGCCTAGTAATCGCAAAGCTATGTCTAATTGGGGTGCATCATTGGGGTTCAGATGCATCTCTTTGCTAGACTGGTCAACTTTTAAAAGGTGTGTTCAGCATTCCCAGCATCAGATTGTGGCAAAAAGGAGCTTTTCTTATGTTACTTGTAAGTAATGGTAGTATCCAGCTTTCTTGATGTATTTTTGACTTTTCATCTAAGAGTTAAATGAAAATGTTTACAACCATATGATGCCAAAGCAACATTGACTTGCTTCTTGCCCAACTTGGCAGTCACTTGTACAGCTAGCTCAGAAACAACAGTGGTTGCCCTGAGCTAAAAATGAATGCTGGAATGTGGTAGCAATAAAAGTAAACTGTAGAAAAAATTATGCACACACACATCTGATGGGGAGAGTTGCAAGGAGTGTATGGCTTCTTCCTTAATGTAGCAGGAGATAACATCTCTTTAAACTAGACAACTAATTTCTATTCTAGAGGAGATAACTTGAAAGACTTCTTTGCTCTACCCTGAGGCATCATATTTTTGAGATAGACAACTTGGCATGATCACGTCATAAGAAAAGGCAGTGATTGTCATCGTAGACGTTTTGGGTAGATAGTTCTCTTAAATGCATATGCCAGTATTTCAGAGCTGCTTTAAATACTTTTGTATTTAGTATCAGTATAGAGAGCCATTCACAATATGCTTTTAATAGTAATTTCAGTCTGCTTTTCTAATAAATATTTTTTTTTTCCCCTATGCATCTCCACTGTTGAGTAAAGCTGCAGTAATGCAGACCAGTCTTAGCAGTTATGAGAGTATTGCTGTATGTGAGGCACCACGATTTGAACTGCTCTCCTGTCTTGATGTGTTCAAAATGGATTTAACTGTTCTGGTTTTATTATACTGATGTGTAGTCTGCCCTTGACTAATAGTCTGAAAAGAAAATGCGTATTTTCAACTTGTGTGGATCTAAAATGGAGAAAGATATGCCGTTGTTCCTCCATCTTAGTTTCAAATGCATTGTATTTTTAGTGTGTTCCTGCAGTGATGTCTCACTTGCATGTTCTACCTTTGTATGTACACATGCCTCATACTTAAGTGTACACTTCCTTGGCTAGCACACATGGCACACATTTACTCTTGTTCTTTGTGCTCTACGGAAAGGTTTTAAAAACCAGAGAATGTCTGTTTTTTGTTTTTTTTTTTTTTTTAACAAGGAGTAGTATTTTTGCTTTCAGTTTATGAACGAGCAACTCTTCTTTACTTTTTGGTTTTGCTGATTATTCAAGTTGGTACATTAATGTTTCCTGTTAGACTGTACTTTTTTTTCTAAAAAAGGAAGGAAAAACCCTAAAGATTGAAGGTAGAATGAATTTAAGAATGGTGGTCTTTCAGTGAATGAAGGATATATTAAGCGTATACAGTTTTTTCTGGAACAGTCCCCTGTGCCAGGAATATAGAAGAACTGCAGATCCTTCATCCTTAAACTGTAAGGACAAACGGTCAAGTCTTTGCGTACTTTTCAGGTAAATCGATTAGATTGGCTGCAAACCCATGAGCATGGAACTCTTCTGAGCACACTCACCTGAGGAAAAAGTTGTGGTTCAGGATTTCTCTGAGTATGGCTTCAGAGTCTTTTTGGAAAATAAGATTCCATGCTTTCTCAATCACTGGCTTCACTTTGCTTTACATGAGCTCTTAAGTTAGCGGGCATATAAAACATACTGGATTTTGTAACTCCCAGTTTGATATTTTTTATTTATTAAAAAAAAAATTGTCCTTGGCAAGCATTAATATTATTGAAGTGTCTATATATATAGACACTTCAATACTATATATCTTCTATATAGTGTGTGTATATATGATTATGTATACTTCAATTATATATATATAATAATAAGTAATATTTTTAATATTATTGAAGTATTTGGAAAGCCAAATAAGTTATTCTTGAATAAATGACTTCTTGGGAAACATTCTGGTTGTACCTTCATATTTAGCAAAACCCAACCCAAAACCTCAGGTGGTGGTTATTTCAACTTTAGTGTTCTGGTAGCTGAGTTTTGGTAGTGGCTGGCTAAGCACTGTGAATCTGAAGTCTTATCTGATAAACTTTATTGCATTATTTTAATTCAGCAAGAAAATAATTTTTTTTGTCTAAAAAGAGCATCCCTCTTTAATCCTGACAATAAAGGTCATGATGGGAAAACGTTGGTGAAGTAGTCATCAATTAGGCTTTCTGAAGACAAACATGTCATTACTATTTTGTTTTAATTTAACTTAATTATCAAGACTCTGCCATAACTCCCCAAAAATATTGGTTCTTATTTGTCCAGTGAATCAGCTTGATACGTGAATGTTCCTTGGGGGCTTTTGACTAGTACAGAAATGCAATTCCAGAAGAAAAACTGCTGTTAAATATTATTATGAATGCTCCTTCTTCATGCTTTATACATGATTTGGAAGCTGTTCTGCATAGACAGAATATAACAAACTAAAGAGCTCTTGTTCCATGGGAAGGTTCAAAGTGAGAAGACTTGTCTTGCTTGTAGGTTGCTTGTACGTTATTTTGCATTTACCAGTTAGTTAATCTTCTAAAAACTGTTTCAGTCGTCAGAGCTATAAGGAAAAAAAAAAGCTGTAGTCAAGTACTTGCATTAATATCATTGCTTGTTCTGTTCAGTTCTTCATCCGAAATACTTTAGCTGGCAGTTAAGATATTTAAAAGCTATAGAATGCAAGAGAAAAACAAGCCATTTTGCATGGATAGGGGAAGTGCTGGAATTATTTGCCTTACTATTACTGTAGATGTCCTATTAGAAATACTGTTCAGTCAATATGTTTAAAATGTAGTCCTCTTTGATACTATTGATTAGTTTTCAGTATGTTTTCCAGTGATACTGACTGTACCATGGTGCAGTATTGTAGCTAGTGTGTTTGTGTCCTGTACATGAGTGTATTGTTTGTGGTAAGTATTGTCTTCCAGTGCTTTGATAGTGGTTTTTGGATAGCAGGGTTCACTTGTTTGATTTATTGAAATTTCAAGCTTGTTTCCAGTATATTGTTGACTAGCAGATAATGACTTATTTCCTTCCAAATTAGTATTTTCAGGTACTCAAAACTATTGCAAGAAGGGTGTTTCCTAACAATGTTTATCAAATGGCCCCCAGATGTCCAATACTTGCAGCTGCCTTATCTATCTTATGCCCCCTCTGTCCATGTGTAACTGATTCTGGTCACATTTGCCAGGATAGGTAGGTTTTAGAATAGTATCTTGTTTTGTGTGTGGTACTGACCAGCTATCTAAATTGAATATATGGATGCAGATTCTTGGGTGTGGCGCTTACACTGAGAAGGATTTTTAGGCTACTTAATCTTCTTTACCAAGCTGAAGAAAAAAACCCTATTTTTGTTTGTTTGCTTTAAAATATAATAATGTCTCTGAGCACTTGACCACCATAAAAGGAATATTTCAAAGGTGATATTTCACAGGGAATGTTTTTTGGAATGAGTCTTTTAGAAAGTGGGTAAATACAGGGTTTTGTTAACAGGATTACTGTCATTCTAACAGTACTTGTGTGATAATTTGGCTATTTGTATGCACCTTTCTGTCTGAGTCCTTAATACTTAGCTGCTCTACATGTTGAATAGCTTTCAGGATTACCAGCTAGTGGCCAGGGATCATATACTTTTTCAAGGAAGTGATTTAAGCATACCACACCAGGAAAATTGGAATAATGCCTTTTTAAAAAGTTTATGCATTTAGTTATCTTACAACAACAGGTTTTGCTTAAAATATTATAGATTGGATAATGATCTCATGCCTGATATTACTTTCATTATTCCTCTTAATGGCTTAAAATGCTCAAAAATAATAGTATAATTTAAGAGTCAGGATCATGAAAGGAAAAAGGTCTTCTGTATCTTGATAGGATTTAAAATTGTTCATCCATCAGAGCATCAAACTAAAAAGTCCCTAAACTAAATCCATATACTGAAATGCATAGGTTCATAATTGTTCATGATGGCTTTCACACTGCATGTCCGAATAAATGGAAAGAATTTTTTTCATTCCAATCCAACTGGCACCCTCTTGAGCTGGATATGTGCAGAAGTTTAGAAAAAAAAACAACGCACAAAACCAATAACCAAACAAGACCCCCAAGAAGCAAACCAGCAACTCTTTAAATAGAGTACTAGGAAACTTTCATGGCTGAGGTGTTTTTTTTGTTTTATTTGTTTCTTTTTGCATCAAGGCTATGATTAAAGCAGCTATTGCTAAGACTCCCAACTTCATAAATCTCCATGAATTGTTTGAACTGATATTGTGGGGGAAGAAATAGGTGTTTGGTTCTCCCTTCACTTTGATCAAGCTTGTGTTTTGCCCTGTTATTGGCACAAAGGTTCAGTGTAACCTGGTGGCAGTTACTCCTTCAGCACAGCTGGCAGCAGTGTAGGCAGCAACTGGTAAACTGAAAACTGGAGACTGGACCTAACCATGAAACCAACCACCCAAACTTTGGTGTGTTATTTTGAAGTCTTGAGCAGCAGCAGTGGGCCTAGGTCTTGGCTACAAGGCAAAATTAAAAGGTTGGGAGGGACAACACTGTATTAGTTTGTATTACAAAGTTAATGCTCCTGGCACT
Organism: Athene noctua; assembly: GCF_965140245.1. Taxonomy (NCBI): domain Eukaryota; kingdom Metazoa; phylum Chordata; class Aves; order Strigiformes; family Strigidae; genus Athene; species Athene noctua. Next base: position 89,291,853 of record NC_134037.1, on the reverse strand, counting down.
TGAAAAGTTGGGGAAACTCAGAAACAAACTTTAATATTGTAATTTGGTAAAGCTGTGGGCTGCTGAAAAGACTGGTCCCTTGGTTGCCAAAGAATCCTCAGGGAGAGAACTGTTCCAGATACTGTGTTGAAAGATAGAAGGAAGGGAGAAAGGACAAACAAATTGAATTCTTTAAACTTTTACATCTACCTCAACATACAATGCTAAGAAGATTGTGAACTTCTGAAAATCCAGTTTTGGAAACTTCAGAGTATGCTAAAACTGCAATGCTGTACCTTGACAGGGATGCACAAGTAAATGGTGCTTTATCTAAGCAAAGTGTTCTTGGGACTTCAGGACCACTAAGCCTGTGTTAGCCTCTTGATATAGGAGTCTAGTGTATTGTTACTGGATCTTATTGCTCTTTGGTTTGAGTAACTGCTCTTTTGCTAGATGGAGAATCTGTTTAATGTTCTGTTCTTTAGTAAGGCATGTGCCTATTTTTACTCCGTTTTCTGTGATGAAATGAGCCCAAATCCAGAGGCTGTTTTCTAATTTAAAGAAAACTTAGAGGGACACGGTTTGGCGCTTCTTTTTTTTTTTTTTTTTTTTTTTTAAATAGCACTCTCTCTTTTAAGTGAGCTTTATTAGAACTTAAGGGGGAAGATTGTTTATATTCTTACCTAAGTAGCCTAGTAATAATCTAGACAAAGATTTCAGCCTTAAATAAGCAAAAGTTAAGCATTATGCATATTAAATTTATGGACTGATTAGTCTTTGGTGTAATATTAACTAGAACTCTTTGTGGGTTGTGTTTTTTTTTTTTTTTTTTAATTTCCAATATACTTCCAGTTCACAGTATTTGAATTCTAGGTGATGCGGCCTTTTGGACAATAAACACCTGTTTTTTCTCTTGTGCTTGCTGTCTGACTTTGTGTCCTTGGTATGTTTCAGGAATGATGCCTAGCTAAGAAAGTTTTCAGGTAACTAGCAGATACCTTTTGGTGTGAGTTCCAGAATGAAAATACTTAAAATAAAAAATGTTGGAATATACTAGATTGTGTCTATTGAAATAAGAAGCTCATGGTGTGTAAGGATTCTGCTGTATGTATCCAAACTGAAGGATGTGTAGGCAGGGTTTTGCTTAAGGATGCAAAAAATGATTTATCTCCTCTGTGGTAATTGTATGTTTAAGAAAATAAATGTACACAGTTGTTGATAGGATAACAATCAGAATTAATTTTCAGTGACTAATGTTTATAGTATTATTAATTTTTTAGTTTTGAATTTATAATTTTTATCTTTATAGCTGTTTAAACTGACAGGCGATATGAGGTTTGGGGAGGAGAGAGGGAAAAGGTTCTTAAATTTTTAAGAGAAACAGTCTTATTTAGTTTCAGAATTTTGATTTGCTGTTTTGGCAGATGATCTGAGGGTTTACAGTACTGTATCTGATACTGTAACATCCTGTGATATGCAGCAGTGAAGAAAAAGGAAAATATTCACAAAATGTTTTTAGAAAGCACTTAAGTGCATTTTTTGTGTGGTCGGTTAGTTTTGGTTTTTCTTCTTAATATGTTCGATAAGTGGGGTTAGACAACTCTGTAACAGCTGTACCATGGAGGCTGTACCATGGAAGCAGAGAACGCAGACTTTACTATGTTTAGTAGGTACTTGGACCTTGACAGCTCTCTTCTGGTCCCACCTACACTGCCTGTCCTGAACTGGTCTTTTTGGTCCTCTGTGAGTTTAACTTACCCCCAAATTGCTAAAAGAATCTTTCTTTTTTTTCCTCAAAAGTCTTTTCTTGCTTGTCTTTTGCGTTAGGTATCTGTGTCTGTGTTGTCTTTCAGAAAGCCTCTTTTGCATAATTTTTTCAATAAAATACTACATTGCAATACCAAGCAAGTAAAGTTTTGAGTCTGTTAGACATTCTTGACTATGCCATGCCATTTTGTCTTATTGATTACCTTTTTTTTTTTTTCTTCCCCAAATCTTTGCAATATTTTTTCTCTTACTCTGGCAAAGCCAGCTCTGCCTTGGCTGCCTGATTCCCTCCACAGCCTGCATTCTGACTTCTGGAGGGGCTTCCTTTGCTGCCATTCTGTAGAATGGGAAGAAAGCAGCCCAGTGAAGAAGTTTTTTGTTCAGAGTGCTGCTGGTGCTGCCTTCTATCTTTCAGGTATAAGAAATAATCTTTTCCACACCTCAGTCCTTTTGTGCAATCTATCTATTTGTAGCTGAACACAGAGTTGCGTTGCTCTAATGAGTATGTTGGCTATGGTACACTTTGTGGCTCATCTGAAGAAAATCTTGCCACTGTGCAGGGAGAAAGGGAAAAGGAGCCACTGCTACATGCACTCAGGGTATCCCAGACTGAGCATGAGAATCTTTTGGTCTTGCTGCGCACTTGGCCTCTTTGTCTATGTTGGCCCAAAGTCAGTGTTTCAGTTTTCGCATGGCTGAGAGAGAACTCTGTAGTTTGGGTACCTAGAAGGTTACCGAGATATGGTAGACTGATTCCTATATTTAGTTAACTAGGCAGTGTTGCCAGCCTCAAGAAATTAGTTGTATATCTTAATTTCCCTCTGGCAAAAGCTTTATACAATATATTGAAGGTCACTGGAGCATGAACTTTGTTTAACTAGTAGTGAAAATAAATTCCACAATTCCCCATTAATAATGTTTAAACATTTGAATCAAAGGAGTGTTAGCTTGAGTGACCTAACTGGTCCCGTTTGGTTTAGTGTGATGAGGGAGGAGCAAGAAATCTGAATGGAAAAGGACTGAAGCCAGGAGTGACTTCATCAGTTTATACCTTGAATTATGCCTAGAGGCAGTAGTTGCTTACATTATGAAGATGTTGGAATTATCATCAATTTCTGGAGGATTTTAAAAAACCAAACCAATCTCCGTAACCTAACAACAACTCACCCCTCCACCCCACCACCACTAGAACTCTGAGTTCAGGTTTCTGTAATTAGAATTGTTTGCCAAACCCGTGTTGTGCAACATCTGAGCACACAACATGTGTACACTTTACTGCTAGTTCACTGTGAATGTACAGGGGAACCATTCTTTTGATATATTACAGTTCCTAACTGTGTAACTATACACTTGCACTTTTGCAGCTAGGGTAGAGCTTACCTGTAAATCAACAGTGGAATTTTGAAAACTGAATTAATGAAATACAGTTGTTTTCAAACTGTATTTTAGGAGAGCATTAAATAAAAAATGTTTTTCAAAATGACACATTTTGACAGAATGACATCCAAAGCAGGATGAAGCTTGACTGAATGTTCTACCAGACAGCTGCTCAGAATAGCACTTTTTGGATTTAATCTTTTCATGTCATAGGCATCATAATATTAAAAACAACTAAATTCTGAATTCAAATTTGAGTCTAGCCTAAAAACAAGTATTTGGAAACCTTGAGGTATTAGTATGGCCTGAGAGTATGTTCAGATGGTGATTCATCACATGTAATGTCAAGTCTTCTATGTTAGTCTCTAGCAAAATCCCTTTATAACTGCTCACAGTAAACATGCAGAAGTATATATAACTAGCTTGCTTTTAGATGAAGTATGAGCTGTGCTCTGTGTGTAGTTCAAGGCTTAAAAGGTAAAGTACCTTTTTTTTTCCTGCAGCATTTTTCAGTGAGCACGGAACCAACACACCTTGGCATCACTCAACAGTACAAGGGAGAAATCTTGACACCCTCAAAACCCAGCTGCTGTTCTCATGATTTAATGGAGTCTGAGACTGTGCTGTACACTTTACTCACGCAGACGTGACCGCTGACCTTTAAGTTACCATATCTGAATGGCCAGTAGCTTGGCAAACTCAGAGACTAAGAATTTATTGTTAATCGTGATCTAATCTCTACAATGGCAAATTTTTCTCTTTATTAGACATTCACGATGCTAAAAAACCTTTTTTAAAAAAAAAACCAACAAATTGAGAAGCAAAACTAAATCATTGATTTAAGGGATTTCAAATGAATAGTCATTCACTAATTCTAGTGTTGCTTATGGGTTGGTCCAGTTATTTTATGCTGCAGTGGGAGAGTTTGGACTCGTCTTCCCATTTGTAAGTTAATGCTACCTCAGTACTTGGACCTAAGTGTTGCATTTTCATTTACAGGACTTCAGGGCTCATGTTAGATTTGTCTAGACTGATATTACCAGTGGATCTCATAGAAAGGAATAATTTGAAGGAAATCTGATGAGGAAGAAGATAACTACCTCTTCCAGCAGATGTACTTGACTGTAAATGCTGCATTAGGACATAACTATTCATTTTTCCCCAAGAAAATTTTACTTAGGTTCTCAAACACGGAGTAGAAAGCCAATGTATTTTCTTACTAAAAAAAGCTTGTATATTTTATGTATGTATATAATGTAATTGTTCTTAGAATATTATCTAGTTTAGGAGCAACTTGCAGTAGCTCAGGAGTATAAGCACTGCATTTCAAAAATTATCTACCGGCTAATATAGCTAGTTAACTTCCTTTTAAACTACAGATACAGCTGTAGAGTTGGTAGACCACTAAATAATCTTGTAACAGCTACAGAGTAGAAAGGATGGGAGGCAGAGAAGGAAGGCTATTCCTGAACATTTATTATTTTCTTAAAAGCATAAACTTGAAAGATTTGCTTTATTTGTGTATTCAATATTTTTCACATGTTGTGCATTGAAAATTTGTCATTCTCTGATTAAGTCAGATCATTTGCAGTGATAACCATCTGCATCCAGAAATCTTTACTTCTTCAAGGTACTGTTCTCTACATGGAAAAACTCTATATTACTAAATCATTTAAACTTGTCTTAAATTCAGACATTTCCTTTGCTGGGTGAAGGTTTGTAAGTCTTCCCTCTGTTTCCAAAGGAGGTTGAATGGCTATAAGACCTCAAAGAAATAATGCTGAAATTACAAGAATTTTCACTGCTAACTTCACTAAGATTAGGCTTTTACATGTGGCATGTGTGTTTGTTTATATACTGGCACAAATGTTTGATATCCAAGAATATTCTTTATAATGACAGATATATGACATTATGTATTGCATTCCTGCTTTGTAAATGTAGTAGTGAGTAGCTGTTGATTCCATTGCTAGGAAAGATGTTCTGTGATACCTTATTCTGAAATATTTCAGATTTATAATTCTCTAGATTAATAATAGATATAGCTTCTTTTGTCATCTTCTTTTCATATAGTGCTGTTCTTTGGTTTGTCTCATGCTGAAAAAGGCATAAATAAGCCTTTCCTTTAAGGCTTTCCTTCTGTGAAGCAGTTTGCTTATTTCTGTTGTAAGGTGCCTGTAAAGGATGTTTCTATAGTTATGACAGACAGAACCATTTTGTATGTAACCTTGTCTTGCACAAATGACTCAGTCATAAGAGAGTGTAAGCTTATTTTCAAAAGTACAGCAAATGAGAACTGGGGATATTTGGTTAACTTCTGTAATTTTTAGTTTCATGAGCCTATCTTGACCCCTTTAAGACTTGGTCACAGGCTGCTTTTTGTATTTTAGACATATTTCACAGTTTAGTAAATCTCTTGGTAGTCTCTTTGTGGTAGTGAAAAAGCTAGACATGTTAAGTGTTAGTTTGGGTGTAAATGGTTTCCGGTAACTTACAAAACCACAGTCTCAGTTGCCTCTAGATTCACTCCTTAACAGCACATTTCAGACATAAATGACTTGTACTATTACAGACCTCTCATCACAGAGGAGGTATAGAATGAACAAGTTAACTTTGTTGGTTACTATTCATAGAAAAACACTCAAAAGACTGAACCCAAAATTCAGGACAAAAAGCTTGCATGTTGCCAAAGAGCTAGACTTACCTTTCCCAATAGCTGTATGGTTTTATATACTCAGTTTAACTGGTGGGGTTTTTGTCCTTTGCTAAGGTTGCAGTTTCACTTTTAATACTTCCTCTCCATAGCTGTAATAGGAACCTCGTAAAACTCATGAAGGCTTTTAGAAGTGTTTACATGTTCTAGAATATTTATGCTTCTGTCCAATGAATTTTAGAAACATTTTAATCTTATCTCAAGCTTTTGTACTTCTGATGAACCAAAATACTGTCCAAAGTCTATGTGACAGATGTTGAAATTGCTGAATTTGACAAATTGAGTTTGCTTCATTTCCTGGGAGAAGGAAATCTCTGGAAGATTTTTTGTCAGTAACATAAGAAAAAGCTGAAGAATTGGAGCTGGAACCAGTTTATTCCATCTCTATGCTGTGTGTTCATTTGTCTTTAGTATTAAAAACTATTACCTTTTTTTTTTTTTCCCTTCCCCCTCATCCCGCCCAGGGAGGCAATAATGCAGGGCATACAGTTGTTGTGGATTCTGTGGAGTATGACTTTCATCTTCTGCCAAGTGGGATCATCAATCCAAAAGTCACTGCATTCATTGGTAAGTGGGGCATCTCTAAAAAATAGACAATACTGTAGTTACAGACTTCAGTCATATTAAAATAGCAAAATACATCTGGAGATACACAGAGTCAGGATTTTTCTTCTTCAAATTCTCATAGGCCTGAACTGCTCTACTATCTTAATAGTGTTTTAACTCACTTGTGAAGTTTGAATTATGAAGGTTTCTTTTATTGTCTTGGATAGTTCATCTCTGCTCCTATCTGTTCTATCAATGCAAACAGCTGGCTGCCCAGCATATCTTCATTCTCCTATTCTTGTTATTTTCTCTACCAATTATTTCTCTTATTCTTAGATTTCCTCCTCTCTGTTTTAATCTTCAGCCCTGTTAAGTAACTACCAATAACTTTTGAAACATAGTTCTCTTCTCACTTTTCTATTGTATTGTGAAATGAATGCTGACTCCAAAAGAATTCTGTACTATATAGTTCCTACCAAGAAGTCCTTTCAGGAGAGTACATTAGAAGGTTTAGGGCAGTGGCAGTACTGCGTGATGTCAGGATCTGTGATCTGTTTGCTTACTGAAAGGAGGTTTAGATTGTCACATCTGTTTGTCCTTACAAGTCTACTGATCCCCCTCCCTCTCTTGGAATCTTGTTTCCAATCCTATGTGGTTTTTTTCTTTGGATTGCTTATATGACCAACCTACTTAATAATGCTGTGTAGCCCTTGAAATTTCCTTCTAAAAATGAAGTATAAAACATGTCTACACAGCGTTATAACTATGCATGTGCTTGTGTGCTGTTTCACAAATCAGGTGAGTCTCCGAGTCACTAAAAGCTGCGTATGCCTTATGGACACTTTCATGCTGCTTACCCAGAATTCCTGTCCCTTACATGGTGTACTTCTCCAAACTCTATTGTCATGCTCTTCCTATCACTTCTTCCTGCATATCTCCTTGTTTTGAGCCAGCAGTCATGCCTCTCAGTGAGTAAGTGGTCACTGACGGTTTGCTAAACAGCATAGAAACTAAAGAGCCTCTGTTGCTAGTTACTTGATTCATAAACAGTGCTTGCTGAATTCTTGGGTCCAGCTTCTGGTGACTGTATCCTTGCAGTCAGCATTAACCCTTTAATTGATGGGAATTGGTGGTTAATTGCTTCTTTTCGGCTTTTATATTGTGACTTGGTAGTGGGATCAGCTTGCCCTGCCTAATACTTCTATGGGAATTAAGCCAGTGGGCATAGAAATAGATTTACTCTGATTAAGTTAACTGCTTATAGTTTTGAGGCCTGTGATAGATGATACTACTGGTATTCTCTTTTGATGTGTTACTGGTTTATGTTTCTTTAAAAGATTATTGCTTGAAAACAGTAAAAAAGGATGCCCATTTGCCATGTTTTGTTTGGTGGACTCAGGGTTGAGTAGGAAAGACCTCATCCTTTAAAAATACAGTAGGCAGGAGAGAGCTTTTTTACAAATCCTCCTGTCTTTATCTGCTCTCTCTTGTTCTTGTCTGTTCTGAAGTTTGTTCTATCTTCTCTTAGGTCTGCCTTGTGTTTAAAGTATCTTTTGGGGAAAAAAAATCTGGTTTAGGATTCCACTGAAAGGGCTTATAGGTTAAAAAAGAAGGGCAAGACCAAAATGACTGGAGTATTATAATAGATTATTACTATTGATTAGGACTGTACCATGAAGGTTATAGTGAAGAAGTCTTAAATACTTGGTATTTTGCTGTTCAGAATGCTTTTATCTGTGTGAAATTAAGTGATATGCAAATAGTTTCAAATGGCAGGTCTCTTCATTCTTTAGCTAGATGTTATCATACTTAAAGCTTTTGATCTGCTGGTCTTCTGGGTTTGTTATGGCCTCAAGATGGTTCAGTTCTGCTATATGAAAATGCTTCTTCTTAGGCACTCAGTGGTGCTGGTTAATTGTGTGACCCAGTAGTCTTTTCTGAGCAATGTGACAGCTGTAGGAAAGTGAGCTTGCTTTTGATAGAGATTTTCCTCTGTTATTTTTGCTAGTCTGTTAACAAAGCCAACTCTATATATGGAATATTCTGTGTCTATTTACAGCAGAAGAGTGCCTGAGGGGATGTTAATGTTTATAATAATGATAGAAATGTGCTAAGCTTTTTAAAAACAATAGGGTTATTAAATGAAGTACAAAGAGGGAAGTTAATTTTTAGATATGAGGAAGCTGCATTCTGGACTGTCCCATGATGCTGTTAGTGTTTGTCCAGATCTAAATTGAAAGTTTGAGTTTATTAAAAAGATTCAATGCATGTAGTTAGAAACACCTATTTCAGGTATAAATCAGTCTTTCACAGATGAATTCCAAAGAATAAAAATGACAGTGTCTTAAAAGTTTAAAAACTTAAATAAAATGTTCTTCAAAGACACTTCATGTTTTGTATGGATTGTTTGGAATATTTTTTTCCATGTTCAGAATAATTCATTAAATTTTGCGTAATGGTTTTCTTCAGGAAATGGTGTTGTAATTCATTTGCCAGGACTCTTTGAAGAAGCTGAAAAAAACTTGAAGAAAGGAAAAGGTGAGAAAATTTTAAGATCTTACTTCTAAAATAGTTCATGGGGCCCTCCTCAAAATATTTACGTGGAGGATGCCTCTATAGAGGTTATATACAATGTGTTTTTCCAGAACTCTCGCTGCTAGTTTCTGACTTAAGGATTCTTGCTAGAAGTCCCAGGGCCCTTGCAGGAGGACAGACAAAAGGAGTCTCTACAGTTTTGGAAGAGAACATGTTCTAAATTTGAATTATTTGCAGAGAGTTTTCTCTGCATGAAGTAGTGAATTTAAGAAGTGAAACAACTTGTTAAAGTGTGTTACCTGTTCATAGTTGTTTTACCTCTTACAATATTAATGTATATTTTGATGATACATGTTAATATAAACAAATGCTGCGGTGATCACTTCTTGATTCAGAAATCAGGTTTTGGATACTTTCTGTTATGTCTATGGCCGTGCTTGGCATCAGTCTAAGTGAGGTAAATCAGTGGTCTAGATTATTCAAAACCGAAAAGCTACCAACTGATTGATGAAGTTGAGGAACTAGTAGAATAGTTAGAATTCTTCCTCAGAATAAGCCTTTCAGCTTTATAGGCTGATGCCAAGTTTTAATTATTGATTATTTTTTTTTCCCCTCTGGAATGTGATTGCTCAATCTTTAAATAGATTGTCTGAAATCTAAACATAAAAAGTATTTATCCTTTGTACATCAGAAGACAAAAATGCTATACAAAACATAATTTGAACTATTTAATTTTGTCTTTTAAGGGCTAGAAGGCTGGGAAAAAAGACTAATAATTTCTGACAGGGCTCATATTGGTAAGTTCCTGTTTGTGGTTTGTTTTCTCATTGATTTTTTTTTTTTTTAATCTTTGTTTTTTCTGAACATTCCTTGGCACTAAAAGCGTGACAATTTTTAACCATCTCTTTATATAGGTATGTACTTTTCTTTGGATTAAGCCTCCATATGCTGCTTTGGTTTATCGAAGATCCTTGAAAAAAAATGTTCATCACTCAGGACCTTCCCAGGTTTATATTCTAGTGGCTCTTTAATGCTATTCCATAAAAATAATCTGGTCAGGAAAGCAGGTTCACTTTCCAAGCCAAGGTTATAAGTGCAGAGTAGTCAAAAAGCAGTTCAGGAGTGAATTGACTGAAGGATTCATTCCCCTCTTTGGTGTAAAACCAGTGTTGTTCATAGCAGCTTTTCTTCTGGGAAGCCACGTGACTGGGTGTGACTTCCAAACTAACAGGCTCTATACCAAGTAAATTGCCACTTCAGAAAGGAGACTTTATGGGAAGGACTCTATAGAGATGGAGAGAATGGCTGCCCGCCTCAGGGAGCTCATCAGTCAAGTGTTGACTCCAGCCTATGCTCCAGACAACTCTGCAGCCTCGACTAAAATAGTATTTAGAGTCCAAACCACGAACATAGAGCTTCAGAGGCTCTTCCTGTATCATTCCTAGGACGTCTCTGTTACATAAATTTATCCTTCAAATTAGATCTTTAGATATTGTGACATGATAGTTATGTAACTGCATGTATTAGGAAATGAGATTATTGCTGCTCTGGTAGTCATCTTCTGAAGATGCAAACTTTTTAGGTCTTTATCAGATAAAAGCTTATAACACCGGAAAAAAGTTTTGTGCTTTTTTTGTTTGGATTTTTTTTTTTCCTTTTTAGCTGATCTGGAACAGCTTAGTGAGTGAACATGTTATTTCAGAATAAATATGATTTTTTACTTTGGAGTAAGTACTGAGATTAAAATAGTTGAGCAACTGTTCCTAAGTTAATAAAATCCTTTCTGAGAGTAAAATCACTGTGGGTGAATTACTTAGAAACTTAGATTATTAGAAAAACTGTTCTGCAGTGATAATATTGCAGTGTCAATACTGTGAAGATTTCGTAGCAAAAAGGACCAGTTATTGACAGTCACTCTTAATGTAAATGAACTTTCAGAATGCTTCTGTTTAGAATGTTTTGATGACAGTCTGGAGATCTGTTGCCATGATGAATAGACCTTCTCTAAAATGGGTGTTGGTGATCTGTGAATGATTAGTCTGTAACAAAAGATCAACTAAAAATAGGTTCAAGCCCCTGGGGATAATTTAATCCTTTAAATTATGGAGATGTGTGAAAATAAATTGGTAAGGCAAACAAGGAAAACCATTCTTGTTCCAGAGAGACCAGAGTACTTAAATGAGTCTGTTTCTTGCAAGTTTTCAGTCTTTCCTGTGTAATGTGTATATTAGTTGTTTAACTTCCTGGAGATAGTACTTAAGAAAAATAAGCTGACTTCTGTTAACATGAAAACTGTTACAGCATTGTATTTGACATGAGTCATGTCAGATCTTTTGTTTGTTTGTTTGTTTTTTGTTTTGATGATAGAGAATTGGTGCAAGGAATACTTTGTATGATATTTGTCATTAATAATATATAATGGTTTAAAAGAATAATCAGGGCTTGTGAAGATGAATTCTGTTTACATAACAGATGTTGGTGGGACCTTTATTTCCAGATGTGTTTTAATCACTGTTGTCTAAAACATAAAAATAAAATAGTTTAAGAAATTTTTAGAATGAATGAGAATGTTTACTTGAAGTTCCCACCTTAAATTTCATTAGTATGGTTTTTTACTATACCCTGATTTTCAGGATTTTTTTCAACTGCGTGTTTTGTTTGTTGTCCATACATTCTTTTGGGCCGCTACAAATCTGAAATAGCTTAGTTATTCTGTAGGAGGTGTATCCACAGTCTGAGAGTATTCTACAAAATAAACACCTTTTTTTAAAAACTCAGAACTCTTCTCTTTGAAAAAATGTAACTTGTGAAAGAGGAGAAAAAACTTGTCATTTTATTTGTTTCTCTTCAATATATATATTTTTTTCCACATTGATAAACAGAGGTAGAGTTGATTTAAAGAAGTTGTTATTGATATGGTAATTCATTTAACACAAATTTTCTACTTAAGTTATTTTTATTTTCTTAGTATTTGATTTCCACCAAGCTGCTGATGGCATCCAAGAACAACAGAGGCAAGAGCAAGCAGGAAAGAAGTAGGTAGTTTTATTTTGTCAAACATAGGAGGACTTAGTACAAATATATGACTTAATAACATTGTTTTTCTGTTATTGTTTGTCATCAGTTTAAAAAAAAAATTAATTATCCTTGTAACTCTTCAATGTGGAGTATGCAGGGATCATTTCTTATGCTTCAGTTCTCCAGTGGTTAGCAAAAGATTATATTCTTAATGCAAGGGGTGTATCTTGATATTTTGCCCTATGAGAAGGTTCCTAGTTCCTAATTTGCTTTATAAGAAGAGTTCCTGCTTCCAAATGTTATAATTGTTTACTGGAGGTATTTGTTTATCTACGAATGTATTTCTGTTTATGAAGATTGAAGGACCCTTTTATCATCTCCAAATAACTGAAATGTCTGATCTGACTAATTTGGTATCTCACAATGCTTCATTGTCAGAAGTGCAGGTAAATGTTTACATTGTCCACTACATGCTGCTACTGAAGTTTTTGCAACTTTAAGAAACCAGCTGCTGTGTTTCTAACTTGTGATTTCCAAGTAGCTCACTAGTTCTTGAGGATGGGGGAAAAGCTGACAGAATTAACTGTGACATGTCTACAGCTGGAAAGTGATGAAACAGTATAGACTTCTGAGATACCAGTAAATTTAATCTCTCTTCTTGGAGGTTTGTCTATGTGGATGAAAAGTAATTCAGCCTTCCTTACTGAGACCTGTAAAAGGTACCATCCATGACAATAATCTTTAAGACAATGTCTGATTTGGGCATATCTTGCTTCACACAGGTTGCTATTGAGTGATAACTTACCAATTATTCTTCTTCACACTTGACTGTGCTTACTAGCTGTCTAGTTACCTCTTACTTTAGGAATTAAAAAGTAAACAGGAAGAACATATATATATATATATATATATATATATATATATATATGGAAGAGTGTACGTTTTTTTAATGAGCCAGTATGTGTATATTTGCTATTCTTGAATGTTTCTGGAGCTCAGGCTAAAATTGCTATATGACAATATTTGCAATTAAAAACACTGTCAGTCACTCAGCTACTTGTGAGAAGGAACCACTTTATTAGTTAGTATTAAAGATTGTAAGGGAAAGCCCAGTGAAGAAGTAACAACTTTTCTCCAATTAATTTGTTCTAAAGAAACCCATGAAAAAAAGTTACATTCAAAGATAAAAATCTTGAGTCACTCTTAAAAGTGCTGTATTTCTTCATTCTGAGGGGTTCTTGAAATTCTGCAACAATCATACTGTTTTTGAGCTTTTTAAAACTGGTCATGGATTGAAAGTACTAAGCTATCTATTTCCTTTTAAATTTTAATTTAAATTTTAAATCTCAGTGACTAGTGGGGGAAGTGCTACTAGAGGCTGGCTAAAAACAGGCTATCATAAACTGAATATCAAAAGGCTGTCTTCTGTTTGGAGGTGCAATGGGGAATTGAAATAATCTGCTAGCATGTCTAGCTGTAGATTTGACTGCATAGCATATTTGGTATTAAAATTCTTTTGTGTCCAATACTTCAAAGTTGATCATTATGAATAGTGAGTTTATTTTTTATTTTCACAACGCTTTTATCTGTTCAAATGTAGCTCAAAAAAAGTCACACATAAGGCTTGTGTAGCTTCCCTTGCAGAAAGGTTATAGTAGTATATTATGCTTATACAATTGTTTTAACTTCTATAAATACAGACTTCTGACAGTTTAACTCTTTTATGAATTGGCATGTCTTAATGAAACAAAATAAATGGAAACCAGCTTCTCCTTAAAAATTCTCTGTGTAGGGTATGAATTGGGGTGGAGGCTAGACACAGTTATTTAAGACACAGTATCCTGGTCTGGTTACGTGATACTGTGTGATACAAAATTGATTAGAATGTCTTTCTTTTTGGACTAGAGACAAACATACCACTCCGTGAGACTACTCAGTATTGTGTCTAATTGGAAGACTTGTTTTTTCCAGGATTATTGTTCTCAATCTACTCCAAACTATTAATGACCTAACTAAAATGAATTATGTACTGATTATGAACTGTATTTCAGTTCACTCCTATCAATTGATACCCTTTAATATAAAGTTTAGGTATGACTTGTCCCTTCTACTTGAAATGGGAGTCCATCTTGAACTGAGTTATGGTATGGTACCTTCAAGGTAGTTTGAAGAAATCTGGGCCACTTTCCATATACAGAATTTATAATTGAAGAAGATAAGGCTGTGTGTGTTAGGGGAAAAAAAAACCCTAACAAACCAAAATACTTTAAGTGTAGAACTAACCTTATCAATATATGGCACACCTTTGAAAATGCTGCACACCTGATCTCTTCTTAAAAAGTTAATCGCTTGAGAGATGGGGAAGCTGTTTGATAATCTACCTATGATGAGTACAGTTTGGCTCGATTTTGATAGCTATTTAGGAAAATTGGCAGAAGACACTTTCTGAACTAGCTGTACTTCTCTGACCTGAAGTCAGTGCAAGCAAGTTGTATCTTATGGTATCACTGGCACGAACTGGGAAAGTCTTTTCAGGCAGAGTGGGGTAGGTAAGGGTAAGAAAAAGAATCCAGGCTTTCAGAATCAGCTACAGTGGAAAATGTATGCCTGAACCCTTTCGAATGTACAGCATTTTGAGTATCATTGTTTCTCTTAGATGCTCGGCAGTGTTTTCTGTTTGCCTGGCTCTAACTAAAATGAGGCATTTAGAATGAAATGAAATATGTCTTACATAGAAAACTGAAATCCATACTGTTTGTGCTTTTGCTTTATGGAGGACTTCAGGTCTTCAGGACAGTTTTTTAGTTAGTTTAGTTTATAGTAATGAAGGATGTTGTCTCGGCATCCAACTCCTTAAGTATGAAAGTTGGGAATTATGTACAAATAAATATGTAAGAGTTCACTAACGTTTGAAAAGTTACTGGTTTAAAACCAGAAGTATATAGAAGATTAATATATATATGTGTATAAACAATGATTCTGAATCTAAGTTGCATCCTAAAAATATCTCATGTTTTAAATGCTTAAAACAAGGTTCTAAATGCTCACAATTAACAACTTTTTGTTTTATGCTAAGGATGTATTAGCTTTAAAGAAAAAACGCTTTAGTTTTATATCAAGAATAACTCCTGTTATTATCTTTTGAAAGTTTGGGAACTACCAAAAAAGGAATTGGTCCAGTGTATTCTTCAAAAGCAGCTCGAAGTGGACTCAGAATGTGTGATCTTGTTTCTGATTTTGATGAATTTTCTGAGAGGTAATTTCTGTATTTTAGTGTACAGTTGTAAGCATAGTTTTCAGTTTCTGGGTATTACCTTGTATAAGCAGTTATATCTGATTGTTGTTACTTTTAAAATTAAAAATTATTTTTAATTACAATAATTATAGTTTTATTAAATATTATATTTAGAATTAAAATATTTTATTGTTTAATCATGAAATAATTTCAGATGTGTAACCAGTAAAACCTAAGGTTGGTGGGGGCATGAGAAGGAAAACAAAGACCTCAGTGAAGCATTTTTGCTTTCCAGGTTCAAAGTGTTAGCCAATCAGTACAAAGCGATATACCCTACCTTAGAGATAGATATTGAAGGGGAATTGAAAAAGCTCAAGGTAAGCCTGATTCTGTCTGTTAAATGATATAATCGTTGCATACAGTTATATGTAAATCTGACAATCGTGTTGTCAGTCACCAGATTTACAGATAATATATATCATGGGGTATTGGTATGTGTCAATTTTAGAGTCTGCTAGCATCTTTAAAGACACTTGAGACCCTGCTTTATGCAGCATTTCAAAACTTGGTTTCAAGAGAAATATTGTAAACTTTAAGAAAAAGGCTTATATAGGGAGAACTATTTTTGATTTCCACAGGCTCAAACATACTGGCTAGGAGAAAAAGACTCAGGATTGTAGTTGGGGAAGGTATGTTTCATTGTAAAGCAAAATACTAACTCCTTGTGTCAGAAACTTAAACATTGAATTATTATTCTTATTATTACTTCTTATTCTAAGTAATAAACCTTAAGGAAAAAAATACTGTCTAGCAACACAGAAAAATGTAAGTTGATAGCAACAGAACTAATGAAGCCTGATTGCCAGCAAACTAGTCTTGTGGTTAATTATGAATTTTGATTTGATGTTTTCCCTGCAATTGGGACAGTGGTGAGATTTCTCACTAATATTAATTCTCTTATGCCTAGTAGTGTGATTTTTGCAGTGCACCCAAGTTCTTATTTGAAAAAAATTGTCAGGTGTCTTACCTTTACCCAGCCTTTTTGTTCCAGCATTTTAGAGAAACTTAACTGTATGAGATATTTTTTACCCCTTAGAAAACTTCAACCAAATTTGACAAATTGTTTAAAACTATCGAGGCATGTGTGGAACAGGGAAAGGCATGCATGTTGAATTCTTTGAGAAAATCGGGCCAAAGAAATCATCCTTCTGGTATCTTTAATTGCCACTAAACTCAATTTAACAGCACTAGAAAGGAGTATATGAGAGTTCTTAGCACTTCTGTCTTTCTTTAAATAATATCTGTTGTGTTGAGTACTAGTATTTTTATCAATATGTAGACCTAAAAATCAGTTACAGTTGATTTGGGTTTTTTTTATGCTTTATGGCTAATACGCATTAGGATTACAGAATATCAGAAACTCATTGTTAGGCTGGAAACATAATGTGTATTTGTAGCTTGAGGAAAAAGTGCTTGCACTTAATGTTTGTTTTATGCTAATGCACTTGATTAAATTCTGAAAGACAAAGTGTTACATTTCAAGTGAAGTGAATCATGAGAATGAGAACTTCCATGTGTTCTCATGGGGAAAAAGGCTGTGTACCAAGTATTATTCTGAACATTACTGGCTTCTTACATCCAGCTACTCAGTGGCATTCAGGCACTTGACCCTTAATTCCACTGAATAACTTTTTACTTTTACTTACAAACATACTTGTTGAAAATTAATGCTGCTTTACAATTGTGTGCAATTGTTTACAATTGTGAGCAATTGTTGGCTTCAGATGGCCAGAAACGGATCTTACCACATGCTCGTTTTGCAAGAGAGATTTTGAACATTTGGAAACGAAATACCGAATACAGTAAAGTCTTGTGATCAAGCTTGAATATTTCTGAAGTGTTTCAAAAGTTTGGATTTTATTCATTTAGGGTTGGGTGTGTCGTGTGTGTCCCCCCCCCCCCCCCTTTTTGTTCTTTCTTTCCTCCTAGGATAAGCATACATGTGTATTGTGTGAATCTGAGTTTAATGTTTTTCCCTCCCTTGGTCATGTATTATGGCATATTTAACATTTCTTCATTTGCTTTTTCTTTTTAAAAAGAGTAAGAACATGAGGGAGCAATAGCAGTTGTACTCTGGCTGGCTTTATCACAATGAAATTATACTATACAATATTCTTTTGTATTATTCAGGGCTGCATGGAAAAAATAAAGCCAATGGTAAGGGATGGTGTTTATTTCATGTATGAGGCTTTACATGGACCACCAAAGAAGATCTTAGTAGAAGGTGCAAATGCAGCACTGCTGGACATAGATTTTGGTAGGTACAACCTTTTTGAGACACGCTGCTATATACTTATGTTGTGAAAGAGGAATGCTAAATATAAACTCTTCCATGTTTAGCTATTCTCATGGCAGAAGTGTTTTGTATTTTGGAAGAAGAGTACTCTATGACTAGCAAATAATTAAGTGGGGTGGAAAAGTTTTTAATTAAATTCTTTCAAAAAGCTTTAGACTCTCCCAAGATTAATTATTTGAATGTCAGTAAAGATCTTTTCTTAAATAGAGTGTACCTATTACTTCAGTGTCTAAATTTCATATGAAATAACTCACAGTTGTATACATTATGGAAAACACTTGAGAAGAAAAATGGAGAACTTTGAGAGGCAAAATATATATGCAAAATACTTGTTGACTTTTGAAGAATCAGCTTGTATTTTTTTTTTTTTTAAACCCTTTATATAACACTTTTCCACTGTTTCATGATGTAAGGAAAGATGTTGAGAATCTGGATTGCTAATGAAGAAAAAGTGAAAAGATTATCCGAGTCAATTTGCAATTGTAAATGGTGCAGTTTTTCTTAAAACACTAATTTTGCTAATAAAATTAGAAGCTTCTATATAGAAGCAGCTTTTTTAAAAATTATATTAGTAAACATTTGTTACCATTATATTGTAAGGACAGATAAATTATTATACCTCTGTATAGGCAAGAGCAGCCTATATGATTGGCTTCTGCATTTTGTCACGTTTTTTCTTCAGTCTCACTAGTCTTGTAACTGCATCGTTTTTACGTTGGAAAGATTCTTAAGACTGAAGTTGAAGCCTGTAAGGACTACTGTCAAAACAAATAGAAAATTGGCATGCACTCTGCTTTCAACCGATAGGAGTTCTGATACTGGGCATTTTCAAACGTACTGAGTTTGAAAGCCTCCTCTTTCAAGAGGAAGCTGTGTCTTAAGATTAGTCACTATAAGTGTAAGCACCAAGTTTTCCCATGATAATCTGAATATTGGAAGAAGCTTCCTTTTTTAACAAGTTAAAAAAAGGAAAGAAGTCTTCAAATGTGCTTGTCACAGGGAAATGTTTGCTGAAAAACAGATATTTGCAGAAAACTTTTGGTGGGGTTGTTTTTTGTAAGTAGTAAGGATTTTAGATTTCATGTAAGTATAGGAAGAGCAAATAGTCTGAAACTCATCAGGTATGTCTATAATACTTACAGAGTCTATGGGTTACTTGGGTTTCTCTCCTGCCTGTGCTGCAAGACACACACACACAGAGAATATTGGCTCTCCTTAGGTAGATACCATCGGTGGATTGGACACTATATGTTAACAATAGCCAAGTCCTAGTCAAAATATTTGATTTGAGCATTCTGAATGAGGCTGTTTTCTGTGCCTTGGTGCACAGAAGTCTTAATACTGAATGAGTTTTATGAATGTGTGTCTGTTGGCAGCAAATATGGTAAATCCTGAGCCTTGCAGTCCATCCTACTTTTCTGGAGTGTGTAGTGAAGCTCACATGCGTGTGTGTCTGTAGGTGTGGGGATGTGTGGTCTGTGTTTTTAAACAGAGAGGATAAACCAAGGTCAGTATACCAGACTGGGAGCTGAAAATGAGTAAGAATTGTCTCATTGAATCTGTTTGTGACATCCACTAGCAATATTTACCTGTCAATAAAGAAAAGTTCAACTACTGTGTCCTAAGAAAGAGAGAGACTAACTAGTGCGTGCAAATGACTTTTTATCAAGAGAAAGAATGTGTCTTTCTGATGATAGATTTAAGATAAAGAAGCTAGAGATGCCTGAAGCTAGTCTGCAAAACCTCACTAAACAGTCTCTGAAGGATTTTGACTTTTTAAAGTTATCTGTGTTGCTTTCAGTTCCTTTTGTCTTGGCTGTTCCTCTCTTACTCACCTCTGATTCTTACAGTAAAAGAAAAAAAATACTGAAGCATGAAGTAGAAGTCTCTTGCTTGTACATAGTGACTGTGTGGCTTGAAGCATTTGGTCACAATTCAAATCAGCTAAGGACTGGCATGCTCTGTTTCATCTTCCATTACATTTTTTTCTGGTTTTGGTTTGTTTTGGGTTTTTTGGGTTTTTTTATTTTTTTTAATGTAAGCCTAAGGATTTTGAGACATTTAACTCTTTTATCTTTGTTGTCTGGACAGTGTTTTATGAGGGCTGAATATTTAGCTAAAGGCAGATTCTCACCACTAATGAACTAGACAGTATTCTAGGAGTTGTCTTTTTCTTTCTTTAATTGTGGAAATACTTTTTTTCCATTTGATTATGTAAGCAAAATTGTTTAAAATCACTGTTTTATTTATTAAAACCATTTTTCTTAAACAGGCACATACCCTTTTGTGACTTCATCAAACTGCACAGTTGGAGGTGTGTGTACAGGTCTGGGCATGCCACCTCAGAATGTCGGGGAAGTGTACGGAGTTGTGAAAGCATATACAACGAGAGTTGGAATTGGTGCCTTTCCTACAGAACAAAATAATGTGAGTATTATCAGCCCTAGATGTGACCTGTAACTGTATGAAGTAACTTGGTGTGTCTGTCTTATGTTACATCAGTGTTACTGGTTAAATGCAAGTAGATGACCGTGTGAGAGATTTGCTCAAGTAGCATTCTCTTGAATTAGAAATAGTTTTGTATTTCTGTTTTCATTCCAATGACAACTTTGTGATTAAATTAGAGGAAGAATTTTTAAGGTAACTTGCAATATTGCAAAATGTTGTTAAGTATACACCTGCATCATGTATTGCAAAAAAACCCCCAAACAACAAAAAACCAAAAGCTCATGTAATACTATTACTCTTTGTTAGGAAATTGGAGAATTGCTGCAAGCAAGAGGTAAAGAGTTTGGTGTTACCACTGGTAGAAAGAGACGATGTGGCTGGCTGGACCTTGTGTTACTGCGATATGCCTACATGATTAATGGATTTACTGCGTGAGTTATTTTGACAGCTTTGCTGGCAACTTGACATAAAATGATGAAATGCTGCAGATTACTGTAAATTGTACATACGCTATTTAGTAACGTTCAGATTATTAGTATTGATTTGTTGATTGTCCTGATACTTTCATAAATAACTCTCCCTCATTTTTCCTAGCATTAAATGATTTTATATCTGACATTTCTGTGGTTGTAAATTTTTATTTACTTCTAGCACATATTATTTCTCATTAAAATGATCCAAGAAGCACTTATGTATCTTACTATTTGATGCTTCAAGCTACTACAACCTCTGCCATGCCACCAAACAAAATCAAATGCATTACAAGGACCTTAAAATCTGATAACACGTTTGTGGATTTTGTTTTGTTAGTTTGTTTTCAAAATAAGACAGATGGGAACCCATCAGTATCATCAGCAGTATGTGTAAATGTAGAAAATTTAGATATGACTTTGGGATTTTAATTAAAATGAAAAATAGGTATCTGAAACAAAACTGGTATAAAATTTCTAGTAGATCAACTTGTGTAAATACATGCATTACTTGAATTTTCCTGGGTTTGTCCTTTGTGGTTTTTACTTAAAATAGGATGCAGCCAGGTATTTAGAGAGCCAGTGTTTGATTATTTTGCTGCCTTTACTGTAGAACAGGAACATTTGGCAGACGACAGGAACAGACAATGACAAGCATCATGCTATGAAGCCATCTCAAATGAATGGTCATAAAAGTGTCCTGGCAGCACTCTGACCAATTAAAATTCTAACACTTAAAGCTATAGACCAGTTACTTTAATTGGAGAATACTTGTTCTTTGAATTTTACTGTTTTCTTATAGCACTAGATCTAAGGACACAACAAAAAGGCTGTTTGTGTGGTTTGGTTTTGGGTTTGTTTCATTTTAAGTCACACCAGATAAATAGATTAGTGCCATATGAGCTATTTTTCTAAGGAAAGACAATTAACTGCAATGTGCAGGAATCAATTTTTCTTTTGGTATTTTTACAATGAGATAAGAGTTGAGAGTTGGTGCACTTGTTTAACCAGAATAATGTTTCTTTATAGTTTGGCGCTTACCAAATTGGATATCCTGGATGTATTTCCAGAAATCAAAGTTGGTGTTGCGTACAAACTAGATGGTGAAATCATACCTCATTTTCCTGGTAAGACTGCTTGTTTAACAATTTTAATTTTTGATGAAATATAATATGATACTTAAATGCATTTGACCTGTAAAATTTATGACAGGAATGTGTTACATCAGCATCAAGCCACTGATGTCTTCCCAGATGCACCAGAGAGACCCTATACCACACCTGTACTTGCACCCTAAAGACGCCTGTACCAAATACTGTCATTTGTCTACTAGAAAGATAAAGTGCTATATAAAGCTTCTTAAATGTTTGTTACTGATTTATCCCTTTCCTTTAATACAGCTTGCATTACCTTCAAGCTAAATTAGAAGCTACGAATATATATGAATATATATAATAAACTAATACATACTCTAAGTGTAGCATTTTATTCCCACTACAGTATTTATCCCCTCTTCTAGCAGGGCAGACTTCATTTAAGCATGTGGTGGATTACATGAGAGAACTGATCCTGTTGAAAAGCCAGGTTTTTCTCTCGCTGTGTTATTTTTCTAACAGTTCACTTCCCTTTAATGGTTCACGGAGCAGCCAAAAACCTGTCACACCTACGCAATGGAAAAGAGGAAAAAGGGGTGGGGGAGGAAATGAGCGATTAGTTTAGGTGAAAGCAAGACTATTTTCTAATGCTGGACCAAGAGACATCAGCTTAGCATGATAGAAACTATAGTTCCTGCAGAGGACAGTGGTCATTTTGGTGAGCATTTTTACCTGGAAAATGTATCTGCATGTTAAAATATTAAAATATCACAAAACATTTTTTTCATGGATAATGCATCTTTTTCAGTTTCTATAGTGGAGATACTTCAGAAAAGGGGAGAATGCTAACCAGTACTAAAGATTGGGATTTTTGATTTTCTAATGTGCACATAACTGCCCGTTTTGCATTCTAATTGCTACCTCAGGGTTTGAGGCTGGTCATGGGTTACAATTTTCATATGATATCAGCAGAGAACTTTTTGTGGGTGAAGAGATCAACTGTAGTAATCAGATACAACTCACAGTAGGATTTATGTAGATGTAATTATGTATAAAGGAATAAGTGATGATCTGCCAGCAGTCCTTGAAAATAGCACATATCTTTCAGGGAAATTCATAAGGGATTATCAAAAAATCTTCTCTTTCACCATGTGCTTGGGGGAGTTCTCTAATTGATTTGCCCTCCAGAATCATCAGACTAAAGTGGCAGTTACAATCCGAATGCATACTGAATGACACGGCGTGCACTTTTAGACAGGAAATTTAATACTCATCTTGCACTAAACCAGGGAATGCTTTTCCGATTCTAAGACTCAGGTATCTCCTGATAATTACCCTTATCAAAATATTAAGGCAATTCATGTGTACTTTAGATGGCCTTTGAACATAATGGAGATCAGCCGTTTGAACTGAGAGTAGATAGATGCTTCATCTGTGGCCCTGTCTTCTAACCTGGGGTCTATTTGGACTGTGTTGTGCTCAAGCCAGGAGGACCTTCTCTGGCAGTCCATCGTTAAAGATGACATAAACAGGCGGCCGTGTTTTCCAGTACTAAGACTTCAGTGATTACTTTTTTTTTCCCCCCCATTCATTGTGTGCCTCAAATGGGACCAGAATCTTCTTAGAACTCCTGAGGGCAGACTTTGCTCTTTGTATGTGGCTAGGTAACAGGTAGCTGACCTTTGGTCATAGCAGCACAACGTGGCTCACCTGCCTAACTCCATTTTTCTTTACTGTGTGAACAATTAAGAATTCTGGTAGAAATTTAGTAGAAGCTGTTGTCTTTGCTGTTGACATGCTGTCTTCCTTAAGTGTCAGGAAGAAGTTTGAGCTGAACTTCTGGTAAGCTGGAAGATGCTGTCTCTCACAGTGCCTCTGTGTTCCATACCTCTCTCTTTGCTATACTCTGCAACATTTGGCAGCATTTTCAGCACATATGCTGCAGGTTACTTATTACCCCTGCCTCTGGCATAAAAAACAAAAAGGTAAACTTTCTTCCCACTTTGTATTTTGCAGACCATTAGATTATTTCTGATGTCTGCATCTCTGCATGCTGTGCACTTGCAGAACTTATTTTTTTAAAACTTGCCATTTTGGCATTTTTAATTTAATTTAGAAGAGATCTAGTCTGGGAATCTCTTGCTGGCAGGGTATTTCTTTCTCTCTCCCCTCCCTACCCTCCCACTCTCTTGGAGATGTTAGTGATTTACCCTTCTTGTGAAATGACTGTCTCTAAATTAGAAGCACACACAGTGCCCATCTTCTCAGGAAAAACATGCCATATTTCCTATATTGTTCCTTTTTCCAGCTGGATCAGAGAGTCATACGAGTCTCACTTGTTTTTTTTTTAGCTTAGATTTCTGTGGGCATTTCATAATCTCCTGTTAAGAAAGAACTGAAAATGTCTTGTAAATTTTCAGCTGACTTCAGTTGGTATCATTGAGGCTGTAGTCTTTTGCTGTGGAGCTGGCCAGTATCTTCATTTCTGTTCAGTCATAGGAGTTTATGAAAGAAAGGTAGAACTCCCTGCTAGCTCTGAGCTGATCAGTTTAAAAGGAATGTGAAAGCCATAGTCTAGTCCTGCTCATACCTCCAGTCCAATTTCAGGCATCAGTTGACCTCAGCACAGACACGACCTCTAGCTCAGGAGACTTTGAAAACACAGATAATTAGGAAATTGAGAGATTATTCTGGAGAAACTTTACTTCATGCCTGCTTTTTTTTCTTGTGCTCTTTCCCTGGGTATCTACTGTAGATTAAAGAAAGAGCTAGGACACCGTGCTAGATGCACTTTTGATCTGACCTATATGACTGTTTTTATGTTCGGTTTCTGGAAATTGCTGGAGGATCTTTCTTTTACAGTGGTGCCAAGATCCCAAATTTCAGATATTCTTTTTTGAGTTGGAAGTAACATCACATCATTCCCTCTCCAAATTATGCTATCAGACTACCAGATACTATTATATCTGCTCTTTCTGTTATCTAATTCAGCTGTTAATAAGGAATATTCCAGAAAGTCTAAAAGATAAATCCCCTAAGGGAAGAGCTGAGAGAAATCTAGATGATGACTACATCTGTTACTACACTGAGTTTATGGCTTATCTTTATCGCACATCATCTTTTATCACACCTGCTGGAGCAAAATGAATCATTAGAAACATGAAGAAATTTATCCCTTATTTTTCTTCATCTCTTTTGGGGAAGTAAGGAATTGAACTAATACAGACTAATGGAAGATTGTAGACAAGATTAGACAATTCAGTTCTAAGTGTTTCCAGATTTCTCCCAGCTAGCCTCATCAGAGAGGATTCCAAGTAAAAAAGCCTGTGGACCTCTAAGATGAGGTGTTCAGTCACTTACTTTCTCTCTTCAGAAAGAGGAAAGCTAGCATTTTACTCTACACCATCTACAATGCCTGGAGATTAGTTTGTGGTTTTGCACTTTGAATATAGCCATTCTGTTTTACAGATCACCTGGTCAGCAGCCAACACCTCAGTTGTTACTGCTGATGACATTAAAGGAAGTGCTTATCTGTGGCCTCTGCAACCCAACATCCTTAATGTGCTTGACTATTTGTCCTGATTACAACGAGTATTGATTCAGGATCATTTGCCTTAACCTGTGAATACCTTAGTCCAAAAATTGTGCATTTCTTCACTGTTGTAAGCTTTGCAGTCAGTAGAGCGTAGTTCTTTTTCACCCTTACTCAAAATGCCTAGTTCCTAAAGGCTGTCCTTGCAACATTGCAGGTCAAATTATTCAATATGCTGAGCTTGAGTTTGTTGGCTACGCACACACTGGAGGGGAGTAGCTGTGGTTTTGTATTTGCACCTCTACTGTGCCTCTTGCATCTAAAACCCTTTCCCTGGTTGACTAGGTGTCTTTGCAGGAATGACTTGATCTGAGACATGGAGCTTACGTAACATGAATTACAGTGCCTTTGGCATTGTCTTTTTCAGGAAGGCAAGAATGCCTGACACCTCCCATTTTCTTTATCAATTTTTTTTGACCATTTTCAGGCTTAAGGCTTTTGTTTCACTGCCCAGTGTCATTCCAAGACTAATGTTCACATAGTTACTGGAATGATTCAATTCTAGACAGTATTCTTAGCATCTTTTCCAGTACTTAAATCATCATAGGATTCAGTGTTAATGGACAGCGTTGTAGCAAGTTACTAAATGAGGGACAAAATGGAATATACTCATTCCTTCTATTCTGAGAAGTAATTGGAACAGTTACTGTTCATACGTAAATCATGTCGAACTCAACACTGGTTGACAGATTTGTTGTAGAGTTTTGGGGCATAGGGTTTGTGGGTATCAGAAGTCTATTATATATAAACTACGTCTTATAACTATGTTTAGTAAAAAGTGCACTCCTATGCCATTTTAAAATAAGTTTTAACTGCCTGATATTTACAGGCTGGTGCCTAATTTTGCCTTCATGTCATCAAAGTCTCTCATGAAGGGGGAGCTGGAACTGTTCAGGGAAAAAAAAAAAAAAAAACAACCAAATTTTGAGGAATTACTTTTCCTGAAAAGGTGTTTTCTGAACTGAAAAGATAGTGGTTTAAGAAAAACATATATATGTGACTGAGTACTAGAATTCCTGAAGTCTTAATATTTTTTTTCTCTGCTTATTTTAACAAAAAAGGACACTTCAGCACCTTTAGTGTTGGTGTTACCTTATGAGTAAACATCTTTGTATAAGAAAAGAATAAAAAGCTTTGCAGTTATGTGTTTAGTGGTAAAGAATATATAATCTATGTAGACATAATATTTTTGTTCTGTTTGCTTCTCAGCCAACCAGGAAGTCTTAAATAAAGTAGAGGTTCAGTATGAGACACTCCCAGGATGGGATACGGACATATCAAATGCAAGGACGTTTGATGAGCTGCCTGTAAATGCACAAAATTATGTTCGCTTTATAGAAATGGAGTTGGGTGTTCCTGGTAAGTAAAACAGATTTTTGTTGTTGTTTTGGTGTTTTCTTGCTCCATGAGACCTATCTTGTACTTTGCCTTAATGATTTAAAATATCAAAAACTAGTTCGTAGCTGTGCTTATTCTGATGTACCTGGTGATACTTGTCACTATAGTTTTACTTCTTTTCATCTTATCTATTTAGCTGTTGAATTGAAAATTTTCAAAAGTTTTAATATGCATTCTTTCTTTGGTTTATATTACAGTTCTTGTTCAACTGAAGTTTTTATAACTTGCTTAAGTATTGTTTGGATTGGTTATAATAGGGGTTTAGTTCTGCTGCTATTATAAAGTCAGTAGGACTACTGCTATATTAATGCAATTAAATATATTTGACAGTAAGAGGTCCTAAACTAATAAATTTCTCTTATGCTCACTAATAAAGATCATAGAATCACAGAATGGTTTGGGTTGGAGGGGATCTTAAAGACCATCTAGCTCCAACCCCCCTGCCATGGGCAGGGACACCTTCCACTAGCCCAGGTTGCTCAAAGCCCCGTCCAGCCTGGCCTTGAACACTGCCAGGGAGGGGGCAGCCACAGCTTCTCTGGGCAACCTGTGCCAGTGCCTCGCCACCCTCACAGTAAAGAATTTCTTCCTTATATCTAATCTAAATCTACCCTCTGTCAGTTTAAAACTGTTACCCCTCGTTCTATCACTACACTCTATGATAAGGAGTCCCTCCCCACCTTTCCTGTAGCCCCCTTTAAGTACTGGGAGGCTGCTATAAGGTCTTCCCAGAGCCTTCTCTTCTCCAGGCTGAACAACCCCAACTCCCTCAACCTGTCAGATGATCCTGTGGTTCCATCCAAAGCTGGGAATGGAATGATGATACAAATCTTTACTTTTCGGACAGTTTCTGTGTATCCTTCTTCCAGTGATCTGGAAAACTGATTTATTTATTATGGCAGCTTCAGGACTATTCCTGCTTTTCTGAGTTACCAGTGCATTCTTACTTTGAGAACAGTAGACATAGTTATCATTTCTTAATGTATTAATAGTATATGCTGTGTTTTTCTTCAGACTGTGGTACTTAAGATCTTAAGCACTCAGGAAGATAAGATACAAAAAGTTACAATCCAGTCTTGCTTTGTATTACTTATAATAAAAGTTTGCTTTTCTCTCCTGCAGTTAAATGGATTGGAGTAGGGAAATCCAGGGAATCAATGA
This sequence comes from Athene noctua, assembly GCF_965140245.1. Lineage (NCBI taxonomy): Eukaryota > Metazoa > Chordata > Aves > Strigiformes > Strigidae > Athene > Athene noctua. Next base: position 89,264,164 of record NC_134037.1, on the reverse strand, counting down.
TCCAGCTGTTTTAAAGATTTCAGATGCATGGAAGAAAGCACACTCCTCAAAAGACTGCTCATTCTTAAATGCATTAGTAGCCCGCAAAGCAAAGATGTTGGAAAGATAGATTTTTGCATGGAAAGAAATGCTAGAGTTGATACCCCCAAATCAATCGCTACTCCTGAAAGAGACTTTAACATGAACCTCTATCAGTTCTTGTTCAACTGCAATTTCCAGGACACTTGTCATTGTTGTTCAAGGTGCCATCAGATTTTTTTTTTTCTTTACCTAATATTTACTTCATAATGTAATTCCTGTTTGAAAATCTAAGGTAGCATTACTTTCATGACTGTTTGTTATCTTCTCTCTGCTTTTGGCGGTGTTACTTCCCTGAAATTTTAGACAGTAAAATAATGCAGTTTTGCACAGATAGTTTTACATCCTCATTATTTGTATTCCTAAAGCTGTTGTATTCTTAATGGCTGCTCTTGTGAGTAATTAAAGAGGGGGATTCTGATTTTATAATGCTATAAATGCTGTCTAAATTATTGTGTGATCTGTTTTTTAAAAAAAAGATGTGATGCCAAGTTGTTAAGAATGTCCAGGTTTTTTTAGCTGTATAACACAGAAAACTTACTCTTTGTAACTCACAGAGGACACTCAAGTGTTTACCAGGAAGTGTGCCCAGAAAGTTAGAAAATTGATATTGTAAAAAGTTCATTTGCGATTATTAAAGAACCGTTCTGATTTTGAGTTATATGTTTTATAATGCAACTCTTTTTTTTTTTTTTTTCCTGTATTTTAAAAACCCTGTACTTCTCTACTTCCCATGCACATATCTCAAACTGTTTCCCCAGTTAAATGAGGTTATATTTATATTTGGTGAGAAGTCTTAACATTTTGATGCCCTTTTAAATTCCTTTCTACATAGTCTATAGAAAATCTTTCTCCGGAGAACTGGCAAAGCACAGACATTTTTGCAATTATAGATTGAAGATGCTTTAGAAATAACATTTAAAGTATTCAGTGTACTTGCTTTAGATGTAGGGAAAATAACAAGTATTCACCTCAAGGCATCTAACATTTTGGCTTATTAGTGTTGGGGAATGTTCTAGAATTTTTAAAATTTATAACCAGGATTATATATTCTAAGGAATCTGATTTCTTTTGACACCAACCCAATGATGCATATTCCCTTTCCAGATTTTTTTGAGAATGAGTTTGGTTTTATACACTACACTATGGTATTCATGTGCTTCCTATTAAC